>NC_092379.1:28321354-28936738 GCF_030028105.1 Mobula birostris | reverse complement strand
TTCATTGGCTACATTTAAGAAGGAGTTAGATATGGCCCTTGCGGCTAAAGGGATCAGGGGTATGGAGGGAGCGCTGGTACAGGGTTTTGAGTTGGATGATCAGCCATAATCATATTGAATGGCGGTGCAGGCTCGAAGGGTCGAATGGCCTACTCCTGCACCTATTTTCTATGTTTCTATGTTTCTATGTTCATGCATTCTGTCCTTTTATTGCAGGAACAAATGGAAAAGATTCTGCGAAGCAATGGCCTCTTGAATTAACGATTGTGGAAGAAGAAATTGTAACAGTAAACTGTAATTACACTGGCGATCCTCAGTCTATTGTTTGGTACGTTCAGCATCGCGTGGAATCTCCAATATATTTGCTGACGGTATATAGCACTGGCACGATGGAACGGAACCAGCGAGGTTTACTGCTGGCTGGCAGCGTGGCAGCAAGGCAGCTCATTTGAACATCTCTAGTGGCTCTTGTGTCGGACTCCATCGCTTATCTTTGTGCCATGATGCCTACAGTGTTGCAAGGCGATGACGGCTCTGGAGAAAATCCGACCTCCGTGATGCAGTGAGCGCTCGCTAGAGGGAGCCCTTTGCCGGAAAACAGCCGGAGCGCAAACACTTATCCACCACTGTCACGTGAGTGACTTAAGAAGGCGGAACTCCAGGGGAAAGGGGAGAAATTACTGACTACATTTTTCAGTTAGTTGGACAGCTGCTTTGCTTGCGGGACTGACTGTGTCATCCATGTGAATATCCTCTGAACCCTTTTCTATGCCAGCACATCTTTTTTTAGAATAGGAACCCAAAATTGTCAGAATGCTCAAGGTGAGGCCTCACGTGTCTTATAAAACCTCTGTATTTCGTCTCTGCCAATGTATTCTGGACATCTTGAAATGAATGCTAACATTGTATTTTCCTTCCTCACAACCGACTCTATCTGCAAGTTAACCGTCAGGATGTTCTGCACTTGGATCCGCCAAGTCTCTTTGCATCGGAGATTTTTGGATTTTTTCCCCGCTTACAAAAAAAGTCTGCACATTTATTTCTTATACCAATATGCATGACATGCGTTTTGGTGCATTGTACTTCATCGGCCACTCGCTTGCCCATTCTCCTCATCTTTCTGTCCTTCTGTAGCCTGCATGTTTCTTCAGAACGACTTATCCTTCCATACATCTTTGTATCATCTGCAAACTTCACAGCACAGCCATATATTCCACCATCTATATCATTGACAATGATTTTGAAAAATCAATCCTAATGCCACCGCAATCTCTACAGCTACCACTTTCAGGGCGCAAGGAGGGCAGTTCATCTGGTTCGGATGACTTACATACTCTTCTGTCCTTCAGCGTTTTGAGGACCTTCATCCTCGTAACTGTAATTGCACTCACCTGTCTTCCCTTGCACCCTTCAACGTCTGACCCGCTGCTCGGGTCTTCCACAGTGAAGCCTGAAGCGAAATACCCATATCGTTCATCTGCCATCAACTTGTCTCCCAGCATTATTTCTTCTGCTTCATTTTCTTGCTTTCTATAGGCACTCTCAATTCACTTTCATTTTTTTTACATTCTTGAAAAAACCTTTTTTTTATCCACTTTGATATTGTTTGCTAGATTGCGCTCATATCTAATCTTTTTCCTCCTAATGATTCTTTTAGTGTTTCTTTAGGGTTTTGAAAGCCTCCTGATCCCCTGTCTTGCTACTAAGTTTTGCTTAGCTGTATACCCCCTGTTTTGCTTTTACATTAGCTTTGAGTCCCCTTGGCAGCAACGTGTGCACCACTTTTCCATTTGCGTATTTCCTCTTTTTTTGGATAGAGCTACCGGGCTCCTTTCTCATTTTCCGCAGAAATTCACGCCCTTACGGCGCTGTTGTGCTCCCTTTCATTCTGTCCTTTCAAGTCCTGCATTCTAAATTCGTTGGCCAACTCCTCTGTCACACCACTGAAATTTCCTTTCCTGTGCTGAAGTACTGTTTCGTCAGACTTTACTTTCTCACTGGCAAATTTCAAGTTGAACTCAATCATATTGGGATCACTGCCTTGAAATTGTTCTTTTATCATAAGGTCACTAATTATCTCCAGTTTATTGCACAACACCCAATGCTGTACAACTGATCGCCTTGCAGGGTGATGGACAATCTGCTCTAAAATGTCGTTTCATAGGTATTCAACAAACTCACTCTCTTGAGATCCATATCTAACCTGACTTTCCCAATCAACCTGCATGTTGTCATCTCCCATGACTACCATAACATTACCCTTTTGAGATGCCTTTTCTATTTCCTCTTTTAATCTCTGCTCCACATTCTACATACTGTCGGGAGGCTTGTATGTAGCTGCCAGCAGGGTTCCTTAACCCTTGCAGTTTCTTAACTCAACCCTTAAGTATCCGGCGCCACTCACAAACTTTGGGTTTGTTGGAGCAGGAATCCCCAACCTTTATTGCACCGCGGACCGGTCTAATATTGACAATATTCTTGCGGACTGGCCGTGGGGGGTGGGGGGGGGCGCGGTGTCGTCAATAACGACCGGAATATAGGTGATAAGTCAACTCTAAGTCACTTATCAGTGGCTAATGCACTCAATCCAATACGCTCAGTCAGTGGCTGATACGCCCAGGCGAGGAGAAGATGGCAGCGCGACGCGCGTGCAGATCTCCGGTGAAAATGATATTGTATCTGTTAAGTAGGGGCCGTGGACAATACTGATTTGAGGAGGACAGGCGTGAGAAACAGAGGAACATCTGGAAACATTTCTGGAATGCCTGGTTCGCTGCTGTTGTTCCTGTGCGATCGAGAATCTCCGAAGGTTAGGCCCCAAAATTCCCGGCTTTGCCTGCTGCTTGCGACCGAGGCTGAGGTCGAAATGTTCGGGCAGAGATGGTGCTCTGTACTAGGTGTCGGAGGGCTGATCAGAGTTCGAAGTTTTCGGACGACGCAGAGTCGGAGTATGGTCGTGTATGGCAGGGAGAGTTTTCCGCCTTCTCCCATCTGCGTGAGATGGGGGACTTCCGAGAAACTTTGAACTTTTCTTTTTACTGTGCCATATTAAACACATAGCGCATATTTTTCTCGCATGAATATAGTGATAAATCAATTATAAGAGGGTTCCTTATGTCCAGTCTATTCTGAAATTTAGTTTCCATTGCATTCTTTGCAGAAAACTCCGCTTCGAAGAGATATGATGTTGGAAATGGAAACAACCCTTTCAGTGCTTTCAAGACTATCTCAATATATTCAGCCTTGACTTTGATCCAGAATGCCGGAACAGATGTTATGTCAAACATACTTTTTAGCCCACTGTCATTTGCAAGCTCGATGAGTTGATCTTCTTCTCGCGCTGACATAGATGGTTCACCGGGGATATTCACAAATGGGTCATAGACCCATTCCTTCACACGTTTTACGTCATTTGCTGTTGGGAAGTAACGCTCGAAATACGTCGACAGCGAAGATAGGTGTTCACGCACCAGCTGCGAGACCCAGTTTCTCCCAAATTCCCAGCTAATGTTGGGAACATGTCAAATATGCCCCTGTCCACTCGCCGGCTCCACAGTTCCAGTTTGGCTGTGAAAGCAGATACTTCATCTGACAACTTGAAGACAGTTGTCATCCTCCCTGAAGTGACAAATTGAGTTCATTGAGCAGGTTGAAGATGTCACACAGATAAACGAGTTTTGCTGTCCACTTCTCGTCACTGAAGTGTGCTGCCAGTGGTGACTTTTTTCTCGAAAGAAATCTCTGTAGCTGGCCTCTTATCTCGAAAACCCTGGTCCCCTTGATAGCTACCTGACTTCATTGTGTAGAGAAGGCGTTTGTGCTCTGTATCCATTTCCTCGTAAAGCTGCTCAAACAGATGTGATGTCAGGACTTTTGCTTTGATGTGATTGATAACTTCAACAACGTCACTCAATACGCTGTTAAGGTCAGGTGACATTTTTCAGCTAGCCAGCATTTCCCTATGTGCGACACAGTATGGAGTGTCTTTCAGGAGCAACCTCTTTGACTCGGGTGGTGAAACCAGACTCGTTAAACCGTTCCAACAGCTGTGCTTCGATGTCCTCCGCTATGTCATCGATTCTCCTTGAATTTGTGGTAGCTGAAAGAGAAACCTGTGCTATCATGTTAGCTGCCGTTTCTCCCAACTGTTCACGGCACATGTCTTTGACAGCAGGCAGAATCAATTTTTCACCAACAGTGGAAAGGCTTCTTAGCCTTAGCAATACGGCTAGCTACTAAGTACGACGCTCTCAGAGCAGCAGCATTTGTGGAGGTGGTGGCTCTCAGCACTTGCCTCTGTTCCGCTTGATCACGTTTATTCCGCTCAAAGAAACTCAACGGCTTTGTCTTTAAATGCGGGGTGCTTGGACTCAAGGTTCCGAAGCAGTTTTGAGGGCTCCAATGCCTCATTAGACAGCTTGTCTCCACAAATCACACACAGGGGGCTTGGAGCGTGCGAGTCACCGGTCGTAATAAGCCATATTTTATGTACGACTCGTCGCATTTTCTGTTGAAGGAAGCTTTCCGTTTTTTTTTGCCGTCTCGGCCTCAGCTGTCTCTGCGTTATCACCATCGTTAGGCCTTTTATGTCACCTACCATCTCTTTCAAAGAATCTCTCAAGCGACGTTTTGTTTTTTACTCATTGAGTAGTTGCAGGTTAATGACAAACTGATGTCCTCGCGTGGATAAAGACCTCGCGTGCGTTCAAGTTCAATAGTGGGCGTGACGGGGAATGAAGTAAGTTGCAGCGAGCTCATATCGTTTCCTAGAGCCAAATCGTATAGTTTCCCCGCGGCCCGGTTGCACATGCTTTGTGGCCTGGTACCGGTCCGCCGCCGGTAGTTGAAGACCACTGACTTATGGCAGAGATAGCTAAGTTCTTGATTAGCATAAACAGCAAAGGGTATGGAGAGAAGGCACAGGAATGGCGATGACTGAAAGAATCGGATCAGTCCATGATTGAATGGCGGAGCAGACTCGATGGGCAGAATGACGTACTTCTGTCCCTATATTTTATGGTCTTATGGTCTTTCGGATTCCGTAGGAAGCGAGACACATGAGCACGTCAAGATATAGAAACTTAGAAACATAGAAACAAAGAAAATATGTTTTGCTGTTTACCACTGCTTTGCGCAATGAAAGAAGATGGTTCAATGATAAAAGACCGAGGCACTTGCGTCGGACTCTTCATTGTATCTTTCTGCCTTGCAGCACGCACCATTAAAGGGGAATAATCGACACGGAAATACAGTCACTAGCAGGTGTACAGAGCGCTGACTAGAGAGCGAATCAAGAATGGACGCAAAAACGAGGGAGGGTCACTCGTTCGCCTTAATCTGGCAGCTCTCAGGATCGCAGGCATCTAGGCCTAAATTCAGTTTGTTGGTACAAATAAGAAGTTAAACGATTTTGAGACATCTAAATATTCATTTCCCCTCGTTGTCTACAGTACACGGTCATGACTTTGAACACTTCGCAAGATTTCCGTCCTGGTACACGGTGAACTGTACTTACAGGGTTTTTATATTCTGAGAAGGGATCCATTAAGATGTGAGGCGGAAGGCAACAGCAGAAAACAAATTCTCAATTGAGTCGATTGCAATGGATAGGAGATTGGCTCACTTATGGAAAAATATTAGGGAGTAAATATTTGGTGTGCTATTGAAAAGCGATATCCAGCGGGATGCTGATAGATTGAAAGGTATTACGTCAATGACTTAAAAGGCTATTGATAAGATAGATAGCAGGGCCAGTAGAAAGTAATAACATGGTGAATAACTCAGTAATACGCTGGTTAGCATGGAGTGACATGGTGACAGAAGGGAGAGAACAGAGGCAAAGCCAGCGAGAATGAAATCATGGAGCGAAAAATAGAGGTAGATAAATAGAATTCAAAGTTCTGAAAGAGAGCTGAAGTGATAGAGAAGAAGGTGGGGAGAGAGCAAGTGAGTGAGAAAGAGAGACAGAGTGAAAGAGCGAGAAAGAGAGAACGGTAGATAAATAGATAGATGGAGAGAGATAGGGAGTGGAGATAAAGGAGAGAAAATGAGAGAGAGAGAGAGATGCGGAGAAAGGTTTATAGTGTGGGGGAGAAAAGGCAGAGAGCGGAAATCAACCAAAGCCGATTCTTTATCGTATTCACAGGGCCTCGGCTCCGTTTTATCTACCAATCGTTGAGCAGGGCTCTGTGAAATCTATTTTTTATGCGATTTTCCTCCCTAACATAGCGATAATTTCTTGCAAGTTATCTGCCGTCCTATCAAAGCTGAAGCCAGAATCATGTGTTCCCTTTGTTTCGTATTCATTACATTCGTCATTCTGACAGGCAAGACGCTGCACATATGACCAGAGTGTGCCACGTGAGTTCAGTGCAAGTCAGGGATATTAGTGCATTTTGTCCTTTAATGCAAGAACGAGAAAGGTTCAGTGATCTAGGATGCTGCCAAATTAATGGCTGACGAAAGTCAGCTCATAACACTAAATTGCAATTACACAAGAACTAATGCTTTTACAGGTATATTAAGAGCAAAAGGATTGTAAGGGATAAAATTGGTCCTCTTGAAGATCAGAGTGGTCGGCTATGTGCGGAACCAAAGGAAATGGGGGAGATCTTAAATAGGTTTTTTGCGTCTGTGTTTACTAAGGGAACTGGCATGAAGTCTATGGAATTAAGGGAAACAAGTAGTAAGATCATGGAAACTGTACAGATCGAAAAGGAGGAGGTCCTTGCTGTCTTGAGGAAAATTAAAGTGGATAAATCCCCGGGACCTGACAGGGTGTTCCCTCGGACCTTGAAGGAGACTAGTGTTGAAATTGCAGGGGCCCTGGCTGAACTATTTAAAATGTCGCTGTCTACAGGTGAGGTGCCAGAGGATTGGAGAGTGGCTCATGTTGTTCCGTTGTTTAAAAAAGGATCGAAAAGTAATCCGGGAAATTATAGGCCAGTAAATTTAACGTCGGTAGTAGGTAAGTTATTGGAGGGAGTACTAAGAGACAGAATCTACAAGCATTTGGATAGACTGCGACTTATCAGGGAGAGTCAAAATGGCTTTGTGCGTGGTAGGTCATGTTCGACCAATCTATTGGAGTTTTTCGAGAAGGTTACCAGGAAAGTGGATGAAGGGAAGGCAGTGGATATTGTCTACATGGACTTCAGTAAAGCCTTTGACAAGGTCCCGCATGGGAGGTTAGTTAGGAAAATTCAGTCGCTAGCTATACATGAAGAGGTGGTAAATTGGATTAGACATTGGCTCAATGGAAGAAGGGAGAGAGTGGTGGTAGAGAATTGCTTCTCTGAGTGGAGGCCTGTGACTAGTGGTGTGCCACAGGGATCAGTGCTGGGTCCATTGTTATTTGTCATCTATATCAATGATCTGGATGATAATGTGGTAAATTGGATCAGCAAATTTGCTGATGATACAAAGATTGGAGGTGTAGTAGACAGTGAGGACGGTTTTCAGAGCCTGCAGAGGGACTTGGCCTAGCTGGAAAAATGGGCTAAAAAATGGCAGATGGAGTTTAATACTGACAAGTGTGAGGTATTGCACGTTGGAAGGACAAACCAACGTAGAACATACAGTGTTAGTGGTAAGGCACTGAGGAGTGCAGTGGAACTGAGGGATCTGGGAATACAGATACAAAATTTCCTAAAAGTGGCGTCACAGGTGGGTAGGGTCGTAAAGAGAGCTTTTGGTACATTGGCCTTTATTAATCAAAGTATTGCGTATAAGAGCTGGAATGTTATGATGAGGTTGTATAAGGCATTGGTGAGGCCGAATCTGGAGTATTGTGTTCAGTTTTGGTCACCAAATTACAGGAAGGATATAAGTAAGTTTGAAAGAGTGCAGAGAAGGTTTACAAGAATGTTGCCGGGACTTGAGAAACTCAGTTACAGAGAAAGGTTGTATAGGTTGGGACTTCATTCCCTGGAGCGTAGAAGAATGAGGGGAGATTTGATAGAGGTATATAAAATTATGATGGGTAAAGATAGAGTGAATGCAAGCAGGCTTTTTCCACTGAGGCAAGGGGAGAAAAAAAAACAGAGGACATGGGATAAGGGTGAGGGGGGGAAAGTTTAAAGGGAACATTAGGGGGGGGCTTCTTCACACAGAGAGCGGTGGGAGTATGGAATGAGCTGCCAGACGAGGTGGTAAATGCGGGTTCTTTTTTAACATTTAAGAATAAATTGGACAGATACATGGAATGGAGGTGTATGGAGGGATATGGTCCGTGTGCAGGTCAGTGGGACTAGGCAGAAAATGGTTCGGCACTGCCAAGAAGGGCCAAAAGGCCTGTTTCTGTGCTGTAGTTTCTATGGTTTCTATGGTTCTAATGCAAATATTTTTGATACACTCAGCATCGCGGAGTATCTTGAAAAGTAAATGCTGAAGGTATATGGCTCAGGAACACTGGAGCAACCTCCAGAATGTTCGGTGAGATTTTCAGCTGATATACACAGAGGCAGAGTCAGCTCATTTATATATATATATCTGGAATTCTTTTCCCAGACTCTGGTGTATACCACTGTGCAATGCACCCTACAGAATTGCAGGGACTCAGGATCAGTAGAGAACGGCTTAGCTGGGAGACTGGACAGCCGCACGCACAAAGAATAAGGATCATGTGTTCGACTTAAAATGCTGCATTCAGCAGCGAAATGCGCCAAACATTGAGGAAAACTTCTTGAATTCAGCTCTACCTCGGATTACCGTGGCATCTTTCCGAAACATTTTTCACTATATCTCAGTATCTATAACAATATTGTGTGTCTGTTGCCTATAACATTATTGTGTGGTTAACATTAGGCTGGACATAATTTTTGACGAGCTTGCGCGATTTACAGTGAAGAGAAGTTGCAACCTGGAGATACTGAGGGTGCATGTGTCTAGACAGCATCGGATAAGTTATCATGTAAATCCTTCTGATGAAGATAAATTTCAGGTGGACTCTATTAACATTCGAGTCTTAAAAGTGGAGAACAATTGGCTGTTTTTCAGATTGACAATGAATACCTGAATACCGAGTGAACTGGCAGTTTGTAAACGGGTGTACCCGCAGAGCTAGGGAGCGTGAGGAGAGAGAGAGAGAGAGAGAGAGAGAGAGAGAGAGAGACAGACAGACAGACAGACAGACAGACAGACAGAGAACGTGAAAGAGAGAGACAGAGATGGATGGACGGCCGGGGTATGGGGTAGACAAATAAAGGACTAGATTGGACTACAGTGACAGGCACAGAGTGCCACGACGACGGAAGTTTAAGACAGTCACGAAAGACGGACCAAAGACGGAGATCCATTACTAGAAATGAAGTATCATTTAAAGTCCAACGAAGGACGGAGTTGTGAGATCGGCACATACATTAGAATTAGTGTAAATTATTAAGAAACCGACAGCGTCACAGTTCCATTCAGATCGCTGGCTAAATAGGTTCAGTTTTGATTTGCCTGGTTCAGCTCCTATTTAGAAGAGCAATTTAAGGATGTCACAGTCCAGTCCGTGAAGTGCGCATTCCGGTTCACGGTCCGGTCCGTAGATTCGGTACTGCGGATATTCCGTTTTTCCCTTGTTCCGTTGGGGGCCTGGACCGTTCCCTTCAGAAACCTATGAGTTAGCTCTTCTGTAACCTCGTTTGAAACCGGCTCTGAAAATTTGTCAGCAGCCTTCGTCTGCGACCTCGTCTGTAACCTTGTCTGCAACTTCATCTGTGACTTCGTCAGAATCCCCGTCAAGTTAATCAGCCCGAGTGAGATTGGAGCCTTGTCTCGTCAATATAAGGAGCAGTCTATTGTTGTGTAGTCTTGTGTCTTCATGTCTTCGCCTTTGCTAGGTAGGTCCGGCTGTTTGCCGCTACCTTGAGTCGAGTTCTGTCTCTTCGTGTTTAGTGTTCTGTGCATATGAAGAGTCCCGGCCCTATGTCTTTTACCCAAGGAGGGCTTCTGGCTCGGTGTTCCGTGTCTAAGAGGAGTCCCGGCCCCATATCCTGTATCCAAGGAGGGGTCCCGGCTCTGTGTTTCGTGTTACAGTCCAGTCCAAGTCAAGGCTTCACGTTCCAGTCTAGTCCAAGTCGAGGCCTCGTGTTTCAGGTCCCAGTCGAGTGTCAATTCAGATCCAAGTCCCAGTCGAATTTCAAGTCCGATCCAAGTCCTCCTCCCCAGTCCTTGACAAGATCATAGTCCCGAGTCCTAGCCTAGGCCCGGGACCCGGGTCCGAGGTTCCAAGACCCTGTCCACACTCTGGTACCAGAGTTCCTAGTTCCTCCTCCGGGCTCCTTGTTATAAGTTCTATGTCCGGGTCCTGTGCTCCTAGTCCAAGTCCTATCCCAGGCCCTGAGTCCTAGTCTAGTGTAGGGTCTGCGTCCGTGTCCAGCTACACTTATTCCCGCTTACGCTTTGCTCTTTCCTGGATGCCTTCTGATCAATCCCTGCTTCCCGACTTTCCTTGCATTCTTAATAATCTTAGTCCAGTTCCTCGTACTTCGCTGCCTGTGTCTTGCTTTTGTGTCGGCTCCTTAAGCTCCCCCTTGCAACAACGGAGGTTTCTCACGAAGTGAAGGGCGTAGCGTATCTGACATAATTTTCACCAGTCTGTGGTATTAGCTTCTTGAATGTAATCTGTCTCAAATCTCGCCTGAAAGTAGACTCTATGTGATTCTAGATCCTTACCGATAATATGGGTTATGCTGCCCGGCGTACATTTGCACAAATAGTGAGCTGGTGTCTCACATGTACAATGGGGGCATTGAATGCTCAGTCATTTTGTCCCTCTATTGCAGAATCGTCTGGGAATAATTCATCTCTCTTCATCGACGACTAAAGGAGAACGAATCGTAATGTTGAAATTCAGTTGCACATCCGCTAGTGCATTTATATTCCACGGGACATTTCAGTTTCTGGGAGCAATGACCTTTCTTTTTGGAACGACGGAAGGTAAGGGGTCACTTAATAGCTGTGTATGATATGATAAGGGGCATAATAAAGTGGACAACTAGCACTAGGTGGAAATGGCTCAGCAAGAGAGCGATATCTTAAGCCGAATGGAAGAAATTACAAGGTAATTGCCAGATGTGAGGTTTTTTTTTACGAAGACGGTGGTGGCTACACAGAAAGTGCTGTCAGGAGTCTATTAGCGTAGATAAGAAATTGGCACCCTAGCAGCAAACAAAGATTTGAAAATATCTGGATGAACTCTTGATGACCTTTGAATAAGTATTTCAATGCAGGAAGATGGAAACATATTGACTTAAATACCTACGGTAGGATATATCTTCAAATAACTAACCAACAAAGCAAATACAGTAAAGGAATCAACCTCTTCCATTGGGATATTGTCAATTTTGAAGAAGCGAACTCGTGAAATGTCTTACTTACGTTCGATTACACATTAAAGGGTGTGTGAATCTGTTGTGATTAAGAGAGAGAGAGAGCGAGAGAGAGAGTAAGAGAGAGAGAGAGAGAGAGAGAGAGAGAGAGAGAGAGAGAGAGAGAGTTGGGGGATGAACACCGGGCATTGTAAGAGCTGGGAAACAGACAGAATGACGAATGGATACAAAGCAGCTTCTGATTGGTGCTCAGGAAGGCTCGGTTCTTTTTGTCAGCCAATCTTTTAATCCTAGAAACACCTCCGGTTTTATAAAAGGTGAAAGGTTTCGCTGAAAATATTTCCTACCACAATATCTGTTGTGATAATAACGCCCTGGAAGGAAACTGCCGATCAATTCAGCCAGAAATTAGACACCATGATTTCTCTCTGTTCATTGCTGATTGCATTGGCTGTGCTGCCTGGTGAGTCTCAGCGAAGCTGGCTAGCGAGTTTGCCCGGCATTCTATACAAGCCAGTGTTGTTGATATATTCTGTTCTTTCTTGCAGGAACGAGTGGGCAATATTCAGTGACGCAGGATCCTCCCGATGTAACGACTGAGGAAGGACAGAGCATAACAATGAACTGTAGTTACACCTACCCTAATACAGATATGTTTTGGTACATTCAACATAGTGGAGGAGCTCCAAACTATTTGTTGAAGTTATATAGCACAGGAGGAACGCAGCGGTATTCAGAGAGGATTACCGCTACTTCACAGAAAGGCAGCAAGTCGTCTCAATTGAATATCCGTGAAGTTCTTGTGTCGGACTCTGCCATGTATCTCTGTGCAATGAGTACCACACTGTTATATGGGGACGGCGAGTCCGTGCAAAAACTGGTTCTGTATATTGCAAAAAGCTCTCAGTGGAGGGTGCCTTTTACCGAGGAATCTGCAGAGGGCGCACCCAGAAATCAGTCACAGTCACGTGCCCTACTTCAGACCGCTGCATTCAGCAGCAGAAGGCGCCGAAGCTAAAGGAGCAGTTCCTGATTACAACGCGGAAAGAAACTGAGCTTCATAACTTTCTGGGATACCGCAATGTGCAATCACCCACCATCTTTTGCTGCAACGACATATCACGATTGACAGCCTTGTTTGACATCGTCTTTGGCCACTGTGTTCAAGTATCTGCAGTGTGAAATAATGAGGACGGAGTGAAACCGGGATATATTTAAATGGCACAATGGCGGACTAAAGGAAACTGAGGGTGTGAAAATTGGTCGTTTTCGAATTGACAAATAATTGCAAGTGGCATGCTACTGAAAGTTTGGATGTTGCAGGAGTTACTTATGATTTATACTGAGTATTTAGATAATTCGGCAGAACCTGCGGATGCTCAGCGTGTCGGAGAATGCAGATACTATTTTGGTCGTTACATTCTCATGATTAAAGGACATATACGTGACCGCACACTACCCCGAGATTCATATCTTTGAAGGTATTTTCAGTATAAAAGCAAGCGAAGGAAAAGAGAGAGAGAATGGAATCACAACAGAGTGATTGCTTGTATAATCTGGTTTCCCAATCAGATTTAACGGATCTGATGTTATCACCACGTGTAGCATTCACTACACAGCTTATCGAGATGGTACAAAGTAAAACATTTTCAAGATACAAAAATAAACTGTACAGGTGTATAAAAATGCAGCGCAGGCAGGAAATAAAGAGATAGGTCATACCAAGATTAATATTCAATTTCATCCTGCAGTTTAATACTCTTGCAAGTGGGAATAGTCTATTGTTGTTTCTTGAGAACTCGCTTTGAGAAGTTTGTGTTTTCACACCAATGAGAGAGACAAACAGTGAAAACGTTCCGTTACAGTCGAAGGAGCACAAACTGATAGCATCTGTTTCCAAAGGTATATTTCGACTTTTTGAAATCTCATTTTAATTATATGTTTAGTGTATCGAATAATTCCATCACGAAACCTTCTCTTCTGAAATCGCGGAGCTGACTCGACAAGCCAAATGGCCTACTTCGGTCCAGTATCTTATGGTCTTATTGTCGACTGATTTATCTGTCCAATTTCGCAAATTCCTCTTCACATGTACATTCAGTGATCCTCCGATCACGAGCACGTGCTACCCAAAACGACTTTTTCGGGCAGTGGAAAACATAGCAACTCGGGAATTGTGGAAACTGAGCACGTAAGGATCCACTGACAGCATCGGAAGGCCGGAATCGAACCGAATCCCTGGGACATGAAACGAGATATCGCCAGGATGTCATGATAGGCACTCTGCAGTCCACCACCACCGACACTTTCCGGCTCAACCCATGTTCTATGAACTAATGAAGGACAGCCTGATATATTCTTTCACTTTGCAGACGATCACAGTTACATCAAACTGGCTTATATTTATTATATATTTGTTGTCGTCATTTGTACCAGGGTACAGCGAAACGAATGCCCAGCTTGTTTCAATGGTTCCGCTTAAAATCAGAGAGGTACAAAATACACAGCCTGAAATTTACTGTCTTCACAGACATCCTTAAAACAGCATAAAAACACAAAGCATCAATATCATGAAAAAAGATAAGAACCTAAAATTCCCCTGCCACATCCCTCGCACAATCAGCGGCAAGCAGCATTAACCTGACGAGCTTCTGCATCTCTCACTTATTCTAGCATATAGTATCAGCATTTCCACCACCAATCACCATCGAAACAACCACAAACACAAAGAGGGACACGGTCTACAGTAAAACGAAAGCTAGCTGTTTACTGCAACATTTCATCGTTTCACAGGCATTCTCTCTCTCTCTCTCTCCCCCTAATAAATGACAGACTGATATGGCTCGTTCAAAAGCGAGAGTGGAATCAGCAGTCACTATTTCGACGTTACAGTCGGTATTAAGTATTCTTTTCGTACCGATATCTCCAACTGGGAATCGGCGGTAACCTCTCCCATTGGAATCAAGAGAGAGAGAGAGATAAAGAGAGAGAAAAGAGAGAGAGAGAGAAGAGAGAGAGAGAGAGAGAGAGAGAGAGAGAGAGAGAGAGAGAGAGAGAGAGAAATTGAAATAGACAGATTGGGGGGGGAGAGAGAGAGACTCAGAGAGATGGGTGGGACGGTGTGCTTTGTATCTGTACTCGGCACAATGACAATAAAGTTGAATCTACTCGAATCTAATCTAATCTCTGTTTTAGACTGATTGCATTGTTTGTGTTGCCTGGGGAGCCTGCGAAGGTGTCCAGCGAATTTGCCCGGCGTTCAATACAAGCCAGCTATGTTGATGCATTGTGTCCTTTATTGCAGGAACGAGTGGTAAAGATTCAGTTACGCCAGATCCTCCTGACTGATCGGCTGAGAGAGGATAGACCATAACACTCTAATGTGATCACAGTTGCGCTGATGCAGATAGATTTTGGTACATTCTACATTTTGGAGAAACTCCAAAGAATTTGTTGAAGCAAATTATAGCACAGCAGTAATGGAGCGGCATCCAGATTGCCCAGTTAGATTTATCACTAGTTTGCGTTTAGGCAGCTGACGGCTCAATTGCATATCCTTCAAGCTCTTAGGTTGAATTCTGGCATCTGTGTAAAACTGGTCCTGTAAGAATGCTTTCTACGGTGCATCTATAAAAATTAGTGAGGGTTTTAGGGGACAGGCCAAATTTTCTTAGCTTTCTCAGGAAGTAAAGGCGCTGGTGAGCCTTCTTGTCAGTGGACTCTGCTTGTTTGGACCAAGTCAGTTCATTTGTGATATTGACCCTTAGGAACTTAGAGCTTTTCACCTGTTCCACTTGCGCACCACCGATGTAAATTGGGTCGTGCGGTCCGCTATTCCTTCTGAAGTCAACAACCACTTCCTTCGTCTTGCTGATGTTGAGGGATAGGTGATTGTCTTCGCACCATGCTACCACGTTCTTAATTTCCTCTCTGTACTGTGTACTCAAACCCATGCGTAATCACCCGACGTGAAATAATGTGTAATAACACTTTAACTCCCTCTTTAAAGTGACAGTAACAGAGAGGAACAGAAGGAGACGAACAGGAGCGTGACGGAGAGAGGCGGAGGCAAAGTGCATGGAGGGGGGTTGCAGGAGGAGTCGATTTACTCCACTGCAGTCTTAGGATTGCTATAGTGCCCTAATTCAGTAATAAAATCCGCATATGCTTCGAAACGGAAGCGCCGATTCTCCCGGAAATTCTCTGCTTATCTTTTCTTGAATTACTTTTCTTTTATTGGAGTAATATCTTCAAATCAACCTCTGTTTACATTATGCGTTGTGCTATGTTCCCACTACAACCACCCCCTGGAATTTCTCTGTATCGAATACTTTGTCTGTTGAATCTGTCTAATCGGTCAGAATGTGCCCTGAAGTGTCACTGCGTTCCGGCGCCCCTCACACATTCGGGGCTTCTTACAGGGACGAGTGGGGCAGATTTTGTGTCCCCAATAGGAGGGATTTAATGAACGTGGAAGGGTTCTAATGAACCGATGAAAATATTCATGATTGGAGAATTTGGTCTACGCGAGGACAGTCCGTTCACTTTTTCTGGTCTCTGGGCTAAAAAGCCTTAAATATCTCCGGAGGCGTTGTGCCGGACACCACTGGATAGTGTTCGCAGATCAGCACTCAAATTTCCACAGCGATACAGGATCCGGACACCTCAGTGTTCGCAGTGTTTGCTTGCTCTAACAGGTGCCTTCGATATCTCCTCAGCATCCAAACCCAGCTGGTCCACGGCAATAAATATTTCGTGTGTTATTGATAAGTAATATCCAGCGGAATGCTGAAAGATTGAAAGGAATTCGTCACAAACTTAAACGACTGATGATTTTAGGTAACTGATGCTGCTGAATGTCAAAATTTTGCGAATGAATCAATAATACGTTGCTTCGCATGGTGTCACATGGTGTAAGAAGGGAGAGAGCAGGGCAGAATAGCAAAGTAATCGAGAGTAATCTGGTATAGCGAACAAAAGAGGTGGAGAAATCGAAAAAAGAATAGAATTTACGATTCGGATTGAGACCGAGAGAGAGAAGAAGGCAGGTAGACAACAAGAGAGTGAGAAACAGAGACAGAGAGAAAGAGCGCAAAAGAGAGAAAGATAGATAAATAGATAGATGGAGAGAGAGAGAGATTTATAGTTTCGGAAAAAAGGCAAAAATAGGAATTCAAGAAAGCGGATTCTGATTCATCCTCATGTAGCCTCAGTTTGTTTTATCTGTCATCGTTGAGCAGGGCACCGTGAAGTCTATTTTGATACAGTCTTACTCATCAATACTTGCCATAGTGTTAAATTCTCGGAAGTAAGTTGTCGCAGGATAAAGCCAGGGAGTATGCGTATCCTCCGTTTATCATTGATTATATTCGTCATCCTGCATACACAACCAGAGCGTGCCACGTTAGTTCAGTGCAAGTCAGGGATATTGCAGCATTCTGCCCTTCATTGCAGGAATGAGAGGGAACAATTGAATGATCTAGGATTCTCCTAAATTAATGGCTGACGAAAGTCAGATCATAACACTGAAATTATACACGAACTAATGCAAATATTTTTGATACACTCAGCATTGCGGAAAGTTTCAGAAGAAATACTGAAGCTATATGGCGCAGGAACACTGGACCGGCCTCCAGAATATTTGGCGAGGTTTCCAGCTGATGTGCACAAACGCAGAATAAGCTCATTTAAATATCTCTGGAATTCTTGTCCCGGACTCTGGCGTATCCCTCTGTTCAATGGACCACTCAGTGTTGCAGGGAGACAGCGGTTACGGGCAACATCCAGCCCTGTGTGATCACTAGAGGGCGACATTCGTTGGGAAACTGGAACAGCTGCACGCACAGAGCATGAGGATAACGTGGTCAACGTAAAACGCGGCATTCAGCAACAAAATGTTCCCACCTTTGTGGAACACTACTTAAATTTACCTTTACTTCGGGATATCGTGGCAGTTTTCCGGTACATTTCCACTACATCTCGGTGACCATGTCTCTCTTTCTTGCCTATAACAATATCTTGTGACTATTTTCTTTTCAGCTGGACATCATTTTCCATCCCCATGAGGGAATAGCAGTGAAGATGAGCGCAACCTGGAGATTCCGACGGTGTATATAACCAGACAGCATCCTATTAGCTGTAACACTAAATGCTTAGATGAAGATAAATTTCAGATGGCGTCTATTAACATTAGCTTTCTCAAAGTGTAGATAAATGGATGTTTATGTTTCGGATTGAAAATGAATCCCTAGTGGACTGGAATTGGATTAAACGATGTTCCCACAACTAGTTGAAATCTGCATTGGTGATTTAGAAAAAATGGAGATTGGAATATACAGGCAGAAAGAGGGCGATCGAGTGACACAGGGACGGAAACATAGGAGAAAGAAGGAACGAAGAGATGAGGGTTGAGATCGACAAGTAGAACAGAAATATAGAACTAAACAGAATGTAGTAGTTCCAGTCAGATCGGTGGCTAAACAGGCTCAGCTGTGCCTTCCCTGGTTCAATTCTCACTTAGCAGAACAATATTCGCAGGTTTTACACGAAATGAAGGGTACATCGTATCTGATAACATTCTTTCAAACCTGTGGTATTAGCTTCTTGTATGTAATCTGGATTTAGTTCGCGCTTGAAAGCAGACACCATGTGCTTCCTTGATTGTTACTGAGTCTATGGGCTATGTTGCCGTGAATCTTTGCGCAAATATACAGTGGGTGTCTTGCAGGTGCAGCAGGAGCAATAGATGTTCAGTCATTTTGTCCTTCTTTTGTAGAATCGTTTGGGAAGGATTAAACTCTCTGCATTGACGATTAAAGGAGGACGAATCGAAATGCTGAAGTTCAGTTGCACATCCGCAAGTGCATGTATATTTCCCGGGACATTTCAGTTTCTGCGAACAAGTACCTTTTTTTTTTGGAAAGACGAAAGATGAGGGGTTAGTTAATAGCTATGTATAATATGACAAAAGGCAAGAAAGATGGACAACCTAAGGGAGGAAATGGGTCATGCGAGAGGACGATATTTTAAGGCGATGAAAAGAAATTACAGGGGGACTGCCAGATGTGAGTTGTTTTTTTTAACGAAAGGAGTGGTGGCTGCATAAAGGGTGATGTGAGGAGTCTATTGGCGTGGATAGGAGATTGGCTCCCTAACAGCCAACCAAGATTAGGGAACAACCAGATGAACACTTGCTGACACTGAATAACTAGTTCAATGCCGGAAGACTGATAAATGTTGATCTGAGGGACAATTGTGGGATATATCTCCAAATAACTGACTATATAAACAAATGTATAAACAACTACTTACAGCGTAATATTGACGAAGATGACGAAGTGACCACGTGAACATTGATAATTGATTTGGATTACACATCGATAAGTATATGAATATGCTGTGAATATAAAGAGAACAGAGGGCAGAGGCAGTTGGGCACACTGAGAAAGAGAGAGTGTGAGGCAGAGAGACGGATAGGGCGGGGCGTGGACGCGGGATCTTGAATGAGCGGAGAAAATCTGAGAATGACGAATGGAAACAAAGCGGATTCTGAATGGCGCTCAGAAAGGCTCGGTTCTTAGTTTTAGCGAATTCTTTAACCAGGGAAACGTCCGCGGTGTTAACTATAGTAAACGGTACCGCTTCAACGATCTCACACAACAGTAACTGCTAAGTGATATTTACGACCTAGAAGGAGTCTGCCGCTCGATCGAGCAAGAAATTAGACAGCATGATTTCCGTCTGTTCATTAGTGCTTGCGTTGGCTGTGCTGCCTGGTGAGTCTCTGCGAAGGTGGCCAGCGAATTTCTCCGACGTTCAATACAAGCCGGCGATGTTGATGTATTCTGCCCTTTATTGCAGGAACGAGTAGTTCAATGACTCAGTGACGCAGGATCCTCCCGACGTAACGGCTGAAAAAGGACAGACCATAACACTGAACTGTAATTATACCAACGATGATGCAGATATCATTGTGTGGATTCAGCATTGTGGAAAACCTCCAAATTATTTGCTGACGGTATGTAGCACAGGAAGAATGGAGCGGCGTCCACATTGCCCAGAGAGATTCACCGCTAGTCTGCAGGAAGGCGGCAAGACAGCTCAATTGCAGATCGTTTAAGCTCATGTTTTGGACTCCAGCATGTACTTTTGTGCAATGACTAGGAAGCAGGCGTCAACTGTTGAATTGCTTTGGCAGTAGTGAACAGCAGTGGGTCGAGTTTGGCTGGATAGCTGGAGTTAATCTGTGCCATGATCACGTAACGATGATGGATTCAGAGATTCAGAGTCACTGGCCGGTGGTCAATAAGACACGTTACCTATTTTTTTTCTGAGGAGAAAACTTAATAGTGATCTTCTAAGCCAGGAGCGAGCCTCATATTGAAGTGGGACGAAGTGAAAATGTTCTGCATGTAGCCCCGTGAACTGAGTTGTGCAGCAACGAACCACAATGCCTTAGACACCACCCAGCCCATGTACTTTCCACGGGTTCACTCTCCTGATGATGGAACTTACATCCACGGCGCTGACTGTGGCTTCATGTGCATTGGAAGATCTCTGTGTGTATCGTAACGCAGCTGCTATCTTCTATTCGAAACAGATATAGAATACTTGAAGCTGATTTGGTAAGGCTCTACGACTTCTGCGAGTTGCATTTTACGATAAATTTGTTTAAGGAGCGCCGTAATCACGTTAACCCTCTCACCCTGGATCAGCAATGGCCATCCTGATAAATATAAGATGTATGAGACTTTTTTTTTTATCGCGCTAGTGCCCTTTGACATTTACAGGAGAACCTGCTGATGTTAAGCCTGAACGTCCTCTCCCCTCAGACCTTTCTCGACTAGCCGCATATTTCAAGTCATGTGCCCAATTTCTTCTTTTGTCAACACGGATTAGATTTCAAAGGCTTGAAAGGTACAAATAATGTTAGAGAAATATATACCATATACATTCTAAAATACATTCTCTTCGTAGCCATCAAGGAAAAACAGAGGAGTAACCCCAAAAATGAACGACATTTAAATGTTAGAACCCCAAAGACCACCCGCAGCTCCTCCGTCAAACGCGTAAACAGCAGCAAATCAACAATCCCCTCTTCCTCACCACCAACATTGTGCACTTAAGCGTGCAGAAAAGCATCAGCAGAGACACAGTCTTGCACTACCCGAAAGACTATTTGTTCACCCGGTATTCGACATACTACGGGTCTCTCTGTCCCTTATGAGGGAGAAAGAGGTGTCTCCGTTTCACATTCAGAGGGGAGACATAACAAATATCGGCGAATTGCGATGTCAACAGTCCGTTTTCCGAGCTCTGTGCCCAAATGAAGAGGGTCCAGGGACACACTGCCAGCAACCAGCTCTCTGCTCTCGTTCTTCCGTGCACTCTACACACCGGAACCCTGCAGAGACACAGACCTTCGGTTCGCCCGTCTCCAGAGCCACTAATTTCTTAGGCCGCATCCTTGATATCTAATAACGGCCAGTGGTGGAACCCAGGGAGCGGGCCCCATTTCCGCAAAGAACTGAAGTCAGCATGTAACTCCGGATCAGGCTCTTCAAAAGAACCCTGAAAGGGGAAAATAGAGATATTCAAGATGGAAGTAGAGCTGTTTCCGAAGTTGCAAGGAAAAGAGTCGCCGATAGGCGTCATTTCGGATTTAAACGTCCATTCTTTCCATTCAAAAAAAAAGTTCATGCACCGACACTGATAAACAGAAGCAGAAATTACAGCGTGGGATTGAAAACCCCGCAAGTAGAGGCAATGGAAATTTATTCCATCTTGAACACTCGACCACGTCACCCATTTGTCTTGGAGCCTCAATAACTCAATGTTTCAGCGACTGCAACCGAGCAGGGAGCATGAGAGGAAGATCATCATCGGTAGAGAGGGAACGACAAAAATAAACACTTGTGGAAAGGTAGGCATGTAGGGTGTAGGGAGACCCTAGAGCAGCGATAGTTATCAGAGATAGTTATCAGAATTCGATGATTGATGGAACAGAAAAAATAGCAAAGAGGAAAAGAACGAAAGTGGATGCCGATTTCTGCCTAAATAGGCCCGATTCCGCGTTATCATCTAATACTTTAGCAGGAAAACGCCCCAAGTCTTACCCACGGAGAACGATGTGGCTGATCCATTCTCACCCTACCATTTCGCTTCTGATCTATCGCCTGTGCCAACACTATGCATCCCCTCCGTTCCTTACTAATTGTATTATCTGTTCTGTACGGTGAGTCTCTGTGATGGACAATCAGTGCCCCGTGGTTTCATTGCAAACCAGGGATGCTCATGCACATGTTCTTTCTTGCAGAAGCGAGAGGGAAGATTTAGTGAAACAGGACCCTCCTGAATTAACGCTCGAAGAAGGACTGGCCATAACACTGAATTTTACTTATACTAGCGAATATCTGCTAATTAAAAGTAACTACTTGGAAACTAGACTGCCATTCGACAGAGTCAGAAGCCTGACGCCATGCGCCATTCCTTTGTTCCTTCTAGTTTGCATTGACCTTTTGCCTACGAATGCCGTGAAGTGGCGTCCAACTGATTTCTAGTGAGATTAGTGCAAGCCAGGTATCTTCCAATATTCTATTAGTGATGTAGTTTTCCCTTCAATTAAAGTATGAGAAAGACAGAACGCAACACTAGCGCTGCCGTAACTACTTTCAGTACAATCAGCATTGCGGGGAATCTCTAAAATAATTTCAGGAAAATTTCGAGCGTCCTCCATAATGTCTGGTTAGAGTTAACGTCAAGAATATCTTGGAGCTGTTTGTTGTACAGCACAATGTTTCTGTGTGTTATGAGAAACCACGCTCTTGCAGGGAAAACTCTGGTCCGGACAAAAACAAAAATAAACCAATTCTGGATGATGCAATAAATGTCAGCGGAGGGCCTGTTTTGCCATTTAACTGCAAAGAGCGGACACAGACATTAGTAAGGTTACGTGGTCGACTTAAATGGGCGCCGCTCGGTCGCAAAATGTGGCAAGCTTGAGTGCTATTCTTGGATTCAATTCAAATGAAAACATTACATTGGATTTCTTGTATGTCTACAGTATCTAAATACCCTCTTTTGCTTGGGATGCCATATCACGATTGTCAACTGTATTCAACGTTGTTAGGGATCCTTGAGGGAGCAACAGTGAGGTTATCGTCGAACTTGGAAATAGAGAACATTGAATGCGGTGCAACATCAACAGCTACAGATCAAGGCGAATGCTCATGTGGAAACTATTGACATTGATTCAAAAAAGAAAACCAGAGAGTGGGGAAAATCGGCGTTCCTCGGATTGACTATGCATAACGAATGGTTTGCCGCTGAAAGATAGGATGTTGTGACAAATACTTATCATTTTATTGATTATTTACATAAGTTACACAACCTATGGATCTATAGTATGATACATATAGCGGGTACCATTGTGATAGATGCGTTCACAATCTGTGAGGAAGGAATAGGAGTGACAAGATAGGACAAAACTAGATTGTTTAATGTCTCCAGAATAGACATGTCAATGGCAATGTCTTCCTTCCAATGTATCTTTAAATATCCAAGTTAGAATTGCATGTTGTGAAATGTTGAATTTGTTCAGATCACACAGATCGATTCATTGCACTGTGTGACGAGATAGTATAAGAGAAACACTTTTGGAACGTCAGGATGGAGGCTACCCAAACGGAATATAAGGTGTTCTCCCACGAACTTAAGTGTGGCCTCATCACGGCAGTAGAGGAGGCCATGGATGTACGTTATTGGAAAAGGAATGAGAAGTGGAATTAAAATGAATGACCATTGGAAGGTCCTGCTTTTTCAGGAGGATGGAGCACAGATGCTCGACGAAGCGGTCTCCATATGTACATCGGGCCTCACAGATATACAGGACGCCACAATGGGAGCTCTAAACACAGTATAAGACCCCAATAGCCGACACCTGGAAGGATTGCTTAGGGCTCTGAATGGTTGCGTGGACGAACTTTAGGGGCAGGTGCAGCATTTGTTCCGTTTGCAAGGATAAATGCCAGGAGGGAGATCAGTGAGGAAGGATGAATGGGCCAGGGAGTCGCGTAGGAAGCGGTCCCTCCAGTAAGCAGTAAATGGGGACTGGGTGAGGTTCAGTGTTTGGGAGAGGGAAAAATGCACTTAGTGGTGGGATCCCGTTGGAGGTGGCGGAATTTTCGGAGAATTATGTGCCGAACGCGGAGGCTAGTGGATTAGTAGTTGAGAACAAGGGGAACCCTCTCCCTGATAGGGAGGCCGAAGGATGGAGTAAAAGCAGACATATGTGAAATTGAGGAGATACGGTTTAGAGCAACGTTGATGGTCGAGGAAGAGAAGCCCCTTTCTTTGAAAAAAAAATGACATCTCCTTCGTCCTCGAATGAAAAGCCTCATCCTGCGAGTAGATGAGGAACTGAGAGACGGAGATGACGTTTTCACAAGTAGCAGGTTGGGACGAGGTATAGTCCACATAGCTTTGTGAGTTCGTGGATTTATAATAGAGATCAGTGGATAAGCTGTCCCCAGAGACAGAGGCAGCGAAATCCAGAAAGAGAAGGGAGGTGTCGGAACTTCAACTGATAAATTTGAGGGCAGGGCAGAAGTCGGAGCCAAAGTGGATGCAATCAGCATGGGTGCAGGAAGCAGCACCAAAGCAGTCGGCGATGTAGCGTAGGAAAAGTACGGGGCGGTCGCCAGTGTACTGGTGTTCCACAGAGCCTACAAACAGGCAGGCATAACTGGGACCCATTCGCGTCCTCGTGGCTACCCCTTTTGTTTGAAGTAAGCAGAAGCGTGGGACATAGACTACTGTACGCTGCCGACAAACGGGAGGATATTTTTATTCCAGTCCTACCGAAGGGTTTTGGCCTGAAATGTCGACTGTACTTTTTTCATAGATTCTGTCTGGCCTGTTGAATTCAGCAATCTCCTCCCTCGCCTCATGGAGCCGCCGGGGGAATATTCCGTCAGGCCCCGGGGACTTATCCATCCTGATGTATTTTAACAACTCCAACACCTGCTCTCCCGTAATATCAACATGCTCCAGAACATCAACCTTACTCATATTGTCCTCGCCATAATCAAGTTCCCTCTCATTGGTGATTACCGAAGAGAAGTATTTATTGAGGACGTCTCTCACTTCCACAGCCTCCAGGCACAACTTCCAACCTTTATCTCTAATCGGTCCTAACTTCACTCCTGTCCTCCTTTTTTTTTTCTTCACATAATTGAAGAATGCCTTGCGGTTTTCCTTTACCCTACTCGCCAAGGCCTTCTCCTGCCCCGTTCTTGCTCTTCTCAGCCCCTTCTTAAGCTCCTTTCTTGCTTCCCTATATTCCTCAATAGACCCATCTGATCCTTGCTTTCTAAACCGCATGTATGCTGCCTTCTGCCACCTAACTAGATTTGCACTTCACTTGTCACCCATGGTTCCTTCACCCTACCTTTCTTTGTCTTCCTCACCGGAACTAATTTATCCCTAACATTCTGCAAGAGATCTCTAAACATCGACCACATGTCGATAGTACATTTCCCTGCAAAAACATCATCCCAATTCACACCCGCAAGTTCTAGCCTTGTAGCCTCATAATTTGCCCTTCCCAAATTAATATATTTTCCTGTCCTCTCTGATTCTATCCTTTTTCATAATAATTCTGAAGGCCAGGGAGCGGTGGTCACTGTCCCCCAGATGCTCACCCACTGAGAGATCTGTGACCTGACCCGGTTCATTACCTAGTACTGGATCTAGTATGGCATTCCCCCAATTCGGCCTGTCCCCATACTGTGACAGGAATCCGTCGTGGACACACTTTAGAAGCTCTGCCCCATCTAAACCCTTGGTGCCAATCAATATTAGGGAAGTTAATGTCACCCATGATAACAACCCTGTTATTTTTGCACCTTTCCAAAATCTGCCTCCCAAACTGCTCCTCTGTATCGCTGCTGCTACCAGGGGGCCTATAGAATACACCCATTAGAGTAACTGCTCCCTTCCTGTTCCTGACTTCCACCCATACTGACTCAAAAGAGTATCTTGCTACATTACCCACCCTTCCTGTAGCTGTAATTGTATCCCTGACCAGTAATGCCAACCCTCCTCCCCTTTTTCCGTCCTCTCTATCCTTTTTAGAACACTGGAATCCAGGAATATTGAGAATCCATTCGTGACTTGCTGCCAGCCATGTCTATGTAATGGCCACTACATCATAATTCCATGTATGTATCCAAGCTCTCAGTTCATTACCTTTGTTCCTGATGCTTCTTGCGTTGAGGTTCACACATTTCAGCCTTTCTACCTTACTGTCTTTACACCGTTTATTCTGCTTCTCTTTCCTCAAAGCCTCTGTATATGTTAGATCTGGCTTCACTCTATGCACTTCTTTCACTGCTCTATCGCTCTGGGTCCCATCCCCCTTGAAAATTAGTTTAAACCCTCCCGAACCATGCCAGCGAAGCTACCTGCAATGTTAATGCTCCCCCTCGAGTTCTGGTGCAACCAATCCAATATCTACAGGTCTCACGTTCCCCAGAAGAGATCCCAATGTTCCAAAAATCTAAAACCCTGCTCCCTGCACCAAATCCTCAGCCACGCATTCATCTGTCATCTCCTCCAATTCTTACCATCACTGTCATGTAGCACTGGCAGCAATCCTGAGAACGCCACACTTGAGGTCCTGTTCTTCAGCCCTCTGCCTAATTCCCGAAGCTCACAGTTCAGGACATCATCCCTCTTCCTGCCTACGTCGTTCGCCCCAACACTTATCACGACTTTCAGGCGCGGGCAGTGTCGGTGTGGGAGCCAGGAGTGCTCGAGGTAGACGGACGACTGGAGATCGGAGGATCGGAGGATCAGCCTTTGTAGGTAGGCTGAGTAAGATCGGGACTACCTAGGCATTACCTGAGGAGGAAGGTAAAGCTGCGCAAGCGCGGGTGACATCAGCGTCAAGGACGGAGTTTCAAAAGAGGCCCACTTTCCGGCGCGGGCAGCGGAGTGCGCGGGAGCAGAGTGCTGATTTGGCTCAGTGGGCTTCGGCGTAAGGGGGTCTTCGGTGAGAGGTAATCAGAGAGCCTGAGTACGTGCCTGCTGAGGAAAAAAGGTAAGGTCGGTAGGTACTTTTTCATTTATTCTGATTAATCTGGGATCAGGTAATGGTGGAAATAGTGGGAGCAGTGCTGTGCTCCGTATGCAGTATGTGGGAGGTCAGGGTCAACGCAGTTGTCCCTGATGACCACATCTGTAGAAGGTGCATCTAGCTGCAGCTCCTATCAGAGCGAGTTAGGGAATTGGAGCTGGAGCTGGATGAACTACGGATCATTCGGGAGGCAGAGACAGAGATAGATAAGAGTTATCGGGAGGTAGTCACACCGAAAATACCCGGGAGGTAGGCAACTGGGTGTCTGTCAGGAGATCGAGGGGGAGCAGGCAGAGAGAGCAGAGCATCCCTCTGGCCATTCCCATCAACAATAAGTATACCGTTTTGGATACTGTTGGTGGGGATGACCTAATTTCAGTGGTCCTGTCTCTGGCACCGAGGTTGGACCCTCGACTCAGAAGGGGAGGAGTGAAGAGAGGACAGCGGTAGTAATAGGGGATTCTATAGTCAGGGGGGCAGGTAGGATATTTTGTGGGGGAGATCGGGAGTCTCGGATGGTATGTTGCCTCCCTGGTGCCGGGGTCAGGGACATCTCAGATCGGGTGCACGTTATTGTCGAGAGGGAGGGCAAGAATCCAGATGTTGTGGTCCACGTAGGGAACAACGACGTGGGTAGGAAGAGTGAGGGGGTCCTGCGTAGTGAGCTCAGGGAGATAGGTGCGAAGCTGAAGGGCAGGACGTCCAGGGTAACATCTCAGGATTTCTACCTGTGCCACGTGCGAGTGAGGCGAGGAACAGAAGGATTATACAGATCAATACGTGGCTGAGAGGATGGTGCAGGTGGGAGGACTTCAGGTTTTTAGATAATTGGGCTTTGTTTCAGGGAAGGTGGGATCTGTTCCGACGGGACCGTTTACACCTGAACTGGAGGGGGACTAACATTCTTGCAAGAAAGTTTGCTAGTGCTGCTTGGGGAGGGGGTTTAAACTAAATTTGCAGGGGGCTGGGATCCAGAACGTGAGAGAGGACAGCGAGCTGAAGTATAATCGACAGGTGGGGTCTAGATGGTTCTGGAATACTAAGTGTGAAGTAGAGAAAGGTGAGGCGGAATGAGTGATAAGGAGGATACATGTGCAGAGGGATGGTCTGACGGAGCATGGAGTTAAATGTGCAGAAAGAGTAGGTAAATTTAAGAAGGACAACAAAATTCAAGGGGCGTATAGCCCGGTAAGAGTTCGGGGAGCTGGGTTATGCACAATAAATAGCGAGTTAAACAGAGAGAGGAGAAATGGGTTAAAATTCTATATCTGAATGCGCGGTGTCAGAAATAAGGCGGATGAGCTTGAAGCTCAGGTGCGAATGGGTAACTATGATGTTGTTGGGATAACAGAGACATGGCTGCAGGGGGATCAGACCTGGGAATTGAATGTACAAGGGTATAAGTGCTATCGAAGGGACAGAAAGTTGGGCAGAGGGGGTGGTGTGGCCCTGTTGGTGAGGAATGAGATTCAGTCCCTTGCAAGGGGGGATATTGAATCAGGAGAAGTAGAGTCAGTGTGGATAGAACTGAGGAACAGTAAGGGCATAAGACCCTAATAGGTGTTATCTACAGGCCCCCAAACAGTAGCATGGATATTGGGTGCAAGTTGAATAGGGAGTTAACAATGGCATGTGGCAAAGGAAATGTCACAGTCGTTATGGGGGATTTCAACATGCAGGTGAACTGGGAAAATCAGGTTGGTACTGGACCTCAGGATAGGAGGTTTGTAGAGTGCCTACGGGATGCATTTTTGGAGCAGCTTGTACGAGAACCGACCAGGGATAAGGCTATTCTGGATTTAGTGTTGTGCAATGAACAGGGTTTGATAAGTGATCTTGAAGTAAAGGAGCCGTTAGGAGGTAGTGACCATAATATGATAAGTTTTTATCTGCAAGTTGAGAGGGATAAGGGCAGATCAGAAGTGTCAGTATTGCTGTTGAACAAAGGAGACTATGGAGCCATGAGGGAGGAGCTGGCCAAAGTTGACTGGTCGGATATCGTAGCAGAAAAGACAGTGGAACAGCAATGGCAGGTATTCTTGGGAATAATGCACAAGGTGCAAAATCAGTTCATCCCCCGGAGAAGGATGGATTCAAAGGGGGGAAAGTGGCCACAGTGGTTGACAAAGGAAGTCAGAGATAGCATAGCAATAAAAAAGAAGTATAACAGAGCTAAGGTGAGTGGAAAGACGGATGATTGGGAAATTTTTAAGGAGCAACAGAACTTAACTAAAAAGGCTATACGGGGAGAAAAAATGAGGTATGAACGCAAGCTAGCTAGGAATATAAAGGAAGATAGCAAAAGTTTTTCTAGGTATGTGAAGAGAAGGAAGATAGTTAAGAACAATGTTGGGCCCTTGAAAAATGAATTGTGAGAAATTGTTATGGGAAACAGAGAAATGGCAGACGAATTCAATAAGTACTTTGGATCTGTCTTCACTAGGGAAGACACAAGCAATCCCCCAGATGTATGGATGGGCCAAGGACATAGGGCAACAGAGGAACTGAAACAGATTGACATTAGGAAGGAAACGGCGATCAGTAGACTGATGGGACTGAAGGCTAACAATTCCCCAGGTCCAGATGGTCTGCATCCTAGGGTACTAAAGGAGGTGGCTCTGGAAATTGCAAATGCATTGGTGATCATTTTCCAATGTTCCTTAGATTCAGGATCAGTTCCTGAGGATTGGCGAATGGCTAATGTTATCCCACTTTTTAAGAAAGGAGGGAGGGAGAAAACAGAGAGTTATCGCCCTGTTAGCCTAACATCAGCAGTGGAGAAGATGCTAGAGTCCATTATTAAAGATGAAATAGCGGCATATCTTGATAGCAGTGATCGGATTGGGCCGAGCCAAAATGGATTAACCAAGGGCAAATCATGCTTACTAATCTATTGGAGTTTTTCGAGGATGTAACCAGGAAGATAGACGCGGGAGATCCAGTGGATGTGGTGTACCTTGACTTTCAGAAGGCATTTGATAAGATACCACATAAGAGATTGGTGGATAAAATCAGAGCTGATGGCATTGTGGGGGAAGGTATTGACATGGATAGAAAACTGGTTGGCAGATAGAAAACAAAGGGTAGCAGTGAATCGGTGTTTCTCGGAATGGCAGGTGGTGACTAGTGGGGTCCACAGGGTTCGGTATTAGGACCACAGCTGTTTACGATTTACGTCAATGATTTAGAGGAAGGCATTGTGAATAACATCAGCAAGTTTGCTGATGATACTAAGCTGGGTGGCAGTGTGACATGTGATGAGGATGTTAGGAGAATTCAAGGTGACTTGGATAGGCTGGGTGAGTGGGCAGAAACTTGGCAGATGGCGTTTAATGTGAATAAGTGTAAGGTTATTCACTTTGGGAGCAAGAACAGGAAGGCAGATTATTATCTGAACGGTGTGGAGTTAGGTAAGGGAGAAATACAAAGAGATCTAGGAGTACTTGTTCATCAGTCTCTGAAGGTGAATGAGCAAGTGCAGCAGGCAGTGAGGAAGGCTAATGGAATGTTGGCCTTTATTACAAAGGGAATTAAGTACAAAAGCAAGGAAATCCTTTTGCACTTGTACAGGGCCCTGGTGAGACCACACCTGGAGTATTGTGTGCAGTTTTGGTCTCCAGGGTTAAGGAAGGATATCCTGGCTGTGGAGGAGGTGCAGCGTAGGTTCACTAGGTTAATTCCTGGGATGTCTGGACTGTCTTACGCAGAGAGGTTAGAGAGACTGGGCTTGTACACGCTGGAATTAAGGAGATTGAGAGGGGATCTGATTGAGACATATAAGATTATTAAGGGATTGGACAAGATAAGGCAGGAAATATGTTCCAGATGCTGGCAGAGTCCAGTACCAGAGGGCATGGTTTAAGAATAAGGGGTAGGTCGTTTAGGACAGAGTTGAGGAGAAACTTCTTCTCCCAGAGAGTTGTGGAGGTGTGGAACGCGCTGCCTCAGAAGGCAGTGTTGGCCAATTCTCTGGATGCTTTCAAGAAGGAGCTAGATAGGTATCTTGAGGATAGGGGAATCAAGGGTTATGGGGACAAGGCAGGAACTGGGTATTGATAGCAGATGATCAGCCATGACCTCAGAATGGCGGTGCAGGCTCGAAGGGCCGAATGGTCTACTTCTGCACCTATTGTCTATTGTCTGTTGTCTATTGTCTATTCTAGTTGCTTTCTCTCTCGTAGCAGGATGTTGTTCACCCGGTCAGGGACATCCCATAGATAGAAGAGAGATAGATAGATACAGAGGGAGAGAGAGAGAGAGAGAGAGAGAGAGAGAGAGAGAGAGAGAGAGAGAGAGAGAGAGAGAGAGAGAGAGAGAGAGAGAGAAAGACAGAGAGAGAGAGAGACAGAGAGGCAGAGAGAGAGAGTGCGAGAAAGGGGAATGGAAAGTGAGAGAACGAACGACAGAGAGAAAAGTGGAGGACGGAAAAAAGAGAAACGGAAAGAGCAGTGTACAGCGAATGAGCAGACAAGGGAAGAAACAGGCGATTAGAGTGATTAAGGGAGACAAAGAAGGGAACGTAACATATTATGGTACGGATACAGCAAGAAGAAGACACCCAAAGAGGGTCGAAAGCGAAAAACTGAAATTCCGCTAAAATTTGCCCATTTTGGAAGAGAGGGTAAGACCGCAAGACCATTGTTGTATTCTCGATCCCCTGAAATGAGTTCTAACATTGTATTTGTATTCCACACCGTCGATTCTGGGAGAAAATTAACCTTTAGGGTGTTCTGCACAGGGACTACCAAGCCTCGTTTCATCTTTGCACATCTTAGTTTTGGCTTTTGTCCACGTTCAGAAAATAGTCTGCACAGTTATTTCTTGCAACAGAGTGCATGACCATGGATTTTCGAAGATTATATTTCACTTACCACTCTCTTTCCCATTCTTGTCATTTGTCTCCGGCTTTTTGCAGATTACCTGTTTTATCAATACACCCCGACCCTTCATCAGTCTGCAATATGGCAACAAAGCTAAGGATTCTATCATTTAATTCATTGACGTACAGCATAAAAAGCATTACTCCCAGCACGGACACCTGCAAAGCACCACTTGCCAGAGGCAACCAACCGGATTATTATAGTGCTATTCGCTACCTCCTGCAAAACAGCTAGTGCTACTACTTCTTTCAGAACCAGAGGTTGCAGTGCATCTGGTACGGGTGACTTAGCTCTTTCGGCTCTTTGAGCCTTGTAATAGTAACTTTACTTCCCTCGTACCCATCAACATCTGCTAGTGCCTTCTTCCCTGCTTTGCAAATACACTTTTCAGAATCTCTGTGCTTTTCCTTCCTGTGTGATTGGTGCCAATGTGTACCAGGACATCTGGATGCTGTTCCTCCCTCTGTAAAATATCGTGGACGAGATTCGGAACTGGCACCTGGGAGGCAGCATACCATCAGCGTGTCGTGTTCACGTCCACAGAATCTCCTGTCTGTTCCCATGATTGAAGAGTCCCCTATCGCTACCGCTCCCTTCTTCTTCCTCTTTCCCATCTGCAGCACGGACCTATGGTCCGTGGCAGTAGCCCTGTCGCTCTAGCATTCCCCTGGGAGTTCATTCCCCACATCGGTATGCAGATAAAATATTCTTACTATTGACAGGAATGATCACAGATGGGCTCTGCTCTAACTGTCTATTCAGATTTCCATTTCTCCTGATAGTCCAATAGCCACTTGCCTCCTGCAGCTTTTCGGTGGCTATTTCCCTATGACACCGATCGATTATGTTCTCGCTCTGCTGTATAAGCCGAAGGTCATTGAGCTGGTCACTCCAGATCCCTACCATGGTCTTCAAGGAGCTTCAGCCAGATACATTCCTTGCAGATGTAGTTCCCTGGGACACTCTGGACCTCTTAGGTCTCCAACATCTGCAATGAAGAAAACACAACTGCCATCCACTACACTATGCAAAGTAAGAGGCGAAAAATGAAGCTCTAAGGGAAGTTGACATGGAGTCAATCTCCAGTCGAGTCGAAGGCACATCATAGACAACATACTAATCCTGTTCGAGAGAAGGGGCGCATGACTCTCCCTAGCCTCTGATGCTCCTCATGTTATGTAATTACCTTTACCTGGGTCACAATTTGATAATATCCTATTGTTGAAGTTAATGCAGACACCGAATCACATTCGTGCTTGTTGCTATTTTAATGGATGCTCTGTCTATATAATTTCTTCTTCATCAGTTAGCGCGTGCTATACATCATCATGATTCGGCGTCACTCACGCTCTCACGGGATTACTCCAGCAGACACAAGAGAAATGAAGAAGTGAGAGAGCGGGAGATTGTGATCGATAGGACAGAGAGTAGAGCGATAAACATCGGGCGGGGGGTGGGGGTAGAGTGTGGTATAATCACTCTCACACAGTGGTTAGCGCGACGCTATTTACAGCTCCGGGCGTCGGATTTATAAAAACATATAAAGGACTGAAACAAACCGATCTGTGATTGGTGCTCCGACCGGCGCAGATTGGTGCTCACAGCCAATCAATGCATTGGCAGGGCAACACCCAATATTTACGCCAGCTGGAATATGCTGCAGATCTGATTTTACTCTTCTATATCAGTCAAGGATATCAACTTGTTGAAAGTAAGCTGTCTTTCGATCGAGTTTGAAGCCAGACGCCATGAATTCTCTGTGTTATCTGCTGATTATATTGACTATGCTGCCCGGTGAGTCTCCGCGGTAACGCCCTATATCTGTTCAGTCTGTCCGAAGAAAGCCCGATCTGTTCATGCATTCTGTCCTTTTATTGTAGGAACAAATGGTAAAGATTCGGTGACGCAATGGCCTCTTGAATTAACGATTGCGGAAGAACAAGTTGTAACACTGAACTGTAATTACACTGGCAATCCTCAGTCTATTGTTTGGTACGTTCAGCATCGCGTGGAATCTCCAAGATATTTGCTGAGGGTATATAGCACTGGCACGATGGAACGGCATCCAGAATGTCCAGCGAGGTTTACCGCTGGTTGGCAGCGTGGCAGCAAGGCAGCCCATTTCAACATCTCTGGTGCTCTTGTGTCGGACTCCGCTGTTTATCTTTGTGCCATGATGCCCACAGTGTTGCAAGGCGATGACGGCTTCAGACAAAATCCGACCTCCGTGATGCAGTGGCCGCTCGCTAGAGGGAGCCCTTTGCCGAAAGACAGCCGGAGCGCAAACACATATCTACTACTGTCACGTGATTGATTTAAGAAGGCGAAACTCCGGGGGAAAGGGGAGAAATTACTGACTACATTTTACAGTTAGTTGGACAGCTGCTTTGCTTGCGGGACTGACAGTGTCATACATGTGACTGTCCTCTGAACCCTTTCCAATGCCACTATATCTTTGTTACAATAGAAACCCAAAACTGTTTACAATGCTCAAGATGTGGACTCAAGTGTCTTATAAATCCTCTGCATTACATCTCTGCCCATGTATTCTGGACATCTTGAAAGGAATGCTAACAGCGTATTTTCCTTCCTCACCACAGACGCTACCTGGAAGTTAGCTGTCAGGGTGTTCTGCACTTGGATCCTCCAAGTCTCCCTACATCGTAGATTTTTGAACTTTTACATTATAGTCTGCACATTTATTTCTTATACCAATATGCATGATATGCGTTTTGGTGCATTGTACTTCGCGACCACTCTCTTACATTTTCTCCTCATCTTTCTGTCCTTCTGTGGCCTGCATGTTTCCTCAGAACGACTTATTCTTCCGTCAATCTTTGTATCATCTACAAACTTCGCAACGCAGCCATATATTCCATCATCTATATCATTGACAATGATTTTGAAAAATCATTCCTAATGCCTCCGCAATCTCTACGGCTACCACTTTCAGGGCGCAAGGGTGCAGTTCATGTTGTTCGGATGACTTATATGCTCTTCTGTCCTTCAGCGTTTTGAGGACCTTCACCCTTGTAACTGTAATTGCAATCACATATCTTCCCTTGCACCCTTCAACGTCTGACCCGCTGCTCGGGTCTTCCACTGTGAAATCTGATGCGAAATACTCATATCGTTCATCGGCCATCAACTTGTCTCCCAGCATTATTTCTTCGGCTACATTTTCTTGCTTTCGATATGCACTCTCAATTCAATTCTTTTTTTTTACATTCTTGAAAATACCTTTTTTATCCACCTTGACATTGTTTGCTGGTGTGCGCTCACATATCATCTTTTTCCTCCTAATGATTCTTTTAGATTTACTCTCGGGTTTTGAAAGTTTCCTGATCCTTTGTCTTGCTACTAATTTTTGCTTAGTTGTATACCCGCTCTTTTGCTCTTACGTTAGCTTTGAGTCCCCTTGTCAGCCACGGTTGTACTGCTTTTCCATCTGCGTATATCCTCATTTTTTGGATACAGCTATCGGGCTCCTTTCTCATTTTCCCCAGAAATTCACGCACTTACTGCTCTGTTGTCCACCCTTGCAGCCTGTCCTTTCAAGTCCTGCATTCTGAATTCATTGGCCAGCTCCACACACATGCCACTGAAATTTCCTTTGCTGTGCTGCAATACTGCTTCGTTAGATTTTACTTTCTCACTGGCAAATTTCAAGTTGAACTCAGTCATATTTGGATCACTGCCTTGAAATTGTTCTTTTATCCTAAGGTCACTAATTATCTCCAGTTTATCACACAACACCCAATCCTGTACAACTGATCGCCGTGCAGGGTGATGGACAATCGGCTCTAAGATGTTGTTTCACTCTCTTGAGATCCATATCAAACCTGACTTCGCCAATCTACCTGCATGTTGTCATCTCCCATGGCTATCATAACATTATCCTTTGAGACGCCTTTTCCATTTCCTCTTGTAATCTGTGCTCCACATTCTACATACTGTCGGGAGGTTTGCATACAACTGCCAGCAGGGTTCCTTAACCCTTGCAGTTTCTTAACTCAACCCATAAGGATACGGCGCCTCTCACAAACATTGGGTTTGTTAGAGCAGGGGTCCCCAACCTCTTTTGCACTGCGGAACGGTTTAATATTGACAATATTCTTGCGGACTGGCCGAGGGGGGTGGGGTGGCTACCGGAATATAGGTCATACGTCAACTCTAAGTCACTTATGAGTGGCTATTGACTCAATCTAATATTCTCAGTCAGTGAATAATACGCTCAGGCGGGAGGAGAAGATGGCAGCGCGACGCGCGCGCGGCTCTCCGGTGAAAATGATATCGTATCTGTTAAATAGGAGCCGTGGACAATTCGGATTTGATGAAGACAGGCGTGAGAAGCAGAGGAACATCTGGAGAAATTTCTGGAATGTCTGGTTCGCTGCTGTTGTTACTGTGCGATCGAGAATCGCCGAAGGGTAGGCCCTAAAATCCCCGGCTTTGCCTGCTGCTGGCGAACGAGGCTGAGCTCGGAACTTCCGGACAGAGATGGTGCTTGGTATTCGATGTCGGAGGGCTGATCAGAGCTCGAAGTTTTCGGGCGACTCAGAGTCGGAGTGCAGTCGGGTATGGCAGGGAGAGTTTTCTTCCTACTCCCGTCTGCATGAGATGTGGGACTTTCGAGAAACTTCGACCTTTTTTACTGTGCCATGGACTGTTCTTCAAAAAGTTATGGTATTGTTGTACTATTGTAACTATATGTTATAATTATGTGGATTTGTTCTTTTTTCAGTCTTGGTTTGTCCTGTGTTTTTGTGATATCACACCGGAGGAATATTGTATCATTTCCTAATGCCCGCATTACTATATGACAATAAAAGAGGACTGCGTGTCCTCATAATCTAATAATCTAATCTAATCACTCAATTTCGTTTCTAAAAGGGTTTACCTAACGAATTTAATACTAAACACACAGCGCATATTTTCCTCGCATGAATATAGTGATAAGTCAATTATAAGGGGGTTCCTTATGTCCCGTCTATTCCGCAATTTGGATTTCAATGCATTCATTGCAGAAAACTCCGCTTCGCAGAGATATGATGTTGGAAATGGAAGCAACGTTTTCAGTGCTTTCGTGGCTGTCTCAGTATTTTCAGCCTTGACTTTGATCCAGAATGCCGGAAGGGACGTTATGTCAAACATACTTTTCAGCCCACCGTCATTTGCTAGCTCGATGAGTTGACCTTCTTCTCGCGCTGACATAGATGATTCCCCAGGGACATTCACAAATTGGTCACGGACCCATTGCTTTGCATGTCTTGGGTCAGATGCGGTTGGGAAGTAACACTCTAATTCTGTCGACAGCGAAGTTAGGTGTTCCTGCACCAGCTGTGAGCCTCAGTTTCTCCCAGATTCCCAGCTAATGGTGGGAACATGTCAAATATGTGCCCGTCCACTCGCCGTCCCCACAGTTCCAGATTAGCTGTGAAAGCAGACACTTTATCTGCCAGCTTGAAGACAGTTGTGATTCTCCCCTAAAGTGACAAATTGAGTTCATTGAGCAGGTTGAAGATGTCACACATACGCGAGTTTTGCTGTCCACTCCTCGTCACTGAAGTGTGCTGCCAGTGGTGATTTTTTTCTCGAAAGAAATATCTGTAGCCGCCCTTCCCTCTCGAAAACCCTGGCCAGGGCGCTCCCCCTTGATAGCCAACTGACTTCAGTGTGTAAGAGAAGGCGTTTGTGCTCTGTACCCATTTCCTCGCAAAGCTGCTCAAACAGACGTGAGGTCAGGGCTTTTGCTTTGATGTGATTGATAACTTCAACAACGTCACTCAATACGCTCTTAAAGTCAGGTGACATTTTTCTGCTGGCCAGCATTTCCCTGTGTGTTACACCGTGTGTAGACTGTCATTCAGGAGCAACCTATTTGACTCGGGTAGTGAAACCAGATTAGTTAAGTCGTTCAAACAGCTGTGCTTCAATGTCCTCCCCTATGTAATCGATTCTCCTTGAGATTGTGGTAGCTAAAGGAGAAATCTGTGCCATCTTGCTAGATGCAGGGTCTCCCAACAGTTCACAGCATATGTCTTTGGCATCAGGCAGAATCAATTCTTCACCGACAGTCAAAGGCTTCTTAGCCTTAGCAATCCGGCTAGCCGCTGAGTACGACGCTCTCAGAGCAGCAGCATTTGTGGAGGTGGTGGCCCTCAGCCCTTGCTTCTGTCCCACTTGATCACGTTTCTCCCGCTCAAACAACTCAACGGCTTTGTCTTTAAATACGGGGTGCTTGGACTCAAGGTTCCGAAGCAGTCTTGAGGGCTTCATTGCCTCCTTGGACAGCTTGTCGCCACAAATCACACACAAGGGGGCCTGGAACGTGCGAGTCACCATTTTCTGTTGAACGACTTTTTCTGTTTTCTTTTGCAGTCTCGGCCTCAGCTGTCTCTGCGTTACCGTCATCGTTAGGCTTTTTTATGTCTGCGACCATCTATTTCAAAGAAACTCTCAAGCGACGTTTGCTCTTTTACTCATTGAGTACTTGCAGGTGATTGACCAACTGATGTCATCGCGTGAGTAATGACCTCGCGTGAGTTCAAGTTCAACAGTGGGCGTGACAGGGAATGAAGAAAGGTGCAGCTGACTCATATGGTTTCATATCGCCAAATCTTATCGTTTCCCCTTGGCCCGGTAGCACATGCTTTGCGGCCCGGTACCGGTCCGCGGCCGGTGTTTGGGGACCACTGGACTAAAGGGCACCAGATGGTGAGAAAGTTTGTGGTTTTCCGATTGATGAAGAATTGCAAGTGGCACGCTAATGAAAGTCAGGATGTTGGAAAAACGACTTATTGTTTATTTTGAGAATTTAGATAATGCGACACAACCAGCGGATGCTTAGCGTGACAGAGAATGCAGATGCTATTTTGGTCGTTGCTGTGTGAAAGAGGTTCAATACTTAAAGTGAATTTATGATTAAACTACATATACGTCATCACATACTACTCCAATATTCATATTTTTCAAGGTATTTTCCGTGTATAAGAGAGCGAGGGAGGAGAGAGGGAATGGGATCACAACAGGGTGATTGCTTGAATAATCTAGTTTCCCAACCGGATTTAAGTGATATAATTTTATTTCCAGGTGAAGTTCGCTACATGTGTAAATTGGATAGGAATTTGTTTAGTATTGCCTTGATTCGGTTTTTACAGATGAATTCACTACACCTCTGATGGAGGTAGTGCAAATTTAAACAATAAAAGAATACAAAAATAAATTGTAAGAGCCGTATAAAAATGTAGTGCAGGCAGGAATAAAGAGCAAGGTCATACCGAGGTGGATGGGATTGGGATTCAATTTCATCCTACCGTTCAATATTCTTGCAGAGGAAATAATCTATTGCTGCTTTTAGAACTTTGAATCACCTCACGATCGAAGAGACACAGAGAGGGAACGTCAGATTCCTACCGAGGGAGCACAAAGTGATAGCTTCTGTTTCCAAAGGTATATTTCGATTTTTTAACCTCCTATATTAAATATATGTTTACTGTGTCGAAGAATTCCATTACCACAGTGTCTCTTCTGAAATGTTGGAGCAGACTCGATAGATCAAGTGGCCTAATTCCGTTCCTCGATTCTTATGGTCTTATGGTCAACTGATTTATCGGCCCAATTGTTGCACATTCCTCTTAACGTACACACTCAATGATCCTCCGATCACGGGCACATGCTACCCAGAACGTCTTTTGCGGGCAGTGTAACATTTGGAAATGCGCAAAAAGTGGAAATTGAGCACAGAAGTACTTGCTGACAGCATCGAAATTGTCGGAATCCAATCGGATCCATGGTGAAATAGCACCAGATATCGCCAGGGTGCCACGATAGGCACTCTGCAGTGCACAGCTATCGCCACTTCCCCACTTAACCGATATTTTTATGAACTAATGAAGGACAGCCTGATGTATCCCTTCACTTTACAGACGCTTACAGATACCCCAAACTGGTTTACGTTTATTATATATTTTGCTGTTGTCAGATATAACAGAAAACTGCGAAAAGAATGCCCAGCATGCTTAAACAGTTACGTTTAAAATCAGAGAATGGACACAATACATAACCTGAAATTTATAGTCTCCACAGATATTCTTAATACAGAACAAAAACCCAAAGCATCAATGTCAGAAAAAATGTATGAACCTGAACGCCCACTGCCACATCTCTCGCAAAATCAGCGGCCAGCAACATTAACCTACCCCGCTTCTACTTCTGTCACTCATTGTAATATAAAGCATTAGCATTTCCACCACCAGCCACCGTCGAAGTCACCGCAAAGGTACAAGGCGAGGCTTGGCCTACAGTACAGGAAAAAAATAGCTTTTTACTGCAATATTTCTTCGTTCTACAGGCATTCTGTCTCTCACACTGACAAGGGAGAGTCTGATATGGTTTGTTCGAAAGCGAGAGAGGAGACGCAGTCGCTGTTTTGATGTTACAGTCAAGCATTTTTCTAATTCCAATGTCCCCGACAGGCAATCGGCAGTAAATTCTCCCATCGGAACATAGGAAGAGAGAGGGGAGAGGAAGATACATCGAAACGAAAGCGCCGAGTCTCCCGGAAAGTCTCTTGTTGTACTTACCTGAGTAACTTCTGTTTTATCGGAGTAACATCCTCAAATCTTCCTCTGTTTATTTTATTCAAATCACCAAGTTCCCGCTGGGATGTTCTGTGTACTTACTACTCCGTTTGATGAATCTGGCAAAGCCGTCAGAGCGTATCCTCCAAAGGTCACTGGGTTTAGGCGCCCCTCACATCTTCGGGGTTTGATACAGGGACGAGCGAGGCAGATTTTGTGAACCTCTGAACGAGAGATTTAATGACGGTGGAAGGGGAAACCGTGTCACTGAGCTTCAGTCACTTGGAATCTGGCAGAACCTGTTTGTCGTGCGTTCACTATTCTGGAAAACCGATGAAAATATTCCTGACAGGAAATATTGTTCTACGCGAAGACAGTCCAGTAATATTTCGTGTCTCTGGGCAAAGATGTTCCGCTTAAATAACTTCGAGGGAATCGTGCCGGAATCCACTGAATAGATTTGGGGCAGTTCAGCACCAACGTTCCACGGCGATACGGGATCTGAACACCTCAATGTTCGCAATGTTTGCCTGCTCTTGCTCATGTTCGTTAAACATTTAATCCCAGCTCGTCCCTTGGAATAGATATTTGATGTGCTATTGACAAGACATATCCAACGGGGTTCTGGAAGATTGAAAGGTATTTCGTCAATAACTTAAAAGGCTAATAATAAGTTAGATAACAGCAGCAGCGGAAGGTCACAACTTTGCGGAGACTCGGAGGAATCGTCGCGGATACGCTGGTTAGCATGGGGTGACATGATGTGAAAAAGGATAGAGCAGTGGCAGAATGGCAAAGAAAGCGAGAGTGAGTTGTTAGAGCGTTCAAACGTGTAGATAAATAGTAAAATAGAAATCAATTTCCGGAGTGAGAACGAGAGAGAGAAGTAGGTAGGGATAAAGCAAAATAGTGAAAAAGGGAGACGAAGATAACGAGAGAACGATAGATAAATAGATAGATGGCGAGAGGTAGAGTGGGGAGAGGAGGGAACAAAGTGAAGGAAGGGAGGAAGCGAGAGAGAGAGAGAGAGAGAGAGAGAGAGAGAGATTTTTAGCGTGCGAAAAGGCAAAATAGGAGTTTCAATGTAACTGGATTCTGACTAGTTCTCATATATCCTTTGTTCTGGTTTTATCTTGCAATCGTTGAGCATTGCACCATTCACTCTAATTCTGATACGTTTTACCCCGCATTATCTGTCATGCTGATAAATTCTTGTAAGTGATTTGCGATCCCTTCGGGGCTGAAGCGAGTGAATATGTGTCCCTCAGTTTCTTATAGGTTTCATTCTCCATCCTGACAGCAAAGATGCTGCACACATGACCAACGAGAGCGTAGTTCAGTGCAAGTCAGAGAAGTCACTGCATTCTGTCCATTATTGCAGGAACGAGAAAGTACAAATCTGTGATCAGAATACTCCTAAATTATTGGCTGATGGAAGTCAGATAATAACACTGAAATGCAGTTGCACACGAACTAAGAAAAACCTATCTGATACACTCAGCATAGCGGAGAATGTCCTAAAACCTGCTGAAGCTCTATGGCTGAGGAAAACTTCAGCGGTCTCAGAACGACGGGTGAGGTTTACAGTTGTAATGCACAGACGCAGGGTCAGCTCATTCGTGTATCTCTGGAATTCTTGTCCCGGACTCAAGTGTATACAATACTTCTGTACAAAGGACCCCTCAGTGTTGTAGGGAAACAGCGGGTCTGTAAAAAGTCCAGCGTTGCGTGATCACCAGAGGGCGCCTTTTGTTGCGGAACTGGAACAGCTATACGCAGAAAGCTTGAAGACCACGTGGTGGATTTGAAATGCCGCATTCAGCAACAAAATGTGACCAAACTTGTGGAACACTGCTTGAATTTAGATTTACCTAGGGATATTATGGCGGCTTTCTGAAGCATTTCTACTATATGGTGGTGTCCATGTCGCTCTGTTGCCTCTAAGAATATCTTGTGGTTATTTTTTTGCTAGACTTCATTTTTCACTACCTCGAGGGATTAACAGCGAAGATGAGTGTAACCTAGAGATACTGAGGGTGTATATGTCCAGACAGCATTGGACATGCTGTCACACTTAATGTTACGGCTAAAGATAAATTGCAGGTGGTGTCCATTGACATGAGCGTCCTAAAAGTTCAGATAAATTGATGTCTATTTTACGAATTGCAAATTAATACCGAATGGACTGGCGTTGGATGAAGGGACGTTCCCATAACACATTTAAAGCTACATTGAGGTTTCAGTAAAATGGGAATACAGAGGCAGACTGGGAGCCATTGAGTGACATAGCAACGGAAATGTGGGACAGTAACAAAAAAGGGAACAAAGACAGAGATTCGTTGCAAGAAATGAAATGTTTATTAAAGTAGAACGAAAAAGGGAAAAGTGAGATTGACAAACAGAATATAGTTAGAGTGAATGATCTACTTTCAACACAGACAGCGAAAGACTTGGACGAACCTTAAACAAAAAGAAAGCCGAAGTAATGGTAATATCAAATAAACCTGATATCCCAAACTGTAGGATCGTATTGGGAAATAAAATCCTGAAACATGTTCACAACTTCTAGTACCTTCGATCATGGGTAACATCTGATGGCAAATGCGAAACAGACATAAAAGCAAGAATAGCAATAGCAAGAACAGCATTTACAGAAATCAGAAACATCCTAACGAACAAGAAAAAAGCAATTGACAACCGCCCTAGAGCACTTAGCTGCTAAATTCTTCCTGTCTTGGTGTATGGTTGTGAGTCATGGGCAATCCCGAATGCAACAGGAAATAGAATCAATTTAGCAGAGATGTGGTTCCTCAGAAGAATGATATGCATATCATATACAGACAGAATAACCAACGAAGAAGTACTACAGAGAACGAAAAGAAAACGTACATTACTTAAAAAATCAGAAAACAGCAATCAAAATTCTTTGGACACTTCATCCGAAGAGAGACATTAGAACATTTAATTACAACTGGAAATCTGGAAGAAAAAGAAGCAGAGCGAGACAGGGAATGAAAATGATAGATGGAATAACATCATGGTTAGAAACAGGGCAGGCAAAAAACATAATTCGGAGGGTTAGGGACTGTGATGGATGGAGACACATGATCGCCCACACCGAACGGCAAGGCACCTGAATGAAAGTGAATGACTGATAAATAAACAGAGAGTGTATTAGTTCCATTCACGACGGTGGTGAAATAATCTCAGCTCTGACTTCCAAGGTTCAACTCCCAGTTAGAAGAGCAAATTACGGAGGTTTTCCACGAAGTGAAGGGTGCAGCGTATCTGACATAATTCTCGCATATCTGTGGTATCAGCTTCTTGTTATCTGCTTAGGACCGTGCGTGAGAGCAGACCCCATGTGCGTCCTTGACCCTTACTGATTATATCGTCTACGCTGCCTGGCGAATCTTTTCGCAAATAGTCAGTGGGTGTCTCGCAGGTGCAATGGAAGCACTTGATGTTCAGTTATTTTATCCTTCTTCTGCAAAAGCGTGTGGGAAAGATCTGGCTCTCGGCATCGACAATTAAAGGAAGAGGAATCGTAATGCTCAACTTCAGTTACACATCGGCAAGTGCCTGTTTCTTCCACAGGTCATTTCAGTTTCTGCGAACAAGGCCCTTTCTTTCTGTAAAGAAGGAAGATGAGGGGTAACTTAATAACTGTGCATAATATGTCCAGAGGCATAGACAGAGAGGACAATCAGCGCTTTGACCTATGGGTGGAAATGGCGAATGCGTTATTACGATATTTTAATGCGATTTGAAATAATTACAAGTGGCATGCAGATGTGAGTATTTTTCTTAACGAAGAGATTGCTGACTGCACAAAGTGTGCTTTCAGGAGTCCATTGGCGTGGATGGCAGATTGGCTCCGCAACAGCAAACAAAAACTAGATGAACACTTGCTGACATTGAATAACTAGTTCAATGCCTGAAGATTGAAAAATGTTGACCTAAGGGACTATTGTGGGATATATCACCAAATAACTAACTAAACAAACAAATAAATACATGAACTACTTCCAGCAGGATTCTGTCGATATTGAAGAAACGACCGTGTGGAAAATGCCTAATTGCGTATGATTACAGTTTGATAAGTTTCTGAATATGCTGTGGGTATGCAGATAACAGGGTAACAAAGGCAGTAGGGCACACAGAGAAAGAGAGAGAGAGAGAGAGAGAGAAACAGGCAGAATGACGTATGAGAAAAACAGATTCTGATTGGTGCTCAGAAAGTCTCGGTTTATTGTGTCAGCCAGTCCTTTAACCAAGAAAACGCCCTCGCTCTTACATACGGTGAAAGGTATCGCTGAAACGACCTCACACCACAATATCTGTTGAGTGACAATTATGTCCTGGAAGGCATCTGCCATTCTATTCAGCCAGAAATTAGACATCATGGTTTCCCTCTGTTTACTAATGATTGCACTGGCTGTGCTGCCTGGTGAGTGTCTGCGAAGGTGGCCAGCGAATTACCCCGGCGTTCAATACAAGCCGGCGTTGTTGATCTATTCTGTCCCTTTTTGCAGGAGCAAGTGGGAAAGCTTCAGTGACGCAGGATCCTCCCGACCGAATGGCCAAGGAAGGACAGAACATAACACTAAACTGTAATTACACTTACGATGATCCAGATCTCTTTTGGTACATTCAACGTAGTGGAGAACCTCCAAAGTATTTGCTGAAGGGAACTAGCATTGGAGGAATGAATCGAATTAATCGGTTTACCGCTAGTTCGCAGATAGTCAGCAAGACGGCTCAATTGCACATCCGTGAAGCTCTGGTGTCGGACTCTGGCAGGTATCTCTGTGCAATGAGTACCACACTGTTGTATGCAGACGGCTGGTCCGGACAAAAGCTAGTTCTGTGTGATGCAAAAAGGTCTCACAGGAGGGCGCCTGTTCGCGGCGAAGCTGGAAGCGATGCACCCGGAAATCATCCATGGTCACGTGCCCTGCTGAAGAGCGCTGTAAGCAGCAGCACAAGGCGCCGAAGCTGAAGGAACAGTTACTCATTACAAGGCGCAAGCGAACTGGAAATTTGCAATTCATTTCCTGAATAACACAATGTACATTCGCCCATCTTCTTTTCCTGTAAGGGTATAAAACGATGGACAGCCTTGTCTGACATTTGTTCGTTTGTTCACAAAGAAAAGTAATACGGACGGAATGGAACCCGGATATATTTAAAGTGGTCAATGGAAAACAGAGGGTGGCAAAACTGGTGCTTTCCAGAATGACAAAGAATTGCAAGTGGCATGCTACCGAAACCCAGAAATTAACAACCCACTGAAATTAAGGAAGATACAGCCGCTACTCATTATTTATACGGAGTGCTTAGATAATCCGACAGAACCTGTGTATGTTTAGCGTGATAGAGAATGCAGTTACGATGTTCGTCGGTGTATTCCCGTGCTGTGTGAAAGAGGTTCAGTGTTGAAAATAACTTTATGGTTAAAATATATACATGCGACCGCATACTACCCCAGGACTCATATTTTAAAGTCATATTCAGTATGAAGGAGCGAGAGAGGAATGGAGGGAATGGGATCACAACAGCCTGATAACTTGTATAATCTGGTTTCCCGACCAGATTTAACGGATCTGATGTAATCACCACATGGAGTATTTTGGTATATATATCTAGATTGCGAACGGAATGTGCTCATTATTGTTGCAGGATTGCATCGATTCATTTATTGCAGTTGAATGCATTGTACTGCTTATCGCGGTAGTACAAAGTAAAATAATAAAACAATATAAACAAAGTGTAACAGACGTATATAAACGCTGCGCAGCCATCAAATAAGAACATGATCAGACCCTGGTGGATTGGGATTGAGATTCTATTTCATTCCACAGTTCAATACTCTTATAATCGGGTAGAGTGTATACTTGTGCACACTGGAACCTGCTTTTCCACTTTAGTGTTTTCCCTCCGATGGAAGAGATATATAGAGAGAACAACCGATTACTGGTGACTACTGTTTCACGCACATTTGCACTTACCCCATCCTCCCGCCAGCCACTAGGAATAGGGTTCCCCTTGTTCTTACTCACCACCCCAACAGCCTCCTGGTGCAACATATAATTCTCCGTAATATTCGCCACCTCCAACAGGATCCCACCACCAAGCATATCTTTCCCTCCACCACCTCTTTCTGCTTTCCGCAGGGATCGCTCCCTACACGACTCCCTTGATCATTAATCACCCGCCCCCCCCCCCCCCGACCACATTTCCTTCCCACCGATCTTTCTCCCGGCACTTATCCTTGTAAGCGGGATATGTGCTACACATGCCCTTACAATTCCCCCTCATCACCGTTCAGGGCCCCAGTCAGTCCTTGTAGTTGCGTCGACAATTCACCTGTGATTCGGCTGGCGTGATATACTGAGTCCGGTGCTCCCGGTGCGGCCTTCTATATATTGGCGGGACCCGACGCAAACTAGGAGACCGTTTCGCTGAACACAAACGCTCTGTCCACTAGAGAAAGCAAGATCTCCCAGTGGCCACACATTTTAATTCCTCGTCCCATTCCCATTGTGATATGTCTGTCCACGCGTCCTCCACTGTCAAGATGCAGCCACGCTCAGGTTGGAGGAACAACACCTGAAATTCCGTCTGGGTAGCCTCCAACCTGATGGCATGAACATTGACTTCTCCAACTTCCGTTAATGCCTCATATCTCCTTCACACCCCAACCCTTATTTATTTAATATATGTTTATTCCCCCCTGTTTTTCTTTCCCTCTCTCTCTTTTTCTCCCTCTGTCCCTCTCACTATAACTCCTTACCTGCACTCCACCCTCTGGGCTCCCCTTCCCCCGTTCTCTTTCTCCCTAGGCTTACCGTCCGATGATCCTCTCCCTCCTCCAGTCTGGTATCCTTTTGCCAATCAACTTTCCAGCTCTTCGATCCACTCCTCCCCGCTTATCTTCTCCTGTCATTTTGGATCTCCCCCTCCCCCTCCCTCTTTCAAATCTCTCACTATCACTTCTTTCAGTTAGTCCTGCCGAAGGGTCACGGCCCGAAACCTCGACTGTACCTCTTCCTATAGATGCTACCTGGCCTGCTGTGTTTACCAGCATTTTTTGTGTGTGTTGCTTGAATTTGCAGTATCCTCGTGACTGTCGAAGGAAGAGAAGTTTAGTACATCTGTTTCCAAAGCTATATTTTGAAATTCTGAAACTCTCAATTTAATGGTACGTTTACCGTTTCGGAAAATTCCATTACTACACTGTCTGATCTGAAATGGCGGAGCAGAGTCGATCGGACAAATGGCCTAATTCTTTTCCTATATATTATGTTCTAATGGTTCACAGATTTACCTGTCCGATTCTCGAAAATTCCTCTTAACACGTACCTCAGTGATCCTTCGATCGATCAGGAGGAATGCTACCTAGAGCGTCTTTTGTGGGACGTTGAAAACATAATAACTTGGGAAACGTGGAAACTGAGCATATAGGTATCTGCTGATCAGGTTGGTTCCTTTTAAAATCAGAGAATGTGCACAATATGCATCACGAAATTTATACCGTCCACAGACATCCTCCAAACAGTACAAAAACCCAAAAGAGCATGGGAAAGAGAGAAAGACAGAGAGAGCGAGAGAGAGAAAGAGAGAGAGAGAGAGAGGGAGGGAGAGAGAGAAGGGGGGGGGGGTTCTCGTGCTATCTTCAAAGAACGGAGAAACGAGTAGAAAGATGAACAGAAATGAAACAGAGTTGAACAGAAATGAAGCAGAGTCTGTTGTTCAGAAAGTTTTCGGTTCTTTATGTCAGCGAATACGAAGAGCAGGGAAACGACTCTAGTCTGACACAAGTTGAAAGCTATCACTGAAACGACCCCACTACAAAATATCTGTTGAGTGATAATTACGTCCTGGAAGGAATTTGCCTTTTGATCCAGACAGAAATAAGACACCATGCTTTCCCTCTGTTAATTACGCCTTGACAGTGCCGCCTGGTGAGTTTCTGCGAAGGTGGACAGCGAATTTCCCCTGCGGTCAATACAAGACAGCAATGTTTACTTACTGTGTCCTTTATTTCAGGAAAGCGCGGGAATGATTCACTGACGTGGAATCCTCCCGACATAACGGCTGAGAAAGGACAGAACATGCACTGAGATGTAATTACACTTAAACTGATGCAAATATCTTTTCGTATATTCAAAACTGAGGAGAAACTAATGGAGCGGCATCCGGATTGCCCAGTGAGATTTACCGCAGTTGCAGAAGGACAACTAGACGGCTTAGTTACATTTTGTCGAGACTCTTGTGTCGAATACTGGCATGTATTTGTGTCTGTATAAAATTGGTTCTGTATAATGCAAAAAAAAAAAAAGGCTCGCAATGGAGAGCGCCTTTATCCGGGAAATTGGAAGGGGCGCACATAGAAATCAGCCATGGTCACGTGCCCTACTTAAGAGCGCTGATATCAGCAGCACAGGGCGCCGAATCTAAAGGAGCAGTTCCTGATTGCAATGCGCAACTAAACTGGAACTTTAAAATGCATTTCCGGGGTACTGCAATGCTCTTTCACTTAAACTCTTTTGCTGCAATTGCATACCACGATTCACAACTCTGCGTGACCTTGTCTATGGACACTTTGTTCTGGTGTCAGCAACGAGAAATAATGAGAATGGAAGCGGGATATATTTAAATAGGACAGTTGCTGACAAAAGGAAAACACAGGTGGGAAAATGGTGGTCTTCGGGTTGACAACGATTTGCAAGTGGCATGCTGCCGGTATTAAGGATGTTGCAAAAGCGACATTGATTTGTACTGAGTATTTAGATAATGCTACAGAACCTGCCAATGTTTAACGTGATAGCGTAAGAGGTACAATGTTCAAAATAACTTTATAATAAAGTACATATACTTGACCGCATACTACCCATGCACTTATATTCTGAAGCCACTTTCAGTAGAAAAGAGAGCGAGAGAGGCAGAGAGGGAATGGGAGCACAACAGAGTGATAGCTTGTATCACCTGGTTTCCCAAACAGATTTGACAGATCTGATGTTATCATCACGTGGGGCATTTTGCTGGATATGCTTTTTTATTCTTGTCGGATGATTGCATTGACTGGGATTTAACAGATGCATTAATTAAACAGCTTATCGAGGTAGTAGAAAGTGAAACACTAAAAGAATGCAAAAATAAACTCCTTCACATCCACTTGAAAGTGACAGTGAGTAAGAGAGATACGGACGGAGACGATTCGTAGGATAATCGGAGATGCGGAGTCAGAAGTGATGGACTGAGACTAAGAGATAGCGAGAGAGATCAGACAGTGAAGGAGACGAAGGGGGTGGGGAGCGGTGGGGGGAGAGGTGAGTCAATTAACGCCAGACCATCCTGTGGTTAGTATCAGCCCTGTATTTAGAAGTATAATCCGCATATACTTTGAAACGAGAGCGACAAGTTGCCGGAAAGTCTCTGATTGTCCTTACTTGAATAACTTCTCTTTTATCTGAGAAACATCTTCAAATCATTCTCTGACAACGCACATCAAAGTTGCTGGTAAACGCAGCAGGCCAGGGAGCATCTATTGGAAGAGTTTCAGTCGACGTTTCAGGCCGAAACCCTTCGTCAGGACTAACTGAAGGAAGAGTTAGTAAGAGATTTTGAAAGTGGGAGGGGGAGGGGGAGATCCAAAGTGATAGGAGAAGACAGGAAGGGGAGGGATGGAGCCAAGAGTTGGACAGGTGTTTGGCAAAGGGGATATGAGAAGATCATGGGACAGGAGATCCGTGGAGAAAGACGGCGGGGGCAGGGGGGGAGCAGAGGATGGGCAAGGGGTATAGTCAGAGAGACAGAGGGAGAAAAAGGAGAGAGGGAAAGAATGTGTATATAAAAATAAGTATCAGATGGGGTACTAGGGGGAGGTGGGGCACTAGCGGAAGTTAGAGAAGTCGATGTTCATGCCATCAGGTTGGAGGCTACCCAGACGGAATATAAGATGTTGTTCCTCCAAACTGAGTGTGGCTTCATCTTTACAGTAGAGAAGGCCGTGGATGGACATGTCAGAATGGGAATGGGACGTGGAATTAGAATGTGTGGCCACTGGGATATTCTGCTTTCTCTGGCAGACAGAGCGTACGTGTTCAGCAAAGTGGTCTCCCAGTCTGCGTCGGGTCTCGCCAATATACAGAAAGCCACATCGAGAGCACCGGACGCGGTATATCACCCCAGCCGACTCACAGGTGAAGTGTCGCCTCACCTGGAAAGACTGTCTGGGGCCGTGAATGGTGGTAAGGGAGGAAATGTAGGGGCATGTGTAGCACTTGTTCCGCTCACACGGATAAGTGCCAGGAGGGAGATCAGTGGGGAGGGATGGGGGGGGGGGACGAATGGACAAAGGAGTCGCGTAGGGAGCGATTCCTGCGGAAAGCAGAGAGAGGGGGAAGGGAAAGATATGCTTAGTGGTGGGATCCCGTTGGAGGTGGCGGAAGTTGCGCAGATTAATATGTTGGACCCGGAGGCTGGTGGGGTGGTAGGTGAGGACCAGGGGAACCCTATTCCTGGCGGGAGGATGGAGTGAAAGCAGATGTACGTGAAATGGGGGAGATGTGTTTAAGTGCAGAGTAGATAGTGGAGGAAGGGAAGCCCCTTTCTTTAAAAAATGAAGACATCTCCCTCGTCCTAGAATGAAAAGCCTCATCCTGAGAGCAGATGCGGCGGAGACGGAGGAATTGCGAGAAGGGGATGGCGTTTTTGCAAGAGAAAGGGTGAGAAGAGGAATAGTCCAGATAGCTGTGAGAGTCAGTAGGCTTATAGTAGACATCAGTGGATAAGCTGTCTCCAGAGACAGAGACAGAAAGATCTAGAAAGGGGAGGGAGGTGTCGGAAATGGACCAGGTAAACTTGAGGGCAGGGTGAAAGTTGGAGGCAAAGTTAATAAAGTCAACGAGTTCTGCATGCGTGGAGGAAGCAGCGCCAATGCAGTCGTCGATGTAGCGAAGGAAAAGTGGGGGACAGATACCAGAATAGGCACGGAACATAGATTGCTCCACAAACCCAGCAAAAAGGCAGGCATAGCTAGGACCCATACGGGTGCCCATAGCTACACCTTTAGTTGGAGGAAGTGGGAGGAGCCAAAGGAGAAATTATTAAGAGTAAGGACTTATTCCGCTAGACGGAGCAGAGTGGTGGTAGAGGGGAACTGATTGGGTCTGGAATCCGAAAAGAAGCGGAGAGTTTTGAGACCTTCCTGATTGGGGATGGAAGTATACAGGGACTGGAGATCCATGGTGAAAATAAAGCGGTGGGGGCCAGGGAACTTAAAATCATCGAAAAGTTTAAGAGTGTGAGAAGTGTCATGAACATAGTTAGGAAGGGGTTGAACAAGGGGTGATAAAACCGTGTTGAGGTATGCAGAAACAAGTTCGGTGGGGCAGGAGCAAGCTAAGACAATAGGACTGCCAGGACAGGCAGGTTTGTGGATCTTGGGTAGGAGGTAGAAACGGGAAGTGCGAGGTGTGGGAACTATAAGGTTGATAACAGTGGATGGGAGATCCCCTCAGCGGATAAAGTTGGTGATGGTGTGGGAGACCATGGCCTGGTGCTCCTTAGTGGGGTCACGATCGAGGGGTAAATAAGAGGAGGTATCCGCGAGTTGTCCCTGTGTCTCGGCAAGGTAAAGGTCAGTACGCCAGACTACAACAGCACCCCCCTTATCGGCGGGTTTTATAGTAAGGTTAGGATTAGTGCGGAGGGAGCGGAGAGCAGAGCGTTCCGAAGGAGTGAGGTTGGAATGGGAACAAGGTGCGGTGAAGTCGAGACGGTTGATATCCCGTCGGCAGTTAGCGATAAAGAGATGCAGAGGAGGCAGAAGACCAGAGCGGGGTGTCCATGAAGAAGAGGAGGGTTGAAGACGGGAGAAGGGGTCATCGGTGGGGGTGAAAGAGTCCTTGCCGAAGAAGTAGGCTGGGAGACGGAGACGGCGGAAGAAGAGTTTCGCATCATGGCGAACATGGAACTCGCTGAGGTGTGGGCGAAGGGGGACAATGGTGAGGTCCTTACTGAGGACAGAGCGTTCTGTCTCCGACAGTTGAAGGTCGGAGGGGATGGTAAAGACCTGGCACGGATGAGAACTGGGATCAGAGCGGGGTGGGGGGAGGCTGGGGGTGTCAGTGGAGAGGAGAGGGTTTCGGTGCGAAGAAGATGGAGCCTTAAATCACTCTCTGTTTACTTTATTCAATGTACGATGTTCCCGCTACAACCACCCCTCGATGGTCTTTGTATCGGCTACTCTGCTTGGTGAATCCGTCTAATCGGTCTGAGCGCGTCCTGCAGGGTCAGTGCGTTCTGTCGCCCCACTACATTCGGGGCCTGTTAAAGGGACGAGTGGAGCAGAGTTTGTGAACCCAAAAAGGAGGGATTTAATGACCGTGAAAGAGCAGACCGTGTCACTGTATTGTTCTACGCGAAGACACGTCCAGTAATGTTTCCGGTCTCTGGGGAAAGATGTTTCGCTCAAGTAAGTTCGGGGGCATCGTGCCGGACTCCGCTGAATAACTTTGCGCAGTTCAACACTCAAAGTTCCACAGCGATACTGGATCTGCAAACCTCAGTGTTCGCAATGTGTGTCTGCTCTAACCGGTGCCTTCCATGACCGCTAACCATTTAATCCCATTTCCTCTATGGGAATAAATATTAATGTGCTATTGACAAGAAATATCCAACGGGGTCCTGGAAGATTCAAAGGTATTCCGTCAATAACTTAAAAGGCTAATCATAAGTTAGATAACAGCAACAGGTGGAAGTCCTAACTTTGCGGATGACTCGTTGGAATTGTCGCTGATATGCTGGTTGGCATGCAGTGACATGGTGTGAAAAAGGATAGAGCGGGGCAGAATGCCGAAGAAAGCTAGACTGAGTAGATAAATAGAAAAGTAGAAATCAATGTCCGGAGTGAGAATGAGAGAGAGAAGTCGGTAGGGATAGAGCAAAAGAGTGAGAAAGAGAGAATGAGATATAGAGAGAAAGGTAGATAAATAGATAGATGGAGACAGGTAGAGTGGGGCGGCGGGAGTGAAAGAAAGAGAGAGAGGGAGAGAGAGAGAGAGAGAGAATTAGAGAGAGAGAGATAGAAAGAGAGAGAGAGAGATTTATAGTGTGGGAAAAGGCAAAAACGGGCTTTCAACGGAACTGGATTCTGACTAATGCTCATATAGCCTTTGTTCTGGTTTTATCTTGCAATCGTTGAGCATTGCACCATTCAGTCTACTTCCGATACGTTTTACACTCCCTTATCTGTCATGTTGATACATTGTTGTAAGTGATTCGCGATCCCAGCGGGGCTGAAGCGAGTGAGCATATGTCCCTCAGTTTCTTATAGGTTCTGTATAAAGCAAAAAAGGTCTGACCGGAAGGCGTCTTTTGCCGGTGAATTGGGAGTGCGCACACTGAAAACAGCTGTGGTCACATGCCCTACTTAACAGCGCTGCAATCACCAACACAAGGCACCAAAGGTAATAGAACAGTTCATGACTACAACGCGCACCCAGACCGTGTGTTTATAATGTATTTCCGGGATACGGCAATGTGCATTCACCCATCCTCTTTGCTGCAACAGCATATCGCGATTGACAACATAGTATGACTTCGCCTTTGGCCACATTGTTCGAGGTTCTGCACGGAGAAGTAATAAGGACGGAGTGAAACTGCAATATATTTAAGTAGGACAATAGTTCACTAAAGGAAAACAGAGCGTGGGCAGATCGTTGTTTTTAGTTTGACAAATAACAGCAAGTGACATGCTGTTAAAATTAAGGATGTTGCAGTGGCTACTTATGATTTATGTTGAGTATTTAAATCATGCGACAGATCCTGCGGATGTTTAGCGTGATAGAGAATGCTTATAGTATTTTGGTCGTTGTATTACCGGCCTGTGAGAAATGGTCATTGTTCAAAGTGAATTTATGTTGAAAGTGCATAGTGTGTGTGCGAGGTGTGATGCAGTGAACCGTCGCTAGAGGGCGGGTCGTGATAGAAAAGTCGAAGTGGCGCACCCAAATATTTGCGAGAATCACGTGGTTGACTTATGAGAGTGAAACTCAGTAGCAAGCTTCATCGGTGATGATTTCAGGTTGTTTAACATGAAATTGCCACTACTTGGATTCAATTACGTTCAGTGGTTTTGTGCCTGGTACCGCTATGTATATTTGCATGGTCAGCCCTCCGTAATTCAGTGCGATAGCCGATCTGGACAGAACAGATCCTGCGTACAATGGACGCATGCAATGAAGGACGCTCGCGGCCCACCGCATCCTGCTCAACATCGAACAACTTCTCGTCCTCAGGAGCCATGAGACAGCGCAACCTCTCTGCTCAGAGGCTACAAGGGGGTGAAGGGGCAGGGCGACGAGAGCTATAATACACCTAGAACCTCTAGTAGCAGTTTCGTGAACGGAAGTTAGAGAGAAAAGTGGAGGACAAAAAAAAAAGAGAAACGGAAAGAGCAGGGCTGAGAGAATGGTCAGAAAGGAGAGAAACAGGTGATAAGAGTGATTAAGGGAGACAAAGAAGGAAAGAAGACATCTCCTGGTAAGGATACAGCAAGAGGAAACGCGCGACAAGGGTCGAGAGCGAAAAATTGAAAGTCTGCTACAACTTGCCCATTTTGAAAGAGAGGGTAAGACCATAAGACCATAAAACATAGCAGAAGAATTAGGGCATTTGGCCCGTCGAATCTGCTCCGCCATTAAATCATGGCTGATCGATTGACCTTTCCTCAGCCCCACTCCCGGCCTTCCCTTCAGAACCTTTGATACAGTGGCCAATTGAAAACATATCACGCTCTGCCTTATGTATACCTAACCCCCTGTCCTCCACAGCTGCCCGTGCTAATAAATGCAACACATTCACCACACTCGCGCTGATGGAATCTCTCCGCATTTCTGTATTAAGGTGACGTTGTCTTGCCTGAAGCTATGCCCTCTTGTCCTTGACTCCCCCACCATATGAAACATCCTTTACACATCTACTCTGTCTAGGACTTTCAATATTAGAAAGGAATCAGTGAGATCCCCCTCATCCTTCTAAATGCCAAGGAACAGAGACTCGTCAATATCAAACTTTCCTCGTATGATAACACTTGCATTACTGGAATCATCCATTGCGAGCGGATTTTTTTCTGCAATGAGGAGCCCAAAACTGTTCACAATACTGAAAGTGGGGCCTAACCAGTGCCTTTAAGCGTCAGCATCACATCCCTACGCTTGTATTCTCCACCCTCTGAAATGAGTTCTAACACTGTATTTGTCTTCCTCACCGCCGACTCTGCGAGAAAGTTAATCTCTAGGGTGTTCTGCACAAGGACTACCAAGCCGTGTTACAACTTTGCACATTTTCGGTTTGCCTTTTGTCCACTTTCAGAAAGTAGTCTGCACAATTATTTCTTCCAACAAAGTGCATGACCATGCATTTTCCAACATTATATTTCATTTACCACTTCTTTCCCATTCTGGTCATTTGTCTCAGGCCTTCTGCAGATTACCTATTTTATCAATGCACCCTGACCCTTCGTCAGTCTTCGAATCATCTGCAAACCTGGCAACAAAGCGAACGATTCTATCATTTAAATGACTGATGTACAACATAAGAACCATTGGTCCCAGCACGGATCACTGCGAACACCACTTGACAGCGGTAGCCAACCGGAGAGTGATTATTTTAGTGCTATTCGCAACCTTCTGCCAGACAGCTAGTGCTCTAACTATGCCAGTAAACTTCCTGTAATACCATAGGTTTTTAACCTGGTAAGCATCCTCATATTTGGCACCTTGGCAAAGGCCTTACTAAACTCCTCACATACAACATCCATTGCACCCGCTTTATCTGACTTACACGTAGTCTCCTCCGATAATTCCAACATGATCGTCAGGCAATATTTTCCCTAAGGAAACCACTCTGCCTTTCTCCTATCTGGTCCTCTGCACCAAACAAACCGTAACTTCAGCCTTAACCATTGAATCCAACATATTCCCAACCACTGAGATCAGGCTAACAGGTCATTAGTTTCTTCTTTTCTTAAAGAGTAGAGTGACGTTTCCAATTTTACGTTCCTCTGGCACCATGCCACAGACCGATAACTTTGAAGGATCATTAATAATATCGCCATACTCTCTACCACTACTTCTTTCAGAACCTGAGGTTGCAGTTCATCTGGTACGGGTAACTTAACTCTTTCGGCTCTTTGAGCTTTGTAATAGTAACTGCACATCCCTCGTACCCGTCAGCATCAGCTCGTGCCTTCTTCCTTGTTTTGCAAATACCCTTATCAGGATCTCTTTGCTTTTCCTTAGTGTGTGATTGTTGCCAATGTGTACCATGGCACCTGGATGCTGCTCCTCCCTCTCTAACATGTCGTTGACGCGGTTGGAAACTGACATGTGGGAGGCAGCATACCATCAGGGTGCTGTGCTCGCGTCCACAGAATCTGCTCTCTGTTACCATGATTGCTGAGTCCCCTATCGCTACCGCTGCCTTCTTCACCCTTTTCCCATCTGCAGCACGTACCTATGCTGCGTTGCATTAGCCGTGTCTCCCTAGCATGCCCCTGGGAGTTCATCCCCCAGATAGGTATGCAGAAAAATATTCTTACTATTGACAGGAATGACCACAGGGGTGCGCTGCGCTAACTGTCTATTCACATTTCCATTTCTATTGGTAGTCCAATAGCCACTTGCCTCCTGCAGCTTCGCGGTGACTACTTCCCTATGACACCGATCGATTATCTTCTCGCTCTGCCGTACAAGCCGAAGGTCATTGAGATGGTCACTCCAGATCCCTACTATGGTCTGCAAGGAGCTTTTCCAGATACATTCCTTGCAGATGTAGTTCCCTGGGAGACTCTGGATCTCCCAGGTCTGCAACATCTGTCATGAATAAAACACAACAGCCATCTACTACACTATGTAAAGTCAGAGGGGTAAAATGAAACCCTAAGAGAAGATGACCTAGACCCAACACGCCTGTCGAGTCGAAGGCACATCATAGGCAATATACTAATCCGGTTCGAGAGGAAGGGCACGTGTTTCCCCCGAGCCTCTGATGCACCGGACATGACGTAATTACCTTCACCTGGATCACAATTTGAAAAAAATCCTATTGTTGATGTTAATGCCGACTCTGTATCACCCTCGCTTTTGTTGCTGATTTTAATGGCTGTTCTATCTGGATAATTTCTTCTTCATCAGTTTGCGCGTGTTATGAACAGTCATTAAGTTCCGCCGCCACTCACGCTCTCCATGATTTGTTACAGGTACGAGTGGTGTAAATTCAGTGACTCAGGATGTGAGGTAATTAATGGCCGTGGAAGGGCCGAACGTAAGGCCGTAAGAAATAAGTCTTGGAGTATTGCATTCGACCCGTCGAACCTGCTGCGCAATTGAAGAAGATCATGCCTTAATAAGATCATCAGTTTCTTTCTTCTACAGTCCTTGGCCTGTCCCAGCTAGCTACTTTAACCTGTAGCCTTTCAGTCAGACTCTTCCATGTTCCTTCACATTTTAATTTATGCATATCCCCCCTTAATTCTCAGTCCTAAAGAAGGGTCTCGGCCGAAACGTCGACTATTTACACTTTCCCCAGATTTAGCCTGACCTGCTGACTTCCTCCAGCGTTTTGTGAGTTGCGTTGGATTTTCAGCATCTGCAATTTTTTCATCCAACTCTCGTCCGTCCACAAGACACAAACGACGACAATTTTTCCTGGAGACAGAAGGCTGAATCGCAGAGAGGCAAGAGACTAACACACAGCGCGCATTCCCCGGTCCCCAGAGTGAAGACGTTTTTCTTATTGTCTGCGTCAGTGGCGTTTCGCCCGTTTGCCGGAGGGAAGAAATGTGGGGATAAATGCGTCTGAGTGTGAATTGCGGTTTGCGAGTGGGCAGAGGAAGTGATATCCAGGGAAAACGGTGGGCGGTTGATATGGTGAGTAAAGTGGGAGGAGAAAGGGGGCTGTTTGGTATGATGGAATGACAAAGTGGATAACTCAGGGAGACGTAAGAGAAATGAAGTGAGAGAGCGAGAGATGGTGATCGATGAACATAGAGTGGAGCGAAAAACGTCGGGAGGAGAAAGGAATAAGGATGGGAGCCTGTCTGGAAGAAGAATGCAAGAGAGTGCGAGTGAAGTATAACGACTCTTGCACAGTGGTTAGCACAACGCTATTTACAGCTCCGGGCGTCGGATCTTTAAAAGCATATAGAGAACCTGAACAAACCGATCTGTGATTGGTGCTCGGACTGGCGTAGCTCGGTGCTCACAGCCAATCAATTCATTGGCAGGGCAACGTCAGCTGAAATAAGCTGCAGATCTGAGTTTCTCCTTCAATATCGGTCAAGGATATTAACTTGTTGAAAGTAAGCTGTCTTTCGATCGAGTTTGAAGCCAGACACCATGAATTCTCTGTGTTATCTGCTGATTATATTGACTATGATGCCTTGTGAGTCTCCACGGTAACGGTCTCTATCTGTTCCGTATGTGCGAAGAAAGCCCGAGCTTTTATAGATATGTGAAAAGAAAAAGATTGGTTAAGACAAAAGTAGGTCCCCTACAGGTGAATTGTGCCATCTTGTTAGCTGCAGCTTCTCCCAACAGTTTACCGCACGTCTTTGGCAGCAGGCAGAATCAATTCTTCACCAACAATGGAATGGCCTCTTAGCCTTAGCAATATGGCTAGCCACTAAGTACGACTCTCTCAGAGCAGCAGCATTTGTGGAGGTGGTGGCTTTCAGCACTTGCTTCTGTTCCGCTTGATCACGATTCTTCTGCTCAAAAAACTCAACGGCTTTGTCTTTAAATGCAGAATGCTTGGACTCAAGGTTCCGTCGCAGTTTTGAGGGCTTCATTGCCTCATTAGACAGCTTGTCTCCATAAAGTACATACAGGGAGCTTGGAGCCTGCAAGTCACCGGTCGCAATAAAGCCATATTTTATGTACGACTCGTTGCATTTTCTGTTGAAGGAAGCCTTCTGTTTTTTTTTTATTTTTCGCAGTCTCGGCCTCAGCTGTCTCTGCGTTATCATCATCGTTAGGCCTTTTATGTCTCCTACCATCTCTTACAAAGAAACTCTCAAGCGACGTTTTGTTTTTTACTCATTGAGTAGTTGCATAGTTGCAGGTTAATGACAAACTGATGTCCTCCCGTGAGTAATGACCTCGCGTGCGTTCAAGTTCAATAGTGGGCTTGACAGGGAATGAGGAAAGGTGCAGATGACTCACATCGTTTCATATCCGCAAATTATATAGTTTCCCCGTGGCCCGGTGGCACATGTTTTGCGGTCCAATAGCAGTCCGCGGCCCGGTGGTTGGGGACCACTGATTTATGGCTGAGAGAGATAAGTTCTTGATTAGCATGAACAACAAAGGGTATGGAGAGAAGGCAGAGGAATGGCGACGACTGGAAGAATTGGATCAGCCCATGATTCAATGCAGAACAGACTCGATGGGCTAAATGACGTACTTCTGTAGCTATATCTTATGGTCTTATGGTCTTTCTGATTCCGTCGGAAGCGAGACACATGGGCACGTCAAGACATAGAAACTTAGATATGTAGAAACATAGAAAACATGTTTTCCCGTTTACCACTGGTTTGCGAAATGATCGAAGATAGTTCAATGATACACCACCGAGGCTCTTGCGTCGGACTCTTCATTGTATCTTTCTGCCATGCAGCACGCACCATTAAAGGGGAATAATCGACACGGCAATTCAGTCGCTAGCTAGTGTACAGAGCACTGACTGGAAAGCGAGTCAAGAATCGACGCGGAAACGAAGGAGGGTCACTCGTTCGCCTTAACCTGGCAACTCTCAGGATCGCAGGCGGCTCGGCCTAAATTCAGTTTGTCGGTAAACATAAGAATTTAAAAGACTTTCGAGACATCGCAATATCCATTTCCTCTTGTTGTCTACAATACACAATCACGACTTTGAACACTTCGCATGATTTCCGTCATGGCACACGGTGAACAGGACTTAAAGGGTCTTTATATTCTGAGAAAGGAGCCATTAAGATGTGAGGCGGAAGGCAACTGCAGAAAATAAATTCTCAATTGAGTCTATTGCAATGTACAGGAGATTGGCTCACTTATGGAAAAACGTCAGCGAGTAAATATTTGGTGTGCTATTGACAAGCAATATCTAGCGGGATGCTGATTGATTGAAAGGTATTTCGTCAATGAATTAAAAGGCTATTGATAAGATAAATAGCAGGACTAGTCGAAAGTCATGACATGGTGGATGACTCAGTAATACGCTGGTTAGCGTGGGGTGACATGGTGTCAGAAGGGAGAGAGCAGAGGCAAAGGAAGCGATAATGAATTCATGGAGCGAACAAAAGAGGTAGATAAATAGAAATCAATGTTCGGAAAGAGAGCTGAAGTGTCAGAGAACAAGACGGGAAGAGAGCAAGAGAGTGAGAAAGAGGGACAGAGAGAAAGAGCAAGAAAGAGAGAAAGACAGATAAATAGATAGATAGAGAGAGATAGGGAGTGGAGAGAGAGGAGGGAAAAAAGAGAGAGAGATGCGGAGGAAGATTTACAGTGTGGGGGAAAAGGCAGAGAGCGAAAATCAACGAAATCCGATTCTTTTTCGTGTTCATAGAGCACCTGCTCCGTTTTCTCGACCAATCGTTGAGCAGGGCACCGTGAAATCCTTTTTGATACGATTTTACTCCTTAACATCTGCTATAGCGATAATTTCTTGGAAGTTATCCACCGTCCTGTCGAGGCTGAAGCCAGAAGCATGTGCTCCCTTTGGTTCGTATTCATTACATTCGTCATCCTGAGAGGCAGGTCGCTGCACATATGACCAGAGAGTGCCAGGTGAGTTCAGTGCAACTCAGGGATATTAGTGCATTTTGTTCTTTAATGCAGGAACGAGAGAGAAAGGTTCGGTGATCTAGCATGCTACCAAATTAACGGCTGACGAAAGTCAGCTCATAACGCTAAACTGCAATTACACAAGAACTAATGCAAATATTTTTGATACACTTAGCATCGCGGAACATCTTCAAAAGTAAATACTGAATATATATGGCTCAGGAACACTGGTGCAACCTCCAGAATGTTCGGCGAGATTTTCAGCTGATATACGCAGAGGCAGAGTCAGCTCATTTATATATATCTGGAGTTCTTGTCCCAGACTCTGGTGTATACCACTGTGCAATGCACTCTACAGAATTGCAGGGACACCGCGGGTCCGGATTCGTGATCACTAGAGGGCACCTTAGCTGGGAGACTGGAACAGCCACACGCACAAAGCATAAGGATCACCCTGTCGACTTAAAATGCTGCATTCAGCAGCAAAATGCGCCAAACATTGAGGAACACTTCTTGAATTCAGCTCTACCTCCGATTACTGTGACATTTTTCCGAAACATTTTTCACTATATCTCAGTGTCGTTAACAATATTGTGTGTCTGTTGCCTATAACAATATTGTGTGGTTAACATTTGGTTGAACATAATTTTTGACGAGCTTGCGCGGTTTACAGTGAAGATGAGTGCAACCTGGAGATACGGAGGGTGCATGTGACTAGACAGCATCGGCTAAGCTGTCATGTAAATCCTACTGATGAAGATAAATTTCAGATGGACTCTATTAACATTAGCTTCTTAAAAGTGGAGAACAATTGGTGTTTTTCATATAGACAATGAATACCGGAATACCGAGTCAACTGCAGCTTGTAAACGGATGTACCCACAGAGCTAGGGAGCGTGGAGGAGAGAGAGAGAGAGAGAGAGAGAGAGAGAGAGAGAGAGAGAGAGATGGATGGACGGCGGAGGTATAGGGTAGACAAACAACGGACTAGATTGGCCTACAGAGACAGACACAGCGTGCCACGGTGACGAAAATTTAAGAGAGTCACGAAAGACGGGCCAAGGACGGTGATCCATTGCTAGAAATGAAGTATCATTTAAAGCACAACGAAGGACGGAGTTGTGACATCGGCACATACATTAGAATTAGAGTAAATTATTAAGAAACTGAAAGTGTCGCAGTTCCATTCAGATCGCTAGCTAAATAGGTTCAGTTCTGACTTCCCTGGTTCAGCTCCCATTTAGAAGACCAACTTACGGATGCCACGGTCCATTCAGCGAAGTGACCATTCCGGTTCACGGTCCGGTCCGTGGATTTGGTAGTCCGGTTATTTCATTTTTCCCTTGTTCCGTGGGGGGCCTTAACTGAAGCACCTGATTCTCGTCTCGGGCTGGCAACATAAATTGCTCTGGGGTCCATTGATAACGGCTGGACCGTTCCCTTCAGAAACCCGTGAGTTACCTCGTCTGTAACCTCGTTTGAAACCTGCTCGTAAACCTTGTCAGCAACCTTCGTCAGTGACCTCTTTAGTGACCTCGTCTGCGTTCTTGTCTGCGACCTCGTCTGTGACTTCGTCAGAATCCCTGTCAAGTTAACCCGCCGGTGTGAGACTGGAGCCTTGTGTCGTTAATATAAGGAACAGTCTATTGTTGTGTAGACTTGTCTCCTCGTGTCCTCGCCTTCGCTAGGTAGGGCCAGCTGTTTGCTGTTAGCTTGAGTCGAGATCTGTCTCTTCGTGTTCAGTGTTCTGTGCATAAGAAGTGTCCCTGCCCTACGTCTTTTCCCCAAAGAGGGCTCGTGGCTCGGTGTTCCGTGTCTAAGATGAGCCCCGGCCCCATATCCTATATCCAAGGAGGGGTCCCGGCTCTGTGTTTCGTGTTACAGTCCAGTCCAAGTCAAGGCTTCGTGTTCCAATCCAGTCCAGGTGAAGGATTCGTGTTCCAGGTCCCAGTCGAGTTTCAATTCCGATCCAAGTCCCAGTCGAATATCAAGTCCGATCCAAGTCCTTCTCCCGAGTCCTAGCCAAGATCATAGTCCCGAGTCCTAGCCTAGGCCCTGGTTCTGGGTCCGAGATAAGACCCAGCTTCCTTGTCCAGAGTCCAGTTCCAGAGTTCCGAGTTCCTAGTCCAGGCTCCTTGTTCCAAGTTCCAAGTCCGGGTCCTGTACTCCTAGTGCAAGTCCTGTCCCAGGTCCTGAGTGCTAGTCTAGTCCAGGGCCTGTGTCCGTGTCCAGCTACGCTCATCGCTGCTTACGCTTTGTTCTGTCCTGGATTACCCTCTGATCAATCCTGCTTCCCAACTTCCCTTGCATTCTTGATAATCTTAGTCCAGTTCCTCGTACTTCGGTGTCAGTGTCTTGCTTTTGGGTCGGCTCCTTAAACAACCTCTTGCAACAACGGAGGTTTCTCACAAAGTGATTGGGTGTAGCGTATCTGACATAATTCTCGCCAGTCTATGGTATTAGCTTCTTGAATGTAATCTGGCTCACATCTCGCCTGAAAGTGGACACTATGTGCTTCCAGATCCTTACCGATAATATGGGTTATGCTGCTCGGCGTACCTTTGCACAAATAGTGAGCTGGTGTCTCGCATGTGCAATGGGGGCATTGAATGTTCAGTCATTTTGTCCCTCTTTTGCAGAATCGTCTGGGAAAGATTTATCTCTGTTCAGCGACGATTAAAGGAGAACCAATCGTAATGTTGAAATTCAGTTACACATCCGCAAGTGCATTTATATTCCACGGGACATTCAGTTTCCGGGAGCAAGGACCTTTCTTTTTGGAACGACAGAAGGTAAGGGGTCACTTAATAGCTGTGTATGATTGATAAGGGGCATAAGTAAAGTGGACAACTAGTGCTTTGACCTAAGGGTGGAAATGGCTCATGCGGGAGGATGATACCTTGAGGCGAATGGAAGAAATTACAAGGGAAATGCCAGACGTGAAGTTTTTTTGTTTTATGAAGAAAGTGGTGGCTACACAGAAAGTGCTGTCCGGAGTCTATTGGCGTAGATAAGAAATTGGCACCTTTGCAGCAAACAAAAATTTGAAAGTATCTGGATGAACTCTTGAGGACCTTTGAATAAGTGTTTCAATGCAGGCAGAATGACGAATGACGAATGGATACAAAGCAGCTTCTGATTGGTGCTCAGGAAGGCTCGGTTCTTTCTGTCAGCCAATCTTTTAACCAGAGAAACACCTCCAGTTTTACACAAGGTGAAAGGTATCGCTAAAAATATCTCCTGCCACAATATCTCTTGTGATAGTAACGCCCTGGAAGGAATCTGCCGTTCGATTCAGCCAGAAATTAGACAGCATGATTTCCCTCTGTTCAGTGTTGATTGCATTGGCTGCGCTGCCTGGTGAGTCTCAGCGAAGCTGTCTAGCGAGATTGCCCGGCATTCAATTGTTGTTGTTATATTCTGTCCTTTCTTGCAGGAACGAGTGGGCAATATTCAGTGACGCAGGATCCTCCCGATATAACGACTGAGGAAGGACAGAACGTAACAATGAATTGTAGTTACACCTACGCTAATAGAGATATATTTTGGTACATTGAACATAGTGGAGGACCTCCAAATTATTTGCTGAAGTTATATAGCACAGGAGGAACGCAGCGGTATTCAGAGAGGATTACCGCTACTCTACAGAAAGGCAGCAAGACGTCTCAATTGAATATTCGTGAAGCTCTTGTGTCGGACTCTGCCATGTATCTCTGTGCAATGGGTACCACACTGTTATATGGGGACGGCGGGTCCGTGCAAAAACTGGTTCTGTATATTGCAAAAAGGTCTCAGTGGAGGGCGCCTTTTTCCGAGGAATCTGCAGTGGGCGCACCCAGAAATCAGTCACAGTCACGTGCCCTACTTCAGACCGCTGCATTCAGCAGCAGAAGGCGCCGAAGCTAAAGGCGCAGTTCCTGATTACAACGCGGACACAAACTGGGATTTATAACTTTCTGGGATACCGCAATGTGCAATCGCCCACCATCGTTTCCTGCAAAGGCATATCACGATTGACAGCCTTGTTTGACATCGTCTTTGGCCACTTTGTTCAAGTATCTGCAGTGTGAAATAATGAGGACGGGGTGGAACCGGGATATATTTAAATGGCACAATGGCTGACTAAAGGAAAACAGAGGGTGTGAAAATTGGACTTTTTCCAACTGACAAGTAACTGCAAGTGACATGCTACTGAGATTAAGGATGTTGCAGCAGCTACTTACTATTTATACTGACTATTTAGATAATTCGGCAGAACCAGCGGATGCTTAGCGTGTTGGAGAGCGCAGATACTATTTTGGTCGTTGCATTCCCAAGCTGTCAGAAAAAGGTTCAACGTTTGAATTAAATTTATGATTAAAGTACATATACGTGACCGCATGCTATCCTGAGATTCATATTTTTGAAGGCATTTTCAGTATAAAGGCGAACGAAGGAAGAGAGAGGAAATGGGGTCACAACAGATTGATTGCTAGTATAATCTGGTTTCCCAATCGGATTGAACGGATCCGATGTTATCACCACGTGCAGCATTTTGCTACATATCTAAATTGAAAACGGAAATTGTTAATTATCGTCGCATTATTGCATTGATTCTCTTTGTCCAGATGTATTCACTACACAGCTTATTGAGTGAGTACAAAGTAAAACAATAAAAGAATACATAAATAAACTGTAACAGACGTATAAAAATCAGCGCAGGCAGGAAATAGAGAGATAGTTCATACCAAGATTAAGATTCAATTCCATGCTGCCGTTTAATACTCTTGCAAGTGGGAATAGTCTATTGTTGTTTCATGGGAACATGCTTTGAGAACTTTGTTTTTTTCTCATGGATGGAAGAGACAAACAGTGAGATCGTCCCGTTACTGTCGAAGGAGCACAAATTGATAGCATCTGTTTCCAAAGGTATATTTCGACTTTTTGAAAATCTCTTTTTACTTATGTGTTTAGTGTATCGAATAATTCTATCACAGCATCTTCTCCTCTGAAATGGCGGAGCTGTCTCGACAAGCCAAATGGCCTACTTCAGTTCCTATATCTAATGGTCTTATTGTCAACTGATTTGTCTGTCCAATTTCACAAATTCCTCTTAACATGTACATTCACTGATCTCCGATCACGAGCACGTGCTACCCAGAGCGTCTTTTTCGGGCATTGGAAAACATAGCAACTCGGGAATTGTGGAAGCTGAGCACGTAAGTATCCGCTGACACATCGGAAGGTCGGAATCGAACCGAATCCCTAGGACATGACACCAGATATCGCCAGGGTGTCATGATAGGCACTTTGCAGTCCACCACCACCGCCACTTTCCTGCTCAACCCATGTTCAATGAACTAATGAAGGATAGCCTGACATATTCCTTCACTTTGCAGACGCTGACAGTTACATGAAACTGGTTTATGTATATTATATATTTGTTGTTGTCAGATGTACCAGGGTGCAGCGAAACGAATGTCCAGCTTGCTTGAATGGTTCCGCCTAAATTCAGAGAGCTACAAAATACACAACTTGAAATTTAAAGTCTCCACAGACATCATTAAAACAGAACAAAAACTCAAAGCATCAATATCAGAAAAAAAGATAAGAACCTAAAAGTCCCCTGCCATATCCGTTGCTCAATCAGCGAGAAGCAGCATTAACCTAACCAGCTCCTGCCTCTCTCATTTATTCTAGCATAAAGCATCAGCATTTCCACCAACAACCACAAACACAAGAGTGGCTTGGTCCACAGTACAACAAAGCTAGCTGTTTATTGCAACATTTCATTGTTTCACAGGCATTCTCGCTCTCTCTCTAATAAATTGGAGACTGATATGGCTGGTTCAAAAGCGAGAGAGGAATCAGCTCTCACTATTTCGATGTTATAGTCAGTATTAAGCATTCTTTTTATACCGATATGCTCAGCTGGGAATAGGCAGTAGTTTCTCCATCTCTCCCACTGGCATCTAGAGAGAGAGAGAGAGAGAGAGAGAGAGAGAGAGAGAGAGAGTGAGAGAGAGAGAGCGAGAGAGAGAGAGAGAGCGAGAGAGAGAGAGTGAGAGAGATGATAACTTCTTGGAAGTTATCTGCCGTCCAATCGAGGATGAAACCAGAAGCATGTGTTCCCTCTGTTTCTTATTCATTGCATTCGCCATCCTGACAGGTAAGACGCTGCACATATGACCAGCGAGTGCCACGTGAGTTCAGTGCAAGTGAGGGATATTACTGCATTCTGTCCTTTATTGCAGTAACGAGAGGGAAAGATTCAGTGAACTAGGATGCTCCTAACTTAACAGCTGACGGAAGTCAGACCATAACTCTGAACTGAAATTACCTAGGAACTAATGCAAACATTTTTGGTACACTCAGCATCGCGGAAAATTTCAAAAAATAACTGCTGAAAGTATATGGCTGAGGAAGTCTGGAGCGGCCTCCAGATTGTTCGGCGGGATTTACAGCTGATATGCACAAAGGCAGAGTCAGCTCATTTAAATATCTCTGAAGTTCTTGTGCCAGACTTTGGTGTATGCCACTGTGCAACAGACCCTTCAGTATTGTGAGACACAGCGGGGCCGGAAAAAATCCAACCTTGCGTGATCACTAGAGGGCGCCTTTGCTGGGAATCTGCTACAGCCGTACGCACGAAGCATGAGGATCATTTGGTCGACTTAAAATACTGCATTCAGTAGCAAAATGCTCCCAACATTGAGGAACACTTCTTGAATTCAGTTTTACCTTTGAATATTTTGGCAGCTTTTGCGAAACATTTTCACTATATCTCGGTGTCCATGTCTCTTTCTGTTGCCTGCAACAATATCTTGTGGTCAACGACGTTTGGCTGGATATAATTTTTTCACCACCTTGAAATGTTAACAGTGAAGATGAGCTCAAACTGGAGATACTGAGGGTATATGTGACTAGACAGCATCGGATTAGCTGACACACTAAATGCTTCTGATGAAGATAAATTTCAATTAGACTGTATTGACATTTGCTTTCTAAAAGTGGTGAGCAATGGATGGTATTGTTTAAGATTCACAATGAATACCAAGTGAACTGGCAATCGGTTAAAGGTTGTTTCTACTGCTAGTTAAAATCTACAATGATGATTTAGAAAAAAAAAATCTGATTGAATTGCTGTGGCTGAGTATGCAAGCTGTGGGGAGCGCGAAGTGAATAGAGAGAGAGAGAGAGAGAGAGAGAGAGAGAGAGAGAGAGAGAGAGAGAGAGAGATACCGGGGGTATGGGGTAGACAAAATGGATTAGATTAGAATACAGAGGTAGACAGAGAACTATTGAGTGAAACAGCAACGGAAATATTGGAGAGAACCGAAAGAGGGAGCAAAGAAGAAGATCCATTGCTAGAAATGAAGTGTCATTGAAACTACAACGAAGGAGAAGAGGTGAGATCGACAAATCCCGTATTTATATTTTCCCCAGATTCCGCCTGACCTGCTGACTTCCTCCAGAGTTTTGGGAATTGCATAGGATTTTCAGCATCTGCAAATTTTTCACCAAACTCTCGTCCGTCCACAAGACTCAAGCGAAAGCACATCCCCCGTTCCCCCGAGTGAACAAGTTTTTTTCTTATTGTCTGCCTCAGTGGCGTTTCGCCGTTTTTCCGCAGGGAGAAATGTGACGATAAATACGTCTCAGTGTGAGTTTCGGTTTACGAGTGAGCAGAGGAAGTGATATCCAGGGAAAACGGTGGGCGGTTGAGATGGTGAGTAAAATGGGAGGCGAAAGTGGGCGGTTTGGTATGATGGAATGACAAAGTGGATAACTCGGAGAGACGTAAAGAGAAATCAAGAAGTGAAAGAACAAGAGATGGTGATCGGCAGAACAGAGAGTAGAGCGATAAACATCGGGAGGAGAGAGAAATAGAAATGGGATCCTGACTGGAAGAAGAACGCAAGAGAGAAAGTGAAGTATAACCACTCTCGCACAGAGGCTAGCGCGGCGCTATTTAAGGCTCCGGGCGTCGAATGTATAAAACTATATAGAGGAACTGAAACAAACCGATCTGTGATTGGTGCACGGACCGGAGCTGATGAGTTTTTTAAAGCCAATCAATCCATTGGCAGGCAACGCAACGCCCCTAGATTTACGCCAGCTGAAATATGCTGCAGATCTGATTTTACTCCTCAATAACGGTCAAGGATATCAACTTGTTGAAAATAAGCTCTCTTTCGATCGAGTTTGAAGCCAGACACAATGAATTCTCTTTGTTATCTGCTGATTTTATTGAATATGATGTCCGGTGAGTCTCCACGGTGACGCGCTATATCTGTTCCGTATGTCTGAAGAAAGCCGAAACTGTTCATGCATTCTGTCCTTTTATTGCAGGAGCAAATGGGAAAGATTCCGTGACGCAATGGCCTCTTGAATTAACGATTGTGGAAGATCAATTTGTAACACTGTACTGTAATTACACTGGCAATCCTAACTCTATTGTTTGGTACGTTCAGCATCGCGTGGAATCTCCGAGATATCTGCTGAAGGCATATAGCACTGGCACGATGGAACGGCATCTAGAATGTCCAGCGAGGTTTACCGCTGGTTGGCAGCGTGGCAGCCAGGTAGCCCATTTGAACATCTCTGCTGGTCTTGTGTCGGACTCCGCCGTTTATCTTTGCGCCATGATGTCCACAGTGTTGCAAGGCGATGACGACTCCAGACAAAATCCGACCTCCGTGATGCAGTGAGCGCTCGGTAGAGGGAGCCCTTTGCCGGAAAGCATCCGGGGCGCAAACACATATTCACCACTGTCACGTGATTGACTTAAGAAGGCGGCACTACAGGGCAAAGGGGATTAATTACTGACTACATTTTTCAGTTAGTTGGACAGCTGCTTTGCTTGCGGGACTGACTGTGCCATCTATGTGAATGTCCTCTGAACCCTTTCCAATGCCAGTACATCTTTGGTAGAATAGGAACCCAAAACTGTTAAGAATGCTCAAGGTGAGGCCTCACGTGTCTTATAAATCCTCTGCATTACGCTCTGCCCATGTATTCTGGACATCTTGAAATTAATGCTAACATTGTATTTCCTTCCTCACCACCGACTCTACCTGCAAGTTATCAGTCAGGGTGTTCTGCACTTGGATCCTCCAAGTCTCCTTGTATCGTAGATTCTGGACATTTATTTCTCATACCAATATGCATGATATGGGCTTTGGTGCATTGTACTTCGTCTGCAACTCTCTCGCCAATTCTCCTCATCTTTCTTTCCTTCTGTACCCTACATGCTTCCTCAGAGCGACTTATCCTTCCATCAATCTTCGTATCATCTACAAACTTCGCAACACAGCCATATATTCCATATTCCGGTGAAAATGATATCATATCTGTTAAATAGGGGCCGTGGACAATTCAGATTTGATGAAGACAGGTGTGAGAAGCAGAGGAACATCTGGAGAAATTTCTGTAATGCCTGGTTCGCTGTTGTTGTTACTGTGCGATCGAGAATCTCCTAAGGGTAGGCCCCCAAATCCCCGGTTTTGCCTGCTCTTGGCGACCGAGACTGAGGTCGAAACGTTCGGACAGATATGGTGCTCGGTACTCGGTGTTGGAGGGCTGATCAGAGCTCGAAGTTTTAGGACGACTCAGAGTCGGACTGTGGCGGTTATGGCAGGGAGAGTTTTCTTCCTTCTCCCGTCTGCGTGAGATGTGTAACTTTCGAGAATCTTTGAACTTTTTTACTGTGCCATGGATTGTTCTTCAGCATGTTATAGTATTGTAGCACTGTTGTAACTATACGTTATAATTATGTGCTCTTGTTAGATTTTCAGTCTTGGTCTGTCCTGGGTTTTTGTGATATCACACCGGAGCAATATTGTATCATTTTTAATTCATGCATTACTAAATGACGAATAAAAGAGGACTGCGTGTCCTCATAATCTAATAATCTAATCTAATCACTCAATTTCGTTTCTAAAAGGGTTTATCTAACGAATTTAATATTAAACACACAGCGCATATTTTCCTCTCCTAAATATAGTGATAAGTCAACTATAAGAGGGTTCCTTATGTCCCGTCTATTCCGCAATTTAGTTTCTTTGCATTCATTGCAGAAAACTCCGCTTCGCAGAGATATGATGTTGGAAATGGAAGCAACGTTTTCAGTGCTTTCGTGGCTCTGTCACTATATTCAGCCTTGACTTTGATTCAGAATGCCGGAAGAGACGTTATGTCAAACATACTTTTCAGCCCACCGTCATTTGCAAACTCGAGGAATTGATCTTCTCGCGCTGACATAGATGATTCCCCAGGGACATTAACAAATGGGTCACGGACTCATCCTTTCCACGTCTTGGGTCATTTGCACTTGGGAAGTAACGCTCAAATTCTGTCGACAGCGGAGATAGGTTTTCGTGCACCAGCTGTGAGCCTCATTTTCTCCCACATTCCAAGCTAATGTTGGGAACATGTCAAATATGCTCCTGTCCATTCGCCGTCCCAACAGTTCCAGTTTGGCTGTGAAAGCAGACACTCTAACTGCCAACTTGAAGCCAGTTGTCATTCTCCCCTGAAATGACAAATTGAGTTCATTGAACAGGTTGAAGATGTCACACAGGCTCTCCCCCTTGATAACCACCTGACTTCAGTGTTTAAGGGAAGCCGTTTGTGCTCTGTATCCATTTCCTCGCAAAGCTGCTCAAACAGACGTGAAGGCAGGGCTTTTGCTTTGATGTGATTGATAACTTCAATAACGTCACACAATACGCTGTTAAGGTCAGGTGACGTTTTTTCAGCTAGCCAGAATTTCCCTGTGTGTGACACAGTGTGTAGACTGTCATTCAGGACCAACCTCTTTGACTCGGGTAGTGAAACCAGACTCGTTAAGCCGTTCCAACAGCTGTGCTTCGATGTCCTCCGCTATGTCATCGAATCTCCTTGAAACTGTGGTAGCTGAAAGAGAAACCTGTGCCATCTTGTTAGCTGCAGCTTCTCCCAACCGTTCACAGCACATGTCTTTGACAGCACGCAGAATCAATTCTTCACCAACAGTGAAAGGCTTCTTAGCCTTAGCAATACGGTTAGCGACTAAGTACGACGCTCTCGGAGCAGCGGCATTTGTTGAGGTGGTTGCTGTCAGCAGTTGTTACCGTTCCGCTTGCTCACGTTTCTTCCGCTCAAAAAACTCAACGGCTTTTTCTTTAAGTGCAAGGTGCATGTACTCAAGGTTCCGAATGAGCTTTGAGGGCTTCATTGCCTTATTAGACAATTTGTCTCCACATATCACACACAGGGGGCTTGGAGCGTGCGAGTCACCGGTCGTAATAAAGCCATAGTTTAAGTACCACTCGCCGCATTTTCTGTTGAAGGAAGCTTTGTTTTATTTTGTATACTCGGCCTCAACTGTCTCTGCGTTATTATCATTGTCAGGCATTTTATATCTCCTACCATCTATTTCAAATAACTCTCAAGTGGCGTTTGCTTTACAGTCATCGAATTGCTGTAGGTTAATGACCAACTGATGTCCTTGCGTGAGTAATGAGTTCGCGGGCGTTCATGTTCAATAATGGGCGTGACAGGGAATGAAGAAAGGTGCAGCTGACTCATATCGTTTCATATCACCAAATCATATTGTTTCCCCGCGGCCCGGTAGCGCACGCTTCGCGGCCTGGAACCAGTCCGCGGCCCGGTGGTTGGGGACCGCTGATTTCAGGCAGCGATAGATAGGTTCTTGATTAGCCTGGACATCAAAGGGAATGGAGAGAAGGCAGAGGAATGGCGATGATGGAAGAATTGGATCAGCCCAATATTGAATAGCAGAGCAGACTCGATGGGCTGAATGACGTACTTTTGTCCCTATATCTTATGGTCTTATGGACATTCGGATTCCGGAGGAGGCGAGACACATGGGCACGTCAAGACATACCTTCAGACAACTTTAGTGGTCGAATTGAAACCGGGTTCCTGGAGATATCAGGGGGGCAGCAATTAGCACGGCGACAAGTGAAATATAATTCCGAACACAAACACTGCCACGTTTACTCGCTAATCATATATCCTATACTTAAATAATGCCGGCTTAATTTTTTGACTCTCCCTGCTTACTCACCCAGACTGACCAGCTGGTTTAGGCTTTGGTTAGATAATGACTTGTCCACCGAGGTACAGTGAAAATACTGCCTTGCATATCTTTACAGGCATCAAATCATTGCATTGGGCATTGAAGGTGTCCAAGCTGAGTCAACAACAGAATTGGCAATACAGTTAAGCAGCTGCAACGAAAGTGTTGTGCAAGGTGACGAAATGGTGAATTTCCTTTGATTTCGTTTGTGACGTTAAGTGTTCAACTCCTCTTACAGGGGAACTTTGCAGTTGTCTTTTAATAGAATTTTAGAGATTGACTCTGATGTTTCTATATCTGTTGCCGGATTGGAGGGGAGAATGAACGAATATCAAGAATGGGTAATATTTTGAATGAGCCTGCTGTTTCACTGATTCAGCAAGAGTGCAGGCAAAATTCATATTCTGTCAGTAAGATGCTAGGTTGTGTCTATAACTCGGCTGAAGTTATTGTAGTCACGTGCAGCATATTTCCCATTCAAACAATAATGCGCCTGGAAATGATGCTTTCTATAGGGCTCAGCAAAAATTAGTCCGGGTCAATGGGGACGTGCGAATTTTATTTTGCCTACTGAGGTCTTGATGCCATTTTGAGCTTCCTTGGACATAGCGCCTACGTGCTGAATCTCAAAAAGTTATTGGTTATTTTCGCTCGCCCTCTCCCTTTCTGAAGTCGATGGCCCGTTCATTTGTTTTGTTGATACTGAGGGGAGACTGTCTTCATAGCATCATCTCTGCCTCTTTTCCGCACCCCAACTTGTCGTTAATTGATGTTTTGCTGTCTACCATTGCTTTGCGAAATGATCGAAGATGGTTCAGTGATACATCACCGAGGCTCTTGCGTCGAACTCTTCATTGTATCTTTCTGCCTTGCAGCACGCACCGTTAAAGGGGAATAATCGGCACGGAATTACAGTCGCTAGCTGGTGCACAGAGCGCTGTCCGGAGAGCGAATCAAGAATGGACGCAAAGACAAAGGAGGGTCACTCGTTTGCCTTAGTCTGGCAGGATCGCAGAAGTCTCGGCCTAAATTCAGTTTATAGGTGCAAATAGGAAGTTAACAGATTTTCGAGACACCTCAATATCCATTTCCCCTTGTTGTCTGCAATACACGGTCACGACTTTGAACACTTTCGCAAGATCTTCTTTATGGTACACGGTGTACAGGACGTACAGGGTCATTACATTCTGAGAAATGAGGCATTAAGATATGAGGCCGAAAGCAACTGCATTAAATAAATTCTCAATTGAGTCTATTGCCGTGGATAGGAGATCGGCTCACTTATGGAAAAATATTAGGGAGTAAATATTTGGTGTACTATTGACAAGGAATATCTCGCGGGATGCTGATAGATTGAAAGGTATTAGAGAAACAGGGAGTGGAGAGAGAGGAGGGAAAATGATAGAGAGATAGGGAATAGGATTTATAGTGAGGGGGGAAAAGGAAGAAGGCGGAAATCAACGAAATTGGATTTTCTTTTTCATGTTCATAGAGCCTCGGCTCCGTTTTATCTACTGATTGTTGAGCAGGTCACTGTAAGATCTATTTTTGATACGATTTTACTTCCTAACATCGGCCATAGTTATAATTTCTTGGAAGTTATCTGCCGTCCTATCGAGACTGAAGGCAGAAGCATGTGCTCCCTTTGTTTCGTATTCAATATTTTCGTCATTCTGAAAGGCAAGACGCTGCACATATGACCAGAGTGTGCCGCGTGAGTTCAGTGCAAGTCAGGGATATTAGTGCATTTTATCCTTTAATGCAGGGACGAGAGAGAAAGTTTCAGTGATCTAGCATGCTACCAAATTAACGGCTGACATAAGTCAGCTCGTAACACTAAACTGCAATTAACAAGAACTAATGCAAATATTTTTGATGCACTCAGCATGGCGGAATATCTCAAAAAATAAATGCTGAAGGTATATGGCTCAGGAGCACTGGAGAAACCTCCAGAATGATCGGCGAGATTTTCAGCTGATATACACAGATGCAGAGTCAGCTCATTTATACTAGCTGGCGTTCTTGTCCCAGACTGTGGTGTATACCTCGGTGCAATGCACCCTACAGAATTGCAGGGACACTGTGGGTCAGGACTCGTGATCACTAGAGGGCGCCTTAGCTGGGAGTCTGGAACAGCCGCACGCACAAAGCATAAGGATCACCCTGTCGACTTAAAATGCTGCATTCAGCAGCAAAATGCGCCAAACATTGAGGAAGACTTCTTGAGTTCAGCTCTACCTCATATTACTGTGGCATTTTTCCGAAACATTTTTCACTATATCTCAGTGTCCATAACAATGCTGTGTGTCTGTTGCCTATAACAATATTGTGTGGTTAACAATTGTCTGGACATAATTTTTGACGAGCTTGCGCGATTAACAGTGAAGATGAGTGCAACCTGGAGATACTGCGAGTGCATGTGACTAGACAGCATCGGCTAAGCTGTCATGTAAATCCTTCTGATGAAGATAAATTTCAGGTGGACTCTATTAACATTAGCTTCTTAAAAGTGGAGAACAATTGATTTTATTTCATATTGACATTGAATACCGGAATACCGAGTGAAATGGCAGCTTGTAAACGGATTTCCCCACAGCGCTAGGTAGCGAGGGGGGTGGGGGGAGGGGTGGGGAGAGAGAGAGAGAGAGAGAGAGAGAGAGACGGGGGTATGGGCTACACAAATATCGGGCTAGATTGGACTACAGAGACAGACACAGCGTGCCACGGCGACGAAAATTTAAGGGAGTCACGAATGACGGACCAAGGACGGAGATCCATTGCTAGAAATGAAGTGCCACTTTAAGTATAAAGAAGGACGGATGTGTGAGATCGACAAATACATTAGAATTAGAGCAAATTATTAAGAAACAGACAGTGTCCTAGTTCCATTCAGATCACTGGCTAAATAGGCTCAGTTTTGACTTCCCCAGTTCGGCCTCCATTTAGCAGAACAATTTACGGATGTCACCGTCCAGTCCGTGAAGTGCGCATTTTGGTTCACGGTCCATTCCGTGGATTCGGTACTCCGGTTATTTTGCTTTTCCCTTGTCCCATCGGGGGACTTAACTGACGCACCTGATTGTTGTCTCGGGCTGGCAACATAAATAGCTCTGGGGTCCAGTGATAGTGGTTGGACTGTTCCCTTCAGAATCCCGTGAGTTACATCGTCTGTACCTCGTCTGTAACCTCTTCTGAAACTTTGTCAGTAACCTTCATCAGTAACCTCGTCTGTAACCTTCTCTGCAACCTCGTCTGTAAGCTGGTCTGCAACCGCGTCTGTGACTTTGTCAGAATCCCTGTCAAGTTAACCCGCCGGGGTGAAAGTGAGGCCTTGTCTCGTCAATATAAGGAACAGTCTATTGTGGTGTATTCTTGTCTGTTCGTGTCCTCGCCTTCGCTAGGTAGGTCCAGCAGTTTGCCGCCACCTTGAGTCGATATCTGTCTCTTCGTGTTCAGTGTTCTGTGTAAAAGAAGAGTCCCGACCCTTTGTCTTTTACTCAAGGAGGGGTCCTAGCTCTGTGTTCCGTGTCTAAGAGGAGTCCCGGCCCCATATTCTGTATCCAAGGAGGTGCACCGGCTCGCTGTTTCGTGTTACAGTCCACTCCAAGTCAAGGCTTTGTGTTCCAGTCCTGTCCAGGTTAGGGATTCGTGTTCTAGTCCAGTCCAAGTCAAGGATTCATGTTTCAGTCCAGTCTCAGTCCAGTCTAAGTCAAGGCCTGGAGTTCCAGGTCCCATTCGAGTGTCAATTCCGATCCAAGTCCCAGTTGAATTTCAAATCAGATCCAAGTCCTCCTCCTAAGACCTAGGCAAGATTCTAGTCCCGAGTCCTAGCCGAGGCCCGGGTTCCGAGTCCAAGTGAAGACCCCTTTCCGAGTCGCTGTCCAGACTCTGGTTCCGGAGTTCCGACTTCCGACTCCACGGGACATTTCAGTTTCCGGGAGCAAGGACGTTTCTTTTTGGAACGACGGAAAGTAAGGGATAAATTAATAGCTGTGTATGATATGATAAGGGGAATAAATAAAGTGGACAACTAGCGCTTTGACCTCAGGGTGGAAATGGCTCATGCGGGAGGATGATATCTTGAGGTGAATGGAAGAAATTATAAGGGAAATGCCAGAGGTGAGGTTTGTTTTTCGAAGAAAGTGATCGCTACACAGAAAGTGCTGTCAGGAGTCTATTGGCATAGATAAGAAATTGGCACCCTCGCAGCAAACAAAGATTAGGAAATATTTGTTGAATTACTGATGACCTTTGAATAAGTAGTTCAATGCAGGAAGATTGAAACATGTTGACTTAAGGGCCTACTGTAGGATATATCTTCAAAAAACTAACCACCAATACAAAAACAGTAAAGGAATCTAATACTTCCAGCGGGATATTGTCAAATTTGAAGAAGCGAACTCGTGAAAAGTCTTAATTATGTTCAATTACACTTTGATAGGTATGTGAGTATCTTGTGATTATACAGAGGGTGAGAGAGAGAGAGAGAGAGAGAGAGAGAGAGAGAGAGAGAGAGAGAGAGAGAGAGAGAGAGACTGGCAGAATGACGATTAGATACAAAACAGCTTCTGATTGGTGCTCAGGAAGGCTCGGTTCTTTCTGTCAGCCAATCTTTTAATCAGAGAATCACCTCCGGTTTTACACAAGGTAAAATGTATCGCTGAAACAATCTACTACCACAACATCTGCTGTGATAGTAAAGTCCTGGAGGAAACTGCCGTTCGATTCAGCCGGAAATTAGACACCATGATTTCTCTCTGTTCATTGCTGATTGCATTGACCGTGCTGCCTGGTGAGTCTCAGAGAAGCTGACTAGCGAATTTGCCCTGCATTCAATACAATCCAGCGTTGTTGATGTGTTCTGTCCTTTCTTGCAGGAACGAGTGGGAAAGATACAGTGACGCAGGATCCTCTCGATAGAACGATTGAGGAAGGACAGAACATAACACTGAACTGTAATTACACCGACGCTAATGCAGATATCCTTTGGTACATTCAACATAGTGGAGGAGCTCCAAATTATTTGCTGAAGTTATATAGCACAGGAGGAACGCAGCGGTATTCAGAGAGGATTACTGCTACTTTACAGAAAGGCAGCAAGACGTCTCAATTGAATATCCGTGAAGCTCTTGTGTCGGACTCTGCCATGTATCTCTGTGCAACGAGCACCACACTGTTATATGGGGACGGCGGGTCCGTGCAAAAACTGGTTCTGTATATTTGCAAAAAGCTCTCACTGGAGGGCGCCTCTTTCCGAGGAATCTGCAGAGGGCGCACCCAGAAATCAGTCACAGTCACGTGCCCTACTTAAGAGCGCTGCTTTCAGCAGCAGAAGGCGCCGAAGCTAAAGGAGAAGTTCCTGATTACAACGCGGTCAGAAACTGAGTTTATAACTTTCTGGGATACCGGAATGTATAATCACCCACTATCTTTTGCAGCAACGGCATATCACGATTGACAGCCTTGTCTGACATCGTGTTTGGCCACTTTGTTCAAGTATCTGCAGTGTGAAATAATGAGGACGGAGTGGAACCGGGATATATTTAAATGGCACAATGGCGGACTAAAGGAAAACAGAGGGTGTGAAAATTGGACTTTTTCCAATTGACAAATAATTGCAAGTGATATGCTGCTGAGACTAAGAATGTTGCAGCAGCTACTTATGATTTATACTGAGTATTTAGATAATTCGGCAGAACCTGCCTATGCTTAGCGTGTTAGAGAATGCAGATACTATTTTGGTCGTTGCATTCACAAGCTATGAGAAAAGGTTCAATGTTTGAATTAAATTTATGATTGAAGTACATATACGTGACCGCACACTATCCTGAGATTCATATTTTGCAGGCATTTTCAGTATAAAAGTGAGCGAAGAAAGAGAGAGGGAATGGGATCACAACAGATTGATTGCTTGTATAATCCTGTTTCCCAGTCAGATTTAACGGATCCGATGTTATCACCACGTGTAGCATTTTGCTGCATATCTAAATTAAAAACAATTTTTTAAAAATTATTGTGGCATTATTGCATTGATTCTGCTTATTCAGATGAATTCACTGCACAGCTTATCGAGGCAGTACAAAGTAAAACAATAAAAGGATACAAAACTAAACTGTAACAGACGTCTAAAAATGCAGCACAGGCAGGAAATAAAGAGATAGGTCATACCAAGATTAATATTCAATTTCATCCTGCAGTTTAATACTCTTGCAAGTGGGAATAGTCTATTGTTGTTTCATGGGAACTTGCTTTGAAAACTTTGTCTTTTTTCCCACCGATGGAAGAGAGAAACAGTGAGAACGTCCGGTTACTGTCGAAGGAGCACAAACTGATAGCATCTGTTTCCAAAGGTATGTTTCAACTTTCTGAAAATATCATTTTAATTGTATGTTTAGTGTATCAAATAATTCCATCATGACACCTTCTCCTCTGAAATGGCGGAGGTGACTCGACAAGCCAAATGGCCTACATTGGTTCCTGTATCTTATGGTCTTATTGTCAACTGATTTATCTGTCCAATTTCGCAAATTCCTCTTAATATGTACATTCACTGAACCTCCGATCACGAACACGTGCTACCCAGAGCGTCTTTTTCAAGCAGTGAAAAACATAGCAACTCGGGAATTGTGGAAGCTGAGCATGTAAGTATCCGCTGACAGCATCGGAAGTTCGGAATCGAACCGAATCCCTGGGACATGACACCAGATATCGCCAGGGTGTCATGATAGGCGCTCTGCAGCCACCAACCCCGCCACTTTCCTGCTCAACCCATGTTCTCTGAACTAATGAAGGACAGCCTAATATATTCCTTCCCTTTGCAAACGCTCACAGTTACATGAAACTGGTGTATGTATATTATATATTTGTTGTTGTCAGATGTACCAGGTTACAGCGAAACGAATGCCCAGCTTGATTCAATGGCTCCGATTAAAATCTAAGAGGTACAAAATACACAACCTGAAATTTATAGTCTCCACAGACATCCTTAAAACAGAACAAAAACAAAATGCATCAATATTAGAAAAAAAAGATACAAACCTAAAATTCCCCTGTCACATCGCTCGCACAATCAGCGACAAGCAGCATTAACCTAACCAGCTTCTGCCTCTCTTACTTATTCTAGCATAAAGCATCAGCATTTCCACCACCAACCACCATCGAAACAACCACAAACACAAAGAGGGGCTTGGTCTACAGTAGAACAAAAGCTAGCTGCTTATTGTAATATTTCATCGTTTTACAGGCATTCTCTGTCTCTCTCTCTCACTAATAAATGAAAGACTGATATGGCTCGTTCAAAAGCGAGAGAGGAGTCAGCAGTCACTATTTCGATGTTACAGTCAGTATGAAGCATTCTTTTTCTACCGATATCCCCAACTGGGGATCGGCAGTAATCTCTCCATCTCTCCCTTTGGCAGAGAGAGAGAGAGAGAGAGAGAGAGAGAGAGAGAGAGAGAGAGATGGGGGTGGGGTGGGTGCTTGCGCCCTTGAAGGAACGGAGAAACGAGCAGAATGACGAATGGAAGCAAAGCTGTTTCTGCTCGGTGCTCGGAAAGGTTTCGGTTCTTCCTGTCAGTGAATCCTTAACCAGGGAAACGCCCCCGGCCTTTCATAAAGTGAAGGTAGTGCTGAAACGATCTCACACCACAATATTTGTTGAGTGGTAATTACGTTCTGGAATAAATCTGCCGTTCGATCTAGACAGACATTAGACACCATGCTGTCCCTCTCTTAATAAATGCATTTCATTGCCTTTGTATCTGTTCTCGGCACAATGACAATAAAATTGAATCTAATATGATCTAATCTACTCTAATCTAATCTAATCTCTGTTTTAGACTGATTTCATTGGCTGTGTTTCCTCGGGAGCCTGCGAAGATGGCCAGCGAATTTCCCCGGCGTTTAATACAAGCCAGCTATGTTGAAGCATTGTGTCCTTTATTGCTGAAATGAATGGGAAGCATTCAGTGACGCCGGATCCTCCCGACTGAACGGCTGAGAGAGGATAGTCCATAGCACTCAAATGTGATTACAGTTACGCTGATTCAGATAGATTTTCGTACAATCAACATTGTGGAGTAGCAAATTATAGCACAGCAGTAATGGAGCGGCCTCCAGATTGCCGAGTAAAATTTATCACTAGTTTGCATATAGGCAACTGACGGCTCAATTGCATAGCTTTCAAGCTGTTATGTTGAATTCTAGCATCTGTGTAAAATTGGTCCTGGGAATGCTTTCTACAGTGCGTCTTTAAAAATTAGTGAGCGTTTCAGGGGACAGGCCAAATTTCCTTAGCTTTCTCAGGAAGTAAAGTGGATGGTGAGCCTTCTTGGCAACGGACTCTGCTTTGTTGGGCCTAATCAAGGTCATTTGTGATATTAACCCCGAGGAACTTAAAGCTTTTCACCTGTTCCACTTGCGGACCCCCGATGTAAATTGTGACGTGCGGTCGGCTACTCCTTCTGAAGTCAACAACCAATTCCTTCGTCTTGCTGACGTTGAGGGATAGGTTATTGTCTTCCACCATGCCACCAGGTTCTTAATTTCCTCTCTGTACTCTGTACTCAAACCCATGTGTAATCACCTGATGTGTGATAACACGTAATAACACTTTAACTCCCCCTTTAAAGTGACAGTAACAGAGAGCAAAGAAGGAGACGAACAGAAGCATGACGGAGTGAGGCGGAGGCAAAATGCATGGAGGGCGTTTGAAGGAGTAGTCGATTTACTCTACTGCAGTCTTAAGATTGCTACAGTGCCCTAATCTAGAAATAAAATCCGCATATGCTTCGAAACGATGCGCCGGTTCTCTCGGAAACCTTCTGCTTTTCTTTACTTGAATTTTCTTCTCTTTAATCGGAGTAATATCTTCAAATCCAGCTCTGTTTACATTATGCAATGTACCATGTTCCCGCTACAACCAACCCTTGGAATTTCTCTGTATCGACTACTTTGTCTGTTGAATTTGTCTAATCGGTCCGAATGTGTCCTGCAGGGTCACTGCGTTCCGGCGCCCCTCAAACATTCGGGACTTCTTACAGGGACGAGTGGGGCAGATTTTGTGAACCCAATAGGAGGGATTTAATGAACGTGGACGGACAGACCATGTCACTGAGTTGCAGTTGCTTGGAATCTGGCAGAGCCTATATGTTGTGCGTTGAATATTCTGGAAAACCGATGAAAATATTCAAGATTGGAGATTTTGGTCTAGAGGACAGTCCGTTCAGTTTTTTCTGGTCTCTGGGCAAAAAAATGCTTAATTATCTTCGGGAGCGTTGTGCCCGACACCACTGAATAGCGTTCGCAGATCAGCACTCAAATTTCCACAACGATACTGGATCCGGACACCTCAGCGTTCGCAGTGTTTGCTTGCTCTAACGGGTGCCTTCGGTATCTCCTCAGCATTCAAATCCAGCTGGTCCACGGCAATAAATATTTGGAGTGCTATTGACAAGGAATATCCAGCGGCATGCTGTAAGATTAAAAGGAATTCGTCGATAACTTAAAAGGCTGATGATTTCAGATAACATGAGAGAAAGAGAGAGAGAGAGATTTATAGTGTCAGGAAATAGGCAAAAATGGGAATACAAAGAAAGCGGATTCTGATTTGTCTTCATGTAGCCTCAATTTGTTTTAACTGCCATCGTTGAGCAGGACACAGTGAAGTCTAGTTTGATACAGTTTCAATCTTCAATACTTGACATAGTGATAAATTCTCGGAAGTAAGTTGCCGTTCTGCCGAGGCTGAAGCCAGCGAGTATGTGTCCCCTCCGTTTATCATTAATTACATTCGTCATCCGGCATACATGACCAGCGAGTGCCACGCTAGTTCAGTAGCTAAAGGATGCATGTCTCTGGGAGATGAACGTCCACGGATACACGATGTATCGGAAGGATAGGAAGGTAGACAGAGGGGGAGGCGTGGCTTTATTGGTAACAAATGATATTAAATCATTAGAAAGAGGTGATTATAGGATCCGAAGGTGCAGAATCATTATGGGTTGGGCTAAGAAATCGCAGGTGTAAAAGGACCCTGATGGCAGTTATTTATAGGCCTCCAAAGAGCTGCAGTGATGTGGACTACAAATTACAGCAGGAAATAGAAAAGGCTTGCCAGAAGGGCAGTGTTAAGATAATTGTGGGGGATTTTAACTTGCGAGTGGGTTGGGAAAATCAGGTCGCCACTGGATCTCGAGAGAGAATTTGTAGAATGTTTGCGAGATGGCTTTTTAGAACAGTTTATTGTTGAGCCCACTAGGGGATCGGCTCTACTGGATTGGGTATTGTGTAATGAACCAGAGGTGATTAGAGAGATTGAGGTGAAGCAACCCTTAGGAGGCAGTGATCATAACATGATTGAGTTTACTGTGAAATTTGAAAAAGAGAAGCCGAAATCTGATGTGTCGTTATTTCAGTGGAGTAAAGAAAATTACAGTGGCATTGGAGAGGAACTGGCCAAAGTTGACTGGAAAGGGACACTGGCGGGAAAGACAGCAGAACAGCAGTGGCTGGAGTTTATGCCAGAAGTGAGGAACGTGCAAGACAGGTATATTCCAAAAAAGAAGAAATTTTCGAATGGAAAAAGGATGCAACCGTTGTTGACAAGAAAGTCAAAGCCAAAGTTAAAGCAAAGGAGAGGGTATACAAGGAAGCAAAAATTAGTGGGAAGACAGAGGACTGGGAAGTTTTTAAAAGCTTACAAAAGGAAACTAAGAAGGCCATTGAGAGGGAAAAAGATGAACTATGAAAGGAAGCTAGCCAATAATATCAAAGAGGATACTAAAATCTTTTTCAAGTATATAAAGAGTAAAAGACAGGTGAGAGTAGATATAGGACCGATTGAAAAAAATGCTGGAGAAATTGTAATGGGAGATAAGGAGATGGTGGAGGAACTGAACGAGTATTTTGCATCGGTTTACACTGAGGAGGACATCAGCGTATACCGGACACTCTATGGTGTCAGAGAAGAGAAGTGTGCGCAGTCACGATAACGACAGAGAAAGTACTAAGGAAGCTGAATAGTCTAAGGGTAGATAAATCACCCGGACCAGAGGGAATGCACCCTCGTGTTCTGAAGGAATAGCTGTGGAGATTGCGGAGGCATTAGCGATGATCTTTCAAAAGTCGATAGATTCTGGCATGGTTCCGGAGGTCTGGAAGATTGCAAATATCACTCCGATATAATTAAGGGGGCAGGGAAGCAAAAAGGAAATTATAGACCTGTTAGCTTAACATCGCTGGTCGGTAAGTTGTTGGAATCGATTGTCAAGAATGAGGTTACAGACTACCTGGAGGCATATGATAAGATAGGCAGAACTCAGCATGGATTCCTTAAAGGAAAATCCTGCTGGACAAACCTATTACAATTTTTTGAGGAAATTACAGGTAGGCTAGACAAGGGAGATGCAGTGGATGTTGTATACTTGGATTTTCAGAAGGCCTTTGACAAGGTGCCACACATGAGGCTACATAACAAGATAAGACCCATGGAATTACGGGAAAGTTACATACTTGGATAGAGCTTTGGTTGATTGGCAAGAAACAGAGAGTGGGAATAAAGGGATCCTATTCTGGTTGGCTGCCGGTTACCAGTGGTGTTCCACAGGGGACCGTGTTGGGGCCGCTTCTTTCTACATTGTACATCAACGATTTGGATTATGGAATAGATGGCTTTGTGGCTAAATTTGCTGACGAAACGACGATAGGTGGAGGAGCCGGTAGTGCTGAGGAAACGGAGAGTCTGCAGAGAGACTTGGATAGATTGGATGAATGGGTAAAGAAGTGGCAAATGAAATACAATGTTGGAAAGTGTCTAGAGGAATAGAGTATAGGAACAGGGATGCGATGTTGAGGCTCTTTAAGGCGCTGGTGAGACCTCAGTTGGAGTACTGTGGGCAGTTTTGGTCTCCTTATTTAAGAAAGGATGTGCTGACTTTGGAGAGGGTACAGAGAAGATTCACTAGAATGATTCCGGGAATGAGCGGGTTAATATATGAGGAACGTTTGTCCGCTCTTGCACTGTATCCCTTGGAGTTTACAAGTATGAGGGGAGACCTCATAGAAACATTTCGAATGTTGAAAGGCATGGACAGAGTAGATGTGGCAAAGATGTTTCCCATGATGGGGGAGTCTAGTACGAGAGGGCATGACTTAAGTATTAAGCGACCCCCATTCAGAACAGAAAAGCGAAGAGGGTGGTGAATCTATGGAATCTGTTGCCACGGGCAGCAGTGGAGGCCAAGTCATTAGGTGTATTTAAGGCAGAGATTGATGTTATCTGAGTAGCCAGGGCATGAAAGGTTATGGTGAGAAGTCGGGGGAGTGGGACTAAATGGGAGAATGGATCAGCTCATGATAAAATGGAGGATCGGACTCGATGGGCCGAATGGCCGACTTCTGCTCCTTTGTCTTACGGTCTTATGGACTAAGTCAGGGACGAGAGGGAACAATTGAATGATGTGGGATGCTCCTAAATTCATTTCTGACGAAAGCCAGATCATAACACTGAAATTATACACGAATTCATGCAAACATTTTTGATACACTCAGCATTGCGGAAAATTTCGGAAAAATACTGCTGAAGCTATATGGTTCAGGAACACTAGAATGGCCTCCGGATTATTGGACGAGGTCTTCGCTGATGTGCACAAACACAGAATAAGCTCATTGAAATATCTCTGGAATTCTTGTCCCGGACTCTGGCGTATACCTCTGTACAATGGACCACTCAGTGTTGCAGGGAGACAGCGGTTACGGGCAACATCCAGCCTTGTGTGATCACTAGAGGGCGACTTTTGCTGGGAAACTGGAACAGCTGCACGTACAGAGCATTAGGATCACGTGGTCAACTTAAAACGCGGCATTCAGCAGCAAAATGCGCCAAACTTTGTGGAAAACTTCTTAAATTTAGCTTTACCTAGGGATATCGTAGCAGTTTTCTGGAACATTTCCACTACATCTCGGTGACCATGTCTCCCTTTCTTGCCTCTACCAATATCTTGTGGCTATTTTTTTTTTTTTTTTTGCTGGACATCATTTTCCACCACCTTGAGGGATTAGCAGTGAAGATGAGTGCAACCTAAAGACACTGAGGGTATAAATGACCAGACAGCATCCTATTAGCTGTAACACTAAATGCTTAGATGAAGATAAATTTCAGGTGGCGTCTATTAGCATTAGCTCCCCCAAAGATAGAGTGGCCTGAGGGTGGAAATGGGTCAGGCGAGAGGACGATACCAGATGTGAAAGGAGGGGTGGCTGCTTAAAGGATGCTATCAGGAGTTTATTGGCATGGATAGGAGATTGGCTCCCTAAGAGCAAACAAAGATTAGGGAACAACCAGATGAACACTTGCTAATATTGAATAACTAGTTCAATGGCGGAAGACTGATAAATGTTGATCTAAGGGACAATTATGGGATATACCTCCAAATAACTAACTAAATAAACAAATGGCTAAACAAATACTTCCAGCGTAATATTGACGAAGACGACGAAGTGACCACGTGGAAATTCATAACTGATTTGGATTACACATCGATAACTATGTGAATATGCTGTGATTTTGCAGAGAACAGGGGGCGGAGGCAGTTGGGCACACTGAGAAAGAGAGTGTGTGAGACAGAGAGAAAGAGAGACAGAGAGACGGGATAGAGCGCGGGGGGGGGGCGCGGAGAGGTGGACGCGGGACCTTGAACGAGCGGAGAAAAACCCAGAATGACGAATGGAAACAAAACGGATTCTGATTGGCGCTCAGAAAGGCTCGGTTCTTAGCGTTAGCGAATTACTTAACCAGGGAAATGTCCCCGGTTTTACATATAATAAATGGTACCGCTTCAACGATCCACACAACAGTAACTGCTAAGTGATATTTACGACCTGGAAGGAGGCTGCCGGTCGATGCAGCAAGAAATTAGACAGCTTGATTTCCTTCTGTTCATTAGCGTTTGCATTGGCTGTGCTGCCTGGTGAGTCTTTGCGAAGGCGGCCAGTGAATTTCTCCGGCGTTGAATACATGACAGCGATGTTGATGTATTCTGCTCTTCATTGCAGGAACGACTAGTTTAATGAGTCAGTGACGCAGGATCCTCCCGACATAACGGCTGAAAAATGACAGACCATAACACTGAACTGTATTTATACCAACGATGATGCAGATATCATTGGGTGGATTCAGCATTGTGGAAAACCTCCAAATTATTTGCTGACGGTATATAGCACAGGAAGAATGGAGCGGCATCCAGATTGCCCAGTGACATTCACCGCTAGTCTGCAGGAAGGCAACAAGACAGCTCAACTGCAGATCGTTTAAGCTCATGTTTCTGACTCCAGCATATATCTTTGTGCAATGAGTATCATAAAGTTGAATGCAGATGGCGGTCCGGACAAGAAACAGGTCCTGAATAATGCGAAATGCTCTCAGTGGAGGACGTCGTTTTGCCCAGAAAGTGGGAGGGACGCACCCGGAAATCAGCCATGGCTTCCTGCCTTACTTCAGATCGCTGCAATTAGCAGCACAGGGCGCCGCAGCTAAAGGAATGTTCCTGATTACAACGCGCACCCAAACTGGGGCTTTACATAGCGCAGCCGATAACAGCTGTCTATCGAATGTGAGTTCGCTTAACGTCCACCTGTAGATGCATGTAAGACTAGGAAGTAGGCGTCCACTGTTGAATTGCTTTGACAGTAGTGAACAGCAGTGGGTCGAGTTTGGCTGGATAGCTGGAGTTAATCTGTGCCATGATCACGTAATGATGATGGATTCAGAGATTCAGAGTCATTGGCCGGTGGTCAATAAGACACGTTGCTTTATGTTTTTCCTGAGGAGCAAACTTAATAGTGATCTTCTAAGCCAGGTGGGAGCCTGATATTGTAGTGGGATGAGGTGAAAACGTTCTGCATGTAGCCCCGCGAACTGAGTTGTGCAGCAACTAACCACAGTGGCTTAGACACCACCCAGTTCTCGTACTTTCCACGGGTTCAGTCTCCTGATGATGGAACTTACGTCCACGGCGCTGACTGTGGCTTCATGTGCATTGGAAGATCTCTGTGTGGATCGTAACGTCACTGCTCTCTTCTGTTCAAAACAGATATAGTATACTTCAGGCTGATTTGGAAAGGCTGTGCTCTTCCACGTTGACTTTTACGATTAATTGATCTAAGGAGGGCCGTAATCACGTTAACCTTCTCACCCTGGATCAGCAATGGCCATCCTGAAAAATATAATATCTATGAGATTACTTTTTTCGCGCTAGGGCCCTTTACAGGAGAACCTGCTGATGTAAAGCCTGAACGTCCTCTCCCCTCAGACCTTTTTAGACTAGCTGAATATTTCAAGTCATGTGTCCCTATTTCTTCTTTTGTCAACACTAATTAGATTTCAAAGGCTTCAAAGGTACAATTAATGTGAGAGAAATATATGCCATATACATCCTAAAATCCTTTTTCTTCGCAGCCATCCAGGAAAAACAGAGGAGTGCCCCCAAAGAATGAGCGACATTTCAATGTTAGAACCCCAAAGACCACCCCCAGCTCCTTGGTCCAACGCGTAAAGAGCAGCAAATCAACAATCCCCTCTCCCCCACTAGAAAAGAAAAAAAACACCGGCACCCGCCACCGTGCACTTAAGTGTGCAGCAAAGCATCAGCAGAGACACAGACTTGCACTACACGAAAGACTATTTGTTCACCCGGTATTCGATGTACTACAGGTCTCTCTCTCCCTTATAAGGGAGAAAGGGGTGTCTCCGGTTCACATTCAGATGGGAGACATAGGAATCATCGGCGATTTGCGATGTCAAAAGTCCGTTTTCCGGCCTCTGTGCCAAAATAAAGAGAGTCTAGGGGCACACAGCCAGCAGCCAACTCGCTGTTTTCGTTCTGCGGTGCACTGGATACACCGGATTCCTGCAGAGACACCGACCTTCGGTCCGCCCGTCTCCTGAGCCATTAATCTCTTAGGCCGCATCCTTGATATCGAATAACGGCCACAGTCGTGGAGCCCCGGGAGCGCGCCCTATTTCCGCAAAGAACTGAAGTCATCATGCAACTCTGGGTCAGGCTCTTCAAAAGAACCCTGGAAGAGGGCAAAAAAAAAAGAGATATTAAAGAAAGAAATAGAGCTGCTTCCGAAGTTGCAAGCAATGGAGTCCCCGTTAGACGTCACTTCGATTTAAACGTCCATTCTCTCCATTCAAAAAAAAAGTAAATTCACCGACACAGATAAACAAGAGCAGAAATTACTTCAACAGACCACGGTGGGATTGGAACCCCCGTATGTAGAGGCATTGGAAATTTAATCCATCTTGAACACTCGACCATGTCACCCATTTGTCTTGGAGCCTCAATAACTCAATGTTTCAGCGACTGCAACCGAGCAGGGAGCATGAGAGGAAGATCAGCAACGGTAGAGAGGGAACGACAAAAATAAACGCTTGTGGAAAGGTAGGCATGAAGGGTGCAGGGAGTCTCTAGGGCAGCGATAGTTATCAGATTCCCTGATGACTTCGATGATTGATGGAACGGAAAAATAGCAGAGAGGAAAAGAACGAAAGTGGATGCTGATTTCTGCCTAAATAAGTCCAATTCCGCTTTATCATCTAATACTTTAGCAGAAAAAACATCCCAAGTCATCCCCACGGAGACCGATTTCGCTGATCCATTCTCATCCTACAATTTCGCTTCTGATCTGCTGCCTTTGCCAACACTATAGGTCCCTTCTGTTCCTTACTAATTACATTATCTGTTCTGTACGGTGAGTCTCTGTGATGGCCAATCAGTGGCTCGTGGTTTTATTGAAAACCAGGGATACTCCTACATGTGTTCTTTCTTGCAGAAGCAAGAGGGAAGATTTAGTGAAACAGGACCCTCCTGAATTAACGCTCGAAGAACGAATGACCATAACACTGATTTTTACTTATACCAGCGATTTCCAATATCTGTCAATTAAAAGTAACTACTTGGAAACTAGACTGCCTTTCGACAGAGTCAGAAACCCGACGCCATGCCCCACTCCTTTCTTCCTTCTAGTTTGCATTGGCCTTTTGCTTAATGAATGTCGGGAAGTGGCGTCCAACTGATTTCTAGTTAGATTAGTGCAAGCCAGGCATCTTCCAATATTCTACATTTTCTTGAGCGAAGGAAATCAGCGATTTAGGGTTCCCTTCAACTAAAGTTTGAGAAAGCGAGAACACAACAATAGCGCTGGCGTAACTACTTTTAGTACAATCAGCATTACGGGGAATCTCTCAAATAATCGCAGGAAAATTTCGAACGCCCTCCATAATGTCCTGTTAGTGTTAACGCCAAGAATATCTTGGAGCTCTTTGTTGCACTGCACCATGTTCCTTTGGTTTATGAGGAACCACGCTCTTGCAGGGAAACTTCGGGTATGGACAAGGACAAAAATAAGGCAGTTCTTGGTGATTCAATAAATGTCAGGGGCGGGCCTGTTTTGCCAATTAACTGCAAGGAGCGGACACAGATATTAGTGAGGTTATGTGGTCGACTTAAAGTGGCGTCGCTCGGTCGCAATAGCTGTCAAGCTTGAGTACTATTCTTGCATTCAACTCAAATGAAACCATTACATTATATTTCTTGTATATCTATAGTATCTAAATACCCTCTTTTGCATGGGATGCCATATCACTGTTGTCAACTATATTCAACGTTGTCTTTTGCCAGATTGTTAGGGATTCTTGAGGAAACAACAGTGAGGTTAATCTCGAACCTGGAAATAGAAAACATTGAATGCGGTGCAACATCAACAGCTACGGATCAAGGCGAATGCTCATGAGGAATCTATTGACATTGATACAATAACGAAAATCAGGGAGTGGGAAAAACCAGTGTTCCTCCGTTTGACTATGCATAACAATGGTATGCCACTGAAAGATAAGATGTTGTGACAAATACTTATCATTTTATTGATTATTTACATAAGTTACACAACCTATGGATCTATAGTATGATACATATAGAGGATACAATTGTGATAGTTCTGTGAAGAAGGAATAGGAGTGACAAGATAAGACAAAACAAGATTGTTTAATTTATCCAGAATAGATATTTCAATGACAACGGCGTCCTTCCAATGTCTTGTTAAATATCGAAGTTAGAGTTGCGTTTATTAAAAGGTGAAATATGCCAACACACTGTGAAATGTTGAATTGGTTCCGATCATACAGATCATTTCATTGCACTGTGTGATGAGATAGTATAAGATAAACACTTTTAGAACGCAGAAGAAAGTAACAGCCAAAATAACAAAATAATCCATGGCAGCAAAGAGTAAGACCACAACTAGTGCATTGGGGGTTAACAAACTGTATCATCCTGCAGCCCATTACTCTGAAAAACTCAGAGCAGAAACTATCTCTGTACACAATGTATTACCTGCACGACTGGAAAAGGGAACAGACAGAATGCTCAGTTTACTGTGGAAGTAAGGAGAGAAGAATGAAAGCATCTGTTTTCAAACTTCTAACTTGATAGTTTACAATTATCATTTTAACCTCGTGTTATGCATGAAACAATCCCATTGATCACACTGCCTAAATGAGTACACAGTCCCCAGCAAAGGTTTGAAACTTTAATCTCCAAAGTCGTTTCCAGGCAGACTGAGTATTTCTATTTATGTCCAGTAATTGTTTCAGTATTACGTTGTTATTTGCACTTTTAACAAATTCTTATATTTTCTGATTCAAACTTTCATTCAAATGAGTCTTAATAAATTCACACTGTACCGACTAATCTTACTTGAAATTACCTCAGTCAGCAAGTGTGGGACTCAAACTCGGTCGTGCAAAATACTGTCGATTAGTAGTGCATTATCTAAAAGAAATCCCACATAATTATATATATCGTGATCTGCATTTTGTTCCCCTCTCTGCTACAATGCGATGATGTGCAACGCAATATTGAAATTTATTAGTATCAGTAGTTCACACAGGGTAGTTATCCCGCTCATGGTGAATGTCACTTTTCCACTTGAGCAACCGTCTAGTTCCTAAGAATTTGGGAGTGATGGAGTAGAGGAACCGAGTGATGTACACGGAAAAAGAAATAGGTAGGACCGTAAAGAACCCGAAAAGTTAAATTGAGAGGGGCAAAAGGGAAAGAGAAAGAGAGAGAGAGAGAGTGGGAGAGAGGAAGAGGGGGGGGGTGGAGAGAGAGATAGAGGTTTGGAATAGCATGGCAATAACGAAGCTGTGGTAAAGAGGACAGCGCAGTATGAAAGAAACAGGAAGTCAAAGGAAGTAACGGAAGGGAGGCGAATGAAGCAATAAAGAATTAAAGGAAGCGGGGAAGAAAGAGTTCGGCGGAGGTAATTACAAACAGAGAGGCTAGAATTGGTAATAAACCCGATTTTATAGGAACCCTGCTGATCCAGATCAGGGTCCTATTTCTGGTTATCATAGTAATTGTGTCTGGTGAGTTTCTCATAGTACCTCAGAATTTCCTGGGTTAAGCACCCTCCCGGAATGTTGAATGGCTCTGCCTTTCGTTGCAAAAACCGATGGACCAAAGTTCAGTGACGTAGACAGTTTGTCTAAGCAGTGGGCAACGATTTAGTTTTCGTCCAGGCTAGGGAAGTTCTGACGGCAGTTGCTTAGCCTCGTGCTGTTGTTGTCCCGGGGGAAGCTGGCCCATGCCTACAGAGAGGAGTGCAGTGGAAGTGAGAGTACCGAATTGGAACCCGAGTTTCCCGTAGCTGAGGTTGGAGACTTCAAAGACAAATTGATCTCGTTGCTTCGGAGTGAAGGGAAGGAGTTGTCTGATTTGGAATGTCTAATGAATCCTCTAGCGAGGGGAAATATTCTGAGTTGGTATCAGCGCTTATATCCCTACCACATTATAGTCAAAATACATCGGCGGAGAAACAAGGTCATCGTAGGCTGATAATGCTAAAGGGAGTGAAGCACATCCCCGAGAGGCGGAGGAGGAATATTGGATGGAGCAGACCTCTCAGAGGACCGATGAGTGGCTGTCTCCAATAAGTGCAAAGACAGCGACAGGCAGAGAGTCTCAAATGTTCGGCTGCTGATATGGTGCGCTCTTTCATGTAAGAGAATCCTCTTCCCACTTCCGTGTGTTACATGCAAACGTTAGAAGGAAGTTTTTGTTTGCACGGCGTGAAGCCCAGTGGAGCTGATGGCCGCGTTTAGGAGCATACTCCCAGCGGAAGGGGAGAAATTACTGCCTTATTTTTCAGATAGTTAGCTGCTTTGCGTGCGGCGCAGACGGGATATTCAACTGGCTGTGGTAAATCAACTCTGAAGAACCAGCGGCGAAGGGCGCATAGACATATGACATGATTGCTTTAAGCCTCCGAATGTCTCGTAAAAATCGCAACCCTCTTCCCTCACTTGTTGAGCTGATCAGAGCAGTAAGAGAGTCTTATTTATTGAATTGAATTTACCATTAGGTCAACACACACCTAATGCTGGAGGAACTGAGCAGCAGAGTCAAGAATTATACGAAAGTAGAGTCGGAATTTTGAGCTGAAACACCTCGACAGGACGGTGATAAAAAGCATCTTTTCCTTTCTTAATCTTACTTATTGCATTACGAACTTCAGATTTTAAAATACTTGGAACTTCAATGTTTTTCTTAATTTCTGTTTTTTCTGGAATCAATATTCGCTTAATTCAAGCAACTGTTATTAAATTCTAAGGAAGAGAGTTAGTATGTCTGACAGAGGTGTGGTGAGAAGGGAGACGGAATATGAGGGATGAGACACACAGGCAGACAGTGACACTGGATTAAAGTCAAAGGCCATTCTGATCGGTGCTTATTTGTGATCAAGATAGATTCAAGGTGGGTCTGACCTCATTCTCCAGTATCGCTAAAACTGTGTTAAATAACAGAATGATTTTATCAACGACGACGGCAGTGCTCCCGCTTTTCCCAACTGTCATATAGACCATGCAGTACGATGAACCTATGCAAAAACTAACCAGCGTGTATATATTCAGTTGAATGTGAAGCTAGGCTGTCCAGACATTCTGTCCTTTATTACGGGTTTTCACTCGGGGAAGATTCAGTGGCGCAATACACTCCTAAATTAACTGCTAAGCATCGCAGCCAATATTATACAACTGAAATTACTCGGTCTAAAATAGGTGTATTCTTTTTTTATATTGAGCATCGAGGAGAACGTCTAAGATACTTGCTGAAGCAGTACAGCACAAAGGAGTAACAATCTCTAGAATGTGCCCTGACCTTTACAGCTTTTCTGCAGCAAGATAGGAATATGGTTCATTTCAATATCTCTGTATCCTCGCGGTTCCCCTATCGGACTCTGGCGTGTACATTTGTCTCCTGGAATTCATATTATCGCAGTGAGATGCAAGAACCCTAAAAACAGGCCATGGGTAGAGGGGGAGCTGTTCTGAAACAGTATAAGAGATGTACACAAATCAATGAAGGTCTCGAGGTCCATTTCATCAGGGCGATAGAACACAGAACATAGAATTGTACAGCACAGTGCAGGCCCTTCGGCCACAATGTTGTGCCGACCGTCAAATCCTACCTCCCGTATAAATTCCTCCATATACCTGTCCAATAGTCTCTAAAGCCTCACTAGTGTGTCTGCCTCCGCCACTGACTCATGCAGTGCATTCCACGCACCAACCACTCTCTGAATAAAAAACTTTCCTCTAATACCCCACTTGAACTTCCCACCTCTTACCTTAAAGCCATGTTCTCTTGTATTGAGCAGTAGTGCCCTGGGGAAGAGGCGCTGGCTATCCACTCTATCTATTCCTCTTATTATCTTGTACACCTCTGTCATGTCTCTTGTCATCCTCCTTCTCTCCGAAGAGGAAAGCCCTAGCTCCTTTAATCTCTGATCATAATGCATACTCTATAAACCAGGCATCATCCTGGTAAATCTCCTCTGTACCCTTTCCAATGCTTTCACATCCTTCCTATACTAAGGCGACCAGAAATGGGCAGAGTACTCCAAGTGTGGCCTAACCAGAGTTTTTTTTTTCGAGCTGCATCATTATATCGCGACTCTTAAACTCTATCCCTCGACTTATTAAAGCTAACACCCATAAGCCACCTCCAACGGGATCCCACCACTAAGCACATCTTTCCCTCCCCCCTCTCTCTGCATTCCGCAGGGATCCCTCCCTACACAACTCCCTTGTCCATTCGTCCCCACCATCCCTCCCCACTGATCTGCCTCCTGGCACTTATCCGTGTAAGCGGAACAAGTGCTACACATGCCCTTACACTTCCTCCCTTACCACCATTCAGGGCCCCAAATAGTCCTTCCAGGTGAGGCAACACTTCACCTGTGAGTCGACTGGGGTGATATACTGCGTCCGGTGCTCCCGATGTGGCCTTTTATATATTGGCGAGACCCGACGCAGACTGGGAGACCGCTTTGCTGAACATCTACGCTCTGTCCGCCAGAGAAAGCAGGATCTCCCAGTGGCCACATATTTAATTCCACATCCCATTCCCATTCTGACATGTCTATCCACGGCCGCCTCTACTGTAAAGATGAAGTCACACTCAGGTTGGAGGAACAACACCTTATATTCCGTCTGGGTAGCCTCCAACCTGATGGCATGAACACCGACTTCTCTAACTTCCGCTAGGCCCCACCTCCCCCTCGTGCCCCATCTGTTACTTATTTTTATGCACACATTCTTTCTCTCACTCTCCTTTTTCTCCCTCTGTCCCTCTGAATATACCTCTTGCCCATCCTCTGGGTCCCCCCTCCCCTCCTTGTCTTTCTTCTCGGTCCTCCTGTCCCATGATCCTCTCGTATCCCCTTTTGCAAATCACCTGTCCAGCTCTTGGCTCCATCCCTCCCCCTCCTGCCTTCTCCTATCATTTTGGATCTCCCCCTCCCCCTCCAACTTTCAAATCCCTTACTCACTCTTCCTTCAGTTAGTCCTGACGAAGGGTCTCGGCCTGAAACGTCGACTGCACCTCTTCCTAGAGATGCTGCCTGGCCTGCTGCGTTCACCAGCAACTTTAATGTGTGTTGCTTGAATTTCCAGCATCTGCAGAATTCCTGTTGTTTACCCCATAAGTTTTCTTAACTACCCTATCCACCCGTGAGGCAACTTTCAGGGATCTGTGCAGATGTACCCCCAGATCCCTCTGTCCTCCACACTACCAAGTATCCTGCCATTTACATTGTATCCTGCCATTGAGTTTGTCCTTCCAAAGTGTAGCACCTCACACGTCTCCGGGTTGTACTCCATCTGCCACTTCTCAGCCCCTTTCTGCATCCTATCAATGTCTGTCTGCAATCTTCGACAATCCTGTACACTATCTACAACACCACCAACCTTTGTGTCTTCCTCAAACTTGCCAACCCGCCCTTCTACCACAACATCCAGGTCGTTAATAAAAATTACGAAAAGTAGAGGTCCCAGAACAGATCCTTGTGGGATACCACTAGTCACAATCCTCCAATCTGAATGTACTCCCTCCGCAATGACCCTCTGCCTTCTGCAGGCAAGCCAATTCTGAATCCACCTTGCCAAGCCTCTCTGGATACCATGCCTTCTGACTTTCTGAATAAGCCTACAGTGTAGAACCTTGTCAAATGCCTTACTAAAATCCATATAGATCACATCCACTGCGCTACCCTCATCTATGTGCCCTGTCACCTCCTCAAAGAAGTTTATCTGGCTTGTTAGACACGATCTGCCCTTTAAAAAGCGATGCTGACTGTCCCTGATCAAACCATGATTCTCTAAATGCCCAGAGATGCTATCTCTAAGAATCTATTCCAACAGCTTTCTCACCAGAGACGTAAGGCTCACTGGTCTATAATTACCCGGACTATCCCTACTACCTTTTTTGAACAAGGGGACAACATTCTTCTCCCTCCAATCCCACGGTACCATTCCCGTGGACAACGAGGACATAAGGATCCTAGCCAGAGGCTCAGCAATCTCTTCTCTCGCCTCGTGAAGCAGCCTGGGGAATATTCCATCAGGCCCCAGGGACTTATCCGTCCGAATGTTTTTTAACAACTCCAACACCTCCTCTCCATTAATATGAACATGCTTCAGAACATCAACCTCACTCAGATTGTCTTCACCATCATCAAGTTCCCACTTATTTGTGAATACCGAAGAGAAGTATTCATTGAGGATCTCGCTCACTTCCACAGCGTCCAGGCACATCTTCCCACCTTTATCTCTAATCGGTCCTACCTTCACGCCAATCATCCTTTTTTTCTTCACATAATTGAAGAATGCCTTGGGGTTTTCCTTCACCCTACTCGCCAAGGCTCTCTCATGCCCCCTTCTTGCTCTTCTCAGCCCCTTCTTAAGCTCCTTTCTTACTTCCCTATATTCCTCAATAGACCCATCTGATCCTTGCTTCCTAAACCTCATGTATGCTGCCTTCTTCCACCTGACTAGATTTTCTACGTCACTTGTCACCCATGGTTCCTTCACCCTACCATTCTTTATCTTCCTCACCGGGTCAACTTTATCCCAAACATCCTGCAAGAGATCTCTAAACATCGACCACATGCCCATAGTACATTTCCCCGCAAAAACATCATCGCAATTCATACCCACAAGTTCTAGCCTTATAGCCTCATAATTTGCCCTTCCCCAATTAAAAAAAAATCCTGTCCTCTCTGATTCTATCCTTTTCCAAGATAATGCTAAAGGCAAGGGAATGGTGGGCACTGTCCCCCAGATGCTCACCCATTGAGAGATCTGTGAGCTGACCCGGTTCATTACCTATTACTAGATCTAGTATGGCATTCCCCCTAGTCGGCCTGTCCACATACTGTGACAGGAATCCGTCCTGACGCACATAACAATCTCTGCCCCATCTAAACCCTTGGAGCTAATCAGGTGCCAATCAATATTAGAGAAGTTAAAGTCACCCATGAGAACAACACTGTTACCTTTGCACCTTTCCAAAATCTGCCTCCCAATGTGCTCCGCTGCATCTCTGCTGCTACCAGGGAGCCTATAGAATACCTTCAATTGAGTCACTGCTGCCTTCCTGTTCCTGACTTCCACCCATACTGACTCAAAAGAGGATCCTACTACATTACCCACCATTTCTGTAGCTGTAATAGTATCCCACGCAGTAATGCCACCCCTCCTACCGATTTTCCGCCAAGACAAATCGTACAAGCTAAAGAACTTACATTGAATCCATGAGAGATCACACGCTCACGCAGGATCTTCGCAAAGCTCGAGTGCACATTGAACATCTTTGTCGCAATTGTCTTTGATAGATGTCCTCAAGGATGAAGGAATCTCTGCGAACACAATGTTTTTATATTCCGGGCAAATATTGGATAGGATATCACTCTCATGGCGATTGGAGTAGTAAATGATATTGACATCGACATGTAGCAACGAGGGATGTTTTTCCCACTGTCAGAAAATGACTGAGGAATAAATGGTTGATTTATTCGATTGACATTCAGTTCGAGTACACTGTCACTTTGATTGTGGCACTTTTGAGTAACATGCAGGGTTACGGATGGTGTTCCACAAACCGTGAGACTGCTCTGTGTGTATGTGTGTGTGTGTGTGTGTGTGTGAGAGAGAGAGAGAGAGAGAGAGAGAAAGAGGGAGAGAGAGAGAGAGAGAGAAAGGAAGAGGTACCAGTATACAGCAAAGAAATAGGCAGAATGACGGCATGGACACGAAGCAGATTCTGATTGTTTCGTCGAAGGCATCGGTTCTTTCTGTCAGCGAATCCTTTAAACCGCGAAAAAAAACCTCTGTCCTACACAAGGTGAAAGGTACCGCTGAAACAATCTCACATCACAACATCTGCTATAATTACGTCCTGAAAGGAATCTGCCGTTCGATTCAGAGCGAAATTATACACCATGATTTCACTCTGTTTATTACTGATTTCTTTGGCTTTGCTGCCTGGTGAGTCTCTGCTAAGGTGGCTCGCGAATTTCCCCGGTGTTCAATGCAAGCAAGTGATGTGAATGTATTCAGTCCTTTCTTGCAGGATCGTCTGGGATAGATTCAGTGTCGCAGGATCCTCCCGACGAAACGGCTAAGGAAGAGCAGACCATAACAATGAATTGTAATTACACTGACGCTGATGAAGATACCTTTTGGTACATTCAACATAGTGGAGGATCTCCAAAGTATTTGCTGAAGGTTTATAGCACAGGAAAAATGGAGCGGCATCCAGATTGTCCAGTGACATTTACCGCTAGTTTGCCGAAAGGCAGCAAGACGGCTCAACTGAATATCGCTAAAGCTCTTGTGACGAACTCTGGCATCTATCTCTGTGCAATGAGTATCACGATGTTGCCTTAAGACGGCGGGTCCGGACAAAAACTGGTTCTGTATAATGCAAAAAGCTCTCACTGGAGGGGGTCTTTTGCCGGTAAATTGGGAGTGCGCACACTGAAATCAGCCGTGGTCACGTACCCTACTTAACAGCGCTGCAATCACCAACACAAGGCGCCGAAGGTAATGGAACAGTTCATGACTACAACGCAAACTCAAACTGGATCTTTATAATGTATTTCCGGGATACGGCAATGTGCATTCACCCACCCTCTTTGCTTCAACGGCATATCGCGATTGGCAACCTAGAATGACGTTGTCTTTGGCCACATTGTTCGAGCTTCTGCATGGAGAAGCAATAAGGCCGGAGTGGAACTGCAATATATTTAAATAGGACAGCGGTTCACTGAGGGGAAAACAGAGCGTGGGCAAATCGTTGTTTTAGTTTGACAAAGAATAGCAAGTGTCATGCTGCTGAAATTAAGGATATTGCAGTAGCTCCTTATGATTTAGACTGAGTATTTAGATAATGCGACAGATCCTGTGGATGTTTAGCGTGATAGAGAATGCAAACAGTATTTTGGTCGTTGCATTTCCGGACTGTGAGAAATGGTCATTGTTCAAAGTGAATTTATGTTGAAAGTACATACTGTGTGTGCGAGGTGTGATGCAGTCAACCGTCGCTAGAGGGCGGCGAAAATCAGGAGCAAACTACACCGGTGAAGAATTCAGGTTGTTTGGACATAAAATGGCCACTGCTTGGATTCAAATATGAGTCTGTGTTCGCTGTAATTTAGAAGGATGAGGGGTGAAGGATGAGACTGCTTTGTCTTGTGCAGTGTTCCGCTAATTATTTGCATGATCAGCATTCCCTAATGCAGTGTGATTGCCGATCTGGACAGAACAAATCCTGCGTACAATGCGCACATGGAACGGAGCGCGCCCGCAGCCCACCGCATCCTGCTCAACATCGTACAACGCCCCGTCCTGAGACAACACAACCTCCCTGCTCAAAGGCTACAAGAGGACGAAGGGGCAGGGCGATAAGAGCTACAACACACCCAGAACCCCGACTAACAGTTTTGGACAGGAAGGAATACACCTATGCGAGGGATAAATGATTGCCTATTAGGAGCATCCACATGCAATCCGTGCAGAAGAGGTAGGAGATAGATAGAAGAGAGAGCTAGAGAAAGAGAAGAGAGAGAGAGACAGAGACAGAGAGAGAGAGAGAGTGTGAGAGAGAGAGAGGGAGAAAGGGGAAGGGAAAGTGAGTGAACGACAGTTAGAGACGCAAAGTGGAAGGCATAAAAAAAGAGAAACGGAAAGAACGGGGTGCAGAGACTGCGCGGAAAGGAGAGGAAACAGGTGAAAAGAGTGATTAAGGGAGATAAAGAAGGGAACGAGACATATTCTGGTCCCGATACAGCAAGAAGACGACACGCGATGAGGTCCGAGAGCGAGGATTGAAAGTCTGCTAAAGCTTGTTCATTTTGAAAGAGAGGGTAAGAGCATAAGACCAGAAAACTTAATAGAAGAATTAGGGCTTTTGGGCTATGGAATCTGCTCCTGCATTAAATCATGGCTGATCGTTTGATCCTTCTGCAGCCCTACTCTCGGCCGTCCCTTCGGAACCTTTGATACCGTGGCTAATCAAAAACATATCACGCTCTGCCTTAAGTATACCCAACCACCTGTCCTCCACAGCTGCCTGTGCTAACAAATGCAATAAATTCACCGCACTCGCGCTGATGGAATTTCTCCGCATCTCTGTATTAAGTTGATGCCTCTCGCCTGACTCTTTGCCCTATTCTCCTAGACCCCCCCCCCCATCGTATTAAACACCCTTTACACATCTACTCTGCCTAGGGGCTTTCAACATTCGAAACGATTCAGTGAGATTCCCCCTCATCCTTCTAAATTACAGCGAACACAGGCTCATAAGCATCAAACTTTTCTGGTACGATAACACTTGCATTACTGGAATCATCCTTGGCAACCTCCTCTGAAATATCTCCAATGCGAGCGGATTTTTTCTTCAATGAAGAGCCCAAAACTGTTCGCAATACCCAAAGTGTGACCTCACTCGTGCCTTGAAGCGTCAGCGTCACATCCCTACTCTTGTATTCTCGACCCCCTGAAATGAGTTCTAACGTTGTCTGGTGTCTTCCTCACCACCCACTCTACGAAAAAATTAACCTTTAGAGTGTTCTGCACAAGGACTACCAAGCCGCGTTGCATCTTTGTACATCTTCGTTTTGGCTTTTGTCCACGTTCAGTAAATAGTCTGCATAATTACTTCTTCCAACAAAGTTCATGACCATGCATTTTCCAACGTTATATTTCATTTACCGTTCTCTTTCCCATTCTGGTCATTTGTCTCAGGCCTTCTGTAGATTATCAATACACTCTGACCCTTCATCAGTCTTCGTATCATATGGAAAAACCTGGCAACAAAGCGAAGGATTCTATCATTTAAATCATTGATGTACAACATAAGAAGCATTGGTCCCAGCATGGACCCCTGTGGAGCACCACTTCGCACCCGCAGCCAACCAGAGAGTGATTATTTTAGTTCTATTCGCTACCTTCTGCCAAACAGCTGGTGCTATAACCATACCAGTAACGTTCCTGTAATACCAAACGTTCTTAACTTGGTAAGCTTCCTCACGTTTGGCACCTTGGCAAAGACCTTATGAAACTCCTCACATACAACATCCATTGCACCCGCTTTATCTGACCTTCGTGTAGTCCACTCAAATAATTCCAACATGATCGGCATGCAATATTTTCCTTAAGGAAACCATGCTGACTTTCTCCTATCCGGTCCTGTGTCACCAAATGTTTCATAATTCATCCTTAACAATTGAATCCAACATATTCGCATCCACTGATATCAGGCTAAAAGGTCTTTAATTTCTTCCTTTCCTAAACAGTAAAGTGACGTTTCTAATTTTACATTCCTCTGGCACAATACCACAGTCCAGTAATTTTGAAAGATCATTAATAATATCGCCATAATCTCTACCACTAATCTTTCAGAACCTGAGGTTGCAGTTCACCTTGTACAGGTGACTTAGCTCTTTCGGCTCTTTGAGCCTTGTAATAGTAACTGCACATCCCTCGAACCGGTCAACATCTGCTAGAGCCTTCTTCCTTGCTTTGCAAATACGCTTTTCAAGATCTCTTTTGCTCTTTCTTCGCGTGTCATTGATGCGAATGTGTACCATGCATCTAGATGCTGTCCCTTCCTCTCTAAAATGTCGTGGACGCGATTCGAAACTGACATGTGGGAGGCAGAATACCATCAAGGTGCTGTGCTCGCAGTCTCAGAATCTCCTGTCTGTTCTCATGATTGTTAAGTCCCCTATCGCTACCACTCCTTTCTTCTTCCTCTTTCCCATCTGCAGCACGGGCCTATGCTCCTTTTCAGTAGCCCTGGCACCTTAGCATTCCCCTGTGAATTTATCCCCCAGATTGGTATGCAGAAAAATATTCTTATTATTGACAGGAATGACCACAGCTGTGCTGTGTATTCACATTTCCATTTCACCTGATAGTCCAATAGCCACTTGCCTCTTGCAGCTTCTACTGGCTACTTCCCTATGACTCCGATCGATTATCGTCTCGCTCTGCCGTACAAGCCGAAGGTCATTGAGCTGGTCATTCCAGATCCCTACCATGGTCTTCAAGGAGCTTCAGTCAGATGCATTCCTTCCAGATGTAGTTCCCTGGGCGACTCTGGATCTCTCAGGTCTCCAACATCTGCCATTAAGAAGACACAACAGACATCTACTACACTATGCAAAGTAAGAGGGGTAAAATGAAGCCCTAAGAGAATCTGACCAAGAGCCAACACGCCTTGCAAGTCGAAGGCACATCATAGGCATTATACCAATCCCGTTCGGGAGGAAGGTCACGTGTCTCCCCCTAGCCTCTGATGCTCCTGACGTGACGTAATTACCTTCAGCTGGCTCACAATTTGATGCAATCCTGTTGTTGATGTCAAGGCCGACACCGTATCCCCCTGGTGTTTGTTGCTGATATTAATGGCTGCTCTGTCTGGATAATTTCTTCTTCAACAGTTTGCGCGTGTTCTACACCGTTATTAAGATTCGGCACCACTCACGCTCTCCGAGATTTGTTACAAATACGAGTGGGGTAAATTCGGTAACTCAGGATATGAGGAAATTAATGACCGTGGAAGGGCCGAACATAAGGCCATAAGAAATAAGACTAGGAGTATGCCGTTTGACCCGTCGAACCTGCTCCGAAATTCAGTCAGATCATGCCTTAATAAGATCGTCAGATTCTTACTTCTACAGCGCTTGGCCTTTCCCAGCTATCTGGTTTCACCTATCCCTTTCAGTCAGATTCTTTCATGTTCCTTCACGGTTTAATTTATGCATCCCCCTGCTTACTTCTCAGTCCCGAAGAAGGGTCTTGGGCCGAAATGTCGACTATTTACATTTTCTACAGATTCCGCCTGACCTGCTGACTCCCTCCTAAGTTTTTGAACATTGGATTTTGAACATCTGCAAATTTTTCATCCAACTCTCGTCCGTCGACAAGACTCAAGCGACAACAACTTTCCTGGAGAGAGAAGGCTGAACCGCATAGTGACAAGAGACTAGTACACAAAGCACATCCCCCAGCGCAGATCGGTGCTCACAGTCAATCAATCCATTGGCAGGGCAACGCCCCCAGATTTACGCAAGCTGAAATACGCTGCAGTTCTGAGTTTACTCTTCAATATCAGTCAAGGATATTATCTTATTGAAAGTAAGCTCTCTTTCGGTCGAGTTTGAAGGCAGACATCATGAATTCTCAGTGTTATCTGCTGATTATATTGACTATGATACCCGGTGAGTGCCCGCGGTAACGGCCTATATCTGTTCTGTATGTACGAAGAAAGCCCGATCTGTTCATGCATTCTGTCCTTTTATTCCAGGAACAAATGGGAAAGATTCGGTGACGCAATGGCCTCTTGAATTAACGATTGCGGAAGAATAAAGTGTAACAATGAACTGTAATTACACTGGCGATCCTACATATATTTTTTGGTACATTCAGCATCGGGTGGAATCTCCAAGATAATTTGCTGACGGTATATAGCACTGGGATAATGGACCAGAATCCAGCGAGGTTTACCGCTGGTTGGCAGCGTGACAACAAGGCAGTCCATTTGAACATCTCTGGTGCTCTTGTTTCTGACTCCGCCGTTTATCTTTGTGCCATGCTGCCCACAGTGTTGCAAGGCGATGACGGCTCTGGACAAAATCCGACCTCCGTGATGCAGTGAGCGCTCGCTAGAGTGAGCACTTTGCCGGCAAACAGCCGGGCGCAAACACATAGCCACCACTGTCACGTGATTGACTTAAGAAGGCTAAACTCCAGGGGAAAGGGGAGAAATTACTGACTACATTTTTCTGTTAGTTGGAATGCTGCTTTGCTTGCGGGAGTGACGGTGTCATCCTTGTGAATGTCCTCTGAACCCTTTCCAATGTCAGTACATCTTTGTTAAAATAGCAACCCAAAACTGTTCAAAATGCTCAAGGTGAGGCCTCGCTTGTCTTACAAATCCTTTGCATTATATCTCTGCTCATGTATTCTGGACATCTTGAAATGAATGCTAACATTTTATTTGCCTTCCTCACATCGACTCTTCCTGCAAGTTAACCGTCCGGCCGTTCTGCACTTGGATCCACCAAATTTCTTCGCATCGTAGAATTTTGGATTTTCTCCCTGCTGACGAAATAGTCTGCACATTTATTTCATATACCAATGGGTTGACATTCATCTTGGTATATTGTACTTCGTCTGCCACTCTCTGACCCATTTTCCTAATCTTTCTGTCCTCCTGCAGCCTGCAAGTTTCTTCTGAACGACTTATCCTTCCATACATCTTTGTATCATCTACAAAACTTGGCAACACAGCTATATATTCCATCATCTATATCACTGACAATGATTTTGAAAAATCATTCCTGATGCCTCCGCAATCTCTACCGCTACAACTTTTAGGGCGCAAGTATGCAGTTCATCTGTTCGGATGACTTATATACCCTTCTGTCCTTCAGCGTTTTGAGGACCTTCGCCCTTGTAACTGTAATTGCACTCACATGTCTTCCCTTGCACCCTTGCATGTCTGACCCGCTGCTCGGATATTCCACAGGGAAGCCTGATGCGAAATAATCATATCATTCATCTGTCATCAACTTGTCTCCCAGCATTATTTCTTCGTCGACAGTTTCTTGCTTTCTATATGCACTCTCATCTCGCTTTTATTATTTTACATTGTTGAAAAAAAAACCTTATAGTATCCATTTTGCTATTGTTTGCTGATGGTTGTTTTAGTTGTTCTCTAGGGTTTTGAAAGCGTCGTGATCCTCTGTCTTGCCACTAATTTTTACGTTGCTGTATATCCGCTCTTTTGCCTTTATATTAGCTTTGACTCCCCTTGTCAGCCACGGTTGTACCACTTTTCCATTTGCGTGTTTCCTCATTTTTGGATACAGCTATCGGGCACCTTTCTCATTTTCCCCAGAATTTCACGCACTTACTGCTCTGCTGTCCTCCCTTGCAGCCTGTCCTCCCAAGTCCTCCACTCTGAGTTCGTTGACCAACTCCTCTCTCATACCACTGAAATTTTATTTACTGTGTTGAAATTCTGTTTCGTCAGACTTTACTTTCTCACTGGCAAATTTCAAGTTGAATTCAATCATATTGGGAGGACTGCCTTCAAATTGCTCTTGTATACTAAGGTCACTAATTATCTCCAGTTTATTACACAACACCCAAAGCTGTACAACTGATCCCCTTGTAGGGTGACGGGCAATTTGTTCTAAAATGCCGTTTCATTGTCATTCAACAAACTCACTCTCTTGAGCTCCATATCTAACTTGACTTTCCCAATCAACCTGCATGTTGACATCTCCCATGACTAACATAACATTACCCTTTGAGACGCCTTTTCTATTTCCTCTTGTGATCTGTGCTCCACATTCTACCTGCTGTCGGGAGGCTTGTACATAGCTGCCGGCAGGGTTCCTTAAACCTTGCAGTTTCTTAACTCTACCCATATTTATCCGGCGCCCCTCGCAAACTTTGGGTTTGTTAGAGGTACGAACGGGGCGGATTAGTTGACTCAGGATCGGAAGGAATTATTGAACTAGGAAGGACAGAGCATGTCACTGAGCTGAAATTACTCAGGATATGCCATTGCTTATCTGTGGAACAATTAACATCGTGGAAACTTTAGGAAAAAAATCATTACAATGTTCATCCTTGCACACGGGGCTCGGTCTGAAGACAACCCTGTCAGGATGTCGGATTTCCAGAGCAGGAAACAATCTCCGGAGTTCTTGTGTGGGTTTCTGCGCTGTATCTTTGCACAAATTAGCCCACAGATTTTGGGGATGCAAGCGGATCTGGACAAATAATAGATCCTGACTGCAGTGAGCTCTCATACCAGAGGGTGACCTCAGCCTAACCTCCACATCAAAGTGAGCTCAGCCACGAGACTCAGGCACCTTCAAAGCTTCCCAGGTCAGAGCCCTATGAAGACAACACCGTTAGGCGACAAGAGATTGAACACCCGACTCCTATGCTCAGAAAAGACGTTGCTTATTGCTTTTCTTTATTTGCTTACAGTTTCGAACTGGAAGGGGAGGAGGACCGAAAGATGCACAGAAGAGGGTGGCGTTTTGATATAAAGGGAGAGTTGGACCTTGCCGGCTTCCACCAACAGCAGGATGAGGCAAAATGCAAACTGAAGGAACCGCACCGTATTTTCCCATGGGGTATCTGCAAAACGACGTTATTAAGTTTTATTTCTGAATGTTCAAATGTTCTAGGAATCCCGTTCCCTTTCTCTTCTTCTGATCAAAGTAAAATCCCTTCTGTCCAACCTGCTCCACCCCCCGAGAATTATTAGATAACCTATTTCGACCCCGCTCCCCCCAGCTTCCCGATAGCTGTTCCCTATCTGGTCGCAGGTTGCCTACCTTTCCTGTTCTGATTCCACCATATTCAGCTCACAATCTGAAGGCAATGTCTCTCAATCGTATCGAAGTCTCAATACCCCGGCTGCTTTTGCCAGGAGAAGTGACCTCGGTCTACTGTGTAAGCCAGATCAAAACTTTATATGTCCAACAATGCTTACCCTTCTCTCTGCAACACAGATGAAAACCGTTCAATCGATATGTTTTTATTTTTGGCAGACAGCATCTTCAGCATTATAAACACCGAGGCTGCTGAACCATCTGCTCCGAGGAGAGCCACTGCACTCCGAAAGAAGCTTCCGTGTAAGTGCCTCGTGGAGAGGGAGTCCATTTTCCTTTTAAATCCGGAACCACAGAAGAAAGAAGTTCTCGTTTTTGCCCTTGACTATCGTCACAATGCTTTCTGCTCTGATTACTGAGAAAATGAGCTGAGCCGATCAAATTTCTGAACAGTCAACCAAAGTAACCAGAATGAGTTACAACGTAACAATCATTGGCAAGAGGAGAAAGAACAGGCCATTTCGCCATTCCAGGTATCATCTTCATTCTCTAACATCAGCATCCAACCTTCGGTTGTCTGCACATATCCCAGAATTGGTCTACGTGATATTAATCGCTGCATTGTCTCCAGGCGCCTTACGGAACAGTAAAACAAGTGAACAAACTCTTTCCGAATTTCAACATCGTATAATCTTTATTATACAAAATGTGTTCTTCAATGTGGCACAGAGCAAACGAGCGATAGAGAAAGAGAGAGAGTGTGTGTGTGTGTGTGTGTGTGTCTGTGTGTGTGAGAGAGAGAGAGAGATGGAGAGAGAGAGACAGGTAGAGAGAGAGGGGATGTGTGCGTGCATGTGAGTGGGTGTCAGAGAGTGCAGAATAGAGAAAGCAAAAGCAAATTGGGTAAAAGAGAGGGAGAACAAAAATGAGAAAGGAAAAGAGAAGTGGAAGGAGAAAGGATAAAAGAGTGACACACAGTTTAGAAGTTATTTACTGAAGAGAAACAAAGCAAGGAGGGCCTGTGTGGAAAAAAATCAGGCTACAGGAAGAAGATCGCCAGGAGGGATCATGAGTGGGAAACTGAGAGATTCTGTGGACAAATAATTGTTCTGATTAATACCATAATCCTACGCCTTGAGTAAGTGACGAATGAGGTGCGAGAGACACTCTTTCTAGGTCCACTGAGTCTCTTCTGCATCTGAACTCCATCTATCACCTTCTCTCCAGTAACAATTTCATAAAATCCTATTATTGATTTAATGCAGACAACATGTTTCTCTGTGTTGGTGGATGATCCTAATGGCTGCTCTCCCTGGTGTGTCTCGGCCTCATCGGATAGCACTTGTCCTTCGTGGTCAATGCGACTCGGCTCCGCTCACACGCTCTGGGAGTTTTGACAGATTCAAGTAGGGCAAACTCGGCGACTCAGGATGGGCGGGAATTAATAATCGATGAAGGAGAGACTGTGTCACTGAGATGCAGCTACTCGGAAACTGGTAACATTCTGGAAAATCTCTGAAAAAATTGTTGATAATATTCTGGAATGGAAACGCGGTTCAATCTGAAGGCATTCCGCTCAGGATTTCAGGTTCGCTGAACAACACTGGCCAACAGTACCATTTAAATATTTTCGGGACTCTTCCAGATTCCATTGGTTATCTTTGTGCCTTCCAGCTCATTGTGTTCTCAATATTTACATTGCCCTCTCGATATTCACATTGATTTAACACCAGTATTATCTACCCTTGTGATCTCCAATACAGGTAGAAGCTGCTCGATCACAGTTGTTTCTTCAGCAGACAAGCAACCATAGCTCATAAAACATCAAACATGCCCGATATTCTGGTGAAAGAACATCCACCTCACCCTAAGGCTACGTGCACACTACTCCGGATAATTTTGAAAACGAAGCTTTTTCTTTTCGCTTGGTCCCTCCGTCCACATTGAAACGGCGTTTTCAGCCCCCGAAAACGGAGAGTTTCGAAAACACTCTCCAGGCTGTGTAAATTTGAAAACGACTGTTTCGCGTTGTAGTGTGAACCGGGTAAACGGAGAGATTTAAAAACGTTTCATGACAACACCACAACAACAATGCTTTTTCTGCTTCTGCTTGGTACTGCGCAAGCACTGTCGGACAGCTGTTATAACATGCTGTCAGTGTGGTGCGAACGGTCTGAGAGCTAAATTGTAAAGTGAACTTTTTTGACTAGTTCCCCTAAATTGAATTGATTGAGTCTATCTTTAAAAACATTAATGTCAGAAATACTACGCAGGTCTACCGGCAGAAAATTCCACTCTCTTGGTTCTTACTCCTCCAAAATATTCCGCATGGAATTTAAACGGGAGCTGGCGGAGGGTGGGCTTAAGAAGGAGATTTCTGAAGCAGAAAATGTGCCTTAAATTTAATTGGGTTTGATTGTGTGACTGTGTGAGGATTAAGATTATTCCATGCTTTAATTGTGTGGGGGAAAATGAATTGCTGCACTTATCTGACTTAGTAGTTAGTATTTCAATTTGAGTTGAGTGCCATTTTCTGCTCTTAATTGGTTTGGGTTTGATGTGAGATTGGTAGTTTATGTCGAGTCGACCATTTAACATTTTGTAATTGTTGATCTTGTTGATCTTGGGTAGAGGACGGCTACATGCGTGTGTTGTTTACTTTATTGTCTACGTTAATAGTTTGTTTGGAATTAAACATCTCCACTTCTGTGCTGGCTTTGTAGTCTTTTGTAACTCGCAGAAACAGCTCGACTTCATTGTCTGTCTAAACGAAGAAGTCCGGTCTGGTTTTCCCAGCAGAGATTTTCTTTCTATTCCTCGAAGACATAGCTGAAAACTTTCTTTCGCTGTTGTTACTGTTATTTTAGTTTTTGACGAATGGAAATAGCACGACGCCGCCGCGGAAACGTAAATATTAACCCGTTTCCTCTTCGCTTGTTTTCTGTAGATGGCTCTGCGCTTGCAGAGTGGAGTAATATCGCCCAAATATCCGGTGTAGTGTGTACAGAGATATTTTGAAAAAAACGCCTAGTGTGGACGCCTGTCGTTTTCAAATTTATCCGGTCTAGTGTGGACGTAGCCTTTATCTTTGTGGTCGGGATTTCCCTTTCCGTAAAACATTGTTGCAGTAGCTCCCTACTCTGTTTTGTAAGTATGCGAGACGTGGACATTGGATACTTGAACAAGGAATAGTTGTCGCCGTAACCGGGACTAGTTCCACGTTTACAGTCAAAGGCAAGCAGAGAAAGACCAAGCTATGTGAGACTCCTCTTAGTTCTTTGTTTATCTTTTACAGAAGCTTGCAGATATCCCCGATTCCTTGAAGATGCAAACTAAATCTCTGTCTTTTAAGGGAAGTCACTGCCTCCGCAGCTCTTTGTGAGAGAGGATTGCAAGAGGCCTTCCACTGGAAGCAAATTCTACGTATCGTAATTTTGTATTGTTATTCATTTATCTGGGGCCGTTTTCATCTTCTGGGAAAGGGGATGCGGAGAGGTGGCTGGGAAAGATCTGAAAGAAGGATCGAGAATGCAGGAATTGGAACGAGGACTTGACAGTGACAGAGAGAATCTGAGAGAGTCGAATAGGATGAGGACATAGAGAGGCGGACGTCAGAGAGATGAAGTGAGACAGTGAGAGACATCAGACAGTGAAGGAGAAAGGAAAATACAGTACAAAACGGAAGAGAAAAAATGATAGCGGATAGAATGAGGGGAAAGGGTGAATGGGACAGTGAGAGAGAGAGAGAGAGAGTAAGAGAGAGAGAGTGATAAAGTAGGAGGAGAGGAAGATAGTCAATCAACGTCAGTCCATTCTCATGATCTATTTTAGAAGAAAACGGTCGATATACTTCGAAACGAAAGTACAGAGTCTCCCAGAAAGTCTCTGCTAGTCCTTACCTGAATCACTTGTCTTCTTCAGAGAAACATCTTCAAATCATTATCTGTTTAATTGAGTTAATGTACGATGTTGCCGATACAACTACCACATGGTGGCTCTTTTTTTTTTATCGACTATTCTACCTGTTGAATCTGTCAGTGCGTTCCGGCGCTGCTCAAACATTCAAGGTTTGTAACAGGGACGAGCGGTGCAGATTTTGTAACCCCAATAGGAGAGATTTGATGACGTTGGAAGGGCAGACGGTGTCGTTGTGCTGCAGTAACTTGCAATCTGGCGGAGTCTATATGTTGTGCGTTCAATATTCTGGAAAATCTACGAAAACATTCATGACTGGAGATATAGTTTTAGGCGAAGGCAGATCGGTCAGGCCTTCGGGTCTCTGTACAAAAATGGCATATTTTCCGCTTAATTATGTTCTGGAGGATTTTGCTGGACTTCACGGAATAGCATTGCACAATTCCGTACTTAACGTTCCACGGCAATAGAGGATCCGGACACCAAAGTGTTCTCAGTGTTTGCTTGCTCTAACGGGTGCCTTCGGTTGTTTCCTCAACCTTCAAATTAAGCTCGTCCATGGGGCGAAGACGTCATCGCATTCTCCCTCCGGAGGGGCTCCTCAAGGCTGCAGCGACGAGGTATACGCTCTGCAAAGCACTACCATTTCTCCTCCGAGCAAATTCTGCCCTCTTTCTCTCTACTGTCATTGGCATGACCCTTATGTATGGGTTCAGATGTGCAATAGAGAAAGCCAGTTAGATGAGGATAAATGAAAACAGTGTGTTGTGACATATGAGCGGACGGAAGGAATTCGAGAGAAATGCGTGAGAAACGAGAAAGCAAGATAGCCAAAGAAATATGGAGAGCGAAATATGGTGAAGGGCGAGCGAAAGTGAATGAATGAAGGAGAGCGACACAGATCGAGAGAGAGAAAAATGATGCCAAAGAGAGGGAAGTAGAAGAAAGAGTAAAGAGATGTAGGAGGAGAGCGAGAGCGTGGTCGGAAAAAGAGCGAGGGAGCGGAAAAGGTTAGAGTGGGGAAAGGAGGGAGCTTGATTGATATCGAGAGAAAGACCAGCTGGGAGGAGAGTGGGGAAGGAGAAGCAAGACATAGGGATGGATAAACCGGGAAAGAGGGAAGAAAAAAGCACGTGAAGAAAGAAGTAGTGAGAAGGAAAGAGAGCTTTGGAGACTTAATGGAGCCACGTTCAAGAGCAACGTGTCGTCAAGACTGAGAAACAGCTCTCGAAATCAATGCGTAATGAAAGATATAAGTGTTATTTTCATAATGAACGTCCAGTGCAATTTGTTGTTCTTGTCATAACTCTTTTGCTCTGAACGTCACTTCGCTGTTAGCAATTTTACTAGACTTGTTTTTGACAACTTTGTTGCCCTTCATTGAAGAATTACCAGTGAGGATAGGAGAGGAATGAGGAAAGAATGAGACAGTGAGAGGGAAAGATAAAAACGAGAGGGAGCGATAAAGAGAGAAAAAGGGAGGGAAAACGAGAGAGAAGAAGGATTGACAGAAACAGATTTTAAAAAGAGTGCCAAATTCATTGTAGATTAATCTGACAGCTATGTATAATGGGTCTGAGGTTGACCTCAGATGGAAATGGAATTATTTTATTATTGCCACGTATACCGAGATACAAGGAAATAATGTCTTCAAATATTTTGTTCATACTCGTCTATTTATTACACAGGGCAGCGTGGTTGAAAAAGGTAAACAATACCAGGAAGCAAATTAAAGTGCAACATACATGTAGAGCAGAGAGACTATAAGGCGTAAAGACATAACAAGGAAGACTGTGATGTGAGTCAATATTTCACCCATTTGCGCCATTCACTGGCGTCATACCACCAGGATAGAATATATTCTTTATTCGTATGCTGTTCTACGTTGGTTCAGGCGTTTGTGTCTTCTGATTGCCAGGAGAAGGAGCGGTGAATACGACCGGTTTGCTGCCGAAGCGTTGCACAAAGTGTAAGCATCGGTTGCAAAATGTTCTCAATTTTTTTCAACAATCCTCATTTTTATTTTATGTTTGCCGTTATTTACACCGCCCAGTCGGTTTCCCTATCACGAATTTGACGGTTTTTCATCCAGATCTCTCTTCTACTCAAGACCAGATATGAACCAGTGCGACTATCTTGCAGAAAAACTGAAAGCGTATTTTGCATCAGTCATCGCAGTGGAAGACATCTGCAGTATCGCGGACACTCAACTATGTCAGGACAGTAGAGTAGGTGCAGTGAAAATTACGACTGAGAAGGTACGCAAGAAGCTTAATGGTCTGTTGGTGGATAAATCTCCTGCACCTGCTGGAATGCACACTTGGGTGTTGAAGGAACTTGCTACAGAAATTGTGGAGGGATTAACAATGATCTTTCAAGAATTCATAGAATCTGACATTGCACCAGACGACTGGAAAATTGCAAATCTTACTCTGCTACTTAAGGAGGGTGGGTGGCAGCAGAAAGGGTCCTGTTAGCCTGATATCAGTGGTTGGGAAGTTGTTGGAATCGGCTGTTAGGGATGAGATTACGGAATACATTGAGGCACGTGATATTATAGACCAGGGACAGCATGGATTCCTGAAAGGAAAATCCTTTCTGACTAACCTTCAACAACTTTGTGTCAAATTGCATGCACGATAGACAAAGACGATTCAGTAAATGTGGTGTACTTGTATTTTCAGAGGGCGTTTGATAGGTCACTGCACATGAGGCTGTTCAGCAAGATAGAGTCCTTGGAATTACAAGGAAGTTACTAGCGTGCGTGGAACATTAGCTGGTCGGCAAAAATAAATACAAAAGATAAAAATAGAGTGGGAATAAAGGGATCCTATTCTGGCTGGCTGCCGATTACCAGTTGAGTTCCACAAGTGTTGTGTGTTGGGACAGCTGCTTTTTACGACGTATGCCAATGATTTGGTCTATGTGATTAATGAATTTATGGATAAATTTGCCAATAATACAAAAATAGTTTGAGGAGCAGGTAGTGTTGAGGAAACAGAGAGCCTGCAGACTCAGATAGTGCAGCGAAAGGGGCAAAGAAGTGGCAACTGAAAACAGTGTTGGAAAATGTATGGTCATGTACTTTGGTGGATGAAATAAACGAGCAGACTATTATTGCGACGGGGAAGGAATTCAAAATGCAGAGATGAGAATGAAATTGGGAGTCCTTGTGCATGATGACCTAAAGGTTGGGTCCATGGTGCAGAAGACCAATGCAATGTTGGCATTCATTTGTAGAGGTATAGTCTATAGGAGCAGAGATGTGATGTTGAGGTTCTTTAAGACGCTACACTTGGATTGCGCTTTTGGGCTCCCTACTTTAGAAAATATACATTGCATTGGGGAAGGTTCAGAGACGATTCACGAGAATGATTGCAGGAATGTCTGACAACTCTTGGGCTGCAATTCCTGGAGTTCAGGAGTATGACGGGGGATCTCATGGAAACACTTCGAATGTTAAAAGGCCTGAAGAGATTAGATTTGACAAAGTTATTTCCCATAGTAGGGAGGTCTAGGACAAGACGACACGACGTCAGCATTGAAGGAAGTCGATTTGGAACAGAGATGCGGAGAAGTTACTTTAGTCGGAGGGTGGTAAATCTGTGGAATGTGTTGCAACCAGCGGCTGTAGAGGCCAAGTCACTGGTGCATTTAAAGTAGAGATAGATAGGTTCTTCATTAGCCGGGGTATCAAAGGCTATGGGGAGAAGGCAGGGGAGTGGGGATGACTGGAAGAATTAGATATACCCATGATTGAATGGCAGAGTAGACTCGACGAGCCGAATGATGGTCATATAGTCTTTGGGACTCCGGAGGAAACGAGAAACATGGGCAGGTGAACACATACTTCAGGCAAGATGGGTGGTCGAATTGAAACTGGATTTCTGGAGATATCACTATGCAGTCTCTACCACGGCACCAAATAAAACGAACATCTGAAAACGACCACAGCCACGTTTACTCCCTATCCTCATAACCTATCGTTTTAATAATGACGGCCTGAATTCTTGCGTTACTCCGTTTACTCAGACAGACTGAAAAAGCTGGATTAGATTTTCGTTAGGTCGTGATTTATCTACCAGGGTAGAGTGAGAATACTTTCTTGCATTTCCTTAAAAGGATGAAGTCATTGCATTGGTATTTGAGGATGTACAAGCTGAGTCAACAGCAGAATTGGCAATATAGTTAAGCAGCTGCAAAGAAAGTGTTGTGCAAGTTAACGAAATGTTGGAAGGTAATACTGATTTAGTTGTGAGTTCAAGTGTTCAACTTCTCTTACAGGGGAACAACGCAGTTGTCTTTTAATAGCATTTTAGAGGGTCACCCAGATGCTTGTATATCTGTTCCCCGATCGGAGGGGAGAATGAACTAATGTCTGGAATGGGTTAGATTTTGATCATGCTGGGTGTTTCACTGATTCAGCAAGAGGGCAGGCAGAATTCCTGTTCTATCAGTGATGAGATAAGTTGTGTCCATAAGTTTGCGCAATTTATTGCAGTCACGTGCAGAACATTTGTCACTCCAAGGCATTAAACTTCTGCAAATAATGCTTTCTTTTGCGTTTATCAAAGAAATGGACAAGGTCGATAGGAGCGTGCTAATTTTATTTTGCCTACTGAGGACTTAATGACGTGTTTGAGCTTTCTTGGCCATGGTCTCTACGCGCTGATCCTGAAAAGGTTATTGTTGATGATCGCTCGTCCCCTTACTTTTGAAGTCAATACCAGTTCATTCCTTTTGCTGACACTGAGGGGACTGATTTCATAGCATCATCTCTGTGTCTTTTCCGCACCCCACTAGTAATTAATTGATGTTTCGCTGTTTACCATTGTTTTGCAAAATGATGGAAGATGATTCAACGAAAAATCACCGAGGATCTTGCTTCGGGCTCTTCTTTGTATCTTTCTGCCATGCAGCACGCACAATTGAAGGGAGATAATGGATACGGAAAATACAACCCTTAGTTGTTGTAAGGAAAGCTGAATAGAGAGCGAGTTTTACACAGAAAGAAGAATGGAAGCAAAGACAAACGTGATTCAAGGGGTTCACCTTAATCCGGCGGCACTCGGGATCGCAGGCTTCCAGGCTTGAATTCAGTTTGTCGGTACAAATGGGAACGTAAAAGATTTTCGAGGCAACTCATATCCATTTCCACCTGTTGTCTACAACAGACTGTCAGGACTTTGAACACTTTGCAAGATTTCGTTACCGACAGGGTCTTGACATTCTGAGAAAGGAGCCATTAAGATGTGAGGCAGAAGGCAACCACAGAAAATAAATTTTCAGTTGAGTCTGTAGCCAGGGACAGGAGATTGTCTCACTGACGGAAAAGATATTCGGGAATAAATATTGGGTGTGCCATTGACAAGAAATATCCAAAGGGATGCTGGTAGATTGACAGGTATTTCGTCATAAGTTATAAGGCTAATGATAGATAACAGGACCAGCGGGAATTCATAATTTTGCGTATGACTCAGTAATGTTGTGACGTGGTGTGAGAATGGAGAGAGCAGGGAAGGAATAGCAAACAAAGCGAGATAGAATTTTTAGAGCGAACAAAATAAGTAGAAAAATAGATATGGTTGTTCGGAAGAAGAGTGAGAGAGAGAGAAGTTATGCAGAGAGCGAGAAAGACAGACGGAGAGAAAGAGAGAAAGATAGATAAGTCGATAGATGGACAGAGACGGGGTGGAGAGAGGGCATGGAGAGAGATGGGGTGAGAAAGGTTTATAGTGTGGGAAAATGGCAGGAGGGGGGGAATTCAACGAAATCAAACTCGGTTTTCTGCTCTGTTTTTCTACCAATCGTTTAGTAGCGACCTTTGAAGTTTACTTTTAATACGGTTTTACTCTACAATGTCTGTTATAGCGATAATTTCTTGGAAGTTATCTGTCGTCCTTTCGAGGTAGATACCAGAAGTATGTGTTCCTTCCGTTTATTATTGATCACATTTGCCATCCTGACAGGTAAGACGCTGTGCATATGACCAAGGAGTGAAACATGAGTTCAGTGCATGTCAGCGACATTACTGCATTCTGTCTTTTAATGCATGAACGAGAGAGAAAGCTTCAGTGATCTAGGATGCTCCTAAATTAATGGCTGGCGAAAGGCAGATCATCACACTGAATTGCAATTACACACGAAGTAATGCAAACATTTTTGATACATTCCGTATCGTGGCAAATCTCGAAAAATTACTGCTGAAGGTATATGGCTCAGCAAATCTGAAGCTGTCATAGGGGCGGGGGTGGGGGCGCTGGAAGCTGACCTAAATGTAAGGCACAGACTCTGAACGAGACTAGGATCCAAGACCTGGGCTGGACTTGACTAGCGAAGCGGAGCCAAGACAAGGAAGTAGGAACTTGTGCCTGGGCTAGGACTTCAAGCCAGAGACTGGACAGGGACCCGGAAACAAGGTCTTGACTCTGGCTCGGACTCCGAATCCAGGCTCGGACAAGACGTGACTACAGGAAGTGGCGTGGCTAGAGGACTGGACGTGGCTTCAGGACTGGACAATAACCTGAAGCCTGGATTTAGTCTTGGCAGAACTGGAACACAGAAACTTTGTCTTGGCAGATACTGGAACCTCGAAGCTTTGGACAAGGGAAAACAGGAACACAGAACTTTGGACGAGGAAAAACTGGAACGCAGAGCTTTGGACGATGGAGAACAGGAACGCCGAGCCTTGGTCAAGGATGAACAGGAACGCTGAACCCTGTTCGAAGGAAAAAAATGTACGCCGAGCCTTCGTCGAGGGAGAATAGGAACGCGGAGCCTTGGTCAAGGGAGACAGGAACACAGAGTCTTGGTCGAGGGAGTACAGGAACATGGAACACAGACACCGGACCCTCCTTGGGAGCAGGATGTAGGGCAGGGACTCATACACAGAATGCTGAACTCGACGAGACGGTTGCCTACACAAGCTAGCGACAAACGGCCGGACCTATCTAGAGAAGGTGTGGAGACAGAGACAGTTCCAAACAAGGAAAGACAGTTCCTTATCTAAACACAGTAAGGCTCCTGTCTTGCTCCGGTGGTAGAACTTGACGGCGAGATTAGGCGAAGACTCAGGCGAGGCTTCAGGCGAAAGGTAGCAGGTGAGGCTTCAGCCAAGGGCTACAGAACGAAGGGGATGGGAAAGGAACAGTCCAGCAAGTGAAGCTGAACCAGGATCTGTTCATGTCTCCTGCCCAAAATGAGAATCATATCACTCAATTAAGGCACCAAAAGAAGAGGGGAAATCCTGAAAACCTGGAATAAGGATCGATGGACTGGTCCGTGAAACGGAATGCGGTCTTTGCGGACCGGACCATAACAAGAGCGGCCTCCAGAATGTTTGGCAAGGTTGAAAGCTGATTTGCACAAAGGCAGAGGCAGCTATTTAAATATCTGTGAAGTTTTTGTGCCAGACTCTGTCGTATACCACTGTGCAATGGACCCTTCAGGATTAACAGGGGCACATAGGGTCCGGACAAAATCCAGGCTTGCGTGATCACTAGTGGGCGCCTTTGCTGGGAAACTGGTACAGCGGGACGCACAAAGTATGAGGATCACGTGATCAATTTAAACCGCTGCATTCAGCGCCAAAATGCGCACAACATTGAGGAACACTTCTTGAATTCCGGTTTACCTAAAAATATTTTGGCAGCTATCCGAAGCACTTTCTACTATATTTTGGTTTCCATGTGTCTCTCTGTTGCCTATCACACTATCTTGTGTTTAACAACATCTTGTGGAGAGAGAGAAAGACGGTGGGGGTGTGGGGGTCAACAAAAATCGACTGCTTCGGAATACAGTGGCTGACAGAGATCGATTGAGAGACTCAGCGACGGAAATACAGGAGAGCCTGGAAAGAGAGAATAGAGAAGGAGATGCATTGCTGGAAATGAAGAGTCAGTAAAAGTGCAAAGAAGGAGGGAGGGGTGAGAGCGACAAATAGAATAAAATTAGAGAGAATGTTTAGGAGACAGTGAACGTAGTAGTTCTATTCAGATCGGTGGCTAAATAGACTCAGCTCTGACTTCCACGGTTCAGCTCCCATTCAGCAGAGGAACTTACGCAGATTTCAAACGAAGTGAAAGGTGCAGCGTATCTGACACTATTCTCACAAATCTGTGGTATTACCTCATTTGATGTAATCTGGCTTTAGATCGTGCCTGAAATGAGACACCATGTGCTTCCTTGATCCTTACTGACTAAGCTACCCGGCGAATCTTTGCACAAATAGTGGGTGCCTCGTGGGGGAGAGATTTATCTCTATGCATCGACGATTAAGATAGAACAAGTCGTAATGCTAAACTACAGTTACACATTCGCAAGCGCATTTATATTCCAACGGACAATTCAGTTTCTGCGAGCAAACACCTTTCTTTTTGAAATTTTAGAAGCTGAGGGGTAGCTTAATAGCTGTGTATGATATAATAGGAGACATAGATAAAGTGCAGAACTCACACCTTGACCTAAGAGTGAAAATGGCTTATGCAAGAGGACGATATTTTAAGACGACTGGAAGAAATTACAAGGGGAATGCCAGATGTGAGTTTTTTTTTAGCGAAGAATGTGTTGGCTACGCAGAGTGTGCTGTCAGGGGTCTATTGATCTGGATTGAAGATGCCTCCCTAACAGCATACAAAGCTTAGAGAATAAATCTTACAGACATTTAAAAAGCTAGTTTAATGCTGGAAGACTGATACATATTGTCTTAAGGGTCTTCAAATAACTAACAAACAAAACAAATAAATAGATACATTAACTACATCCAGCGAGATATTGCTGATGTTGAAGAAGCGACAACGTGAAAAGCCATGTGATGGATTAGACATTGATAAGCCTGTGTAGTGGACATGCAGAGAACTGGGAAACCGAGGAAGCAGGGTACGCTGGGAAATAGACTGAGACGACAAAGAGACCTAGGGAGAGAAAGAAAGAGAGAGAGAGAGAGAGAGAGAGAGAGAGAGAGAGAGAGAGAGAGAGAGAGAGAGAGAGAGAGAGAGAGAGAGAGAGAGAGATTGAGAGAGAGAGAGGCGGGCATGAATGCGGAACGCTGAAAGAGCGAAGAAACAGGTGCTCAGAAAGGCTCGGTTCATTCCGTCAGCCCATCCTTTAACCAGGTAAACTCCCCAAATCTAACAATAGGTGGAAGCTATTGCTGAAACGTTTTCACACCACAATATCTATTAGGTGATAATTACGACCTGTAAGGAACCTGCCACTCGATTGCGGCAGAAATTAGACACCATGATTTTCATCTGTTTATTACTGATTGCATTGGCTGTGCTGCCTGGTGAGTCTCTGCGAAGCTGGCCAACGAATTTCCCCGGCGTTCAATACAAGTCAGCGATGTCGATGTATTCTGCTCTTTACTGCAGGAGCGAGTGGGAAAGATTCAGTGACGTAGGATCCTCCTGACTTGACGTCCGAGGAAGGACAGAACATAACACTTAACTGTAATTACACTTACGCTAGTGCGAATATCTTTTGTGATATTCAACATAGCTGCAAACGTCCAAATTATTTGCTGAAGTTGCATAGTATAGGAGGAATGGAGGGGCATCCAGATTGCAGTGAGGTTTTCTGCTAGTTTGCAGAAAGGCAGCAAGACGGCTCAATGAATATCAGTGAAGCTCTTGTGTCGGACTCTGGCAATGAGCACCACACTGTTGTACGGCGACGGTGGGTCCAAACAAAACCCGGTCCTGTTTAATGCGAAAAGCCTTCACTGGAGGGTGTCGTTTGGCGATGAAACTCGAAGGGACTGATTACAACGCGGACCCAAACTGGAACTGTACAACTTTCCGGGATATCGGAATGTGCATTCACCCACGCTCTGTTGCTGCAACCGCATATCACCATTGAGACCCTTGTCTGACATTGCCTTATGCCACTTTGTTGAGTGTCTGCAGTGAGAAATAATCAGATCAGAAGGCATCCCGGATATATTTAAATGACACAATGGCTGACGAAAGGAAACCAGATTGTGTGAATATTGGCAGTTTTCCGATTGATGAAGAATTGCAAGTAGCACGCTGATGAAATTCAGGATGTTGGAACAATTACTTACTGTTTATTTTGAGAATTTAGCTAATGCGATACAACCAGCGGATGCTTCGCGTGTTTAAGAATGCAAATGCTATTTTGGTCGTTGCTCTGAGAAAGAGGTTCAATATTTAAATTGAATTTATGATTAAACTACATATACATGATCGCATACTACCCAGAGATTCATATTTAGAAGGTATTTTCAGTATAAAAGAGAGCGAGGGGGGAGAGAGGGAATGAGATCACAACAGGGTGATTGCTTATATAATCTGGTTTCCCGACCAGATTTAACCGATCTAATGTTATAGCCACGTGAAGTTCGCTACATATGTAAATTGGATAGGAATTTGTTTATTATCGTCACATGACTGGCTTGATTCGGTTTTTACAGATGAATTCATAACACTCCTTATGGAGGTAGCACAACGTTAAACAATAAAAGAATGCAAAAATAAATTCTAAGAGCCCTATAAAAATGCAGCGCAAACAGGAATTAAAGAGCAAGGTCATACCGAGGTAGATGGGATTGAGATTCAATTTCATCCTACCGTTCAATACTCAGCAAAGGAAATAATCCATTGCTGCTTTTAGAACTTTGAATCACCTCACGATCGACCTACAAGTACCTCGGGTCAAGGATGGTGAGTTCGGAGAAGGACATAAAGATACGGAAGGCGCTGGTGTGGGGGGCTATGAACGACGTGAAGGAAATCTGGAAGTCGAACCGGATCAGAGGGATTAAGAAGAGGATTTTCATAGCAGTCACAGAGTCCATTCTCACGTACGGATGCGAGACATGGACCAACTGGATGCGAAAGTCTCTAGGTGGTTGCTATACACGAATGCTCCGGATGGCTCTTGATGTGAGTTGGCAACAGCACATGACGAACGTTGAGCTCCATAACAACCTGCCGATGGTCACCCCTAAAATTTAGGTGAGAAGACTGCAACTAGCGGGGCACTGTCTACGCCACCCCGAGCTACCTGCCAGCCTAGTCATCATATGCAAGCCCAAGCATGAAAGGATGAACCCTAGACGCCGTCCCAAAACTATGGTCAACACGCTCCTAGAAGACAGCGGCGCGGCTAATGTAGATGATCTGAACACACTGATGAGGCAGAGGGCTAAGTTGAGAGTCCGTCATCGTGCCCGACGCCGGCACTCTAGGCCTGCCTCGACGTAGTAGTAGTAGCACGATCGAAGAGACGAAGAGAGGGAACGTCAACTTACTACCGACGGAGCACAAAGTGATAGCTTCTGTTTCCAAAGGTATATTTCGACTTTTTGAACCTCTTATATTAATTATATGTTTGATGTGTCGAAGAACTCCGTTACCATACTGTCTCCTCTGAAATGGTAGAGCAGACTGGATAGGTCAAGTGGCCTAATTTAGTTCCTCGATTGTTAAGGTCTTCTGGTCAACTGATTTATCGGCCCAATTGTTGCACATTCCTCTTAACGTACACACTCAGTGATCCACCGATCACGGGCATATGCTACCCAGAAAATCTTTTGCGGGCAGGGTAGTACATGGTAACGCGCTAAAAGCGGAAACTGAGCAGAGAAGTATATGCTGACAGCATCGAAATTGTCGGAATCCAACCTGATCCTTCGTGAAATAACACCAGATATCGCCACGGTGCCGCGATAGTCACTGGATATTTTAAGAACTAATGAAAGACAGCCTGATGTATTCCTTCACTTTACAGACGCTTACGGTTCCCCCAAACTGGTTTACGTTTATTATATCAGCACATATCAAAGCTGCTGGTGAACGCAGCAGGCCAGGCAGCATCTCTAGGAAGAGGTACAGTCAACGTTCCGGGCCGGGTCCCTTCGTCAGGACTAACGGAAAGAAGAGCTAGTAAGAGATTTGGAAGTGGGAGGGGGAGGGGGAGATCCAACATAATAGGAGAAGACAGGAGGGGGAGAGATGGAGCCAAGAGCTGGACAGTTGATTGGCAAAAGGGATATGAGGGGATCATGGGAATGGAGGCCTAGGGAGAAAGAAAATTGGGGGGGGGGTGAACCCAGAGGATGGGCAAGAGGTATAGTGAGAGGGACAGCGAGAGAAAAAAGAAAGAGCGATAAAGAATGTGTGTATATAAATAAATAACGGATGGGGTACAAGGGGGATGTGGGGCATCACGGAAGTTTGAGAAGTCAATGTTCATGCCATCAGGTTGAAGGCTACTCAGACGGAATACAAGGTGTTTTTCCTCCAACCTGAGTATGGCTTCATCTTTACAGTAGAGGAGGCTGTGGATAGACATATCAGAATAGGATTGGGACGTGGAATTAAGATGTGTGGCCACTGGGAGATCTTGCTTTCTCTGGCGGACAGAGCGTAGGTGTTCAGCAAAACGATCTCCCAGTCTTCGTCGGGTCTCGCCAATATATAGAAGGCCTCATCAGGAGCACCGGACGCTGTATATCACCTAGAAGTACTGTCTGGGGCCCTGAATGGTGGCAAGGGAGGAAGTGTAAGGGCATGTGCAACACTTGTTCCGCTTACAAGGATAAGTGCCAGGAGGGAGATCGGATGGGAGGGATGGGGGGCGGGGTGGTCGAATGGACAAGGGAGTCGAGTACGGAGCAATCCCTGCGGAAAGCAGAGAGAAGCGGGGAGGGAAAGATGGGCTTAGTGGTGGGATCCATTTGAAAGTGGCGGAAGTTACGGAGGATAATATGTTGGACCCGGAGGCCGGTGGGGTGTAGGTGAGGATAAAGGGAACCCTGTTTCTAGTGAGGTGGCGGGAGGATGGAGTGAGAGCAGATGTGCGTGAAATGGGGGAGATGCATTTGATAGCAGGGTTGATGGTGGAGGAAGGGAAGCCCCTTTCTTTAAAAATGAGGACATCTCCGTCGACCTGGAATGGAAATTTCCTTGTACCTTTGGCTATTTAAGAAGGGGACAAGGAAGCAAAAAGGAAATTATAGACCTGTTAGCTTGACATCGTTGGTTGGGAAGTTGTTGGAGGCGATTGTCAAGGATGAGGTTACAGAGTACCTGGAGGCATATGACAAGATAGGCAGAACTCAGTATGGATTCCTAAAAGGAAAATCCTTCCTGACAAACCTATTACAATTTTTTGAGGAAATTACCAGTAGGCTAGACAAGGGAGATGCAGTGGATGTTGTAAATTTGAATTTTTAGAAGGCCTTTGACAAGGTGCCACACATGACGCTACTTAACAAGATAAGAGCCCATGGGATTACGGGAAGTTACATAGGTGGATAGAGCGATGGCTGATTGACAGGAAACAGAGAGTGGGAATGAAGGGATCCTATTCGGGTTGGCTGCCGGTTGCCAGTGGTGTTGCACAGGGGTCCGTGTTGGGGCCACTTCTTTCTACGTTGTACATCAACAATTTGGATTATGGAATAGATGGCTTTGTGGCTAACCTTCCTGACGATAGGAAGATAGGTGGAGGGGCCGGTAGTGCTGAGGAAACGGAGAGTCTTCAGGGAGACTTGGGTAGATTGTGAGAATGGGCAGAGAAGTGGCAAATGAAGTACAATGTTGGAAAGTGTATGGTTATGCACTTTGGCAGAGAAAAAAAAAACGGGCAGGCTATTATTGAAATGGGGAAAGAATTCAAAGTTCTGAGATGCAACGGGGCTTGGGAGTCCTCGTACAGGTTACCCTTAAAGTTAACCTCCAGGTTGAGTCAGCAGTGAGAAGGCGAATGCAATGTTGGCATTCATTTCGAGAGGAATAGAGTATTGGAGCAGGGATCTGATGTTGAGGCTCTATAAGGCGCTGGTGAGACCTCACTTGGAGTACTGTGGGCAGTTTTGGTCTCCTTATTTAAGAAAGGATGCGCTGAGTTTGGAGAAGGTGCAGAGAAGATTCACTAGAATGATTCCGGGAACGAGAGGGTTAACATGAACGTTTGTCCGCTCTTTGATTGTATTGCTTGTAGCTGCGAAGAATGAGGGGAGACCTCACAGAAACATTTCGAATGTTGATAGGCATAGACAGAGTGGATGTGGTAAAGTTGTTTCCCTTGATGGGGGAGTCTAGTACGAGAGTGCATGACTTTAGGATTGAATGGCGCCCATTCAGAACTGAAATGCGAAGAAATCATTTTAGTCAGAGGGTGGTGAATCTATGTAATTTGTTGCCATGAGCAGCAGTGGAGGCAAACTCATTGGGTGTATTTAAGGCAGAGATTAATAGGTATCCGAGTAGCCAGGGCATCAAAGGTTATGATGAGAAGGCGGGGGAGTGGGACTAAATGGGGGAATGGAGCAGCTCATGATAAAATGGCGGAGCAGACTCAATGGGTCGAATGGCCGACTTCTGCTCCTTTGTCTTATGGAAAGCCTCATCCTGAGAGCAGATGCGGCGGAGACGGAAGAATTGCGAGAGAGGGATGGCATTTTTGCAAGAGACAGGGTGAGAAGAGGAATAGTCCTGATAGCTGTGAGAGTCAGTAGGCATCAGTAGATAGGCTGTCTCCAGAGATAGTGACAGAAAGATCTAGAAAGGGTAGGGAGGTTGGGATGTCTTATAGTACATATTAGTAGATAAGCTGACTCCAGAGGGCCCATTTCAGACACCTTCCTCCCCTTTCTAGATCATTCTGTCTGGCCAACCACCGTCGAAATAAATGCAAAGGTACAAGGAGAGGCTTGCCCTCCAGTACAAGAAAAAGATGTTTACTGCAACATTTCTTCGTCCCACAGGCATTCTGTCTCTCACACTAACAAGGGAGAGTCTGATATGGCTTGTTTGAAAGCGAGAGAGGAGACAGCAGTCGTTGTTTCGATGTTAAAATCAAGCATTCTTTTAATTCCAATATGCCCGATTGGTGATCGGCTTCAAACTCTCCCACAGGAACATAGGAAGAGAGAGACAGAGAGGCAGAGAGAGAGAGAGAGAGAGAGAGAGAGAGAGAGAGAGAGAGAGAGAGAGAGAGAGAGAGAAAGAGAGAGAAAGATACAGGGAGCGGACAGAAAGAGAGAGTGACAAACAGAGAGAGAGACGGAGAGAGAGGAGGAGGCAATTAACGCCAGTCATATCCCCATCATTGCTATAATCCCATAATTTTGAACAGAAAGACGGAACGAAAGCGCCGAGTCTCCCGGAAAGTGTCTTGTTGTGATTACTTGAATCAATTCTGTTTTATCGGAGTGACATCTCCAAATCTTCCTCTGTTTATTTTATTCAAATTACCATGATCACGCTGCGATGTTTTTTATACTTACTACTCTGTTTGGTGAATCTGGCGAAGCCGTCAGAGCCTTCTAAGGTCACTGCGTTCAGGCGCCCCTCACACCTTCGGGGTTTGATACAGGGACGAGTGAGGCAGATTTTGTGAACCTCAAAAGGAGAGATTTAATGACTGTAAAAGGGCAAACCTTGTCAATTAGCGGCAGTTACTTGGAATCTGGCACAGTCTATTTGCCGTGCGTTCTAATTTCTGGAAAATCAATAAAATTATTGTTCTACGCGAAGACAGTCCAGTCATATTTCGGGTCTCTGGGCAAAGATGTTCCGCTTAAATAAGTTCGGGGTCATCGTGCCGGACTTCACTGAATAGCTTTGCGCAGTTCAACACTCAACGGTCCACGGCGATACAGGATCTGGACACCTCAGTGTTCGCAACGTGTGTCTGCTCTAACCGGTGCCTTCCATGTCTGCTAAACATCCTATCCAAGCTCGTCCATGGGAATAAATATTTGATGTGTTATTGACAGGAATTATTCAACGGGGTCCTGGAAGATAGAAAGGTATTCCGTCAATAACTTAAAAGGCTAATAATAAGTTAGAAAACAGCAAAAGCGGAAAGTCATAATTTTGCGGATGATTCGTAGGATCGTCGCGAATACGCTGGTTAGCATGGAGTGACATGGTGGGAAAAGGACAGAGCAGGGGCAGAATAGCAAAGGTAGCGAGACTGAGTTGATAGAGCGTTCAAACATGTAGATAAATAGAAAAATAGAAATCAATGTGCGGAGTGAGAACGAGAGAAAGAAGTAGGTAGGGATTGGGCAAGAGAGTGAGGGAGGCGGAGATATAGAGAGAAAGATAGGTAAATAGATAGATGTAGAGAAGTAGAGTGGGTAGAGTGGGGAGAGGGGTGAAGAAATTGAAAGAAGTAGAGGTGGGGGCTGAGAGAGAGAGAAAGAGACAGAGAGAGAGAGATTTAAAGTGTAGTAAAAGGCAAAAGGGGAGATTCAACGTAACTAGGTTCTGATTAGTGTTTATGTAACCTTTGTTCTGGTATTATCCAGCAATTGTTGAACATTGCACCATTCAGTCTACTTCTGATACGTTTTACTCCTCATTATCTATCGTGTTGATAAATTCTAGTCAGTGATTTGCGATCCTATCGGGGCTGAAGCGAGTGAGTTTGTGTCCCTTAGCTTCTTATAGGTTTCATTCGCCATACTGATGGGTATGACGCTGCATGCATGACCAGCGAGAACACAGTTTAGTGCAGGTCAGGGAAGTCACTGGATTCTGCCCTTTATTGCAGGAACGAGAAAGTACATTCTGTGATGAGGATGCTCCTAAATTTACGGCTGACGAAACTCAGATAATAACACTGAAATGCAGTTGCACACGAACTAAGACAAACCTATTTGATACACTCAACATCGCGGAGAATCTCCTAAAAATTGCTGAAGCTCTATGGCTGAAGAAAACTGGAGCGGCCACAGAATGTCCGGCTGGGTTACAGCTGTTAGGCACAAACAGAGTCAGCTCATTTAAGTATCTCTGGGATTCTTGTCCCAGACTCAAGTGTATACAGTACTTCTGTACGAAGGACCCTTCAGTGTCGTAGGGAAACAGCCAGTCTGTACAAAATCTAGCGTTGCGTGATCACTAGAGGGCGCCTTTTGCTGCGGAACTGGAACAGCTGTACGCAGAAAGCATGAGGATCACGCGGTGGATTTGAAATGCCGCATTCAGCAACAAAATGCGACCAAACTTGTGGGACACTTCTTGAATTTAGATTTACCGAGTGAAATTATGGTGGCTTTCCAAAGCATTTCTACTATATGGTGGTGTCCATGTCACTCTGTTACCTATAAGAAAATCTTGTGGTTATTTTTTTGCTGGACTACATTTTTCACTACCTTTAGGGATTAACAGTAACGTTGAGTGCAAGCGAAAGCTACTGAGGTTGTATATCACTAGATAGCATTGGATATGCTGTCACAGTAAATGCTTCTGATGAAGAAAAATGTCAGGTGGGGTCTATTGACATTAGTGTCCAGAAAGTTCAGATATATAGATGCAAATTAATACTGAGTGGACTGGCGTTGGATTAAAGGATGCTCCCACAACGAGTTTAAAGCCACATTGATGATTTACTAAAATTGCAGATTGGAATACAGTGGCAGACAGAGAGCCATTGAGTGACATAGCGACGGAAATATAGGACAGTAGCAAAATAGGGAGCAAAGAAGGAGATTCATTGCAATAAATGAACTGTTATTTAAAGTAGAACGAAGAATGGAAGGGTAAAATTGACCAATAGAATATAGTTAGAGTGAATGATCTACCATCAACACAGAGAGCGAAAAACTTGGGCTAACCTTAAACAAAAAGAAAACTAGGGTAATTGTAATCTCGAAGAAACCTGTTTTGCCAAACTATAGGATCGTGTTGGGAAATGAAATCCTGAAACAAATTCACAATGTCAAGTACCTTCGATCATGGGTAACATCTGATGGCAAATAAGAAACAGACATAAAAGTAAAAATAGCAATGACAAGAACAACATTTACAGAAATGAGAAATATCCTAACGAACAAGAAAATAGCAATTGACGTCCGTCTTAGAACTCTCAGCTGCTACATTCTTCCTATATTGATGTATGGCTGCGAGTCACGGACCATCACAAATGCAATGGAAAAACGAATCAATGCAGCAGAGATGTGAATCCTCAGAAGAATGCTGTGCATATCATATACGGACAGAATAACCAACGAAGAATTTCTACAGGAACGAAAACAAAACGTACATTACTTAACGAACAAATCGGAAAAGAGCAATCAAAATTCTTTAGACACATCATGCGAAGAGAGACATTAGAACATTTATTTACAGCTGGAAAACGCGAAGGGAAAATGGAGCAGAGGCAGACAGAGAATGAATATGATAGATGGAATAACATCATTGCAAGAAACAGAGGAGGCAACAACTACAATTCGGAGGGTCAGGGACCGTGATGGATAGAGAGATAGCAGTGAAAGCAGACACGACGTGCGTCCTTGACCCTTACTGATTATACTGTCTACGCTGCCTGGCGAATCTTTTCGCAAATAGTCAGTGGGTCTCTTGCAGGTGCATTGGGAGCACTTGATGTTCAGTTATTTTGTCCTTCTTCTGTAGAAGTGTGTGGGAAAGATCAGGCTTTCTGCATCGACAATTAAAGGAAGGAGAATCGGAATGCTCAACTTCAATTACACATACGCAAGTGCCTGTATATTTCACCGGTCATTTCAATTTCTGCGAGCAAGGATCTTTCTGCAAAGAAGAAAGACGAGGGGTGACTTAATAACTGTGTATAATATGTAAAGAGGTATAGATAGAGAGGACAATCGGCGCTTTGACCTAAGGGTGGAAATGGCTAATGCGAGATTACGATATTTTAATATGATTGGAAGTAATTACAAGGGGCATGCCGATGTGAGTACTTTTTTTTAACGAATAAATTGCTGCTACACACAGTGTGTTTTCAGGAGTCTATTGCCGTGGACAGCAGATTGGCTCCGCAACAGCAAGCAAAGTCTAGATGAACACTTGCTGACATTGAATAACTAATTCAATGCTGGAAGATTAAAAAATGTTGCCCTAAGGGACTATTGTGGGATATATCACCAAATAACCATATAACCATATAACACTTATAGCACGGAACAGGCTCTCTCGGCACTTCTATTCCGTGCCGGACTCTTACTCTCATCTAGTCCCACCGACCTGCACTTAGCCCATAATCCTCCATTCCTTTCCTGTCCATATATCTATCCAATCTAGCGTTAAATGACAACATCGAACCTGTGTCAACCACTTCTGCTGGAACCTCGTTCCACACAGCTACCACTCTCTGAGTAAAGAAGTTCCCCCTCATGTTACCCCGAAATGTTTGCCATATAACTCTCAACTCACGTCCTCTTGTTTGAATCTCCCACACCCTCAATGGAAAAAGCCATATCAACTCTATCTATCCCCCTCATAATTTTAAATACCTCTGTTTCGTCCCCCTCCACCTTCTACGTTCCAAAGAATAACGATCCAACTTATTCAACCTTTCTCTGTAATTTAGGAGATGAAACCCAGGTAACATTCTCGTAAATATTCTCTGTATTCTCTCCATTTTGTTGACAGCTTCCCTATAATTTGCTGACCAGAACTGTACACAATACTCCAAATTTGGCCTTTCCAATGCTTTGTACAATTTCAACCTTACATCCCAGCTCCTATACTCAATGTTCTGATTTATAAAGGCCAGCATACAAAAAGCTTTCTTCACCACCCTACACACATGAGATTCCACCTTCAGGGAACTATGCACCATTATTCCTAGATCGCTCTGTTCTACTGCATTCTTCAATGTCCTTCCATTTTTCCATGTATGTCCTACTTTGATTAGTCCTACCAATACGTACCACCTGATATTTATCAGCATTAAACTACATTTGCCATCCTTCAGCACATTCTTCTAACTGGCCTAAATCTCTTTGCAAGCTTAGAAAACCTACCTCATTATGCACAACTCCACCTATCCTGGTACCATCTGCATACTTACTAATCCAATTTACCACCTCATTATCCAGATCATTAATCTATATGACATACAACACTGGACGCAGTAAAGATCCCTGAGGCACACCAGTAGTCACCGGCCTCCAATCTGACAAACTGTTATCCATCACTACTGTCTGGCGTCTCCCATCCCGCCACTGCTGAATCCATTTTACTACTTCAATATTAATACCTACCGACTGAACCTTCCTAACTAACCTTTCGCGCGGAACCTTGTTAAGGCCTTATTGGAGTCCTTACAGACAACGTCCACCGCTTTACCCTCGTCAACCTTCCTAGGAAACTGTTCAAAAAATTCAATAAGATTTGTCAAACGTGACCTTCCATGCACAAATCCATGTTGGCTGTCCCTAATCAGAAACCTGACTATCCAGATAATTATATATACCATCTCTTAGAATACTTTCCATCAATTTACCCACCACTGACGTTACTGTCCGTCGCTCCAAGGAGAAAAGGCCGAGTTCACTCAACCCGTTTTCATAAGGCATGCTCCCCAATCCAGACCACACCTTTGTAAATCTCCTCTGCATCCTTTCTATGGTTTCCACATCCTTCCTGTAGTGAGGCGATCGGAACTGAGCACAGTACGCCATGTGGGGTCTGACCAGGGTCCTAGATAGCTGCAACATTACCTCTCAGCTCCTAAATTCAGTTCCACGATTGATGAATGCTAATACACAGTATGCCTTCTTAACTACAGAGTGAACCTGCACAGCTGCTTTGAGCGTCCAAAGCAATCTCCTCCCATTGTGCTTGGGGTACATCTCATCCGGTCCCAGAAACCTATTCAACTTGATGTTTTTCAAAAGCCCCAGCATATCCGCTTTCTTAATATCTACATGCTCAAGCTTTTCAGTACACTGCAAGTCATCACTGCATTCACCAATATCCTTTTCTATAGCGAATACTGAAGTAACGTATTCATTAAATACCTCTGATATTTCCTCCGGTTCCATACACACTTTCGCACTGTCACACTTGATAGGTCCTATAATTTCACGTCTTATCCTCTTGCTGTACTTTTACATCCTGAAATTCACTCCAAAACTAACTAAAATAAATAAATAAACAAACAAACAAACAAGCAAATTACTTCTAGCGGGATACTGTCGATGTCGAAGAAGCGACCATGTGAAAAATTCTTAACTGGGCATGATTGCACATTGATAAGTTTTTGAATATTCTGTGGTTATGCAGAGAACAGGGTAACAAAGGCAGTTGAACAGACTGAGAAGGAGAGTGAGAGTGAGAGAGAGAGAGAGAGAGAGAGAGAGAGAGAGAGAGAGAACGCGAAATAGGAACGCGGGGCATTGAAAGAGTGGAGAAACAGGCAGTATGACGTATAGAAGGAAAACAGATTCTGATTGGTGCTCAGAAATTCGCGTTTCATTGTGTCAGCCAATCCTTTAACCAGGAAAAGTCTCGCCGCTCTTGAACAAAGTGAAAGCTATCCCTGAAAAAACCTCACACCACAATATCTATTGAGTGATAATTACGTCCTGGAAGGAACCTGCTGTTCGATTCAGCCAGAAATTAGACACCATGATTTCCCCTTGTTTATTAATGATTGCATTGTCTGTGCTACCCGGTGAGTGTCTGTGAACGTGGCCAGCGAATTTCCCCTGCGTTCAATACAAGCCGGCGTTGCTGATGTATTCTGTCCTTTATTGCAGGAGCGAGTGGGAAAGATTCAGTGACGCAAGATCCTCCCGACTTAACGGCCACGGAAGGACAGAACATAACACTAAACTGTAATTATACTTACTATGATCCAGATATCTTTTGGTACATTCAACATAGTGGAGAACATCCAAATTATTTGCTGAAGGTATCTAGCACTAAAGTAATGAATCGAATGAATCGGTTTACCGCTAGTTTTCGGAAAGACAGCAAGACGGCTCAATTGATCATCAGTGAAGCTCTGGTGTCGGACTCTGGCAGGTATCTCTGTGCAATGAGTACCACACTGTTGTATGCAGACGGAGGATCCGGACAAAAGTTAGTCCTGTTAGATGCAAACAGCTCTCACAGGAGGGCGCCTTTTGGCGGCGAATCTGAAAGGGGTGCTCCTACAAATCATCGAAGGTCACGTGCCCTGCGGAAGAGCGCTGTAAGCAGCAGCACAATGCACCGAAGCTGAAGGAACAGTTCTGATTACTAGGCGCAACCGAAATGGAAATTTGCAAATCTTTTCCTGAATAACGCGATGTGCATTCGCCCATCTTCTTCTGCTGTAAGGGTATATAGCGCTGGACCGCCTTGACTGACATTGTCTTTGCCCACTTTGTTCGTTTGTTTGCAAAGAAAAATAAAATGGACGGAGTGGAACATGGATATATATAAAGAGCTCAATGGAAAACAGAGGGTGGCAAAATTGGTGCTTTTCAGAATGACGAAGAATTGCAAGTGGCATGTTAACGAAAGCCAGAAATTAACAACCCACTGAAATTATGGAAACTACAACAGCTGCGCATGATTTACCCTGAGTATTTAGATAATCCGACAGATTATCTGTCGGATTATCTGTCCTTTATTGCAGGAACGAGAAAGTACAATTCTATAATCAGGATGCTCCTATATTATAGGCTGACGAAAGGCAGATGATAACACTGAAATACAGCTACACACGAACTACGACAAACATATCTGATACAATCAGCATCGCAGAGAATCTCCTAAAAACTGCTGAAGCTATGAGGAAAACCGGAGCTGCCTCAGAATGTCCAGCGAGTTTAGAACCATAGAAAGTACAACCACAAATCCATAGAAAAACTACGGCACAGAAACTGGCCTTTTAGCCCTTCTTGGCCGTGCCGAACCATTTTCTGCCTAATCTCACTGACCTGCACACGGACCATATCCTTCCATACACATCCCATCCATGTATCTGTCCAATTTATTCTTAAATGTTAAAAAAGAACCCGAATTTACCACCCTGTCTCGCAGCTCATTCCATACTCCCACCACTCTCGGTGTGAAAAAGCCCCCCCCCCCCCCTTAATGTTCCCTTTAAACTTTTCCGCCCTCACCCTTAAAACATCTCCTTCGGTTTTTTTCTCCCCTTGCCTCAGTGGAAAAAGCCTTCTTGCATTCACTCTATCAATACCCATCATAATTTTATATACCTCTTTCAAATGTCCCCTCATTCTTCTACGCTCCAGGGAATAAAGTCCTAACCTATTCAACCTTTCTCTGTAACTGTGTTTCTCAAGTCCCGGCAACATCCTTGTAAACCTTCTCTGCACTCTTTCAAATTTATTTATATCCTTCCTGAAAGCTGGCGACCAAAACTGAACACAATACTCCAGATTCGGCCTCACCAATGCCTTATACAACCTCATCTTAACATTCCAGCTCTTATACTCAATACTTTGATTAATAAAGGCCAATGTACCAAAAGCTCTCTTTACGACCCCATCTACCTGTGATGCCACTTTCAGGGGATTTTGTATCTGTATTCCCAGATCCCTCTGTTCCACTGGACTCCTGAGTGCCTTAACATTAACCCTGTATATTTTACATTGGTTTGTCCTTCCAACATGCAATACCTCACAATTGTCTGTATTAAACTCCATCTGCCATTTTTCCGCCCATTTTTCCAGCTGGTCCAAGTCGGGCTGCAGGCTCTGAAAACCTTCCTCACTGGTTACTACACCTCCAATCTTTGTATCATCAGCAAATTTGCTGACCCAATTTACCACATTATCATTCAGATCATTGATATAGATGACAAATAACAATGGACCCAGCACTGATCCCTGTGCCACACCACTAGTCATAGGCCTTCACTCGGAGAAGCAATTCTCTACTACCACTCATTGGCTTCTTCCATTGAGCCAATGTCTAATCCAATTTACCACCTCTCCATGTATACCTAGCGACTGAATTTTCCTAACTAACCTCCCATGCGGGACCTTGTCAAAGGCCTTACTGAAGTCCATGTAAACAATATCCACTGCCTTCCCTTCATCCACTTTCCTGGTAACCTCCTCGAAAAACTCCAGTAGATTCGTCAAACATGACCTACCACGCACAAAGCCATGTTGACTCTCCCTAATAAGTCCCTGTCTATCCAAGTGCGTATAGATTCTGTTTCTTAATACTCCCTCCAATAACTTACCTACCACCGACGTTAAACTTACTGGCCTATAATTTCCCGGATTACTTTTCGATGCTTTTTTAAACAACGGAACAACATGAGCCACTCTCCAGTCCTCCGGCACCTGACCCGTAGACAGCGGCACTTTAAATATTTCTGCTAGGGCCCCTGCAATTTCAATACTAGTCTCCTTCGAGGTCCGTGGGAACACCCTGCCAGGTCCCGGGGATTTATCCACCTTAATTTTCCTCAAGACAGCAAGGATCTCCTCCTTTTCGATCTGTACAGTTTCCATGATCGCACTACTTGTTTCCCTTAATTCCATAGACTTGACAGCTGACAGCTTTTATGCACAGACGCAGAGTTGGCTCATTCAAGTATCTCTGGAATTCTTGTCCCTGACTCTGGTGTATACAGCACCTCTGTGTAAAGGACCGCTCGGTGTTGCAGGGAAGCAGCGGGTCTGGACAAAATCCAGAGTTACGTGATCACTAGAGGGCGCCTTTTTCTGGGGAACAGGAAACAGCTGTACGCAGAAAATATGAGCATCACGGTGGTCGATTTGAAATGCTGCATTCAGCAGCACAATGCGGCCAAACTTGTGGAAACATCTTGAATTTAGCTTAACCTGGGTATATTCTGTCGGCTTTCCGAAGTATTTCTACTGTATGGTGGCGTCCGTGTCTCTCTGTTGCCTATAAGAATATCTTATGACTACTTCTTTTCTTTTTTGCTGGACTTTAGTTTTCACGATATTGAGGGGTTAACGGTGAAGATGAGTGCAACCTAAATATACTGAGTTTGTATATGACTAGACAGCATTGGACATGCTGCCACACTCAAAGCTTCTGATGAAGATACATTTCAGGTGGGGTCCACTGACATTAGCTTCCTGAAAGTGCAGATAAAAGGATGTTTATTTTACGTATTGAAAATTAATACGAATGCAGTGGCGTTGGAATAAGGGATGTTCCTACAACGAGTTTAAAACTACATTGATGAATCACTAAAATTGCAGATTGGAATACAGAGGCAGACAGAGAGCCATTGAGTGACATAGCGAAGGAAATACTGGACAGCAACAAAATGGAAAACAAAGTAGGAGGTGCATTGCAAGAAATAAAGTGTTACTTAAAATAGAACGATGAAGGGAAGGTTGAGATTGGAAAATAGAATATAGTTAGAGTGTATGATAAATAAACATAGAGTGTAGTCGTTCAATTCACGTCGATAGTTAAATAGGCTCAGCTCTGAGTTCCACGGTTCAACTCTGAGTTAGCAGAGCAAATTATGCAGGTTTTGCACGAAGTGAAGGGTGTAGCGTATTTGACATCGTTGTCGCAAATCTGTGGTATTAACTTCTTGTTAGCTGGCTTAAGACCGCGCGTGAAAACAGGCATTGTGTACGTCCTTGATCCTTACCAATTATATTGTCTCTGTTGCCTGGCGAATCTTTTCGCAAATAGTCAGTGGGTGTCTCGAAGGTGCGATGGGAGCACTTGATGTTCAGTCATTTTGTCTTTCATATGTAGAAGCGCGTGGGAAAGATCTAGCTCTCTGCATCGACGATTAAAGGAAGTCAGGTCATAATGTTCAACGCAATTACACATCCGCAAGTGCCTGGAAATTCCACAGGTCATTTCAGTTTCTGCGAACAAGGACCTTTATTTCTGGAACGAAGGAAGATGTGGGGTAACTTAATAACTTAATAACTGTGAAGAGGCATAGATAGAGAGGACACTCAGCCCTTTGACCATAAGGGTGGAAAAGGCTAATGCAAGTGTAACGCTCAGCTATATTGGCTCGCATTTATCCCGGGGAATCCCCGTCTGCCGCCCACCTTGTTTCCCAATTATGTTGGTTGCTGTACAACTGTCATCTGATTCAGCTTCAAGCACTAATCATCAGCCAGCACACAACGTACGTTTTACCAATTACATTTTATAGATAAAAATAGGTCTATGAGATTAATAGAAGTTCAATAAAAAAAAAGAAATGGAAAAGGCGCCAGACTTATCAAAGTTCAATTTCTTCGGACACACGTTGGAGCTCGGGGACATCTTCGGGACCACTCTGACCCCTTCGCCTCGCAGCTCGGGACTACCAGTGTGATGAACCTGAGCTTTCCCGCACGTCCGTCGTCCTCATGGACTCTCCTCCAACTCCCAGCCAATAGCCGCTGGTTCCCAGCCATATGATACAGCATATCCATCCAAGAAAGAATAACATGGACACCCATTGGCTCATAGTACATCTGCTATCTGTCATAACCCAAGCCACCTGCTAGCGAGAGACTTTCTCAGCATTTAACATAACATGGAAGCCATTTTAATTCGCATACGCAGCAACATTAAATTTGATCAGAGATTAAGGGAGCTAGGGCTTTACTCTTTGGAGAGAAGGAGGATGAGAGGAGACATGATAGAGGTGTACAAGATTATAACAGGAATAGATAGAGTGGATAGCCAGCGCCTCTTCCCTCGGGCACCACTGCTCAATAGAAGAGGACATGGCTTTAATGTAAGGGGTGGGAAGTTCAAGGGGGATATTAGAGGAAGGCTTTTTACTCAGACAGTGGTTGGTGCGTGGAATGGACTGCCTGAGTCAGTGGTGGAGGCAGATACACGAGTGAAGTTTAAGAGAGTAGTAGACAGGTATATAGAGGAATTTAAGTTGGGGGCTTATATGGAAGGCAGGGTATGAGGGTCGGCACAACATTGTGGGCCGAAGGACCTGTACTGTGCTGTACTATTCTATGTTCTAAGTTCTATTAACATACCAAAGAAGCCTTACATGAGATTACGACATTTTAATGCGATTGGGAGTAATTACAAGGGGCATGCCGATGTGAGTTTTTTTTTAAAGTCAGAGAGTGCTGGCTACACAGAATGTGCTTTCAGGAGTCTATTGGCGTGGATAGCAGCTTGGCACCCCAACAGCAAACACAGATTATGGAATAACTGGATGAACACTTGCTGACATTCAATAACTAGCTCAATGCTGGAAGAATAAAAAAAATGATGACCAAAGGGACTATTGTGGGATATATTACCAAATAACCATATAACCATATACCTATATAACAATTATAGAACGGAAACAGGCCCTCTCGGCCCTTCTAAATCCGTGCTGAACTCTCACTTTCACCTAATCCCACCGACCTGCACTCAGCCCATAACTCTCCATTCCTTTCCTGTCATTATAGCTATCCAATTTAACTTTAAATGACAACATCGAATCTGCCTCAACCACTTCTGCTGGAACCTCGTTCCACAGAACTACCACTCTCTGAGTAAAGAGGTTCCCCCTCATTTTACCCCTAATCTTTTGCCATTTAACTCTCTACTTATGTCCTCTTGTTTGAATTTCCCACAGTCTCAATGGAAAAAGCCTAACAAGTCAACACTATCTAACCCCCCTCATAATTTTGAATACCTCCATCAAGTCCCCCCTCAACCTTCTACGCTCCAAAGAATAAAGACCCGACTTGTACAACCTTTCCCTGTAACTTAGGAGATGAAACGTAGGTATCATTCTAGTAAATCTTCTCTGTATTTTCTCTATTTTGTTGACATCTTTCCTATAATTCGGCGACCGATGCTGTACACAATACCCCAAATGTGACTCTACCAATGCCTTGTACAATTTCAACATAACATCCCAACTCCTATACTCAATGCTTTGACTTCTAAAGGCCAGCAAACCAAAAGTTTCTTCACTACCCTATATACATGGGATTGCACCTTCAGTGAACTATGCACCGTTATTCTTAGATCCCTCTGTTCTACTGCATTCTTCAATTCCCTTGCATTTACCATGTATGTCCTACTTTGATTAGTCCTACTAAAATGTACCACCTCACATTTATCAGCATTAAACTCCTTCTGCTGTCCTTCAGTCCACTCTTCTAACTGGCCTAAATCTCTTTGCAAACTTAGAAAACTTACTTCATTATCCACAACTCCACCTATCTTCGTATCATCTGCATACTTACTAATCCAATTTACCACCCCATTATCCAGATCATTAATATATATGGCATACAACATTGGACCCAGTACAGATCCCTGAGGCACACCACTAGTCACTGGCCTCCAATCTGACAAACCGTTTTCCACCGCTACTCTCTGGCGTCTCCCATCCAGCCACTGCTGAATCCACTTTTTCAACTTCAATATTAATACCTAACGACTGAACCTTCCTAACTAAGCTTCCGTGTGGAACCTTGTCAAAGGCCTTACTGAAGTCCATACAGACAACGTCTACCGCTTTACCCTCGTCAACTTTCCTAGGAACCTCTTCAAAAAATTCAATAAGATTTGACAAACGTGACCTTCCATGCACAAATCCATTTTGACTGCTCCTGAACAGAAACCTGGCTATCCAGATAATTATATATACCATCTCTTAGAATATTTGCCTTCAATTTACCCAGCACTGACGTCAATATCACAGGCCGATAAATACCACTATCGGGTCACCTGTCATCCTCCTTCGCTCAAAGGAGAAAAGGCCGAGTGCACTCAACCTTTTTTCATAAGGCATGCTCCCCAATCCAGTCCACTTCCTTGTAAATCTCCCCTGCACCCTTTCTATGGTTTCCACATCCTTCCTGTAGTGAGGCGACCTGAACTGAGCACAGAACTCTAAGTGGGGTCTGACTAGGGTCCCATATAGCTGAAACATTACCGCTCATTTCCACGATTGATGAAGGCCAATACACCGTTTGCCTTCTTAAGCACAGCGTCAACCTACGCAGCTGCTTTGAGCGTCCTATGCAATCTCCTCCCGCAGTAGCCCGGGGTTCATCTCGTCCGGTCCCGGAAATTTATCCAACTTGATGCTTTCCAGAAGCTACAGCACATCCGCCTTCTTAATATCTACATGCTCAAGCTTTTCAGTCCATTGCAAGGCATCACTACATTCACCAAGATCCTTTTCCATAGTGAATACTGAAGTAAATCATTCATTAAGTACCTCTGCTATTCCCGCCGGTTCCATACCCACTTTTGCACTGTCACACTAGATAGGTCCTATTCTATCACGTCTTATCCTCTTGCTGTACTCTTACATCTTGCAATTTACTCCAAAACTAGCTAAACAAAATAAATAAATAAATAAACTACTTCCAGCGGGATACTGTCGATGTCGAAAAGCGACAATGTGAAAAATTGGGCATGATTACACATTGATAAAGTTTTGAATATGTTGTGATTATGTAGAGAACAGGGTAATAAAGGCAGTTGATCAGACTGAGAGAGAGAGAGAGAGGGAGAGAGAGAGTGAGAGACGCGGGACATTGAAAGACTGGAGAAACAGGCAGTATGACGTATGGAAGGAAAACAGATTCTGAATGGTGCTCAGAAATTCGCGGTTCATTGTGTCAGCCAGTGCTATAACCAGGAAAAGGCCCGCCGCTCTTGCACAAGGTGAAAGTTATCGCTGGAAAGACCTCACACCGCAATACCTATTGAGTGATAATTATGTCCTGGAAGGAACCTGCTTTTCGATTCAGCCAGAAATTAGACACCATGATTTCCCCCGTTTATTACTGATTGCATTGTCTGTGCCACCTGGTGAGTGTCTGCGAACGTGGCCAGCCAATTTCCTCGGTCTTCAATACAAGCTGGCGCTGTTACTGTATTCTGTCCTTTATTGCAGGAGCGAGTGGGAAAGATTCAATGACGCATGATCCTCCCGACTTAACGGCTATGATTCAGATCTCTTTTGGTACATTCAACATAGTGGAGAACCTCCAGATTATTTACTCAAGGTATCTAGCACTGGAGGAATGCATCGGCCCCCAGATTACCCATTGAGGTTTACCGCTAGTTTTTCAGAAAGTCAGCAAGATGGCTCAGTTGAATATCCGTGAAGCTCCTGTTTCGGACTCTGGCAGGTATCTCTGTACATTCTGAGAAAGGAGCCATTAAGATGTAAGGCAGAAAGCAACTGCAGAAAATAATGTTGCACTCGAATCTATTGCCATGGGTAGGCGATTGGCTTACATTGGAAAAATATCAGGAAATAAATATTTGATATACTATTGACAAGGAATATCCAGTGCGATGCTGATAGATTGAAAGCTGTTTCCTCAATAACTTAAAAGGCTAATGATAATAGATAACAGGAGCTGCAGGAGTCATAATGTTGCGGATGACTCAGTATTACGTTGTTTAGCATTAGTGAGTCAGGTGAGAAGGGAGTGAGCAGGGCCAGATTGCCAAAGAAAGCGAGAGTGATTTCGTAGAGCGAACGCAAGTGGTAGATAAATAGAAATGACTGTTTGGAGGGAGAGCGAAGGAGAGAAGAAAGTAGGGAGACAGCAAGAGAGTGAATAAGAGAGACGGAGAGATAGTGCTAAAAGAGAGAAAGATAAATAAAATAGACAGATGGAGAGATAGGGAGTGGAGAGAGAGGAGGGAGAGAGATAGTGTGAGAAAGAGGGAGAGAGACAGAGAGACAGAGTGAGAGAAAGATTTATAGCGTGGGGAAAAAGGCAGAGGGGGGAGTTCAAAGAAATATGATTCCCTTTCATGTTGAAATAGCCTCGGTTCCGTTTTGTCTATCAATCGTTGAGCAGGGCACCGAGAAGTCTACTCTCCAATATCTGTCATAGTGATAACTTCTTGGAAGTTATATGCCGTCAAATTGAGACTGAAGCCAGAAGTATGTGTTTCCTGTTTCTTATTCATTACAGTCGTCATCCTGAAGGTAAGACGCTGCACATATGACCAGGGAGTGCCACGTGAGTTTAGTGCAAATCAGGAATATTACTGTATTCTGTCCTTTATCGAGGAACGAGAGGGAAAGATTCGCTGATCTAGGATGCTCCTAAAATAGCAGATAATGAAAGTCAGCCCATAACACTGAACTGAAATGACCCACTAACTAATCCAAACATTTCTGATACACGCAGCATCGCGGGAAATGTCGAAAAATAACTGCTGAAAGTATATGGCTCCGAAAACTGGAGCGGTCTGCAGAATTTTCGGCGGGGTTTACAGCTGATATGCACAAAGGCAGAGTCAGCTCATTTAAATATCTTAGAGTTTTTGTCCGAGACTTTGACGTATGCCACTGTGCAACGACCTCTTCAGTATTGTAGAGAGAGATAGTGGGGCGGGCAAAATCCAGCCTTGCTTGACCACTAGAGGGCGCCTTTGTTGGGAAACTAGCACAGCCTATGCACAAACCATGAGCATCACTTGGTCAACTTGAAATGCTGCAGTCAGCAGCAAAATTCTCCAAACATTTAGGAACGCTTCTTGAACTCAGCTTTAGCGAGGGATATTGTGGCAGCTTTCCGAAACGTTTCCACGATATCTTGGTGTCCATGTCTTTTTCTGTTGTCTGCAACAATATCTCGTGGTCAACGTTTGGCTGGAAATCATTTTTCGCCCCCTTGAAAGGTTGACAGTGAAGATGAGTTCAATGTGGAGATACTGAGGGTGTATGTAACTAGATAGCATCGGATTAGCAGTCATGCTAAACGCTTCTGATGAAGATACATTTCAAGTAGACTCTATTGACGTTAGCTTGCTAAAAGTGGAGAGTAATGGATGGCATTTTTTTGGATTCACAATGAGTACCGAGTGAACTGGCGATGGGTTAAAGGATGTTCCCCCAGCTAGTTAAAATCCACAATGAGGACTGAGAAAATAAATTGCAGATTGGATTGTGGTGGCTGCCTATGCAAGCAGTGATTACGGGGAAGTGAAGAGAGAACGAGGGAGAGAGAGAAAGAGAGAGAGAGAGAAAGAGATGGACTGTGGGGGTTTGGAGTAGACAAAAATTGAGTAGATTTGAATACAGAGGCAGACAGAGAGCGATTGAGTAACAGAGCGACGGAAATTTAGGATAAATCCGATAGAGCGAATAAAATAGGAGAACCATTGCAGGAAATGAAGTGTCATTCAAAGTAGACCGAAGGAGGGAGGAGTGAGTTCGACAAATAGAATACAACTAGAGTAAATGATTAAGAAACAGAGTGTAGCAGTTCCGTTTAGGTCGCTGGCTAAATAGTCTTAGCTCTGATTTACCCGGTTCATCTCCCATTTAGCAGAGCAATTTACGCCGGTATTACACGAAGAAAAGGATGCAGCGTATCTGACATCATTCTCGCAAGCCTGTGATATTAGCTGATTGTGTATAATCTGGCTTTAGATCGCGCCAGAATGCAGAATTCATGGGATTCCAGATCCTTAATGATATCATGGGCTTTGCTGCCCAGCGAATATTTGCACAGATTGTCAGTGGGTGTCTCGCAGCTGCAATGCGAGCACTGGATCTTCAGTCATGTTGTCTTGTCATAGAATCGTGTGGGAAAGATTTATCTTTTCTCATCGACGATTAAAAGTTAATGAATCGTAATGCTGAATTGCACTTACACACCCGCATAGGTAACGTGGACAACTAACACTTTGACCTAAGGATAGAAATGGCACATACTAGAGGACGATATCATACGAGGATTGGAGGAAATTACAAGGGGAATGCCACATGTGAGTTATTTAAAGAAGAAAGTGGTCGCTACACAGAGTGTGCTGTCAGGAGTTTATTGACGTCGATAGGAGATTTGCTCCTTAACAGCAAATAAAGGTTGGGGAATAAATCTTGCTGACATTTGAATAACTATTTCAATACTGGAAGATTGAAACATATTGTCTTAAGGCCCACTGCTGGATATATCTTCAAATAACTAATTAACAAAATAAATAAATAAACAAATAGATCAACTACTTCTAGCGAGATACAGTCGGTTTTGGAAAAAAAAGCGAACACGTGAAAAGTCTTAATTGTATTGGATTACACATTGATAAATATGTGAATATGCAGCGGGGGTGGGGGGATGAACTCAGGACATTGAAAGAGCGGAGAAGTAGGCAGAATGACGAATGGAAACAAAGCAGATTTCGATTGGCGATCTGAAAGGCTCGGTTCTTTATGTCAGCCAATCCTTTAACCAGGGAAACGCCCCCTGGATTTAAACAAAGTGAAATGTATCGCTTAAACGATCTCACACCACAATATCCTTTAAGTGATACCTGCCTAGAAGCAATCTGCTGCTCGACCCAGCCAGATATTGGGCACCATGATTTCCCTCTGTTCATTACTGATTACATTGGCTGTGCTGCCTGGTGAGTCTCTCAGAAGTAGTTCAGTGAATTTCCCTCGCGTTGAATGCAAGCTAGCAATGTTGACGTATTGTGTCTTTTTTTTGCAGGAACGAGTGGGAAAGATTCAGTGACGCAGGATCCTTCCGACCTAACGGCTAAGGAAGGACAGACCATAACACTGAACTGTAATTACAGTTACGCTGACGCAAATATCTTTTGGTACATTCAACATAGTGGCGGACCTCCAGAGTACTTGCTGAAGTTATATAGCACAGGAGGAATGGATCGTCATCTAGATTGCCCAGTGAAATTAAACGCTACTTTGCATAAAGGCAGCAAGACGGCTCAATTAAATATCCCTGAAGCTCTTGTGTCGGACACTGGCATGTATCTCTGTGCAATGAGTACCACACTGTTGTATGGGAACGACGGGTTCGGACAAAAATTGATCATGTGTGATGCAAAAGCTCTCACTGGAGGGCGCCTTTTTGCAGAGAATCTGAAAGGGGCGTACCCAGAAATCAACTATAGTCACGTGCTCTAATTAAGGGCGTTGCCATCAGCAGCAGAAGGTGCCGAAGCTAAAGGAAACGTTGCTAATTACAAGGCGTGTCCAAACTGGAAATTTACATTGCATTTCCGGGAAAACGCAATGTGCATGCACAGACATTCTTTTGTGGGAAAGGCAGCTCATGATTGCCAGCCTTGACTGACGTTGTCTTTGGCCACTCTGTTCTTGTGTCTGCAAGGAGAAATAATTTACACGGTGTTAAAACCGTATATATTTAAATTGCACAATGGCTGACTAAAAAATCCCAGAGGATGAGGAAATTGCTGGTTTTCGAATGGAAAAGGAATTGCAAGTGACATGCTACTGAAACTCAAGATATTGCAACAGATACTTATGATTTATGCTGAGTATTTAGATAATACGTCTGAACCTGTCGATGTTTAACGTGATAGAGAATGCAGATTTTATTTTGGTCGTTGTATTCCAGATCTGTGAGTAGGAGCTTCAATGTTTAAAGTATATTTATGATTAAAATCGTTGTATGGGACTGCATACTAAATCGAGATTTATACTGAAGGCATTTTTAGTACAAAAAAGAGCCAGAGGGGGAGAGAGGGAATGGGATCACAAATGAGTGATACCTTGTATAACATGGTTTGCCAACCAGATTTAACGGATCCGATGTTATCCCCACGTCTTTCATTTTGCGACATATCGAAATTCGAAACGGAATTTGTTTATTATTGTGGCATGACTGCATTGATTCGGTTTTTACAGATAAATTCAATGCACTGCTTATCGAGGTAGTACAAAGTAAAACACAAAAAGTAAGCAAAAAATAAAGTGTGACAGACGTACAAGATGCAGCGCAAGCCGAAGATAAAGAACAAGGTCATACCGAGGTAGATGGAATTAAGATTCAATTTCAAACTACAGTTCGATACTCTTACAGAAGGGTATAATCTATTGTCTTGCAGATTAGAACGTGCTTTTAGACCTTTGTGTCTTCCCACCGATGGAAGAAACAAAGTGAGAGAACGTCCGGTTACTGTCAAAGGAGCACAAACTGATAGCATCTGTTTCCAAAGGTATATTTCGACTTTATGAAACTCTCATTTTAATTACTTTGGCATGCAAAAGTTTGGGCACCCCTGGCCAAAATTTCTGTTACTGTTAATTCTTAAGTGGGTAGAAGATGAACTGAGCTCCATGAGTCATAAATTTAAAGATGAAACAATCTTTTCAATATTTAAGCAAAATTAGCGTATTATTTTTGTTTTGTACATTTTAAGAGTGAGAAGAAGATTGGAGCACAATGCAAACGTTTGGGCACCGCAAGGGATTTGAGATCCCAGACAACTTTTACCAAGGTGTCAGACCTTAATTAGCTTGTTAGGGTTATGTCTTGTTCTCAAGCATCGTTAGGAAAGGCCAGGCGATGGAAATTTCATAGATTTATAAATACCCTGACTCCTCAAACCTTGTCCCAACAATCAGCAGCAATGGGCTCCTCTCAGCAGCTGCCTAGCACACTCAAAATTAAAATAAATGCTGCCCACAAAGCAGGAGAAGGCTGTAAGAAGATAGCAAAGCGTTTTTTGGTAGCAGTTTACTTAGTTCGTAATGTAATTAAGAAACGGTAGTTAACTGGAACGCTGGAGGTCAAGTTGAGGTGTGGAAGTTCAAGAAAACTTTCCGAGGGAACTGCCCCTAGGGTTGCTAGAAAGGTAAATCAAAACCCCAGTTTGACTGCAAAAGACCTTCAGGAAGATTTAGCAGACACTTGAATGGTGGTGCACTGCTATGCTGTGGAGCGACACCTGCACAAATATGCCCCTCATGGAAGAGTCGTTAGAAGAAAACCTTTCCTCCGTCTTCACCGCAAAATGCAGCGTCAGAAGATTGCAAAGGAATATCTATACAAGCCTGATGCATTTTGGAAACAAGCCCTCTGGACTGATGAAGTGAAAATAGAACTTTTTGGCCTATATTTGAAAAAAAAAGGTGCAGAATTTCATGAAAAAATACACCTCTCTAACTGTTAAGCACGAGGGTGGATCAATCATGCTTTGGGCTTGTATTGCAGCCAGTGGCACAGCGTAAATTTTACTGGTAGAGTGAAGAATTAGTTCAATTAACTACCAGCAAATTCTGGAAGCAAACATCACACCGTCTGCAAAAAAAAAAACTGAAGATAAAAAGAGGATGGTTTCCACAACAGCATAATGATACTAAACACACCTCAAGATCCACAATGGACTACCTCAAGAGGCAGAAGCTAAAGTTTTCCCATAGCCCTCACAGTCGCCCGGCCCGAACATTTTCGAAAATCTGTGGATAGATTTCGAAAGAGTAGTGCATGCAAGACGACCCAACAATCTTACAGAACTAGAAGCCTTTTGCAAGGAAGGATTAGGCGAAAATCCACCAAACAAGAATTGAAAGACTCTTCGCTGTCTACAAAAAGCGTTTACAAGCTGTGATACTTGTCAAAGAGGGGTGTTATTAAGTACTGACTATGCAGAGTGCCCACAGTTTTGCTTCCAGCCTTTTTCCTGTTTTAATTATTTTGAAACTGTAAAAGATGGAAATTAAAAAAAAAAATTAACCTTGCTTAAAATATTAAAGAAATATGTAATCTTTAACTTCATGCCTTTTAGAAATCAGGGGCATCTTTTACTTGCTCAGCTACTCACAGTAACAGAAATTTTGACCTGGGTGCCCAAAATTTTGCATGCCACTGTATATATATCCTGCATCGAATAATTCCATTAGCACACTGTCTAGGCCGAAATGGTGGAGCAGACACGAAAGGCTAAATGGCTTAATTCAGTTCCTATGCGTTATGGTCTTATCATCAATTCATTTGTCTGTCGAATTTTCGCACGTTACTCCTAACATGTACCCTCAGTGATTCTCTCATGACGAGCACATGCTATCTAGATCGTCTTTTGCATGCATCGGAAAACATGGCAACATGGGAAACGTGGAAACTATGCACATAAGTATCTGCTGAAGGCATCAAATATAGGAGTTGAACCGGATCCCTTGTGACATGACACACGATACCGCGAGGCTACCACGATAGGCACTCTGTAGTCCACCACCATGTCCACTTTCCTGCTCAGCCGATATTCCATGAACTAATGAAGGACAGCCCGATACATCCTTTCACTTTGTAGACACTTACATTTAACTCAAACTGGTTTATGTTTATTATATATATGCTGTTGCTGTCAGATGTACCAGGGTACAGCAAAAAGAATGTGCAGCATGCATGAATGGTTGTGTTTAATATCAGTAAATGTACACAATGCACAACCTCCACATACATCCTTAAAACAGAACAGAAACCCAAAGCATCAATGTCAGAAAAATTAGTTAAGAACCTGAACGGCCTGCTGCCGCCTCCCTCGCACAATCAGCGGCAAGCAGCAGTAACCTAACCCACTTCTACCTCTACCACTCATTCCCGCATAAAACATCCGCATTTTTACCACCATCTACCGTCGAGGCAACCGCAAAGACACAAGGGAGGATTGGTCTACAATATAACGAAAACTAGTTATGTACTCCAACATTTCGTCGTCCCGCTATTATTCTCTCTATTTCACATTAACAAGGGAGAGACTGATATCGCGATAGAGGAGATAGTAGTCGCTATCTTGATGTCATAGTTAGTCTTTAGCATTACCACACGTTTGTAGAAAGGTATCTAGACAGCTAAATTACATATCCATGAAGCTTTTGTGTCGAGCTCTTTCATGTATCTGCATCTGTATAAAACTGTCCTGTATAATGCAAAGATAAAGTCAATTTGATTGCTGGTGCTATCACTTGGACTTTTCCAGGTCCACAGGGGTCTTGGATGGTTTTTAAAGTAGGTATTCATAATGACCTGATTATTCATCTAGCACATTCCACCCATTTCTCGCCTCTTTCATTTCTTTCCGCTCGACCAAATTTTCCTATGGTATCTCCATCAGCACCTTGTCCTATTTTAGCATTTCGATCTCCCATGACAGTACAATATCTTGAGATTTTCTTCCATTCTTTGCTTGTTCAAGCTCTTCATAGAAATTAACTGTATCCTCATTCGTTCCATCTGTTGTTGGTGCATATACCTGTATATATGTTAAATCAAATGGTTGTCCTCCGAATCTAACAAGGAGCACTCTTTCTTGATATCACTCAATGTCCTAAAACACTTTTTGCCATGTTACCACCCATAAAAAATCCTACTCAATTAGTATGGAATATTCCACAAGAACAAAGTAGTAATTTATTTCCATTCTGACATGCTCCAGCACCTGTCCAGCCAAATCCGCTAATTTCCATGATGGTAATTTTTAGACTTTCTATTTCATTTATCACATTGCCCAATCTTCCTGCTTGATGTAGTGTTCTTACGTTCCAAGTGGCAATAATTTTCTTTTATGTTACCTGAATTTTATGAGCTGTAGCTTGATGATGGTCGGGAACCCCTGCTGCCCAGAGTTAGCCCTACAGAGCGAAACATCTTCAGAATTGTCTTGAAGATCGTCTTGACGCTGCTGTTGTGCTAAACATTTTGCGAGTTTGGCCGTGGGTTTCTTAGCAAATAGATTCTTGGAAACCTAGTGTCTAGCAACGGTGGTTTGCTATTGCCTTCCGTTGCGCGAACTCAAGAAACTTCATTGGACATTTGATTATGAAAGAGGACTTAGAATGCACGGTAATTATGGGAAACATTGAAGGGAAGAAAGCAAAAGGAAACAAAGACAAACGATGATGGATAGAGCAGCCAGAGAACTGGTAATGAATATCAATGAATTGATGCACTTGGCCCGAAGCAGGAGCATGTGGGCCATAGCAGTCAAAGCTCAAAATGAGCATGGCACTTGATGATGATGATGATAATGCTAAAATCTCTCACAGGAGGGCGTTTTTTTTCCGAGAAACTGGAAGGTGGCACCTGGAAAGCAGCCATGCTAATCTGTCCTACTTAAGTGTGCTACAATCAGCAATGCAAGTAGTCGAATCTAATGGAACAGGTCTTGACTACTATGCGCTTTTAAACTGGAATTTCAAAATGCATTTTTCCGGATACCGCAGTGTGCTTTTTCCCATGTTCGTTTTGCTGCAACGGCATACCAATGTTGACAACCTTACTTGACATTGCTTTTGGCCACTTGATTCGAGTGTCAGCAGTGAGACATAATGAGCATGGAGTGTAAGCGGGATATATTTAAACTGGATAATGGCTGAAAAAGGAACACACAAAGTGCGGAAATCAGGGGTCTTCTGAATGACACAGAATTGTAAGTGGCTTGGTACTCATATTAAGGTTGTTGCAACAGCTACTTATGGTTTATGCTGAGTATTTAGATAATGCGACAGAACCTGCGAATGTTTAGCGTGATAGAGAATACAGATATCGAGTGTAACAGTACTTTAACTCCCACTTTAACTCTCACAGTGACAGTAAGAAACAGAAGGTGACGAATAGGAGGATGACGGAGGGAGGCGAAGGCAAAAGCGATGGATTGAGACAGACAGAGAGAGACCAGACTGAGGGAGAAAGACAAAAAGGGAGAAAAAACGACAGTGAAGGGAATGAGGGCGAAGAGAGTGGGCGAGAGCGAGAGCGAGGTGTGGATGGTGGTGGTGGTAGGGGGAGTCAATTAACTCCAGTCTATTCTTATGATTGCTATAATGCACTAAGTTAGAAATAATAGCCACATGTGCTTCGAAACGAAAGCGTCGAGTCTCCCAGAAGGCGTTGCTTGTCCTCACTTGAAATACTTTTCTTTTATTGGAGGAACATCTTCAAATCATCCTCTGCTTACTTTATTCAATGTACCATATTCCCACTACAGCCACGCACTAGAGGTTCTTTGTATCCATTACTTTTATATAATCGGTCAGAGCATGTAATGAATCTGTATAATCGGTCGTAGCATGTCCTGTAGGTTCACTGCATTCTGGCGCCCCTCATACATTTGTGGCTAGCTCCAAGGAAGAGTAGGGCAGATTTTATAAACCCCAAAAGGAGGAATTTTATGACCGTGGCAGGGGCTACTGTGTCACTGCGCAGCAGCTAATTGGTAACTGGCAGAGCCTATTTGTTGTGCTTTCAATAATCTGGAAAACCGACGAAAATATTCATGACTGGAGATATTGTTCTACGCGAAGACAGTCGGGTCACTATTTCGGGTCTCGGGACAAAAATGGCAGTTGTTCCCCTTAAATATGTTCGGAGGCATTGTGCCGGACTCCACCAAATAGCTTTGCGCAGTTCATCACTCAAAGTTCCACAGCGATACAGGATCCTGACACCCGAGTATTGGCAGTGTTTACTTGCTCTAACAGGTGCCTTCTGTATCCCCTCAACATCTAAGCCCAGGTGGTCCAAGGGAGTAAATATTTGGTGTGCTATATACAAGGAGTATCCAGCGGGATGCTGAACGATTGAACGGTATTTCGCCAAAATTTAAAAGTGTGATGATAAATTAGTTAACATGAACAACAAAAAGTCATAATGTTGCGGATGACTGAGATATACGTTGTTTAGTATGGAGTGACATGATGTGAGATGGGAGAGAGCAGCGGCGGAATGTCAGAGACAACGAGGGTGTTGATAGGACGAACAAGAGAGGCATAACAATTAAAAAATAGAAATCAATTTTCAGCGTGAGAGCGAGAGCAAGAGAGTGAGAAACAGAAAAGAATATAAAGAGCGAGAAAGTGAGAAATATATAAATAGATGGAGAGAGAGAGGGAGTGGAGAGAGGGGAGGAGAGAGAATGAGGGATATAGAGAAGAGAAGAGAGAGACAGAGAGAGAGAGAGAGAGAGAGAGAGAGAGAGAGAGGGGAGGGAGAGAGAGAGGGGAGGGAGAGAGGGAGAGAGTGGGCAAAAGGGCAAAATGGAGAATTCAATGGTGGCGGATTCTGACGTGCTCATATAGCCTCGATACTCTTTTATCTACCAATTATTGTGCAGGGCACCATGAGGTCTACTTTTGATACAATTTTACTCTCGAATAACTGCCATAGTGATATCTTCACGGCAGAAATTTCGCGTCCTGTCGAGGCTGAAGCTAAACACCATGTTTTCCCTCTGTTTCTTGTTGATTGCATTCGCCATCCTGACAGGTAAGTCGCTTCACACATGACCAGCGAGTGCGACATGAGTTCAGTGCAAGTCAGGGATATTTCTGCATTTTGTCCTTTATTGTAGGAACGAGGGGGAACAATACAGTGATCCAGGATGTTCCTAAATTACTGGTTGACCAATGTCAGATCATAACACTGAACTGCAAATCCACCCGAACTAATGAAAACATTTTGATACACTCAGCATGACGGAAAATCTCCAAAAAAACTGCTGAAGGTATATGGCTCAGGAAAACTGGAGCGGCCTCCAAAATGTCCGGAGAGGTTTACACCTGATATGCACAAACGCAGAGTCAGCTCGTTTAAATATCTCCGGAAGTGTTGCCTCTGACGCTGGCGTATACCACTGTGCAATACACCCTGAATTATTGCAGTGAGGCAGCGAATCCGGACAAAATTCAGTCTTGTGTGATCACTAGAGGGCGACTGTTGCTGGTAACCTGGAAGAGCTGTACGCGCAATGGATGAGGATAACGTGGTCGACATAAAACACTGCACTCAGCAGCAAAATGCCCCAACCTTGTGGAACACGTCTTGAATTCAGCTTTCCCCAGGTATATTCTGGCAGTTTACCGAAACATGTCCAGTATATCTCGGTGTTCATGTCTCTCTCTCATGCTTATAACAATATTGTGTGGTTATTTTTTTTGCTGGATATCAATTTCATTACTCCGAGGGATTAACGGTGAAGATGAATGAGGATGTATATGATTAGATAGCATCGGATTAGCTATCACTCTATATGCTTCTGATTAAGATACGTTTTAGGTGGAGTCCATTGGCATTAGATCCCTAAAAGTGGAGTTAAATGGATGTTTATTTTTAGGATTGAAAATGAATACCGATTGGACTGGCAATGGAATAAAAGATGTTCTGACACCTAGTGAAATTGATGAATTAGAAAAATTGCAGATGAAAACAGAGAGGCAGACACAGAACGATTGAGAGACACAGCGAAGAATAATCGCAGAGTAACGAAAGAGAGAACAAAGAAGGAGATGCTTTGCTAGAAAGGAACGGTCAATTCAAGTAGAACGAAGAAGGGAAGGGTGAGAAAGACAAATCGAATAATATTAGAGAGAATGATTAATAAACAGACGTAGCGTTTTCATTCAGATCGGTAGTTAAATAGGCTCTGCTCATAATTGCCCGGTTCAACTCTCAATTAGCAGAGAAATTTACGCAGGTTTACAAGAAGTGAGCGGTGAAGTGTATCTCACATCATCCTCGCAAATCTGTGGTATTAGTTTTTGGATGTAATCTGGCATTAGATCGAGTCTGAATTGTTCTAGATTGCACATCGAGAAGTATGTGAATATGCTGTGAGTATGCAGAGAACACGTGGCAGAGGCAGAAGGGCACACTAAGAGAGAGTTGGGGGAAAGGGACGCGGGACCTTGAAAGAACGGTGAAAAAGACAGAATGACGAATGGAAACAAAGCGTATTCTGATTGGCGCACAGAAAGACTCCGTTCTTTGTGTCAACGAATCCTTTAACCTGGGAAACACCTCCGGTGTTACACAACTACTAGATATAAGAGTGAAACACTCAGTGACAAAGTGTTTTCAAGACTGAACATCACTTCTCATTTGAAGACGTACCCATATGGAAACTGTACATTCCATTTTAGCGATATTTGGATATTCATTTACTTGTTTTCTTCGCGATATGGCACAGAGTATGGCTTTAACTCGCACCGACGTAACAAACCCTAACAACCCATTTTTAATACTTACTATTCATGGGTTAACTTACAATGACCAAATAATCTAACTTGCACTGTGGGAAGAAACTCAAGGACTTGGACAGAAAGAAAAAAGTCAACAATAATTGCAACCATTGTACGTCCAGACACCTTGCAAACGCCGGAATTGAACATTGAACTCCGAAGATCCGAGTTTTAACAGAGTCGCGCAAACCGCTATGCTATTCATCATGCAACTGAAGACACATCACGAAAACCACTCTCTGTGGTTTGGACTCCGTCTGCACATCTGGCAGACAGCATCAGCAAATAGTCGATGTTCTCCACTCCCACTGGCAAACCCATTGTCTCCAAAAGGAGAACATGCAACGTTGAAAGCATGTACCTCGAGTTTTAAGTGCAGTTTCTACCACTCTGTTATAAGTACTTTATTTAAGAGCATCAAAACACTATGAGCGATAATCTGAAACAAAATAGATTCTGACTGGTGCTCAGAAAGTCTGGGCCCCTTTTGATCAGCGAATAATTCAGTAGGGCAATATGCCCGATCCTAATCAAAGTGAAGAGTGCCGTTGATCATCATCTCTCTCCTTCTATCAATTGATAGTAACTGCCTGGAACTAATATGCCTTTCGAATAAGCGAGAAGCCCAAAGTTATGCATGTTTTCTTAATTTTGTGATAGTTTCAACTGTACTGTGTTGTGAGTCTTTGCGTAATCGGACAGGTACTGTTTCGTGGGTTTAATGGACCCCAGGAATGCTGAAAAATTCTGTCTTTTATTCCAATGACGAATGGAAACATTTTCAGTGATCTCGAACCCCCTAAAATTAACTACTGAGGAAAGATGGAACTGTGAATACACCGACGCTGTTGGTACCATCAGCATTGTGAGTTATTGCGAAAATGCTTGCGAAGGGGATATAGCTCAGGAAAGCAAGGAACTTTGAGGTTTACTGCTCGTTTGAAGAAAGGTATCAAGCTGGCACATTTGAATATCTCTACACTCTTGTTTTGGGCTCCACCGTGTTTCTCTGTGCAACAGGAACCAGGCTGTAGCAGGTAGACTGCGGGTCTGCACAAAACCCTGTCGTCGATGACGCAATGAGCTCTAACTGGAACACGCCTTTCGCTGTGAAACTGGAAGGAGCGCACTTCAAGGTCAGTTGTGTCGTGGGTTCGAATTAAGACGCCCAAATTGTGGAATGTAACGTGTACTGAAATTGCATATTTTCAATGCATTTCAGGGATATACATCCTGCAAAGCTCTTTTGCCTGGAACACCATATCAATGTATCGACCTTGTTCGACGTCATCCATGACAAATTCACTCTACATCCTTGAGTGTATTACAGTGTGGGGAAATCTGGAGATACAATGACTGTGTTTCCTTAGACAGAATTGGATGAGGTGACATTCGAACTGCTCATGATCAAAGCAAAGATTCACGGGGAATTTATTTACGTGGATGGGACATGGGCTCACAAATTTGAAAGGAAATGTGTCTATTATTGTCACACCTGTAGCTAAACAGTGAAATACTGATACAGATCAATTGGTTGTCGAGATAGGACAAGTTAAACAATAAAATAATGTAGAGTAAAGTGTACCAGCAACAACAATAACAAAATGTAGCGCTGGTTGGCGAACGAATCAGCCAGTTATTCAGGGAGAGAAGCCTTGCTATCTTAAATAACGGTTGTGTGATTCTGATTGGCACTAATTTTCCAATATTTGTCAATTAATAGTAAATGCTTGGAACTAGACTGTTTTTCGACAGAGCCACAAACTGGACGCCATGCGCCATTCCTCTGTTCCTTATTGTTCGCACTGGCCGTTTATTGTCGAGTCCAGCAAGTAGCATACAACTGATTGCTAGTGAGATTATTGCAAGCCAGGGATCTTCCAACATTCTGCCTTTTATTGACTGGAAAGAAACTCAGTGATGGAGGCTTCCCTTCAATTAACGTTTGAGGAAAGACAGAACACAACACTAGCGCCGGTTTAACTTTTTTTAATACATTTCGCATTGCGGGCAATCTCTAAATTAATTTGTGAAGATATTGTTTATACCTCAGCGAAAATTTGGAGCTCACTGAAAAATATCCGGTTAGATTATCGCCATTTCGCTGAAATTCTGCAAAACTGCTCACTTGAATATTTTGGAACTCTTTTTGTACTCTACTATGTTCCTTTGTGCTATGGAGAACTACGCCTTTGCAGGGTGACTTCGGGTTAGTACGAAAAGAAAGTTCTGGGTGATGCAATAAGTGTCAGTGGAGTGTGTTTTGACAGTTAATGGAAAGGGGCGAACACAGATATCAGTAATATTACGCGGTCGACTTAAATGGGAGGCGCTCAGTAGCAAAACTGTCAAGCTTGATTGCCGTTCTTGCGTTCAACTCAAATGAATGCATTACAATCCATTACTTGTATATATACAGTATCTAAAAACGCACTTTTGCATGGGATGCCATATCACGTTTGTCAACTGTGCTCAACATTGTCTTTTACCAGTTTGCTCGGATCATTGTGGGAGCAACTGGGGATGTATTGGACGATAGATTTCACGGATGCAGTTGTGATAGAAGCGTTCACAGTCTCTGAGGAAAGAATAAGAGTGACAAGACAGGACAAAACAAGAGTGTTTGATATCGCCGGAATAGATTTGTCAATGAGGACGGTTTCCTTCCAATATCCTGTTAAATATCCAAGTTAGAATTGCATTAGTCAACTGTGTCCACATACTGTGAAAAGTTGAATTGGTTCCGATCATACAGATCAATTATTTGGACTGTTTGACGAGAGAGTACAAGGTCAACAATTTTGGAACGTAGAATAAAAGGACAGCCAATTTAACAAAATAATGCATGGCAATAAAGCGTCAGGCCACAATTGGTGCATTGGGGGTTAAGAGATGATCTCATCCTGCAGTCCATTACTTTTATAATCTCAAAGTAGAAATTGTGTTTGTATACTGTGTATCACCTGCACGACGGGAAAACTGTTCAGTTTGCTGTCGAAGTAAGGAGAACAGAATGAAAGCATAGATTCTTTTACCACTATAGTTTTAATCTTGTGTGTACGCATGAAACAATCCCACTGATCACACTGCACAAATTAGATCACAGTCCCCATGAAAGTTCTGAAAGTTTAATCTCCGCTTGAAGAAGGCAGTATTTCACAAAATATTTTGACTTTTTGATTCAAAATTTCATTCATTTAAGACGGAATAAAATCACATCGTACCGTCTAAAGTTTTCTGCGACAATCAGCAAGTGTCGGAGTCAAACTGACGCCAGGAGAACACAATCGATTAGCAGTGCATTGCCAGATAAAATGCCCCCATAATTGCATATATCCTGACCTGTAGTATCTTCCCTTGTCTGCTAATTAGTATGAGTAAATCACACAGGCTAGATATCTCGCTCGAGGTGAATGTTATCTTTCTACGTAAGCATCCGTGTAGTTCCTCACAAAGTGGGAGTGATGGAGTAGAAAAACCGAGAGTCATACAGAGAAAAAGATATAGCTAGGACAGTAAACGGCCAGAAAATGTAAATTGAGAGGGTAAAAGGGGGAAAGAAAGAAAGAGAGAGAGAGAGAGAGAGAGTTGGGCGGAGGGAATTATAAATGCAAAGGCTAGAAATAGTAGTAAGCCCGATTTCGCACGAACCCAGCTGACCTTGTCAGAGGTCAGAGTCTTTTTTCCGGTTAACTTCGTCATTGTGTCTGGTGGATTTCTCATAGTACCCGAAAGTTTCCTGGGTTAAGCACTGTGTCTGGATGCTGAATGATTCTGCCCCTCGTTGCGAAATCGATGGAGCAAATCTCAGTAAATTTGGCAGTTTGTACAAGCAGTGGGCAAACATTTCAATTTCGTTCAGGCTAGGGAAGATGTGACGGCAGTTGATCTTTCTAGTAATATTGTGGTCCCGGGAGAAGCTGAGTCATGGGCCGCTCATACCTACAGAGCAGAGGGGAGAGTAGGTGAGGGTGCAGAACTGGACGCAGAGTTTTTCTTAATTCAGGGCGGAGACTTCAAAGACAAGTTGTTGTCTTTGCTCCGGAGTGAAAGGCAAGAGTTGTCTGATGTGGTGCGTCTAATGAGTCCTCCTGCGAGGGGAAAAATTCTGAGTTGCTATCAGCACTTACATTCCCTCCTGCATAAATTCTGAGTTGCTATCAGCACTTACAGTCCCTCCTGCATAAATAAACGGCGAAGGAACAATGTTATCATAGGCTGATAATGCTCAAGGAAGCGAAGCACACCCTCGAGGGGGAGCAGAACTATGAGGCGTTGGTGGAGAAGACCTCTCAGATACCGATGAGTGGCATTTTCTGAACATGTGGAATGAGAGAGACTGGTAGAGAGTCTGAAGTGCTGAAGTGGTGCTCTTCCTCAAGGAAGAGAGTCCTCTTCTGACTTCAGTGTGTTACATGTAAGAGTTATAAGGCTTTTCTTTTGGCACGACGGGAAGCCAAGTGGAGCTGATCGGGGGTTTAGGAGCATACTGCAGGGGAAAGGCGAAAAATTACTGACTACATTTTTCAGTTAGTTAGCCAGCTGCTTTGCTTGCGGACTGACGGTGTCATTCTTTTGAATGTCATCTGAGCCATTTCCAATGCCAGTACATCTTTGTTAGAATAGGAACCCAAAACTCTTCAGGATTTTCAAGGTGAGCCCTCACGTGTCTTATAAATCCTTTGCATTACATCTCTGCCCATGTATTCTGGACATTTTGAAATGAATGCTAACATTTATTTACCTTCCTCACCACCGACTCTACCTGCAAGTTAACCGTCAGGGTGTTCTGCACTTGGATCCCCCAAGTCTCTTTGCATCGGAGATTTCTGGATTTTCTCCCCGCGTACAAAATAGTCTGCATATTTTTTTCCTATACCAAAGTGCATAACCCACTTCTCGGGTCTTCCACAGTGAAACCTGATGCGAAATAGTCATATCGTTCATCTTCCATTAACTTGTCCCCTAGCATTATTTCTCCGGCTACATTTTCTTGCTTTCTATATACACTGATATCTCACTTTTTTTTTTTACATTCTTGAAAACATCTTTTACTATCCACTTTAATATTGCGGTCATATTTCATCTTTTTCCTCCTAATGATTCTTTTAGTTGTTCTCTAGGGTTTTGACAGCTTCCGAATTCTTTGTCTTCCTATTAATTTCTGCTTTGTTTTATACTTAATCTTTTGCCTTTACGTTAGCTTTGACTCCCCTTGTCCCCCACGTTTGCACTACTTTGCCATTTGTGTATTTCCTCATTTTTGGATACAGCTATCGGGCACCTTTCTCATTTTCCCCAGAAATTCATGCCTTTAATGCTCGGTTGTCCTCCCTTGCAGCCTGCCCTTCATAGTCCTCCACTCTGAATTCGTTGGCCAACTCTCCTCTAATACCACTGACATTTCCTTTACTGTGCTGAAATGCTGCTTCGTCAGACTTTACTTTCTCATTATCAAATTTCAAGTTGAATTCAATCATATTGGGATCACTGCCTTGAAATTGTTCTTTTATCCTAAGGTCACTAATTATTTCCAGTTCATTGCACAACAACTAATCCTGCAGAACTGATCACCTTGTAGGGTGATGGACAAACTGCTCTAAAATGTCCTTTCATAGGAATTCAACAAACTCACTCTCTTGAAATCCATATCTAAACTGACTTTCCCAATCAACCTACGTGTTGACATCTCCCATGACTATCATAACATTACCCTTTTGGTACACCTTTTCTATTTCCTCTTGTATTCTATTTCCTGTTTCTATTTCCAATAGGCTGGTCCTGGACTTATTTCCTGGCATAATTTACATATTACTATTTAACTATTTATGGTTTTATTACGATTTAATTATTTATGATGCAACTGTAACGATAACTAATTTCCCCCGGGATCAATAAAGTATGACTATGACTATGTAATCTGTTCTCCACATTCTAGAGACTGTCGGGAGGCTTGTGTATAGCAGCCAGCAGGGGTCCTTAACCCTTGCAGTTTCTCAACTCAATCCATAAGGATCCGACAAACTTTGGGTTTGTTAGACGTACGAATGGGGCGGATTAGTTGAGCCAGGATCGGAAAGCATTATTTAATTAGGAAGGACAGAGCATGTCGCTGAAATGAAATTACTCAGCAACTGGCATTGCCTATCTGTAGAACAATCAACATCGTGGAAACGTTAGAAAAATATTTACAATGTTCATCCTCGCATATGTGGCTCGGTTTGGAGACAACCCTGACAGGATGTCGGATTTACAGAGCAGGAAACTATATCCAGAGTTCATGTGTGGATTTCTGTGCTGTACCTTTGCGCAAATCAGCCCACATATTTTCGGTCGAAGGCAGATCTGGACAAAAAAAATATATTCTGAGTGCAATGTGCTCTCATACCAGAGGGTGTCCTCAGCCTAACCTCCACATCAACGTGGGCCCGGCCACGAGACTCAGGCACCATCACGCCTTCCCAGGACAGAACCCGATGAACACAACACCGTTAGAGGACAAGGGATTGAACTCCTGACTCCTAAGCTCAGAAAATATATTGCTTATTGAGTTTCGAACTCGTAGGGGAAAAAAAATAAAGGATGCACAGACGAGGATAGCGTTTTGATATGAAGGGAAGTCCGACCTTGCCAGCTTCCACCAAGAGCAGGTTGGGGCAAAATGCAAACCGAAGGAACTGTACTGTATTTCTTCCATGGGGTTTCTGCAAAACGACGTTATTAAGTTTCTTCTCTCACTGCTCAAATGTTCCGGCCATCCTGTTCCCTGTCTGTCCTTCTGATCAAACTAAATCCCCTTGATAAGCTATTAGACCTCCTTCCCACACAGCGTGCCAATAGCCCTCCCCTATCTGGTCGCAGGTTGCCTAAGTTTCCTGTTCTGATTCCATCGCATTCAGCTCACATTCTGAAGACAATGTCTCTCAATCCAATCAAAGTCTCAATACCCCGGCTGCTTTTACCAGGAGAAGTGTCCTCGGTCCACTGGGTAAGCCATCTCAAAATTCTGTATGTTCAATAATGCTTCTCCTTCTCTCTGCAACACAGACGCGAACCGTTCAGTTGATCTGTTTATTTTGACAGACAGCACCTTCAGCCCTATAAACACCGAACCTCCTGAACCTTCTGCTCACAGGAGAGCCACTGCACTCAGAAGCAAGTCAGGTCAAGTCAAGTAAAGTCACTTTTTATTGTCATTTCAACCACAACTGTTTGTACAGAACATAGTAAAAATGAGACAACGTTTTCCAGGCCCATGGTGCTACATGAAACGATACAAAAACTACACTGAACTACGTAAGAAAAAACACAAAACTACATTAGACTTCAGACCGACCCAGGACTGCAAAAAGTACACAACACAGGGCAGGAATTGGTGAAGGTTTGTTTGTTTTTATTTAAGCTGGCAGCTTCACCGAGGCAGCAAGAAAGATGGACACAATTCATGGAGGGTCGGCTGGTTTCTCAGACTCGTCTCTACCTCTGCAGAGTTTGCAGTCATGGGCAGAGCAGTTGAAATACCAAGGCGTGAAGCATCGATAAATATTTCTGCAGGCCGATGGGGTCATACTCAGTTTCTTTAATCGTATGCGATACAGAGTTTTTGCGAGGTATCTTGTCCATGGCGTCAACGTGGTTGTACCATCTGTTTACTCCTAGGCACTTGAAATGTTCAGAATCGGAGTTAATATCAACACATGTAATCTAAAATGTCTTTCCTCGGCAGCATTACAATGAAATACTTGATAATAAAGGCAGAGAAAAACACTGGGTTACATTAACTATAATATATCTTCAAATGTTCAAAGTTTCAAAAGTTCACTTTACCATCAAAGTAAGTATCTACAATGCAATTCTGAAATTTGTTTATTTTGCAAATGGCAAAAATGTGTTTGGCCAAGAGTCTATTAGTTTGAACCCATGTTCTTGATCTGTATTCGATCTTCATCTCTTTATCTGCCCAAATAAAGCCAATTCAATTAGAGGAACTGTATCTCATGTTTCACCTGGCGTGTTTACATCCCACCTGCATGATAAATAAAATTTGCAATTTCATGTATCCCATCCCTTTTCTTTCTCTCAATCCTTCTGACTCTCCCATTTCCCTCGCACGCCTCTTCTCTGTAAGCACCGTCCAGCTCTTTGTCTCCAAGATTATTTACCCTCTCTATCTGTCTCCACGCAATCAACGTCCTAAGTCCGTACCTCGACCCGGAACCTTCGCCTCTCCATCCAAGTATTCCCATTTGGCCCACCATCTCAACCTCATTTGGTTATTATCACTGCCTACCTTCCTTTCTGATCTGTTAAAGACTCTGTTGACTCCACCGATCACCTTCCTGCCCCTGGCCGCATGTACACGCAATTTCTACTGTATGTTTCCTTCCATGTTCTTTCTCCTACATTTTACAGCAGCAGCCGGAATACTCAATTCTCCAAGCACCGTTCAATCACCGATTTATGAATTTGTAACATCGGTCTTACAGTCTCTACCGGAACATATGAAGACATTGTACCTCAATCCTATCGAAGACGCTTTGTCTCAACTGCCCTGAGAATGGATTGTATTTCCCTGCTGTTGCCCTCACTTGCCCTCTCATTATTCACATTGATTTAACACTAGCATTATCTATGCCTGTGATCTCCAATACAGACACAAAATGCTCGATCATAGCTGATTCTTCAGCAGGCAAACAACCATAGCTCAAAATACATCGAACATGTCCCATATTCTGGTGAAAGAACATCTACCTCACACTAAGAATATTTGTTGTCGGGATTTCCCTTTTCGTAAAACATTGTTGCAGCAGCTCCCTACTCTGTTTTGTTAAGTATGGGAGACGTAGACATTGGATACTTGAACAAGGAGTAGTTGCCGCCGTGACCGGGACTAGTTCCATGTTTACAATCAAAGGCGAGCAGAGAAAGTTCAAACTATCTGAGTCGGTCGAAACTCCTCAATATTCTTTGCTTAAATTTACAGAAGATTGCAGATTTTCCCGATTCTTTGAATATGCAAACATATTCTCGGTGTTTTAAAGGAAATCACTGACTCCATAACCCTTTGTGAGAGAGGACTGCAAGAGGTCATCTGCTGGAAGCAAATTCTTCGTATCACAATTTTATATTGGTGCTCATTTACCTAGGGCCGGTTTCAACATCTGGGAAAGGGGCTGCGGAGAGGTGGATGGGAAAGATCCGAAGGAAGGATAGAGAATGCAGGAGTTGGAAAGAGGACTTGACAGTGGCAGAGAGAAACTGAGGAAGTCGAATAGGATGAGGACATAGAAAGTCGGACGTAAGGGAGATGAAGTGAGACAGTGAGAGACATCAAACAGAGAAGGAGAAAGGAAAATACAGTAGAAAGAGAAAGCGAGAAATAAAGTGATAGCGGATGGAATGAAGGGGAAAGTGTGAATGGGAGAGCGAGAGAGAGAGAAAGAGAGAGAGAGAACGTAGGAGGGGAAGGAGAGTCAATTAACTTCAGTCCATTCTTATAATCTACAGTCCCCAATTTTCGAAGTAAAAGGCGTATATACTTAGAAACGAAAGCACCGAGCCTCCCGGAAAGTCTCTGCTAGTCCTGACTTGAATCACTTGTCTTCTATATGAGTAGCATCTTCAAATCATCATCTGTTTAGTTGATTTAATGTACGATGTTGCCGATACAACTATCCCTCGGATATTCTGTTTTTTTTTTAATCGATTATCCGACCTGTTGAATCTGTCTAATCCGTCGGAGCGTGTTCTGCAGGGTCAGTGCGTTCCGGCGCCGCTCAAACATTTGAGGTTTGTAACAGGAACGAGCGGTGCAGATTTTGTGACCCCAATAGGAGGGATTTAATGACCTTGGAAGGGCAGACCGTGTCTCTGTGCTGCAGTAACTTGCAATCTGGCGGAGCCTATTTGTTGTGCGTTCAGTATTCTGGAAAACCGACGAAAACATTCATGAGTGGAGATATGTTTCTAGGCGAAGACAGAGGGGTCAGGACTTCGGGTCTCTGTACAAAAATGGCAGGTGTTCCGCTTAAATATGTTCGGGATGATTCTGCTGGCCTCTCCGAATTACAATGTGCAATTCCATACTTAACGTTCCACGTCAACACAGGATCCGGACGCCGGAGTGTTCCCAGTCTTTGCTCGCTCTAACTTGTGCCTTCGGTGCTCCCTCAACATTCAATTCCAGCTCACCATGGGGCGAAGTCGTCATCGCATTCTCCCTCCGCAGGGGCTCCTCAAGGCTGCAGCGACGAGGTATACGCTCTACAAAGCACTAGCATTTCTCCTCCGAGCAAATTCTGCTCTCTTTCTGTCTACTGTCGGTGGCATGACCCTTATGTATGGGTTCAGATGTGCAATAGAGAAAGCCGGAGTAAGATGAGGATGAACGTAAACAGTGTGTTGTGTCAGAGGAGCGGACAGGAGGAATTCGAGAGAAATGCGTGAGAAACGAAAAAGCAAAATGGCTAAAGAAATATGGAGAACGAAATATGGTGAAGGGCGAGAAAAAGTGAATAAATGAAGGAGAGCGACACAGAGCGAGAGAGAGAAGAATGATGCCAAACAGAGGGAAGTAGATGAAAGAGTAAGGAGATGTAGGAGGAGAGCAAGAGAGAGGTAGGAAACAGAGCGAGGAAGCGGGAAGGGCTAGAGTGGGGAAAGCAGGGAGCTTGGATTGATATCGAGAGAAAGACTAGCAGGGAGGACAGTGGCGAAGGAGAAGCAAGACACAGGGACGGATAAAGCGAGAAAGAAGGAAGAAAAAGCACGTGAGAAAAGAAGCAGTGAGAACGAAAGACGCCTTTAGAGACTTTCTGGAGCCACGTTCAGGAGCAGCATGTGCTCAAGATCGAGGAACAGTTATCGAAATCAATGCGTACTGAGAAATACAAATGTTATTTTCAGAAGGAACGTCCAGTTCAATGTGATGTTCTTACCATAACCCTTCTGCCCTCAACGTCATATCGCAGTGGGCAATTTTGCTGGACTTCTTTTTTGACAGCATTAATACCCTTCATTGAAGAATTCGCGCTGAGTATAGCAGCGGAATGAGGAAAGAATGAGGCAGTGAGCGGGAAAGATAAAGAGAGACAGAGAGAGAGAGGGGGGAGGGAAAGGGAGAGAGAAGAAGGATTAACAGAAACAAATTTTAAAAAGCGAGTCAAATTCATTGTAGCTTAATCTGACAACTAGGTATAACGGGTCCGAGACTGACCCCAGATGGAACTAGAATTGTTTTATTATTGCCACGTATACCGAGATACAAGCAAATGATGTCTTGAAATGTCTTGTTCATACTCATCGATTTATTGCACAGCAGTGTCAAGCACGGCACCAAATAGAACATACATTCGAAAACGACCAACGCCACGTTTACTCGCTTTCCTCTTACACAATGCTTTTAATAATGACTGCCTGAATCCTTGCGTCACTCCGTTTACTCACACAGACTGACTAAGCTGGATTAGGTTTTCGTTAGATAGTAATTTCTCTACCGGGGTACAGTGAAAATATTGTTTTGCATATCCTTAAAAGGATAAAGTCATTGCATTGGTATTTGAGGTTATACAAGCTGAGTCAACAACAGAATTGGCAATACGGTTAAGAAGCTGCAAAGAAAGTGTTGTGCAAGTTGACGAAATGGTGGAAGGTCATATTGATTTAGTTGTGAGTTCAAGCGTTCAACTTCTCTTACAGGGGAGAGACGCAGTTATCTTTTAACAACATTTTAGAGGGTCACCCTGATGCTTTTATATCTGTTGCCTTATCGGAGGGGAGAATGAGCGAAGGTCTGGATTGTGTAAAATTTTGATCATGCCGGGTGTTTCACTGATTTAGCAAGAGTGCAGGTAGAATTCCGGTTCTATCAGTGATCAGCTAAGTTGTGTCTATAACTTTGCGAAATATATTACAGTCACATGCAGAACATTTGCCATTCCAAGCCATTAAACATCTGGAAATAATACTTTCTACAGGGTTCACCAAAGAAATAGACCCGGTCGATGGGAGCATGTTAATTTGATTCTGCCTATGGAGGACTTAATGGCGTGTTTGAGCTTTCTTGGCCGTGGCGCTTACGTGCTGATCCTGAAAAGGTTATTGTTGGTGCTCGTTCGCCACCTCACTTTTGAAGTCAATACCAGTTCATTGGTTTTGCAGACACTGAGGGGACTGATTTCCTAGCATTATCTCTGTCTTTTTTCTGTACCCTACTCGTAGTTAATTGATGTGTCGCTGTTTACCACTGTTTTGCGAAATGAAGGAAGATGGTTCAATGCAACATCACCGAGGATCTTGCTTCGGACTCTTCCTTGTATCTTTCTGCCATGCAGCACGCACAGGTGAAGGGAGATAATGGATACGGAAGATACCGCCCCTAACTGTTGTAAGGAGCGCTGAATAGAGAGCGAGTTTTACACAGAAAGAAAACAACGACAAACGTGATTCAGCTGGTTCGCCTTAATCTGGTACCACTCGGGATCGCAGGCTTCCAGGCTTGAATTCAGTTTGTAGGTACAAATAGGAACTTAAACGATTTTGGAGGGAACTCATATCCATTTCCATGTGTTATCTCCAATAGTCTGTCACGACTTTGGACTGTTCGCAAGATTTCCTTACATACAGGGTCTTTACATTCTGAGAAAGTAGCCATTAAGATGTGAGACAGAAGGCAAACGCAGAAAATAAATTTTCATTTGAACCCATTACCGTGGATAGGAGATTGCCTCACTTATGGAAGAAAAAATAGGGAATAAATACTTGGTGTGCCATTGACACGGAATATCAAAATGGATGCTGGTAGATTGACAGGTATTTCGTCAATAGCTTATAAGACTACTGGTAGATAACAGGACTAGCGGGAATTCATAATATTGCATATGATTCAGTAACACGTTGGTTAGCATGGTATGACCTAGTGTGAGAATGGAGAGAGCAGGGACAGAATAGCAAACAAAGCGAGATAGAGAGTTCTTTGAACGAACAATAGAGGAAGATAAATATAAATCATTGTTCAGAAGGAAAGCGAGGGAGAGAGAAGGTACGGAGAGAGCGAGAAAGAGAGACGGAGACAAAGAGAGAAGGATGGATAAGTAGATAGAAGGAGAGAGACAGCGTGGAGAGAGAGAAGAGCGAGAGGGAGAAGGAGGGGTGAGAAAGGTTTACAGTGTGAGAAAATGGCAAGAGTTCAGATTTCAATGAAATGAGATTCAGTTTCCTGTTCCGTTTTATCTGCCAATCGTCTAGTAGGGCACTGTGAAGTCTACTTTTAATACGATTTTACTCTCCAATGTCTGTCACAGTGATAACTTCTTGGAAGTTATCTGCCGCCCTATCGAGACAGAAGGCAGAAGTATGTGTTCCCTCTGTTTCTTATTGATTACATTTGCCATCCTGATAGGTAAGACGCTCTACATATGACCAAGGACTGAAACATGAGTTCAGTGCAAGTCAGGGATATTACTGAATTCTGTGTTTTAATGCAGGAACAAGAGAGAAAGATTCAATGATTTAGGATGCTCCTAAATGAACAGCTGACGAAAGTCAGATCATCACACTGAATTGCAATTACACACGAACTAATGCAAGCATTTTTGATACACTCCGTCTCGTGGCAAATCTCTAAAAATGACTGCTGAAGGTATATGGTCCAGCAATACTGGAACGGCCTCCAGAATGTTCGGCGAGGTTTAAAGCTGAGATGCACAAAAAAGCAGAGTCAGCTATTTAAGTATCTCTGAGGTTCTTGTGCCAGACTCTGGCGTATACCACTGTGCAATGGACCCTTCAGGATTAGCAGGGAGACATTGGGCCCGGACAAAATCCAGGCTGGCGTGATAATTAGAGGGCGCATTCGCTGGGAAACTGGTACAGCGGGACGCACAAAGTATGAGGATCACGTGATCAACTTAAAACGCTGCATTCAGCGCCAAAATGCGCACAACATTAAGGAACACTTCTTGAATTCCGGGTTACCTAAGGATATTGTGGCAGCTACCCGAAGCATTTCCACTATATCTCGGTGTCCATGTGTCTCTCTGTTCCCTATCACAATATCCTGTCGTTAACAATATCTTGTGGGGAGACAGATGGACGGTGGGGGTATGTGGGTCAACAAAAATAAACTAGATCGGAATACAGTGGCAGACAGAGTTCGACTGAGAAACTCAACGACGGAAATATAGGACAGTATGGGAAGAGAGAATAGAGAAGGAATTGCATTGCTAGAAATGAAGAGTCAGTAAAAGTGCAACGAAGGAGGGAGGGGTGAGAGCGACAAATAGAATAAAATTAGAGAGATTGTTTAAGAGACAGTGAACGTAGTAGTTCCATTCAGATCGGTGGCTAAATAGACTCAGCTCTGACTTCCACGGTTCAGCTCCCATTTAGCAGAGCAATTTACGCAGATTTTAAACGAAGTGAAGGGTGCAGCGTATCTGACACTATTCTCACAGATCTGTGGTGTTAGCTTGTTGGATGTTATCTGGCTTTAGATCGTGCCTGAAATCAGACGCCATGTCCTTCCTTGATCCTTACTGACTAAGCTGCCCGGCGAATCTTTGCACAAATAGTGTGTGTCTCGTAGGGGAGAGACTTATCTCTCTGCATCGATGCTTAAGATAGAACAAGTCGTAATGCTGAGCTGCAGTTACACATTCGCAAGTGTTTTGATATTCCATGGGACATTTCAGTTTTGCGAGCAAAGACCTTTCTTTTTGAAATTTTAGAAGATGTGGGGTAGTTGAATAGCTATGTATGATATGATAGGAGGATGCCAGATGTGAGTTGTTTTATTAACGAAGAATATGTTGGCTACACAGAGTGTGCTGTCAGGAGTCTATTGGCGTGGATCGGAGATGCCTCCCTAACAGCATACAAATCTTAAGGAATAAATCTTGCAGACATTTGAAAAACTAGTTCAATGCCAAGGGACTGAAACATATTGTCTTAAGGGCCTACTTTAGGGTCTTCAAATAACTAACAAACAAAACAAATAAATACATAAATACATCAACTACTTCCAGCGAGATATTGCTGATGTTGAAGAAGCGACAACATGAAAAGTCTTGTGATCGATTACACATTGATAAGACTGCGTAGTGAACATGCAGAGAACTGGGAAACCGAGGAAGTAGGGCACGCTGGGAAAGAGAGAGAGACGACAAAGAGAGCGAGATCGAGAAAGAGAGAGAAAGAGAAAGAGAGAGAGAGAGGAGCGGGGATGAATGCGGGACGTTGAAAGAGCGAAGAAACAGGCAGAACCTCGAATCGAAACAAAGCAACTGCTGATTGGTGCTCAGAAAGGCTCGTTTCATTGTGTCAGCCAATCCTTTAACCAGGGAAATGCCCCCGCTCTTAGAATAGGTGAAAGGTATTGATGAAACGATCTCACACCACAATATCTATTAAGTGATAATAACGTCCTGGAAGGAATCTCCGTTCGCTTCAGCCAGAAATTAGACACTATGATATCCATCTTTTTATTTCTGATTGGATTGGCTGTGCTGCCTGGTGAGTCTCTGCGAAGCTGGCTAACGAATTTCCCCGGCGTTGAATACAAGCCAGCGATGTCGATGTATTCTGTTCTTTATTGTGGGAGCAAGCGGAAAAGATTCAGTGACGCAGGATCCTCCCGACTTAACGTCCGAGAAAAGACAAATCACAACTTTTAAATGTAATTACACTTACGCTAGTGCAAATATCTTTTGGTACATTCAACATAGCGGCAAACGTCCAAATTATTTGCTGAAGGTACATAGCATAGGAGGAATGGAGCGGCATCCAGATTGCAGTGCGGTTTACCGCTAGTTTGCAGAAAGGCAGCAAGACGTCGCAATTGAATATCAGGGAAGCTCGTGTGTCGGACTCTGACATGTACGTCTGTGCAGTGAGCACCACACTGTTGTAAGGCGACGGTGGGTCCAAACAAAAACCGGTCCTGTTTAATGCTAAAAGCTTTCACTGGAGGGTGTCGTTTTGCGACCAAACTCGAAGGGGCTGATTACAACGCGGACCCAAACTGGAACTGTAAAACTTTCCGGGATATCGGAATCTGCATTCACCCACGCTCTGTTGCTGCAACCGCATATCACCATTAAGACCCATGTCTGAACTTGTCTTATGCCACTTTGTTCGAGTGTCTGCAGTGGGAAATAATGAGAACGGAGTGCATCCAGAATATATTTAAATGGCATAATGGCTGACTAAACGAAACCAGATGGTGTGAAAATTGACGATTTTCCGATTGATGAAGAATTGCAAGTGGCACGCCAATGAAAGTCAGCATGTTGGAAAAAAAAAAACTACTTATTGTGTATTTTGGAAATTTAGATAATGCGACAGAACCAGTGGATGCTCAGCGTGATAGAGAATGCAGATACTATTTTGGTCTTAGCTGTGAGAAAGAGGTTTAAAATTTATGATTAAACTACATATACGCGATCGCATACTATCCCGAGATTCATATTTTTTAGGCATTTTCAGTGTAAAAGAGAGCAAGGGGACGAGAGAAGGAATGGAATCAAACAGGGCGATTGCTTGTACAATCTCATTTCCAGACCAGATTTAACTGATCTAATTTTATCGCCACGTGAAGTTCGCTACATATGTAAATTGGATAGAAATTTGTTTATTATTGTCACATGATTGGCTTGATTCGGTTTTTACAGATGAATTCACTACACCCTTTATGGAGGTAGTACAAATTTAAACAATAAAAGAATGCAAAAAAATAAATTCTAAGAGCCATATAAAAATGCAGGGTAGGCAGGAATTACAGAGCAAGGTCATACCGAGGTGGATGGGATTGAGATACAATTTCATCCTACCGTTCAATATTCTTGCAGAGGAAATAATCTATTGTTGCTTTTAGAACTTTGAATCAGCTCACCATCGAAGAGACAAAGAGTGGGAACGTCAGATTACTACCGAGGGAGCACAAAGTGATAGCTTTTGTTTCCAAAGGTATATTTCGGTTTTTTGAAACTGTTATTTTAATTATATGTTCACTGTGTCGAAGAATTCCATTACCACACTGTCTCTTCTGAAATGGTGAAGGAGACTCGATAGGTCAAGTGGCCTAATTCAGTTCCTCAATCTTATGGTCTTATTTTCAACCAATTTATCGGTCCAATTGTCGCACATTCTTCTTAACGTACACAATCAGTGATCCTCCGATCTCTGGCACATGCTACCCAGGACGCCTTTTGCGGGCAGTGTAATACATGGTAAAGCACAAAACGTGGAATCTGAGCCCAGAAGAATTATGCTGGCAGCATCGAAAATGTCATATTCCAACCGGATCCCTGGTGAAATAACAGCAGAGATCGCCAGGTTGCTGCGACAGGCCCTCTGCAGTACACAACTATCACCACTTCCCCGCTCAACCGATATTTTCTGAGTTAGTGAAAGACAGCCGGATGTATTCCTTCACTTTGCAGACGCTTACAGTTACCCCAAACTGGTTTACGTTTATCATATATTTTGTTGTTGTCAGACATACCAGAGTACAGACAAAAGAACGTCCAGCATGCTTCAACGGTTGCTTTTAAAATCAGAGAATGGGCACAATACAAAACCTGACATATGTAGTCTCCACAGGGGGGACCTGTCTTGTCGTGTCTTTGCCTCTGTTGGGTATGTCTGGCCGTTCTGCCGTTACCTGACGGAGAGACCACCCCACCCCGGTGTGGAGCTGAAGTTGAGTCCCGGCTTGTCGGAGGATAAGTCCCGGCTCTATGTCTATGTTCTGTCCTGTCTCATGTTAGTGTTGTGTTAAGGATGAGTCCTGGCTTGTCGAAGGATAAGTCCCGGCTCTATGTTGATCTTCAGTTCCCAGTCTGTCTCTCAGCTCCAGCCTCCGAGTTATAAGCCTCGGCATTTCAAGACGAAGATCCCGCAGCCAAGCTCCGAGAACCCAAGCCTCGAGGATCCCTCAGCCAAGCTGCAAGAACCCAAGCCCCGAAGATCCTTCAGCCAAGCTTCAAGAAGCCAAGCCTCGAAGATCCTTCAGCCAAGACTCAAGACCCCAAACTTCGAGGATCCCAAGCCATGGTCAAGACCCAAGACCCCAAGCCTAGAGGATCCCAAGCCAAGCTCAAGACCCAAGACCCCAAGCCTCGAGGATCCCAAGCCAAGCTCAAGATCCAAGACCCCAAGCCCCGAGGATCCCAAGCCAAGCTCAAGACCCAAGACCCCAAGCCTCGAGGATCCCAAGCCAAGCTCAAGACCCAAGACCCCAAGCCTCGAGGATCCCAAGCCAAGCTCAAGACCCAAGACCCCAAGCCTCGAGGATCCCAAGCCAAGCTCAAGACCCAAGACCCCAAGCCAAGCTCAAAACCCAAGACCTCCAAGCCTCGAGGATCCCAAGCCAAGCTCAAGACCCAAGACCCCAGCCTGCAGCCAAGCTCAAGACCCAAGACCCGCAAGCCTCAAGGATCCCAAGCTAAGCTCAAGCCCCAAGACCCCAGCCTGCAGCCAAGCTCGACCCAATACCCCAAGCCTCGAGGATCCCAAGCGAAGCTCAAGACCCAAGACCCCAAGCCTCGAGGATCCCAAGCCAAGCTCAAGACCCAAGACCCCCAAGCCTCTAGGATCCCAAGCCATGGTCAAAACCCAGGAACCCAGCCTCAATCCATGTGATGTTCTTGCCTGGTTCTGGAGTCCAAGCCCGAGGCAAGACGCAGGTTCTGGGCCTTTGTCCAGTCTCCGGCTCGGAGTCCAAGCCTTGTCCCCTAGTCCATGGTTCCTAGTTCTGGTCCCGCTTTCCGTAGCCCAATTCTGCTTTCTTATCCCTGCTCCTTTTCTGAATCCTCTCACGTCCTTACTCTAGTCAAGTCCTGATCCTTGTACTTTAGTGTCTGTGTCTCGCATTTGGGTCCGTTCCCAGCACCCCATTGTGACACACTTTTAATTCCAATATCCCCGATTGGTAATCGGCATTAAACTCTCCATGGGAGTACAGGAAGAGACAGAGAGAGAGAGAGAGAGAGAGAGAGAGAGAGAGAGAGAGAGAGAGAGAGAGAGAGAGAGAGAGAGAGAGAGAGAGAGAGGAGGGAGAGAGAAGAGGCCACTCACATCCCTATGATTGCTATAATCCCCTAATTTAGAAAAGAAAGACGAATATACATGGAAGCTAAAGCGCCGAGTCTCCCGGAAAGTCTCTTGTTAAACTAACTTGAATCATTTCTGTTTCATCGGAGTAACATCTTCAAATTTTCCTCTGTTTATTTTATTCAAATTACCATGATATCGCTGCGAGGTTCTTTGTATTTACCACTCTGCTTGGTGAATCTGGTGAATCCGTCAGAGCGTGCCCTCCAGGATTACTGCGTTCCGGCGCACCTCACACCTTCGAGGCTCGATACAGGGACAGATGGGGCAGAAGTTGTGAACGTCATAAGAGAGATTTAATGAGCGTGGAAGAGCAGACCGTGTCACTGTATTGATCTGCGCGAAGACAGTCCAGTAATATTTCGGTCTCTGGGCAAAGATGTTCCACTTAACTAAGTTCTTGGGCATCTTGCCCGACTCCAGTGAATAGCTTTGCACAGTTCAGCAGTCCACGTTCCACGGCGATACAGGATCTGGACACCTCATTTTTTGCATTGTTTGTCTGCTCTAACCGGGTCCCTTCCATGTCCGGTAAACAGCTAATCCCAGTTCGTCCATGTATATAAATATTTGATGTGCTATTGATAAGAAATATCCAACTGTGTCCTGGAGATTAAAAGGTATTCCGACAATAACTTACAAGGCTATAATAAGTTAAAAGCAGCAACAGGGGAAAGCCATAATTTTGCGGATGACTCGTAGGAATCGTCGCGGATACCTTGGTTGGTATGGAGTGATATGGTGTAAAAATAGATAGCGCAGGGGCATAATCGCAAGGAAAGTGGAAGCGAGTTGAAAGAGAGTTCAAACATGTACATAAATAGAAAAGTAGAAATCAATGTCCGGAGTAAGAAAGAGAGGGATTGCTGTCAAAACAGAATGTGCTTTCAAGAATCTCCTGGCGTGGATAGCAGATTGGCTCGTCAATAGCAAAGAAATACTAGACGAACACTTGCTGACATTGAATAACTAGTTCAATGCCGGAAGATTGAAAAATGTTGACCTAAGGGGCAATTGTTTGATATATCACCAAATAACCAACAAAACAAACAAATAAATAAACGAACTACTTCCAGCGGGATACTGTCGAATCGAAGAAGCGACCATGTGAAAAATGCTTAATTGGGTATGATTACACATTGATAAGAGTTTGAGTACGTTGTGATTATGCAGAGAACAGGGTAACAAAGGCTGTAGGACACACTGAGAAACAGAAAGAAAGAGAGAGAGAGAGAAGCGGGGATGAATGTGGGACATTAAAAGAGTGGAGAATGAGACAATGACGTAAGAAAAAAAACAGATTCTGATTGGTGCTCAGAAAGTTTTTGTTCGTTGTGTCAGCCAGTTCTTTAAACAGGAAAATGCACCCGCTCTTACATAAGGTGAAAGGTATCGCTGAAAAGACCTCACACTACAATACCTATTGAGTGATAATTACGTCCTGGAAAGCATCTGCCATTTGATTCAGCTGGAATTTAGACATCATGATTTCCCTCTGTTTATTAATGATTGCACTGGCTGTGCTGCCTGGTGAGTGTCTGTGAAGGTGGCCAGCGAATTTCCCCGGCGTTCAACACAAGCCGGCGTTGTTGATGTATTTTGTCCTTTATTGCAGGAGCGAGTGGGAAAGATTCAGTAACGCAGGATCCTCCCGAATTAACGGCCGAGGAAGGACAGAACATAACACTGAACTGTAATTACACTGACGATAATCCATATTTTATTGGTTGGTACATTCAACGTAGTGGAGAACCTCCAAATTATTTGCTGAAGGTATCTAGCACAAGAGCAATGAACCGAAAAAATCGGTTTATCGCTAGTTTGCAGAAGCTCAGCAAGACGGCTCAATTGAAAATCCGTGAAGCTCTGGTGTCGGACTCTGGCAGGTATCTCTGTGCAATGAGTACCACACTGTTGTATGAAGACGGCGGGTCCGGATAAAAACTAGTCCTGTATGTTGCCAAAAGCTCTCACAGGAGGGCGCCTTATCGCGGTGAATCTCGAAGGGGTGCACCCGGAAATCATCCATGGCCACGTGCCCTGCGAAAGAGCGCTGTAAGCAGCAGCAGAGGCGCCGAAGCTAAAGGCACAGTTCCTGATTACAAGGCGCAACTGAACTGGAAATTTACAATTCATTTCCTGAATAACGCAATGCACATCGCCCATCTTCTTTTGCTGTAAGGGTATATAACGATGGACAGCCTTGACTGACATTGTCTTTGGCCACTTTGTTCGTTTGTTTGCACAGAAAAATAATATGGAATGAGTGGAACCGGTATATATTTAAAGTGGTCAATGTAAACAGAGGGTGGCAAAATTGGTAATTTCCTGAATGACAAAGAATTGCAAGTGGCATGCTGACCAAACCCAGAAATTAACAACCCACTGAAATTAAGGAAGATACAACAGCTACTAATCATTTATGCTGATCATTTAGATAATCGGACAGAACCTGCCGATGTTTAGCGTGATGGAGATTGCAGATACTATGTTCGTCGATGTATTCCCGTGCTGTGTGTGAAACGGGTTCAGTGTTGAAAGTAACTTTCTCGTTAAAATACATACAGGCGATCACATACTAACCCGAGATTCATATTTTGAAGGCATTTTGAGAATAATCGAGCGAGAGAGGAAGAGAGGGAATGGGATCATAACAGATTGATAGTTTGTATAATCTGGATTCCCAGCCAGATTTAACGGATCCGATGTAATCGCCACGTGGAGTATTTTGGTATATATATATATATATCTACATTCCAAACGGAATTTATTTATTATTGTCGCATGATTGCATCGGTGTGATTATTACAGATGGATTCACTACACTGTTTATCGCGGTAGTTCAAAGAAAAACAATTAAAGAATACAACAATATAGGGTAACAAACGTATAAATATGCAGCGCAGCCAGGAAATAAAGAACAAAATGATACCGAGGTGGATTGGGATTGGGATTCAATTTCATCCTACACTTCAGTATTCATACAACCGGGTAGAATGTATACTTGTGCGCATTGAAACGTGCTTTTAGACTTCAGGGTTTTCCCTCAGATGGAAGGGAGAAACAAAGAGACCGACCGATTACTGTCGAAGGAACAGAAATTGATTGCATCTGTTTCCAAAGCTATCGTTCGACCTTCTGAAACTCCCACTTTAATATATGTTTAGCGTTTCGAAAAGTTCAATTACCACACAATTTCATCTGAAATGGCGGAGCAGACTCGATCGGAAAAATGGCAGAATTCTGAACTTCTATCTTATCGTATAATGGTTAACAGATTTATCTGCCCAATTTTCGCAAATTCCTCTTACACGTACCTCAGTGATATTTCGATCAGGGGGACGGGCTACCCAGGGCATATTTTACGGGACCTTGAAAACGTGTTAACGCGGGAAATGTGGAAACTGAGCACATAGGTATCTGCTGATCGAATCGAATATCGGAATCGCAGCGGATCCCTGTTTACATGGCACCAGATATCACCACATTGCAAGATAGGTAATCTGCAGTCAACCACCTCCATTTTTACCGCTCAACCCATATTCTATGAGTTGCAGGACAGCCTGATATCTTCCTTCACTTTGCAGATCCTCACACTGATTTCAAACTGGTGATGTTACATATATTTCTGTGTTTTTTTTTTCAGGTGTACCAGGGTACAGCGAAAAACCTATTCAGCATGCTTCAATGGTTCCCGTTAAAATAAGAGACTGTGCATAATATACAACACGAAATTCATACCCTACACAGACATCCTCCAAACAGTACAAAAACACAAAACAGCATGGCAGTGAGAGAAAGAAAAGAGAAATAGGGAGAGAAAGACAGAGAGATGGAGAGAGAGAGCGAGAGAGAGAGAGAGAGAGGGGAGAGAGGGGTTCAGGTGCGATCTTCAAAGAACGGGGAAATGAGTAGAAAGACGAATAGAATGAAGCAGGGTCTACTTGCTCTTCTGAAAGATTTGGATACTTTATGTCAGAGAATGCAAAAAACAGGGATACGTCCCTGATCTTACACAAGGTGGAAGCTATCACTGAAACGATCTCACACCACAATATCTGTTGAGTGATAATTACGTCCTGGAAGAATCTGCCGTTGGATCCAGACAGAAATTGGACACCATGCTTTCCCTCTTTTCATTACGGATTGCATTGGCTGTGCTGTCTGGCGAGTCTCTGCGAAGGTGGACAGCGAATTTCCTATGCGGTTAATACAAGACAGCGATGTTTACTTACTGTGAACTTTATTTCAGGAACGCGCGGGAAAGATTCACTGACGTAGGATCCTTCTGACGTAACGGCTGAGGAAGGACAGAACATACACTGATGCAACTATCTTTTCGTACATTCAACATTGTGGAGAATCTCCAAATTACTTGCTGAAGTTATAGGGTATAGCTATAACGGAGCAGCATCTGGATTGCCCAGTGAGGTTTACCGCTGGTTGCAGAAGGCCAACTAGACGGCCTAATTAAATTTTCTTGCAGCTGTAATGTGGAATACTGGCATGTATCTGTAATATATACAAAAATAATTCTGTACAATGCAAAACAGTCCTCACTGGAGGGTTCCTTTTTCCGGGAAACTGGACGGACGCACCTAGAAATCAGTCATTGACTTGTGCCCTGGTTCAGTTTGCTGAAATCAGCAGCAGACAGCTCAGAATCTAGAGGAGCAGTTCGTGACACCAATGCGCAAATAAACTGGAATTTTACAATGCATTTCCGGGGTACGGCAATGTTTTTTCACCCAACCTCTTGTGCTGCAATTGCATACCACGATTGACAACACTGCCTGACATTGTCTTTGTACACATTGTTCGAGTGTTTGCAGCGAGAAATAATGAGAATGGATTGGAAACAGGATATATTTAAATAGGACAATTGCTGGCAAACGGAAAACAGGTGGGAATAATGGTGGTCTTCGGATTAACAAAGATCTGCAAAGTGGCATGCTACTTACATTAAGGATGCTGCAACAGCTACCTTGATTTATACTGAGTATTTAGATAATGCGACAGAACCTGCCAATGTTTCGCGTGATAGCGGAAGAGGTTCAATGTTCAAAGTAACTTCATCTTTTAAGTACATATACATGACTGCATACTACCCATATACATATATTATGAAGCCATTTTCAGTAGAAAAGAGAGCGAGAGAGGGAGAGAGGGAATGGGAGCACAACAGAGTGATATCTTGTATAATCTGGATTCCCAAACAGATTTAACGGATCTGATGTTATCACCACGTGGGGCATTTTGCTGGATTTGTTTGTTTATTCCTGTCGGATGATTGCATTGACTGGGATTTAAGAGAACAAATCTTTAAACAGTTTATCGAGGTGGTACAAAGGAATGATAAAATAAATACCTTCACATCCACTTGAAAGAGTCAGTGAGGGAGAAAAACGGAAGGAAACGAATAGGAGGATGACGAAGAGATGCGGAGGCAAAAGTGATGGATTGAGACAAAGAGAGGGAGATTAGACAGTAAGGATAAGAGAAAAAGACAGGAGCGAGGAAAAATGTGGCAGCAGGGAGAATGAGTGCGGAGAGCGAGGGCGAGCGCACGCGTGCGAGAGAGAGAGAGGGGGGGGAGAGAGAAGAGCAGTCAGTTAACGCCACTCACATTCCTATGATTGCTATAATCCCCTAATTTAGGAAAGAAAGACGAATATACATCGAAGCTAAAGCGCCGAGTCTCCCGGAAAGTCTCTTGTTAAACTAACTTGATTCACTTCTCTTTTATCGGAGTAACATCTTCAAATTTTCCTCTGTTTTTATTTTATTCAAATCACCATGATCCCGCTACGAGGTTCTTTGTATTTACTACTCTGCTTGGTGAATCTGGCGAATCCGTCAGAGCGTGCCCTCCAGGATCACTGCGTTCCGGCGCCCCTCACACCTTCGAGGCTTGATACAGGCACAAATGAGGCAGCATTTGTGAACGTCAGAAGAGAGATTTAGTGAGCGTGGAAGGGCAGACCGTGTCACTGTATTGTTCTACACGAAGACAGTCCAGTAATATTTCGGGTCTCTGGGCAAAGATATTCCGCTTAAATAAAGTTTGGGGGCATCTTGCCCGACTCCACTGAATAGCTTTGCCCAGTTCAGAACTCAACGTCCCATGGCATATAGGATCTGGACAACTCGTTTTTCGCAATGTTTGCCTGCTCTAACCGGTACCTTCCATGTCCGCTAAACATGTAATCCCAGCTCGTCCATGTAAATAAATATTCGATGTGCAATTGACAAGAAATATCCAACGGAGGCCTAGAGATTGAAAGGTATTCCGACATTAACTTCAAAGGCTAATAATGAGTTAGAAAGCGGCAACAGTGGAAAGCCATAATTTTTGTGGATGACTCGTAGGAATCGTCGCGGATACATTGGTTAGCATGGAGTGATATGGTGTAAAAACGGATAGCGCAGGGGCAGAGGAAGCCAGAATGAGTTGAAAGAGCGTTTAAACGTGCAGATAGATAGAAAAATGGAAATCAATGTTCTGAGTAAGAAAGAGAGGGATTGCTGGCGAAACAGAATGTGCTTTCAGGAATCTCTTGGCGTAGATAGCAGATTCGCTCCGCAACAGCAAACAAGGACTAGACAAACACTTGCTGACATTGAATAACTAGTTCAATGCCGGAAGATTGAAAAATGTTGACCGAAGGGACAATTGTTTGATATATCACCAACTAAACGAACAAATAAATAAATGAACTACTTCCAGTTGTATACTGTCGAGTCGAAGAAGCGACCATGTGAAAAATGCTTAATTGGGTATGATTGCACATTGATAAGTTTTTGAGTATGTTGTGATTATGCAAGGACAGCAGGGTAACAAAGGCTGTAAGGCATACTGAAAAACAGAAAGAGAGGGAGAGAGAAAGTAACGCAGGACATTGAAAGAGCGGAGAAACAGGCAGAATGACGTAAGAAAAAAAGCAGATTCTGATTGGTGCTCAAAAAGTTTTTGTTCATTGTGTCAGCCAGTCCTTAACCACAAAAGGTGAAAGGTATTGCTGAAGAGACCTTACACTACAATATCCAATATCCATTGAGTAATAATTACGTCCTGGAAGGCATATGCCATTCGATTCAGCTGGAAATTAGACACCATGATTTCCCTCTGTTTATTCATGATTACGCTGGCTGTGCTGCCTGGTGAGTGTCTGTGAAGGTGGCCAGTGAATTTCGATGGCGTTCAATACAAGCCGGCGTTGTTGATGTATTCTGTCCTTTATTACAGGAGCGAGTGGGAAAGATTCAGTGACGCAGGATCCTCCCGACTTAACGGCCAAGGAAGGACAGAAGATAACACTGAACTGTAATTACTCTTACGATACTCCATATTTTATTGGTTGGTACATTCAACGTAGTAGAGAACCTCCAAATCTTTTGCTGAAGGTATCTAGCACTGGAGAAATGGATCGAATGAATCGGTTTACCGCTAGTTTGCAGAAGGTCAACAAGACGACTCAATTGAACATCGGTGACGCTCTGGTGTCGGACTCTGGCAGGTACCTCTGTGCAATGAGCACCACACTGTTATATGGGGACGGCGGGTCCGGACAAAAACTAGCCCTGTATGATGCCAAAAGCTCTCACAGGAGGGCGCCTTATCGCGGCGAATCTGCAAGGGGCGCACCCGGAAATCATCCATGGTCACGTGCCATGCCTAAGAGTTCTGTAAGCAGCAGCACGAGGCGCCGAAGCTGAAGGAAGTTTCTGATTACAAGGCGCAAGTGAACTGAACAGTAGCAATTCATTTCCTGAATAACGCAATGTGCATTCGCCCATCTTCTTTTGCTGAGAGGGTATATAACGATGGACAGCCTTGACTGACATTGTTTTTGACCACTTTGTTCGTTTGTTTGCACAGAAAAATAATATGAAAGGAGTGGAACCAGTATATATTTAAAGTGGTCAATGGAAAACAGAGGGTGGCAAAATTGGTGCTATTCAGAATGACAAAGAATTGCAAGTGGCATGCTACCGAAGCCCAGAAATTAACAACTCACTGAAATTAAGGAAGATCTAACAGCTACTCATTATTTATACTGAACATTTAGATTATCCGACAGAACCTCCCGACGTTTAGCGTGATAGAGGATGCAGATAATATGCTAGTCGGAGTATTTCCGTTCTGTGTGAAAGGGGTTCAGTGTTGAAAATAACTTCGTGGTTAAAATACATATAGGCGATAGCATTCTACCCCGAGATTCATATTTCGAAGGCATTTTCAGAATAAAGGAGCGAGAGAGGAAGAGAGGGAATGGGATGACAACAGAGTGATACCTTGTATAATCTGGTTTCCCAAGCAGATTTAACGGATCCGTTTTAATCGCCACGTGGAGCATTTTGGAATATATATAACAACAATAATACAACAATAAAGAATAAGAAACGTATAAAAATGCAACGCAGGCAGGAAATAAAGAAGAAATCATACTGAGCTGGCTTGGGATTGATATTCAATTTCATCCTATAGTTCAATATCCTTACAACCGGGTAGAATGTATATTTCTGCACATTAGAACGTGCTTGTAGACTTCAGTGTTTTCCCTCAGATGGAAGAGGGAAACAAAAAGAACGACCGATTGCTGTAGAAGGAACAGAAATTGATTGCATCTGTTTCCAAAGCTATATTTCGACCTTCTGAAACTCTCACTTTAATGGTATGTTTAGAGTTTCGAAAAATTCCATCACCACACTGTTTCATCTGAAATGGCGGAGCAGACTCGATCGGAAAAAAATGGCAGAATTCTGAACTTTCATCTTATCGTATAATGGTTTACAGATTTGCCTGTCCAATTTTCGCAAATTCCTTTTACACGTACCTCAGTGATACTTCGATCAGGAGGACGAGCTACCCAGAGCATCTTTTTATCGGACCGTGAAAACATGTAAACGGGGGAAATGTGGAAACTGAGCACACACGTGTCTGCTGATCAAATGGAATATCGGAATCGCACTAGATCCCTGGTTACATGGCACCAGATATCACCGCATTGCAAGATAGGTAACCTACAGTCTTTCATCCCCATTTATCTGCTCAACCGATATTCTATGAGTTGCAGGACAGCCTGATATCTTCCTTCACATTGCAGACCCTCATACTGACTTCAAACTGGTGATGTTACTTATCTTTCTGTTTTTTTTTTTCCAGGTGTACCAGGATACAGCGAAAAACCTATCTAGCATGCTTCAATGGTTCCATTTAAAATCAGAGAGTGTGCACAATATACATCACGAAATTCATACCCTCCACAGACATCCTCCAAACAGTACAAAATTTAGAAAATTCAAAACTGCATGGGAGAGAGAGATAGAGAGAGAAAGTAAGACAGAGAGAGAGAGGGAGAGAGAGAGGGCGGAGAGAGAGAGGGAGGGAGAGAAATAGAGAGAGAGAAAGAGAGAAGGGGGAAGGAGGAGTTGACGTGCGATCTTCAAAGAATAAGGAAACGAGTAGAAAGACTTTTCTACTCTTGGGTAGAAGACTTTTGGGTCTCTGGTCAAAGATGTTCCCCCTAAATAAGTTATGCGGCATTGTGCCGGACTCCACTGAATAGCTTTGCTTAGTTCAGCGCTCAACGTTTCCCGGTGATAGCAGATCTGAACACCTCAGTGTTCGCAATGTTTGCCTGCTCTAACCGGTTCCTTCCATGTCCGCTAAACATTTAATCCCACTTCGTCCATGGGGATAAATATTTGATGTGCTATTGACAAGTATTACCCAACGGGGTTCTGGAAGATTGAAAGGTACAGGTGTTCCGTCAATAACTTAAAAGGCTAATAATAAGTTGCATAACGGCAACTGCGGAATTGACTCGTAGGAATCGTCGTGGATACGCTGGCTAACATTAAGTTACATGGTGTGAAAGGATAGAACAGGTACAGAATGGCAAAGAAAGCGGGAGTGAGTTGTGCGTTCAAAAATGTAGATAAATAGAAATCAATGCCCGGAGTCAGAACGACAGAGAGGGAGAAGTAGGTAGGGATAGAGCAAGAGAGTGAGAATGACAGACGGTGATGAAGAGAGAACCACAGACGGAGAGAGGTTGAGTGGGGGGCGGGGGAGTGAAAGAAAGAGGGGCAGGGAAAGTGAGAGAGAAAGAGAGATTCATACTGTGGTATAAGGCAAAAAAGGGCTTTCAACGTAACTGGATTCTGATTCGCGCCTTTGTTCTGGTTTTATTTAGCAATTGTTAAGTATTGCACCCGTCAGTCTTCTTCCGATACGTTTCATTCTCCATTCTCTGTCATGTTGATAAATTCCTGCAAGTGATTTGCGATCCTATCGGGTCTAAAGCGAGTCAGTATTCGTCCCTCAGTCTCTTATAGGTTTCTTTCGCCATTCTGACAACTAAGACTCTGCGCACATGACCAGCGAGAACGCAGTACAGTGCAAGTCAGGGAAGTCACTGCATCCTGTCCTTTATTGCAGGAACGAGAAAGTACGATTCTGTGATCAGAATGCTCCAAAATTATCGTCTTACGAAAGTCAGATGATAACACTGAAATTCAGTTACACACGAATGAAGACAAACATATTTGATACACTCGGCATCGCGGAAAATCTCCTAAAAACTGCTGAAGCTATATGGCTGATGAAAACTGGAGCTGCCTCAGAAGGTCCGGCGAGGGTTACAGCTGTTCTGCACAATCGCAGAGTCGGCTCATACAAGTATCTCTGCAATTCTTGTCCGTGACTCTGGTGTACACAGTACCTCTGTATAATGGACCGCGCAGTGTTGCCGATCTGACAAAATCCAGGGTTACGTCATCACTAGAGGGCGCCTTTTGCTGGTGATCTGGAACAGCTGTACGCAGAATGCATGAGGATCACGTGGTCGATTTGAAATGCTGCATTCAGCCGCAAAATGCGACGAAACTTGTGGAAAACTTCTTGAACTTAGCTTTAGCTAGGGATATTTTGGCGGCTTTCCGAAGCATTTCTACTATATGGTAGTGGCAATGTCTCTCTGTTGCCTATAACAATATCTTGTGGTTAATTGTTTGCTGAACTTCAGTGTTCACTACCTTGAGAAATTAAACGGTGAACATGAGTGCCACCTAGGGATGCTGATGTTGTATATGACTAGACAACATTGGACATGCTGTCGCACTAAATGCTTCTGATGATGATAAATTTCAGGTGGCGTCCACTAGCATTATGTTTATAAAAGTGCAGGTAAATAGATGTTTATTTTACTGATTGAAAATTAATACAGAGTAGATAGACGTTGGATTAAAGGATGTTTCCACAACGAGTTTAAAGCTATATTGATAATTCACTAAAATTGCAAATTGGAATACAAAGGCAGACATAGAACCTTTGAGTGACATAGCGACGGAACTATAGCTAGTAACAAAATAGGGAACAAAGAAGGAGATGCAATGCCAGAAATGAAGTGTTAATTAAAATAGAACGAAGAAGGAAAGGATGAGATTGGAAAATATAATATAGTTAGAGTGAATGATAAATAAGCATAGAGTGCAGCAGTTCCATTCACGTCAGTGGTTAAATAGGCTTAGCTCTGAATTCCACAGTTAAACTCCGAGTTAGCCAAACAAATTACGGCAGGGTTTGCACGAAGTGAAGGGTGTAGCGTATCTGACATCATTCTCTCAAATCTGTGGTATTAACTTCTTGTTATCTGGCTTGTTATCTGGGGTGCATGGGGTGTCAGGGAGGGGTAGCACCTCTGGTGGTGGAACATGTCGCATCCTTTTCAGGGCGGTTAGTCCACCTGGCACTCAGCTCTCACCTGTGGCTCCCCGTAGCTGTTTGCATGCGACAGCGGCCACACCCCGGGCAACGGCTTCGACAAGCCGGCTAAACCATGTGAGGGTAGCCGACGGGTCTCAAGCCCTCGGTGAGATAGGGAGTTGTCTATCCCAGCATGTGAAGACAGACTCCGGCGGATTGAGCGGACGAGACCTATGGAAGGTCCAACGGTCACGAAGGTGGTCTCTGCAAGCGTCGTGGAACGTGTAGAGCAGGACAAGACACAGAAGACGTCCTGGTCATCCACTGCGCCTAGTCCCATCTCCAGCCGTCTAGACTCTGTCTTCCCACTGGATCCAGATGGGAATTCGGAAGAGAGAGTGAGGCTGACGCTGCGCAACTCTCCCTCAGTTAAATCCAAATCATGCGCTAGTCTCGACACCATCATAATGGTGTCGAGGTCCTCATCGACGTCAACGATGGACGAACAACTCTATAACTCTATCTGGCTTAAGACCGCGCGCGATAACAGGCACCGTGTACGTCTTTAATTCTTACTGATTATATTGTTTCTGCTGCCTGGCGAATCTTTTCGCAAATAGTTAGTGGGTGTCTTGCAGGTGCAATGGGAGCACTTGATGTTCAGTCATGTTGTCCTTCTTCTGTAGAACGTGTGGAAAAGATCTAGTTCTCTGCATCCATGATTAAAGGAAGACGGATCGTAAAGTTCAACTTCAGTTACACATCCGCAGGTGCCTATATATTCCACAGGTCATTTCAGTTTCAGCGAGCTAGGACCTTTCTTTTGGAACGAAGGAAGATGAGGGGTAACTTAACAACTTAATAACTGCCAAGAAGCATAGATAGAGAGGCCATTCAGCCCTTTGACCGAAGGGTGGAAATGGCTCATGCAAGTTTACGATATTTTAGTGCGATTGGAAATAATTACAAGGGGCGTGCCGATGTGAGTATTGTTTTTTTTAACGAAGAGAGTGCTGGCTACGCAGAACGTGCTTTCAGGAGTCTATTGGCGTGGATAGCAAATTGGCTCCCCAACTGCAAACAAAGATTAGGGAATAACTAGATGAACACTTGCTGACATGGAATAACTAGTTTAATGCTGGACGATTGAGAAATGTTTACCTAAGGGACTATTGTCCGATATACCACCAAATAACTAACTAAAGAAACAAATAAATAAATGAACTACTCCGGCGGAATACTGTCGATGACGAAGAAGCGACAATGTGAAAAACTCTTAATTGCGCTTGATTACTCATTGATAAGTTTTTGAATATTTTGTTATTCTCTAGAGAAAAGGGTAACAAATGCAGCACGACACACTGAGAAAGAGAGAGAGAGACAGAGAGAGAGAGAGAGAGAGAGAGAAGAATGCGCGACATTGAAAGAGCGGAGAAAGAGGCAGAATGACGTGCATGGAAAGAAAGCAGATTCTGATTGGTGCTCAGAAAGTCGCGGTTCATTGTGTCAGCCAATCCTTTAACGAAGAAAACGCCCCCGCTCATACAGAAAGTAAAAGTTATCGCTGAAAAGACCTCACACCACAATATCTATTGAGTGATAATCACGTCCTGGAAAGAACCTGCTGTCCGATTCTAACAGAAATTAGACACCATGCTTTCCATCTGTTTATTAATGATTGCATTGTCTGTGCTGCCTGGTGAGTGTCTGCGTAGGTGGCCAGCGAATTTTCCCGGCGTTCAATACAAGCCGGCGTTGTTGATGTATTCTGTCCTTTTTTGCAGGAGCAAGTGCGAAAGATTCAGTGACGCAAGATCCTCCCGACTTAACGGCCACGGAAGGACAGAACATAACACTGAACTGTACTTACACTTACGATGATGCGTATATCTTTTGGTACATTCAAGATAGTGGAGAGCCTCCAAATTATTTGCTGCAGGTATCTAGCATTGGTGGAATGTTTCGGCATCCAGATTGCCCGTTGAGGTTTACCGCTAGTTTACAGAAAGGGAGCAAGACGGCTCAATTGGATATCAGTGAAGCGCCTGTGTCTGACTCTGGAATGTATCTCTGTGCAATGAGTACCACACTGTTGTATGGAGACAGCAGGTCCGGACAAAAACTAGTGCCGTATTATGCAGAACAATCTCACAGGAGGGCGCCTTTTCGCGGCGACTCATGAAGGGGTTCACCCAGAAATCATCCATGGTCACGTGCCCTGCTTAAGAGCGCTGTGAGCAGCAGCAGAAATCGCGGAAGCTAAAGGAACAGTTTCTGATTACAAGGTGCAACCAAACTAGAAGTTTGCCACTCATTTCCTGAATAAATCAATGTGCATTCTCCCATCTTCTTTTGCTGTAAGGGCATATAACAATAAACAGCCTTGACTGAGATTGTCTTTGACCACTTTATTCGTTTGTTTGCAAGGAAATATAATAAGGACGGAGTGGAACCAGGATATATTTGTGATGATTAATTGCTGACCAAAGGAAAACACAGGATGCCCTCCAGAGGAAGCAGGATCTTCCAGTGGCCATACATTTTAATTCCACGTCCCATTCCCACTCCGATATGGCAACCCATGGCCTCCTGCACTGCTGAGATGAAGCCACACTCAGGTTGGAGGAAGAAAGCCTGATATTCCGTCTGGGTAACGTCCAACATGATGGCATGAAGATTGATTTCCCTAACTTCTTTTAATGCCCCTCCTCCTATTCTTAACACATTCGTATCTGTTTATTTATTTATTTATTTATTTTCATTCATTCATCTATCTATCTATCTATCTATCTATTTATCTATCTATCTATTTATTTATTTATTTATTTATTTATTTGTTCATTTATCCCTGTCTCTTTCCGTCTCACAATGACTCCTTGCCTGTTCCCCATCTTCCTTTCGTTCTCCCCTCCCCCTTTCTTTCTTCCACGGCCTTCCGTCCCAGGATACTCCCCCTTCTCCAGCCTTGTGTCCCTTTTGTCAATCAACTTCCCAGCTTTTGGCTTCATCCCTCCCCTCCTGTCTTCTCCTATCATTTTGGGTCTCCCCCTCCCCCTCCCAGTTTCAAATCTCTTACTATCTCTTTTTTTCCGTCAGACCTAACGAAGGGTCACGATCCGAAAAGTTGACTGTGCTTCTTCCTACAGTTGCCGCCTGAACAGCTGCGTTCCACCAGTATTTTGTGCGTATTGCTTGCATTTCCAGTGTCACGTGACAGGCACTCAGTTTTTATAAAAACAAGCAAACTTTAATCAAACCTTGCTCAAAAATAGCGAAATGTATTTAAACAACTAACTTAACCAGAAGTTAACTGCTATACGGCAACACTGGAACAGTTCTTAAAAGGGCAAATGTGAAAACAGTTCTTAAATTGGTAAATTCGAACACCGTTCTTAGCATAGTAAATTCGAAAGTCCAGGAGATTTATATAGTCAATTAAGAGAGACTTTCCTGCAGTAAAGAATTCCTCGAGGACGTGTCGTTACTGCTGAACCCAGCCGGACCTGCCTTGCTCGCAGGATTCATGACGATGGAAATAAAACGGCTTAAAGAAACTGATCTTTTCCTCTGGCGATTAGACGCTGCACTATCCTTCTTAATTTAGACGGGATATCTCAGTTGCAGGTCACTTTTACTTGAACGAAGATTCAATAAAGTTCGATCCTCTCCGAAACCGCCAAACAATATCAGCTTAACTCGACTCCTTCAGATTCCGTACATTAGTAATGTCTTCACTCTCCAATACTACTGAAAAGGTACACCAACAAAGCTGGCAGCTGTTGGTGAAACGGCCGGCCCAACACTTCCGTATCTTACAATAGAAAGTAAAACTCCGTTTTAAAACTAAACTGCGTTATGGTACGAATACGCAGCATAGCGGAGTATCTGACTGACGACCTAACTGAAAAGCTAACTCTGTCACCAGGGGTCTATCCTTATATACCTGGTGAGAACAGGTCACTACATGACCTCACATCGGCGGGAAAATTACATAATGTGACCTCCGCAACACCATTGCATCATCCTCATAAGACAGTCTCAAGATATCCATGAAGTATGTAACACCAGTATCTGCATATTTTCTCGTGTTTGGGGGACAAAATTTGTGTCTTCCAGAATGACATAGAATTGCAAGTGGGTTGCTACTGAAACCCAGAAATTTACAACCCACTGAAATTAAGGAAAAGTACAACAGCTACTGAGTATTTAGATAATCCAACATAACCTGCGGATATTTAGCGTGATAGAGAATGCAGATACTATGCCCGTCGGTGTATTCCCGTGCTGTGTGAAAGGGGTTCAGTGTTGAAAGTAACTTTGTGGTTTAAATACATATAGGCGACCGCATACTACCCCGAGATTCATATTTTGAAGGTATTTTCAGAATAAAAGAGCGAGAGAAAAAGAAACGTAATGGGACCACAACAGAGTCATTACTTGTATATGTCACAATGGAGGCGTTGGGAACGGACCGAAATGCTAGACACAAACACAGAACCAGGCAAGGACATGACATGGCTTCAGGACAAGACGTGGCTGGGGTCTAGAGGCCTGAGCTTGGAGACAGGCTGGGGTCTTTGGTCTTGAGGTTTGAGGCTGGGCTCTTGGGTCGTGAGCTCGGCTGCAGGCTGGGGTCTTGGGTCGTGAGGCTTGAGACTGGGGTCTTGGTCTTGAGGCTTGACGCTGGGGTCTTCAGGCTTGTCTTCTTGGAGCTTGACTGCGGGATCATCCATGCTTGGGTTCTTGGGGCATGGCTGCGGGATCTTCGAGGCTTGTATTCTTGCTTGGCTTGGGATCCTCAAGGCTTGGATTCTTGGAGCTTGGCTTGGGATCGTCGACGCTTGGGTTCTAGGAGCTTGGCTGCGGGATCTTCGTATTGAAATGCGGAGGCATATAACTCGGAGGCTGGAGCTGAGAGACCGAGTGGGAACTGAACAACAATATAGAGCCGGAACTTGTCCTTCGGAAAGCCGGGACTCATTGTTAACACGACAGCAACATGATGCAGGACAGTACCCAGATATTGAGCCTGGACTTATACTTAGACAAGCCGGGACACAACCTCTCCTCACCAAGGTGGGACAGGCACATCTGTCGGGTAACGACAGAACGACTGGACTTACCCAACAGAGGCGAAGGCCAGACATGTGCCCCCGCAGGGCAATGGCCAAACGGCCTGACTTACCCCACGGAGGCGAGGACAAGACAAGACATGACCCTCCGCAGGGCAACGGCAGAACAGCCTGACTTATCCCACGGAGGCGAACACAAGAAGAGAGAAACAATAAAGAAAGACAGACAGTCCCATCTCTGCTTCGGGGTTGCTGGGATTCGCAGTTACACCCAGAAACCACCGCCGGCTACAGAAACAGCCGGATCCCTACCGAGCTCGGAGTGTGACGGCGACTCAGCTGGACCGGGAAACAGCCGAATCCGTACTGCAAACAACTACTCCAACGAGTGGCAACAAGGCTCCATGAAGCGGTGGTCCTACAACCAGGCCTCGAGATCTCAAATGGTTTCTCTAGCTTTCCATCAGCAGGTTGCTCCAAGTCGTCTCACAAGACAAACCAGCAGCCCACACTCAACCCCAGGGATACTTATATTTCAAGCCCAAATATGGAAATCAGGTGCCTATGAAAACTCAACCAAACGAGGGACAGCTGGAAGACCCGGAGTCCTGAGTCCACGGACCGGACCGTGAACCGGAATGCGAAATTCACGGACCAGACCATGAGAGTATAATCTGGTTTCCCAACCAGATTTAATTGATCCGATGCAATCGCCACGTGGAGAATTTTGGTATATATATCTACATTGCAAACGGAATGTGTTTATTATTGTCGCATGACTGCATCAATTTGGTTATTACAGATGAATTCACTGCACTGCTTATCGCAGTAGTACAAAGTAAAACAATAAAAGAATACAACAATAAAGTGTAACAAACGTCTAAAAATACAGTGCAACCAGGAATAAGGAAGAAGTTCATACCGAAGTGGATTGGGATTGAGATTCAATTTCATCCTATAGGTCAATATTCTTACAACCGGGTAGAATGTATACTTGTGCACATTGGAACGTGCATTTAGATTTCAATGTTTTCCCTCAGACAAACAAAGAGAACGACCGATTATTGTCGAAGGAACAAAAAATGATTGCATCTGTTTCCAAAGCTAGGTTTCGAACTTCTGAAACTCTCACTTTAATGAGCGGTGCGAAAAATTCCATCACCACACTGTTTCATCTGAACTGGCGGAGCAGACTCGATCGGAAAAAATAGCCGAATTATAAACTTCTATCTTGTCGTCTCATGGTTAACAGATTAACCTCTCCAATTTTCGCAAATTCCTCTTAACACGTACCTCAGTGATCATTCGATCAGGAGGAATGCTACCCAGAGCATCTTTTACGGGACCTTGGAAACATGATAACGGGAGAAACGTGGAACCTGAGCACATAGGTATCTGCTGATCGAATCGAATGTCGGAATCGCACTGGATCCCTGGTTACATGACACCAGATATCAGCGCACTGTAAGATGGGTACCCTGCAGTCATTCACCTCTTTTTTTCCCGCTCAAACGTTACTCTATGAGCTGTAGGACAGTCTGATATATTCCATCACTTTGCAGACCCGCACACTTACCCCAAACTAGTTAATGTTCATTATATCATGCTTTCTTTTTTTTTTTCGCTCTGGTGTGCCAGGGTACAACGAAAAACCTACCCAACATGCTTCAATGTTTCCCATTAAAATCAGAGAATGTGCACAATATACATCCCGAAATTCAGAACCCTCCACAGACATCCTCCAAACTGTACAAAAACCCAAAGCAGCATGAGAGAGAGTGAAAGACAGAGAGATAGCGGGGGGGGGGGAGAGAGAGAGAGAGACAGAGAGAGAGAGAGAGAGAGAGAGAGAGAGAGAGAGAGAGAGAGAGAGAGAGAGAGAGAGAGAAAGGGGGAGAGAGAGGGGGATAGAGGATAGAGAGAAAGAAATAGAGGGAGAGAGAGAAAGAGGGAAAGGGGGAGGGAGAGAGTGAGCGGTTCTCGTGCGATTTTCAAAGAACGGAGAAACAAGTAGAAAGACGAATAGAAATGAAGCAGAGTCTGATTGTTGCTCAGAAAGATTTCGGTTCTTTGTGTCAGCGAATCCAAAAAGCAGGGAAACGTCCCTGCTCTTACACAAGATGGAAGCTATCAGTGAAACGACCTCATACCACAATATCTGTTGAGTGCTAATTACGTCCTGGAAGAAATCTGCCGTTGGATCCAGTCAGAAAATAGACAGCATGCTTTCCCTCTGTTCGTTACGGATTGGATTGGCTGTGCTGCCTGCTGAGTCTCTGCGAACGTAATTACATTTCAGCTGATGCAACTATCTTTTCGTACGTTCAACATTGTGGAGAATCTCCAAATTATTCGCTGCAGTTATAGGGCATAGCAATAAGGCAGCGACATCTAGATTGCCCAGTGAGATTTACCGCTAGTTGCAGAAGGACATCTAGACGGCCTAATTACATTTTCTTGAAGCTCTTGTGTCGAATACTGGCATATATTTTTATCTATATAAAATGGTTCTATATAATGCAAAAAAACTCTCACTGGAGGGGGTCTTTTCCGGGAATCTGGAAGGGGCGCACCTAGAAATTAGCCATGGACTGAGAAATAATGAGAATGGATTGGAAGTAGGATATATTTAAATAGGACAATTGCTGATGAACAGAAAGCACAGTTGGGAAAAATGGTGGTCTTCGGATTGACAAAGATCTGCAAGTGACATGCTACCGATATTAAGGATGCTGCAAGAGCTACCTTGATTTATACTGAGTTTTTACATAATGCGACAGAACCTGCCAATGTTTCGCGTGATAGCGAAAGAGGTTCAATATTCAAAGTAACTTTATTATTAAAGTACATATACTTGACTGCACACCACCCATAAACATATTATGAAGCCTTTTTCAGTAGAAAAGAGAGCGAGAGAGGGAGAGAGGGAGTGGGAGCACAACAGAGTGATAGCTTGTATAATCTGGTTTCCCAAACAGATTGAACGGATCTGATGTTATCACCACGTGGGGCATTTTGCTGGATATGTTTGTTTATTCCTGTCGGATGATTGCATTGACTGGGATTTAAGAAATCAAATCTTTGAACAGCTTATCGAGGTAGTACAAAGGAATGATAAAATAAATACCTTCACATCCACTTGAAAGAGTCAGTGAGGGAGAAAAACGGAAGGAGTCGAATAGGAGGATGACGAAGAAATGCGGTGGCAAAAGTGATGGATCGAGACAAAGAGAGGGAGATTAAACAGTAACGGAAAGAGAAAAAAGAAACAGAGCAAAAGGACAGGAGGCGAGGAAAAATGTGGCAGCAGGGAAAATGACTAGGGAGAGCGGGGGCGAGCGCGCGCGTGTGAGAGAGAAATAGAGAGAGAGGGAGAGACGGAGGGAGGGAGAGAGAGAGAGAGAGAGAGAGAGAGAGAGAGAGAGAGAGAGAGGTGATGAACACCGGACATTGTAAGAGCTGAGAAACAGGTTGAATGTCGAATGGATACAAAACAGCTTCTGATTGGTGCTGAGGAAGGCTCGTTTCTTTCTGTCAGCCAATCTTTTAACCAGAGAAACACCTCCGGTTTTACACAAGGTGAAAGGTATCGCTGAAGCAATCTACTACCACAATAACTGTTGTGAATTTAACGCCCTGGAAGGAATCTGCCGTTCGATTCAGCCAGAAATTAGACACCATGATTTCCCTCTGTCTATTGCTTATTGTATTGGCTGTGCTGCCTGGTGAGTCTCAGCGAAGCTGGCTAGCGAGATTGTCCGGCGTTCAATACAAGCCAACGTTGTTGATGTATTTTGTCCTTTCTTGCAGGAACGAGTGGGCAATATTCAGTTACGCAGGATCCTCCCGATATAACGACTGAGGAAGGACAGAGCATAAAACTGAACTGTAGTTACACGTATGGTAATGCGGATATCTTTTGGTACACTCAACATAGTGGAGGACCTCCAAATTATTTGCTGAAGTTATATAGCACAGGAGAAACGCAGCGGTATTCAGAGAGGATTACCGCTACTTTAGAGAAAGGCAGCAAGACGTCTCAATTCAATATCCGTGAAGCTCTTGTGTCGGACTCTGCCATGTATCTCTGTGCAATGGGTACCACACTGTTATACGGGGACGGCGGGTCCGTGCAAAAACTGATTCTGTATATTGCAAAAAGGTCTCAGTGGAGGGCGCCTTTTTCCGAGGAATCTGCAGAGGGCGCACCCAGAAATCAGTCACAGTCACGTGCCCTAATTAAGAGCGCTGCATTCAGCAGCAGAAGACGCCGAAGCTGAAGGTGCAGTTTCTGATTACAAAGCGGACACAAACTGAGCTTTATAACTTTCTGGGATACCGGAATGTACAATCACCCACCATCTTTTGCTGAAACGGAATATCATAAGGTCGGGTCAGGGCGTTGCCTTGATACTGGTACCGCGTAGCCCAGTACTACCTGCCTCGGGTCGGGCGATCGGCGACTCAGGGCACAGCCCCTGGTGCACTTCTGTTAACCAGGGAGGAGAGTGTGTAGGCACCCAACAGGACTAAAACCAAAACCTATCAAAGGGCGGATGAACTCTTTGTGAGTCAACGGCCACCTACTGTCTGTGTGAGGAGTGGCGCGCCACACAATCTTTCATTTTGAGCCTGGTAAGGCATTATGATGACAGACAGCCCAACAAACCCCATACTTCCAGAGCCGGGAGTGCTCAGGAACTCTGCGGAACGCCCAGAACCTGGTCTAGGCAGACACTATGAAGATGTAAACTCAAACACCATGGGGAGAGTTGAGTCCGACAAGGGGGCCGAGCGAACTGCGCCTTTTTTGCGTTGTAAGGTAAAAACGATCTTCTCAACCTTCATCGCAAACCACATCAGCCTCTTGCCTCGATGCACATAGTTGGCTTTACAGGCAAGCAGATACGAGATCACCATCCTGGGGATCCGAGAACACTGTCATGTACACCCTGACGAAGAGATAAAGTTCACAGAGGTAGAGGGGATGCACTTCATCACCTAGTCTGCGTGGAGAGAGCCGACGACGATGTCAGCACAATGTGGAGTAGGGCTGATGTTGAACCGTAAGGCGAGGGAGGCACTGAGGGGCGTAGTCTCAGTCAGTGACAGAATCCTTACTGCGGAATTTGAGAGAAACCCGGCGACCTCTGTCATCATCCGTTACGCCCCACCCAACTGCAGCGAGGCGAAGGAGGTGGAGGCCTTCCACAGTAAACTTCACAAGGCTGTCACTTCAATACCGGCACATAACATCCTGGCTGTGCTCGGCGATTTTAATGCCCAGGTCGGACTGAAAGATATTCCATAATCATACCAAGACTTTACGAACGGAAATTGTCAATATCTAGTTGATTTGATCCAGGAACACAGTCTCATTGTCGCCAACACACAATTCAGGAGCGAGGTGGTAAACTGTGGACGTATGAAAACAGAGCCTCTATCTACAGGAAACAGCTTGATTACTTCTTCTTAAGAACAGAATGGCGTAATTGTGTGATCAACACAGTAGCCTACGGCATCTTCAACTCGGTCAGTTCTGATCACAGAGTAGTGTCAATGTAAGTGAGACTAAGCCCGCGGCAACCCAAAGCCACAGGTCCAAGGAGAAGATAGACTGGAAGGCATTCTCCTCACAACCTGTTCTTCAAACTCAGTACACAGTGGAGGTGAGAAATCGCTTCGGCCCACTGGAAAGCGGGGAGGAAGAGACTGCCACCGACCGCTATCAACGGCTCATAGACGCACAAACAGATGCAACAAAGAGTTTGTCTACTGTGAAGCGAATGAAGAAAAGGATCTCAAAACATCCTGACATCGTCTCAGCTTGAAGTGTAGTCACTGCTTGTCGTGCCGAACTTAGAAGAAGCGAAACAGAAGAGCTAAGAGACAAGTTCAAGGCAGCAAAGAAGAATCTATTTGCCACCTACGACCGACTGAAGGAAGAGGAACTAGCTGAGATGATCAGAGAAATAGAAGCTGGCACCTAGTCAATGAGATCAGTAGACGCAACAAATGCCCATTAGGTCAGATAATTGGTAAAACAGCAGAGGACCGTGTCCTGACATGGTTTACCCACTTTAACAACCTGCTGGGAAGCCTTCCAAAGATCCCGGAAGAAGAAGATGACATATCCACGATGCTACCGCAAGTCGACATTGATGACGGCCCAATCACCATTGAGGAACTGAAGAAGGCCAAATATGCACTCAAGCATGGCGCCTGGTCAATGAGATCAGTAAACAGAAGAAGTGCCCATGAGGTCAAATGAGTGGTAAAACAGCAGACGACCGTGTCCTGACATGGTTTACCCACTTTCAGAATCTGCTGGGAAGCCCTCCAACGATCACGGAAGAAGAAGAGGACGTACCTACGATACCAACGCAAGTCGACATCAATGACGGCCCATTCACCATTGAGGAACTGAAGAAGGCCAAATAGGCACTCAAACAGGGCAGGAGCGCTGGACCAGATGGAATACCACCAGATGTCCTGAAGAACTGCGACCTGGGCGACATCTTGCTGGACATATGTAGTATGGCATTGATGAAAGGCGACACACCAGAACGGTGGTCACTCTCAACCATTATCCCAGCCCCCAAGTCTGGATCCCTCACAAAGACATATAACTCAATCGGATGAACTTGAACAGGTTTCGCACCGCCAATGTCCCTAAGCTAAGATTCAATCAGATTGGTTTTCGGCAGAAGCGCACAACAGTAATGCATATACGTGCTCTCCGTAGGATCATCGAGGAAGTCAAGGAGAACAACCTACCAGCCGTGCTTACTTATATCGATTTTCGCAAAGCTTTTGACTCCATTCAGCAAAGTAAAATGCTGAAGATCCTGAAAGCTTACGGAGTGCCAGACCATCTACTGAGAGCAATAGAGTCCAGCTATACCAAATACATGGCAAAAGTTGTCGCACCAGACGGAAAAACAGCAGTGTTCAGGCTCCTAGCTGGTGTGCTGCAAGGAGACAACCTACATTTTTATAATCGTCCTTGATTACGATCTGCGTCAAGTTTCCAAAGATCATGACAAGCTTGGTTTTACCATAAAACCAGGGCGAACCAGTTACACTCACAGATCTCGATTTTGCAGATGACATAGTCCTGCTCTCTGACCAGATGGAGGAATCACTACAACTACTGACAACAGTGGAAAGAGAAAATAATAAAGTTGGACTTCACCGAAACGCTGAAAAGACGGAGTACATGGTGTTTAACTGCGACAAAGGTACTCTCATGACCGTAGAGAATGATACCATTAAGAAAGTCTTTGACTACAAGTACCTCCGGTCAAGAATGATGAGTCCAGAGAAGGAAATAAAGATACGGAAGGCGCTGGCGTGGAGGGCTACGAACGACATGAAGCAAATCTGGAAGCCGAACCTGACTAGAGGGCTTAAAAAAAGGATGTTAATAGTAGTCATAGAGTCCATTCTCACGTACGGATGCGAGACGTGGACACTCACCAAGACAATTCGAAAGTCTCTAGATGGTTGCTATACACGAATGCTGCGGATGGCTGTTGATGTGAGTTGGCAACAGCACATGACGAACGTTGAGCTCTATAACAACCTACCGATGCTCTCTCCTAAAATCGAGGCGAGAAGACTGCAACTAGCTGGGCACTGTCTCCGCCACCCCCAGCTACCTGCCAGCCTAGTCATCATATGGGAGCCCAAGCACGGGTGGATGAACCCTGGGCGCCCTCAGGAAAGTATGGTCAGCACGCTCCTAGAAGACAGCGGTGCGGCTAATGTAGGTGAACTGAACACACTGATGAGGGAGAGGGAGAAGTAGAGAGTCCGTCATCGTGCCCGACGCAGGCTCCCTAGGCCTGAGTCTACGTAGTAGTAGTAGTAGCATATCACGATTGACAGTCTTGTCTGACATCGTCTTTGGCCACTGTGTTCAGGTACCTGCAGTGTGAAATAATGCGGACGGAGTGGAGCCGGGATTTATTTAAATGGCACAATGGCTGACTGATGAAAAACAGAGGGTGGGACAATTGGTCGTTTTCGAATTGACAAATAATTGCAAGTGGCATGCTACTGAAATTAAGGATGTTACAGCAGCTACTTATGATTTATACTGGGCATTTAGATAAGTCGGCGGAACCTGCGGATGCTTAGCGTGTTGGAGAGCGCAGATACTATTTTTGGTCGTTGCATTCCCAAGCTCTAATAAAAAGGTTCAATATTTGAATTAAATTTATGATTAAAGTGCATATACGTGACCGCATACTACCCCGAGATTCATATTTTGAAGGCATTTTCAGTATAAAAGAGAGCGAAGGAAGAGAGAGGGAATGGGATCACAACAGATTGATTGCTTGTATAATCTGGTTTCCCAATCAGATTTAACAGTTTCGATGTTATCACCACGTGTAGCATTTTGCTACATATCTAAATTGAAAACGGAATGTGTTTATTATTGTCGCATTATTGCATTGATTCTGTTTATACCGATGAATTCACTGCACAGCTTATCGAGGTAGTACAAAGTAAAACAATATAAGGATACAAAAAGAAACTGTAACAGACGTCTAAAAATGCAGCGCAGGCAGGAAATAAAGGGCAAGGTCATACCAAGATCAAGATTCAATTTCATCCTACAGTTCAATACTCTCGCAAGTGGGAATAGTCTATTTTTGTTTCATGGGAACTTGCTTTTAGAATTTTGTGTTTTCTCACCGATGGAAGAGACAAACAGTGAGAACGTCCGGTTACTGTCGAAGGAGCACAAACTGATGGCATCTGTTTCCAAAGGTATATTTCGACTTTTTGAAAATCTCATTTTAATTATATGTTTAGTGTATCGAATAATTCCACCACGATACGTTCTCATCTGAAATGGCGGAGCTGACTCGACAAGCCAAATGGCCTACTTCGGTTCCAATACCTTATGGTCTTATTGTCGACTGATTTATTTGTCGAATTTTGTAAATTCCTCCCTCTGAGCATGTGCATTCACTGATCCTCCGATCACAAGCACGTGCAACCCACAGCGTCTTTTTCGGGCAGTGGAAAACATAGCAACTCGAGAATTGCGGAAGCTGAGCACGTAAGTATCCGCTGACACACCGGAAGGTCGGAATCAAACCTAATCTCTGGGACATGACACCAGATAACGCCAGGGTGTCATGTAGGCAATCTGCAGTCCAGCACCACCGCCACTTTCCTGCACAACCCATGTTCAATGAACTAATGAAGGACAGCCTGATATATTCCTTCACTTTGCAGACGCTCACAGTTACATCAAACTGGATTATGTATATTATATATTTGTTGTTGTCAGATGTACCAGGGTACAGCGAAACGAATGCCCACCTTGTTTCAATGGTTCCGCTTAAAATCAGAGAACGTACAAAATACACAACCTGAAATTTACAGTCTCTACAGGCATCCTTAAAACAGAACAAAAACACAAAGCATCAATGTCAGAAAAAAAAGATAAGAACCTAAAAGTTCCTTGTCACATCCCTCGCCCAATCAGCGGCAAGCAGCATTAACCTAACCAGCTTCTGCCTCTCTCACTTATTCTAGCATAAAGCATCAGCATTTCCACAACCAACCACCATCGAAACAACCACAAACAAAAAGAGGGGCTTGGTCTACCGTACATCAAAAGCTAGGTGTTTACTGCGATATTTCATCGTTTCACAGGCATTCTCTCTCTCTCACTAACTAATAAATAAGAGACTGATATGGCTCGTTCAAAAGCGAGAGAGGAATCAGCTCTCACTATTTCGATGCTACCGTCAGTATTAAACATTCTTTTTATACCGATATGCTCAGCTGGGAATCAGCAGTAATCTCTCCATCTCTCCCATTCGCATCGAGAGAAAGAGAGAGAGAGAGAGAGAGAGAGAGAGAGAGAGAGAGAGAGAGAGAGAGAGAGAGAGAGAGAGAGAGCGAGAGAGAGAGAGAGAGAGAGAGAGATGGGTGGGGTGGACGAACGGAGAAACGAGCAGAATGCCGAATGGAAACAAAGCTGATTCTGTTCGGTGCTCGGAAAGGTTTGGGTTCTTCATGTCAGTGAATCTTTAACCAGGGAAACGCTCCGGGCCTTGAACAAAGTGAAGGTAGTTCTGAAATGATCTCACACCACAATGTCTGCTGAGTCTTAATTACGTCCTGGAATAAATCTGCCGTTCGATCTAGACTAAAATTAGACACCATGCTTTCCCTCTCTTAATAAATGAATTTCATTCGCTTTGTATCTGTACTCGGCACAATGACAATAAAGTTGAATCTAATCCAATCTAATCTAATCTAATCTAATCTCTGTTTTAGACTGATTGCATTGGCTGTGTTGCCTGTGGAGCCTGTGAAGGTGGCCAGCGATTTTCCCCGGCTTTCAATACAAGCCAGCTATGTAGATGCATTGTGTCCTTTATTGCAGGAACTAGTAGGAAAGGTTCAGTGACGCCAGATCCTCCCGACTGAACGGCTGAGAGATGATATAGACCATTACACTCAAATGTGATTACACTTACACTGATGTAGATAGATTTGGGTACATGCAACCCTATGGAGAAACTCCAAATAATTTGCTGAAGCAAATTATAGCACAGCAGTAATGGAGCGGCATCCAAATTGCTCAGGGAGATTCATCAGTAGTCTGCATGAAGGCAGCTGAACGCCTCAATTGCATAGCCCTCCAACTCTTATGTTGAATTCAGGCATCTGTGTAAAACTGGTCCTGTAAGAATGCTTTCTACGGTGGATCTTTAAAAATTAGTGAGGATTTTAGGGGACAGGCCAAATTTCCTTCGCTTTCTCAGGAAGTAAAGGCGCTGATGGGGCTTCTTGGCAGTGGACTCTGCTTGTTTGGACCAAGTCAGATCATTTGTGATATTGACCCCGAGGAACTTAAAACTTTTCACCTGTTCCACTTGCGCACCACCGATTTAAATTTGGTCGTGCTGTCCGCTACTCCTTCAGAAGTCAACAAACAATTCCTTCATCTTGCTGACGTTGAGGGATAGGTCATTGTCTTCGCACCATGCCACCAGGTTCTTAATTTTCTCTCTGTACTCTGTACTCAAACTCATGTGTTATCACCTGATGTGTAGTAATGTGTAATAGGCACTTTAACTCCCTCTTTAAAGTGACAGTAACAGAGAGGAACGGAAGCAGACGAATAGGAGCATGACGGAGAGAGGCGGAGGCAAAATGCATGGAGGGGGTTTGAAGGAGGAGTCGATTTATTCCACTGCAGTCTTAGGATTGCTATAGTGCCCTTACTTGGAAATAATATTCGCTTATGCTTCGAAACAGAACCGCCGATTGTCCCGGAAACTTCCTGCTTATCGTTACTTCTCTTTTATCGAAGTAATATAGAAAGATAGAAACATAGAAAATAGGTGCAGGAGTAGGCCATTCGGCACTTCGAATCAACCTCAGTTTACATTATGCAATGCACCATGTTCCCGCCAGAGCTACACCCTGGAATTTCTCTGTATCGACTACCTTGGCTGTTGAATCTGGCTAATCCGTCAGAATGTGTCCTGCAGGGTCACTGCGTTCCGGCGTCCCTCACACATTCGGGACTTCTTACAGGTACGAGTGGGGCAGATTTGGTGACCCTAATAGGAGGGATTTAATGGACGTGTAAGGGCAGACCATGTCATTGATTTGCAGTTGCTTGGAATCTGGCAGAGCCTATATGTTGTGCGTTGATTATTTTGGAAAACCGATGAAAATATTCATGATTGGAGATTTAGTCTATGCGAGGGCAGTCCGTTTAGTTTTTCCGGTCTCTCGGCAAAAAAGGCTTAAACATCTTCGGCAACGTTGTGCCGGACACCACTGAATAGCGTTCGCAGATCAGCACTCAAATTCCCACAGCGATACAGGATCCGGACACCTGTGTTCGCAGTATTTGCTTGCTCTAACGGGTGCTTTCGGTATCCCCTCAGCATCCAAGTCCAGCTGGTACACGGCAATAAATATTTTGTGTGCTATTGACAAGGAATATCCAGCGGAATGCTAAAAGATTGAAAGGAATTCGTCAACAACTTAAAAGACTGATGATTTTAGATAACAGAAACAGCTGAAAGTCAACATTTTGCGAATGAACCAATGATATGTTGCTTCGCACGGTTTCACATAGTGTAAGAAGGGGGAGAGCAGGATATAATGGCAATGTAAGCGAGAGTGAGCCTGTAGAGCAAACAAAAGAGGTGGATAAATCGAAAAAAAAGTAGAAGCTAATATTCGGATTGAGACTGAGAGAGAGAGAGAGAGAAATTTATAGCAGGGAGAGAGAGAGAGAGAGATTTATAGCATCGGGAAAAAGGCAAACATGCGAATTCAAAGAAAGTGGATTCTGATTCGTTCTCATGTAGTCTCAGTTTGTTTTATCTGCCATCGTTGAGCAGGGCACCGTGAAGTCTATTTTGATACAGTTTTACTCTTCAATACTTGTCGTAGTGATAAATTCTCGGAAGTAAGTTTCCGTTCTATGGAGGCTGAAGCCAAGGAGTATGTGTTCCCTACGTTTATCATTGATTACATTCGTCATCCTGCAGACATGACCAGAGAGTGCCACGTTAGTTCAGTGCAAGTCAGGGATATTACTGCATCCTGCCCTTCATTGCAGAAACGAGAGGGAGGAATTGAATGATCTAAGATGCTCCTAAATTAATGGCTGACGAAAGTCAGATCATAACACTGAAATTATACACGAACTAATGCAAATATTTTGGATACACTCAGCATTGCGGCAAATTTCGGAAAAAAATACTGCTGAAACTAGATGGATCAGGAACACTGGAGCGGCCTCCAGAATATTCGACGAGGTTTCCTGCTGATGTGCACAAACGCAGAATAAGCTCATTTAAATATCTCTGGAATTCTTGTCCCGGACTCTGGCGTATACCTCTGTGCAATGGACCACTCAGTGTTGCAGGGAGACAGCGGTTACGGGCAACATCCAACCTTGTGTGATCACTGGAGGGCGACCTTTGCTGGGAAACTGGAACAGCTGCAGGCACAGAGCATGAGGATCACGTGGTGAACTTAAAACGCAGCTTTCAGCAGCAATATGCGCCCAACTTTATAAGACCATAAGACCATAAGACAAAGAAGTCGAAGTAGGCCATTCGGCCCATCGAGTCTGCTCCGCCATTTTATCATGAGCTGATCCATTTTATCCTATTTAGTCCCACTGCCCCGCCTTCTCACCATAACCTTTGATGCCCTGCCTACTCAGATACCTATCAATCTCTGCCTTAAGTACACCCAATGACTTGGCCTCCACTGCTGCCCGTGGAACACGTTTATGGAACACTTCTTAAATTTTGCTTTCCCTGGGGATTTCATGGTAGTTTTCTGGAGCATTTCCACTGCATCTCGGTGACCACGTCGATCCTTCTTGCCTATAACAATAATTGCGGCTATTATTTTTTTTTTATAGGCGTAATTCTTCTCCACCTTGAGGGATTAGCAGTGAAGATGACTGCAACCTGGGGATACTGAAGGCGTATATGGCCAGACAGCATCCTATTAGCTGTAACACTGAATGCTTAGATGAAGATAAATTTCAGATGGCGTCTATTAACATTAGCTTCCTCAAAGTGGAGATAAATGGGTGCTTATCTTCCGGATGGAAAATGAATCCCGAGTGGACTGGAAATGGATTAAACGATGTTCTCACAACTAGTTAATATCTGCATTGATGATTTAGAAAAAATGAAGATTGGAATATACAAGCAGACAGAGGTCGATTGAGTGACACAGGGACGGAAATATAGGAGAAAGAAGGAACGAAGAGATGACGGTTGAGATCGACAAGTAGAACAGAAATATAGAACTAAACAGAGTGTAGTAGTTCCAGTCAGATCGGTGATTAAACAGGCTCAGCTGTGCCTTCCCCGGTTCAATTCCCATTTAGCAGAGCAATGTTCGCAGGTTTTACGCGAAATGAAGGGTGTGGCGTATCTGATACCATTCTTTCAAATCTGTGGTATTAAATTCTTGTATGTAATCTGGATTTAGATTGCGCTTGAATGCAGACACCATGTGCTTCCTTGATTGTTACTGAATATATGGGCTGCGGTGCTCGGTGAGTCTTTGGGCAAATATACAGTGGGTGTCTTGCAGGTGCAGCAGGAGCAATGGATGTTCAGTCATTTTGTCCTTCTTTTGTACAATCGTTTGGGAAGGATTAAGCTCTCTGCATTGATGATTAAAGGAGGACGAATCGTAATGCTGAAGTTCAGTTGCACATCCGCAAGTGCATGTACATTTCCCGGGACATTTCAGTTTCTGCGAACAAGTACCTTTTTTGGAAAGACGGAAGATGAGGGGTTAGTTAAGAGCTATGTATAATATGACATGAGGCAAGATAGAGTGCACAGCCAGCGATTTTACCTAAGGGTGGAAACGGGTCATGAGAGAGGACGATATTTTAAGGCGATAGGAAGAAATTATAAGGGGACTGCCAGATGTGTGTTGTTTTTTTTTTAACGAAAGGTGTGGTGGTTGCATAAAGGGTGATGTCAGGAGTCTATTGGCATGGATAGGAGATTAGTTCCCTAACAGCAAACAAAGATTAGGGAACAACCAGATTAACACTTGTTGACATTGAATATTGACGAAAGACAAATAAATGTTGATCTAAGGGACAATTATGGGATATATCTTCAAATAACTAACTAAATAAACAAATGAATAAATAAATACTTCTAGCATAACATTGACGAAGACGACGAAGTGACCACGTGAACTTCATATTTGATTTGGATTACACATCGATAATTTTGTGAATATGCTGTGATTATGCAGAGAACAGGGGACAGAGGCAGTTGGGCACACTTAGAGAGAGAGGGCGTGAGACAGAGAGAAAGAGAAACAGAGAGACGGGATAGGGCGGGGAGTGGACGCGGGACCTTGACTGAGCGGAGAAAAACCCTGAATGACGAATAAAACAAAACGGATTCTGACTGGCGCTCAGAAAGGCTCGGTTCTTAGTGTTAGCGAATTCTTTAACCAGGGAAACGTCCCCGGTGTTACACATAGTAAACGGTACCGTTTCAACGATCCCACACAACAGTAACTGCTAAGTGATATTTACGGCCTAGAAAGAGTCTACTGGTCGATCCAGCAAGAGATTAGACAACATGATGTCCCTCTGTTCATTAGCGTTTGAATTGCCTGTGCTGCCTCGTGAGTCTCTGCGAAGGTGGCCAGCGAATTTCCTCAGCGTTCAATACAAGACAGCGATGTTGATGTATTCTGCCCTTTATTGCAGGAACGAGTAGTTCAATGACTTAGTGACACAGGATCCTCCCGACGTAACGGCTGAAAAAGGACAGACCATATCACTGAACTGTAATTATACCAACGATGATGCAGATATGTTTTTGTGGATTGAGCATTGTGGAAAACCTCCAATTTATTTGCTGACGGTATGTAGCACAGGAAGAATGGAGCGGCGTCCACATTGCCCAGAGAGATTTAATACTAGTCTGCAGGAAGGCAGCAAGACAGCTCAATTGCAGATCGTTTAAGTTCATGTTTCGGACTCCTGTATGTATCTTTGTGCAATGAGTGTCATAAAGTTGAATGCAGATGGCAAGTCCGGTCAAAAAACTGGTCCTGAATAATGCAAAATGCTCTGGGCGGAGGACGTCTTTTTGCCCAGAAAGTGGGAGGGGCGCACCCGGAAATCAGCCATGGTTTCCTGCCTTACTTAAGATCGCTGCAATCAGCAGCACAGGGCGCCGCAGCTAAAGGAACTGTTCCTGATTACAACACGCACCCAAACTGGGATATTACATAGCGCAGTCGATAACAGCTGTCTAGCGAATGTGGGTTACATAAAAGCACACCTGTAGATGCATGTAAGACTAGAAAGTAGAGCTTTCACAGTAGTGAACAGCAGTGGGTCGAGTTTGGCTGGATAGCTGGAGTTAATCTGTGCCATTATCACGTAATGATGATGGATTCAGAGATTCAGAGTCACTGGCCGGTGGTCAATTAGGCACGTTACTTTATATTTGTTCTGAGGTGCAAACTGAATAGTGATATTCTAAGCCAGGTGGTAACCTCATATGGAAGTGGGACGAGGTGAAAATGTTCAGCATGTAGCCCCACGAACTGAGTTGTGCAGCAACCAACCGCAGTGCCTTAGACACCACCCAGTCCAGGTACTTTCCAGAGGTTAAGTCTCCTGATGATGGAACTTACGTCCACGGCGCTGACTGTTGCTTCATTTGCATTGGAACATCTCTGTTTGGATCGTAACGTAGCTGCTCTCTTCTGTTCAAAACGCATATAGAATACTTCAAACTGATTTGGAAAGGCTCTGCTCTTCCACGTTGACTTCAACGAGTTTTATTTTACGATAAATTGATCTAAGGAGTCCATAATCACGTTAACCCTCTCACCCTGGATCAGCAATGGCCATACTGATGAATATAAGATATATGAGACTTCTCTTTTTTGCGCGCTAGTGCCCTTTGACATTTTCAGGAGAACGTGCTGATGAAAAACCTGAACGTTCTCCCCCCTCAGACCTTTTCAGACCAGCTGAGTAATTCAAGCCATGGGGCCCTAATTATCCTTTTGTCAACACTGCTGAGATTTCAAAAGCTTCAGAGGTACAATTAATGTCAGAGAAATATATACCTTATACACCCTGAAATACTTTTTCTTCGCAACCATCCAGGAAAAAGAGAGGAGTGCCCCCAAAGAATGAACGACATTTAAATGTTAGAACCCCAGAGACAACCCACAGCTCCTCTGTGCAAGGCGTATCAGCAGCAAATCAACAATACCTTCTCCCCCACCAGCAACAAAAAAAGCATCGGCACCCACCACCGTGCACTAAAGCGTGCAGCAAAGCATCAGCAGAGACCCAGACTTGCACTACCCGAAAGACTATTTGTTCACCCGTTATTCGACATATTACAGGTCTCTGTCTCCCGTATAAGGGAGAAAGAGGTGTCTCCGTTTCACATTCAGAGGAGAGACATAACGAACATCAGCGATTTGCAATGTCAAAAGTCCGTTTTCCGAGCTCTGTGCCTAAATATAGAGGGTCTAGGGGCACACAGCCAGCAGCCAGCTCGCTGCTTTCGTTCTTCCGTGCGCTGGACACGCCGGATTGCTGCAGAGACACCGACCTTCGGTCCGTCCGTCTCCAGAGCCACTAATTTATTAGGCCGCATCCTTGACATCGAATGACGGCCAGTCGTGGAACTCTGGGAGCGGGCCCCATTTCCGCAAAGATCTAAAGTCAGCATGTAGCTCCCGGTCAGGCTCTTCAAAAGAATCCTGGAAGGGGAAAATAGAGATATTCAAAATGGAAATAGAGCTGTTTCTGAAATTGCAAGCAAAGGAGTCGCCGTTAGTCGTCATTTCGGATTTAAACGTCCATTTTTTCCGTTAAAAAAAAGTCAATGCATCGACACTGATAAACAGAAGCAGAAATTACTTCAATAGACCAGGGTGGGATTGGAACCCCCGTATGTAGAGACAATGGAAATTTAGTCCATTTTGAACACTCGACCACGTCACCCATTTGTCTTGGATCCTCAATAACTCAATGTTTCAGCGACTGCAACGGAGCAGGGGCCATGAGAGGAAGATCACCATCGGTAAAGGGGGAACGACAAACTTAAACACTTGTGGAAAGGTAGGCATGTAGGGTGTAGGGAGACTGTAGGGCAACGATAGTTATCAGATTCTCTGATGACTTCGATGATTGATGGAACGGAGAAAATAGCAGAGAGGAAAAGAACGAAAGTGAATGACGAATTCTGCCTAAATAAATCCAATTCCGCATTATCATCTAATACTTTAGCAGAACAACGCCCCAAGTCATCCCCACGGAGACCGATGTCGCTGATCCAATCTCACCCTACAATTTTGCTTCTGATCTATCGCCTGTGCCAACACTATCCGTTCCTTACTGTTTATATTATCTGTTCTGTCCGGTGAGTCTCTGTGATGAACAATCAGTGCCCCGTGGTTTTATTGCAAACCAGGGATACTCAAACACGTGTGCTTTCTTGCAGAACGAGAAGGAAGATTTAGTGAAACAGGACCCTCCCGAATTAAAGCTCGAAGAAGGACCGACCATAACACTGAATTTTACTTATACTAGTGATTTCCAATATCTCTCAATTTAAAGTAGCTATTTGGAAATAGACTTCCTTTCGACAGAGTCAGAAGTCCGACGCCATGCGCCATTCTTTTGTTCCTTATAGTTTGCACTGGCCTTTTGCCTAGCAAATGTCGGGAAGTGGCGTCCAACTGATTTCTAGTAAGATTAGTGCAAGCCAGGCATCTTCCAACATTCTACCTTTCATTGAGTGAAAAAATCAGGGATGTAGGGTTTCCTTCAATTAATGTTTGAGAAAGAGAAAACACAACACTAGTGCTGGCGTAACTACTTTTAGTACAGTCAGCATTACGGGGAATCTGTAAAATACTTTCAGGAAAATTTCGATCGCTCTCCATAATGTCCGGTTAGAGTTAATGCCAAGAATATCTTGGAGCTCTTTGTTGCACTGCACCATGTTCCTCTGTGTTATGAGGAAGTACGCTCTTGCAGGGAAACCTCCGGTACGGACAAAAACAAAAATAAAACAGCTCTGCGTGATTCAATAAATGTCAGTGGAGGGCCTGTTTTGCCATTTAACTGCAAGGAGAGGACACAGATATTAGTAAATTAACGTGATCGACCTAAAAGGGCGTCGCTCGGTCGCAAAAGCTGTCGAGCTTGAGTACTATTCTTGCATTCAACTCAAATGAAAGCATTACATTGCATTTCTTTGATATCTACAATATCTAAATACCTTCTTTTGCATGGGATACCATATCACGGTTGCCAACTATATTCAATGTTGTTTTTTGCCATATTGTTAGGGATTCATGAGGAAAAAACAGTGAGGTTGTCTTCGAACTTGGAAATAGAAAACATTGAATGCGCTGCAACATTAAATTATACAGATCAAGGCGAATGCTCATGTGGAATCTATTGACATTGATTCAATAAAGAAAACCAGAGAGTGGTGGGAAATCGATGTTTCTCGGATTGACGATACTTAACAAATGGTATGCCACTGAAAGATAGGATGTTGTGACAAATACTTTTCATTTTATTGATAATTTACATAAGTTAAACAACCAATGGATCTATAGTATGATACATAGAGAGGATACAATTGTGATAGTTTTCTGTGAAGAAGGAATAGGAGTGACAAGATAGGGCAAAACAAGATTGTTTAATGTATCCAGAATAGATATGTCAATGGCAAAGGCGTCCTTCCAATATTTTGCTAAATATCGATGTTAGAGTTGCGTTTATAAAAGAGTGAAATGTGCTAACACACTGTGAAATGTTGAATTGGTTCCAATCTTACAGAACAATTCATTGCACTGTTTGATGAGATAGTATAAGATAAACACTTTTGGAACGCAGAAGAAAGTAACAGCCAAAGTAACAAAATAATGCATGGCAGCAAAGAGTAAGGCTACAACGAGTGCATTGGGGGTTAACAGACTATCTCATCCTGCAGCCCATTACTCTTATAAACGCAGAGCAGAAACTATCCCTGTACACTATGTATTACCTGCACGACTGGAAAAGAGAACAGACAGAATGTTCCGTTTACTGTCGAAGTAAGGAGAGCAGAATGAAATGATCTGTTTGCAAACTTCTAACTTGATATTTTACCACTATCGTTTTCATCTTGCGTTATGCATGGAACAATCCCATTGATGACACTGCCCAACTTAGTTCACAGTCTCATGAAGGGTCTGAAACTTTAATCTTCATAGTCCTTTCCAGGTAGACTGAGTATTTCTAGTTATGTCCAGTAATTGTTTCAGTAATACGTTGTTATTTGAACTTGTCAGAAATTGATTGATTTTCTGATTCAAACGTTCATTCATTTGGGTCGTAATAAAATCACACCGTACCGTCTAATCCTATTTGAAATTACCTCAGTCAGCAAGTGTGGGACTCAAACTCGCTCGTGCAAAATGCAGTCGATTAGAAGTGCATTACCTAAAATAAATGCCCACATAGTAGCATATATCGAGATCTGTATTATGTTCCATTCTCTGCTACAGTGCAACGATGTGCAACGAAATATTGAAATTTATTAGTATCAGTAATTCACACAGGGTAATTATTCCGCTCATGGCGAATGTCACCTTTCCACTTGAGCAATCGTGTAGTTCCTAAGAATTTGAGAGTGATAGAGGGAGGGAGGGAGGAGAGAGAGAGAGAGAGAGAGAGAGAGAGAGAGAGAGGGTGGGAGAGAGAGAGAGGGAGAGAGAGAGATTGGAATAGCATGGCGATAACGAAAGCTGTTGAAAAGACGAGGACGCAATATGAAAGAAACAGGAAGTCAAAGGAAGTTACGGAAGGGCGGCAAATAAAAAAAACATATAAAGGAAGCCAGTAAGAAAGTGTTCGGCGGAGGTAATTACTAACAGACAGACTAGAAATGGTAGTAATCCCGATTTTATTGGAATCCTGCTGATCCTGATCAGGGTCCCATTTCTGTTTATCATACTAATTGTGTCGAGTGCGTTTTTCATAGTACCTCAAAATTTCCCGGATGAAGCACCCTCCCGCCTTTCGTTGCGCAAATCGATGGATCAAAGTTCAGTGACGGAGATAGTTTGACCAAGCAGTGGGCAACGATTTCGTTTTCGTCCAGGCTAGGAAAGATGTGACGGCAGTTGCTTAGCCTCGTGCTGTTGTGGTCCCGGGAGAAGCTGGTCCATGCCTACAGACAAGAGTGCAATGGAAGTGAGAGTACCGAATTGCAACCCGAGTTTCCCGTAGCTGAGGTTGGAGACTTCAAAGACAAGTTGATCTCGTTGCTTCGGAGTTGTCTGATGTGGAAGGTCTAATGAATCCTCTAGCGAGGGGAAATATTCTGAGTGGGTATCAGCGCTTATATCCCTACCACATTAAAGTCAAAATACACCGGCGGAGAAACAATGTCATCGTAGCCTGATAATTGTAAAGGGAGTGAAGCACATCCCCGAGAGGCGGAGAAGGAATATTGGATGGAGCAGACCTCTCAGATGTCCGATGGGTGGCTGTCTCTGATATGTACAAAGATAGCGACGGGCACAGAGTCTCAAATGTTCAGCTGCTGATATGGTGCGCTCTTTTATGTAAGAGAATCCTCTTCCAAACTCCGCGTGTTACCTGCAAGCGTTAGAAGGAAATGCTTGTGTTCACGACGAGAAGACCAGTGGAGCTGATGGCGGGGTTTAAGAGCATACTCCAAGGGGAAGAGGAGAAATTACTGTCTTAGTTTTCAGTTAGTTAGTTGCTTTGCTTGCGGCGCAGGCGGGATATTCAACTGGCTGTGGTAAGTCAATTAATGAAGAAACAAACGGCGATATGTCGCGATCGCTTTAAGTCTCAGAATGTCCCGTAAGAATCGCCAATCTCTTTCCTCGCTTGTTCAGCTGATCAGAGCAGTAAGAGAGTTTTATTTATTGAATGGAATTTGCCTTTATATCAAGACGCACCTAATGCTGGAGGAACTGAGCAGGGGAGTCAAGGTCTATATAAAAGTAGAGTCGGAATTTTGAGCTGAAACACCTCGACAGGACGAAGATAAAAAACATCCTTTCCTTCCTTCACCTTATTTATTGCATTACAAACTTCCGATTTCAAAATACTTGGACCTTTATTGTTTTCCTTAATTTCAAGTATTTCTGGAATCAATATTCGTTTAATTCAAGCAACTGTTATTAAATTCTAAGGAAGAGAGTTAGTGTGTGTGATAGCGGTGTGGTGAGAAGGGAGATGGAATATGAGGGATGAGACACACAGGCAGACAGTGACACTGGATTAAAGTCAAAGGCTATTCGGATCGGTGCTTATTTATGATCAAGGTACATTCAAGGTGGGTCTGACCTGATTCTCCAGTATCGCTTAAATTATGTTAAATACCAGAATGATTTTATTAACGTCGACTGCAGTGCTCCCACTTTCACCAACTGTCATGTTTAGCATGCAGTACAATGAATCTCTGCAAAAAAAGGACCAGCGTGTATATATTCAGTTGAATGCGAAGCTAGGCTGGCTAGACATTCTGTCCTTTATTACAGGTTTTCACTCGGGAAAAATTCAGTAGCGCAATATCCTCCTAAATTAACTGCTGAGCATGGCAGCCAATATTATGCAACTGAAATAACTCGACATAAAATAGTTGTATTCTTTTATTTTGTATTGAGTATCGAGGAGAACGTCTAAGATACTTGCTGAAGGAGTACAACACAAAGCAGTAACAATCTATAGAATGTGCCTTGACCTTTACAGCTTTTCCGCAGCCAGATAGGAAGATGGTTCATTTAAATTTCTCCGTGTCCTCCCGGTTCCTCTGTCGGAATCCCGCGTGTACATTTGTATCCTGGAACTCATATCGTCGCAGGGAGATGCAAGACCCCTAAAAACAGGCCATGGGCAGAGGGCGCCCTTTTCTGGAACATTATAAAAGATGCAGATGAATCAATGAAGGTCTCGAGGTCCATTTCATCAGGGAGTTAGTTGCCAAGACAAATCGTACAAGCGAAAGAACTTACGTTGAATCCATGTGAGATCACACGCTCACGTCGGATTTTCGTAAAGCTCGAGTGCACATTGACATCTTCGTCCCAAATATATTTGGTAGATTTCCACAACGATGAAGGAATCTCTGCGTGCACAATGTCTTCATATTCCGGGCAAATATTGGATAGGATATCACTCTAATGGCGATTGTAGTAGTAAATATTATTGACGTCGATATGTAGAAAGGAAAGATGTTTTTCCCACTATCAGAAACTCGCGAATAAAAGGCTGGTTTATTCGAATGACATTCAGTTCGAGTACACTGTCACTTTTATTGTGGCACTTCTGAGCAACATGTAGGGGTGGTAAGGTGTTCTACAAACCGTGAGACGGGTCGGGGGGCGGGAGAGAGAGAGAGAGAGAGAGAGAGAGAGAGAGAGAGAGAGACGGAGAGAGAGGAAGAGATTTATAGTGTGGGAAAAGGCAACAAGGGGTTTTCAACATCACTGGCTTCTGATTAGTGCTCATATATCCTTTGTTCTGGTTTTATCCAGCAATCGTTGAGCTTTGCCAATTCAGTCTACATCTGATATGTTTTACTCTCCCTTATCTGTCATGTTGATAGATTGTTGTAAGTGATTTGCGATTCCTTCAGGGCTGAAGCGAGTGAGCGTCTGTCCCCCAGTTTCTAATAGGTTTATTCGTCATCCTGACAGCTAAGACGCTGCACACGTGACCAGCGAGAGCGTAGATCAGTGCAAGTCAGGGAAATCACTGCATTCTATCCTTTATTGCAGGAACGACGAAGTACAATTCTGTGATCAGGATGCTCCTGAATTATCGGCTGACGAAAGTCAGATGATAGCACTGAAATGCAGTTACACACGAACTAAGGCAATCATCGCGGTGAATCTCCTAACAACTGCTGAAGATATATGATGAGGAAAACTGGCGTGGACTCAGAATGCCCGGCGAGGTTTACAGCTGTTATGCACAAACGCAGAGTCAACTCATTTCAGTATCTCTGGAATTCTTCTCCCGGACTCTGGAGTATACCTCTGTACAAAGACAGCAAGACCGCTCAATGGAATATCGTTAAAGCTCTTGTGTCGGACTCTGGCATCTATCTCTGTGCAATGAGTACCACCTGTTGCATGAAGACGGCGGGTCTCGAACAAAAATTGGTTCTGTGTAATGTACAAAGCTCTCACTGGAGGGCGTCTTTTGCCGGGAAAGTGGTAGCGCGCACACTGAAATCAGCCGTGGTCACTTGCCCTGTTTAAAAGCGCTGCAATCACCAACACACGGCGGCGAAGGTAAAGGAACAGTTCATGACTACAACGCAAACCGAAACTGGATCTTTATAATGTATTTCCGGGATACGGCAATGCGCATTCACCCACCCTCTTTGCTTCAACTGCATATCGCGATTGGCAACGTAGTATGACGTCGTCTTTGGCCACATTGTTCGAGCTTCTGCATGGAGAAGCAATAAGGACGGAGTGGAACTGCGATATATTTAAGTAGGACAGTGGCTCACTAAAGGAAAACAGACCGCGGGCAAACTCGTTGTTTTCAGTTTAACAAAGAATAGAAAGTGCCATGCTGCTAAAATTAAGGATGTTGCAGTGGCTATACTGAGCATTGCGATAATGCTACAGATCCTGCAGATGTTTAGCGTGATAGAGAATGCAAACAGTATTTTGGTCGTTGCATTTCCGGACTGTGAGAAACGGTCATTGTTCAAAGTGAATTTATGTTTAAAGTACATACTGTCTGTGCGAGGTGTGATGCAGTGAACCGTCGCTAGAGGGCGGGTCGTGCTAGAAAAGTCGAAGTGGCGCACCCAAATATTTGCAAGTATCACGTGGTTCACTTATGTGAGCGAAACTCAGTAGCAAAGTACATCGGTGAAGATTTCAGGTTGTTTGGACATGAAATGGCCACTGCTTGGATTCAAATATCCCCAGTGGTTTTGTGCAGGGTTCCGCTATGTATATTTGCATGGTCAGCCCTCCCTAATGCAGTACGATTGCTGATCAAAGTCGAACAACACCCCGTCCTGAGACAACACAACCTCCCTGATCAGAGGCTACAAGAGGGTGAAGGGTCAGGATTACATGAGCTACAACGCACCCACAACGCCTAGTAACAGTTTCGTACAAGGAGTAATATATCTATGCGAGGATGAATGTTTGCCTATTAGGAGCATCCACATGGAGGGCGTGCAAAAGGGGGGGGGGGGGTGCCAGATAGAAAGAGAGAGAGAGAGAGCGGAAGGAAAAGTGAGTGAACGAAAGTTAAAGACCAAAAGTGGATGATTAAAAAAGAGAAAGAAAGAGCGGGGTACAGAGAATGGGCAGAGAGGAGAAGAAATAGGTGATAAGAGTGGTTGAGGGAGACAAAGAAGGGAATGAGACATATTCTGGTACGGGTTCAGCAAGAAGAAGACACGCGAAGAGGGTCAGAGCGAAGAATTGAAAGTCTGTTAAAACTTGTTCATTTTGAAAGAGTGGCTAAGAGCATAAGACCAAAAAACGTAGCAGAAGAATTAAGGCCTTTGGCCCACTGAATCTGCTCCGCCAATAAATCACGGCTCATCGATTGACCGTTCCTCAGTCCGACACCCGGACTTCCCTCCGGAATCTTTGATACGGTGGCCAATGAAAAACATATCACGGTCTGCCTTAAGTTTCCCCAACCACCTGTCCTCCGCAGCTGCCCGTGCTAACAAATGCAAGAAATTCACTACACTCGCGCTGATGGAATTTTTCCGCATCTCTGTATTAAGTTGACGCCGTCTCACCAGAGGCTTTACCCTATTCTCCTAGACTCGCCACCCATACGAAACATCCTTTTCACATCTACTCTGTCTAGGACTTTCAAAATTCGAAATGATTCAGTGAGATCCCCCTCATCTTTTAAATTCCAGCGAACACAGACTCATAAATATCAGACATTTTTCGAATGATAACACTTGCATTACTGGAATCATCCTTCGGAACCTCCTCTGAAATCTTATTTTATTTATAAATTTCATTTAGCTTACTGAGGTCTTGATGGCATTTTTGAGCTTCCTTGGACATGGCGCCTATGTGCTATACCTGAAAAAGTTATTGGTTATGTTTTCTCGCCCTCTCCCTTTCTGAAGTCAATGACCCTTTCGTTTGCTTTGCTGACACTGAGAAGACTGTATTCTAGCATCATCTCTGTCTCTTTTCCGCACCGCTACTTGTCGTCAGGTGACGTTTTGCCGTTTACCACCGCTTTGCGAAATGGACGAAAATGATTCAATGAAGCATCACCGAGGCTCTTGCGCTGGACTCTTCTTTGTATCTTTCTGCCTTGCAGCACACACCGTTAAAGGGGAATAATCGACACGGAATTACAGTCGCTCGCTGGTGTACAGAGCGCTGTCCAGAGAGCGAATCAAGAATGGACGCAAAGACAAAAGAGGGTTCCCGTTCGCCTTAATCTGGCAACTCTCAGGATCGCAGGCGTCTAGGCCTAAATTCAGTTTGTTGGTACAAATAAGAAGTTAAAAGATTTTCGAGACATCTCAATATTTATTTCCCCTTGTTGTCTACAATACACGGTCACGACTTTGAACTCTTGGAAAGATTTCTTTCATAGTGCACGGTGAACAGGACTTACAGGAATTTTACATTCTGAGAAAGGAGCCATTAAGATGTGAGGCCGAAGGCAACTGCAGAAAATAAATTCTGAATTGAGTCTATTGCCATGGATAGGAGATTAGATCACCTATGGAAAAATATTAGGGGGTAAATATTTGGTGTACTATTGACAAGGAATATCTAGCGGGATGCTGATAGACTGAAAAGTATTTCGTCAATATCTTAAAAAAGACTATCGATAAGATAGATAGCACGTCAAGTAGAAGGTCATAACATGGTGAATGACTCAGTAATACGCTGTTTAGCATGGAGTGACATGGTGTGAGAAAGGAGAGAGCAGAGGCAAAGGAAGCGAGAATGAATTCATGGAGCAAACAAAAGAGATAGATAAACAGAAATTAATATTCGGAAGGAGAGCGAGAGAGAGAAGAAGGAGGGGAGAGATCAAGAGAGTGAGAAAGCGAGAAAGATAGATAAATAGATAGACGGAGAGAGGCAGGGAGTGGAGAGCGAGGAGGGAAAAAGAGAGCGCGATGGGGAGAAAGATTTATAGTGTGAGGCAAAAATGAAAAGGACGGAAATCAACGAAATCGGATTTTCTTTTTCGTGTTCATAGAGCCTCGGCTCCGTTTTATCTACCAAGCTTTGACCAGGGCACTGTGAAATCTACTTTTGATACAATTTTACTCCCTAGCATCTGCCATAGAGATAATTTCTGGGAAGTTATCTGCAGTCCTATCGAGGCTGAAGCCAGAAGCATGTGCTCCTTTTGTTTCGTGTCATTATATTTGTCATCCTGACAGGCAAGAAGCTGCACATAGGACCAGAGTGTGCCACGTGAGCTCAGTGAAAGTCAGAGATATTAGTGCATTCTGTCCTTTAATGCAGGAACAAGAGAGAAAGGTTCATTGATCTAGTATGCTACCAAATTAACGGCTGAGGAATGTCAGCTCTTAACACTACACTGCAATTACAGAAGAACTAATGCACATATTTTAGATGCACTCAACATCGCAGAATATCTCCAAAAGTAAATGCTGAAGGTATATGCCTCAGGAACACTGGAGCAACCTCCAGAATGTTCGGCGAGATTTTCAGCTGATATGCACAGAGGCAGAGTCTGCTCATTTATATATACGTATATGGAGTTCTTGTCCCAGACTCTGGTGTATACCACTGTGCAATGCGCCCTACAGAATTGCAGGGACACAGTGGGTCCGGACTCAGGATCACTAGAGGGCGCCTTAGCTGGGAGACTGGAACAGCCGCACGCACAAAGCATAAGGATCACGTGCTCGGCTTAAACTGCAGCATTCAGCAGCAAAATGCGCCAAACATTGAGGAACACTTCTTGAATTCAGTTCTACCTCGGATTACTGTGGCATTTTTCTGAAACATTTTTCACTATATCTCAGTGTCCATAACAATATTGTGTTTCTGTTGCCTATAACAATATTGTGTGGTTACCATTTGGCAGGACATAATCTTTGACGAGCTTGCGCGATTTACAGTGAAGATGAGTGCAACCTGGAGATACTGAGGGTGCATATGACTAGACAGCATCGGCTAAACTGTCATGTAAATCCTTCTGATCATGATAAATTTCAGGTGGACTCTATTAACAGTAGCTTCTTAAAAGTGAAGAAGAATTGATATTTTTTTTCAGATTGACAATGAACAGCGGAATACCGAGTGAACTGGCAGCTTGTAAACGGATGTAGCCACAAAGCTAGGGAGCAAGAAGGGAGAGAGAGGGGGAGATATATATATATATATATATTTATACAGAGAGAGAGAGAGAGAGAGAGAGAGAGAGAGAGATGGATGGTCGGCGTGGGTATAGGGAAACAAATAAAGGACTAGATTCGACTACAGAGACCGACGCAGCGTGCCACGGTGGCGAAAATTTAAGAGAGTAACGAAAGACGGACCAAGGACGGCGATCCATTGCTGGAAATGAAGTGTCATTTAAAGTACAACGAAGGACGGAGGTGTGAGATAGACAAGAACAGTAGAATTAAAATACATTATTAAGAAACCGACAGTGACGTAGTTCCATTCAGATCACTGGCTATATAGGCTCAGTTCTGACTTCCCCGGTTCAGTTCACATTTAGCAGGGCAATTTATGGTTGTCACGGTCCAGTCGGTGAAGTGCGCATTCCGCTTCACGGTCCGGCCCGTGGATTTAGTATTCCAGTTACTTCGTTTTGCCCTTGCTCCGTCGGGGACCTTAACTGAGGCACCTGAGTCTCGTCTCGGGCTGGCAACATAAAAAAAAAAAGCTCAGGGGTCCAGTAATAGCGTCTGCACAGTTCCCTTCAGAACCCCTTGAGTCACGTTGTCTGTACCTCGTCTGTACCTCCTCTGTAAACTCGTCTGTAACCTAGTGTAAAACCTGCCCTGAAACGTTGACAGCAACCTTCGTCAATCACCTCGTCTCCGAAGTCGTCTGCAAACCTCGTCTGTGACTTCGTCAGAATGCACGTCAAGTTAACCCGCCGGATTGAGACCGGAGCCTTGTCTTGTCAATATTAGGAACAGTCTATTGTTGTGTGGTCTTGTTTTTTCGTGTCCTCGCCTTCGCTAGGTAGGTCTAGCTGTCTGCCGCTACCTTGAGTCAAAATCTGTCTCCTCGTCTTCAGTGTTCTGTGTATAAGAGGAGTCCCTGCCCTATGTCTTTTACTCAAGGAGGGGTCCTAGCTCTGTATTCCGTGTCTGAGAGGAGTCCCGGCCCATATCCTGTATCCAAGGAGGAGTCCCGTCTCTGTGTTTCGTGTTACAGACCAGTTCAATCAAGGCTTCGTATTGCAGTCCAGTCCAAGTCAAGGCCTCGTGTTCCAGGTCCCTGTCGACTGTTATTTCCGATCCAAGTCCTCCTTCCGATTCCTAGTCAAGTTCCTAGTCCCGAGTCCTAGACCAGGCCCGGGTTCCGGGTCTGAGTCAAGACCCAGGTTCCGTGTCCCTGTCCAGACTCTGGTACCGGAGTTCAGAGTTCCTACTCCTGGCTCCTTGTTCCAATTTCCACGTCCGGGTCCCGTGCTACTAGTCCAAGTCCTATTCCAGGACTTGAGTCCTAGTCTAATTCAGGTCCTGTGTCCTTTTCCAGGTACGCTTATTCCTGCTAACGCTTTGCTCTTTCCTGGATTGCCCCGATCAATCCCTGCTTCCCTAGCATTCTTGATAATCTTAATCCAGTTCCTCATACTTCGGTGTCTGTTTCATGCACTTGGGTCGTCTCCTTAAACGCCTGCTTGCAAAAAGGGAGGTTTCTCACAAAGTGAAGGGTGTAGCGTATCTGACATAATTCTCGCCAGTCTGTGGAATTAGCTTCTTGAATGTAATCTGGCTTAGATCTCGTCTGAAAGTAGACTCTATGTGCTTCTAGATCCTAACTGATAATATGGGTTTTGCTGCCCGGTGTACCGTTGCACAAATAGTGAGCTGGTGTCTCCCATGTACAATGGAGGCATTGAGTGTTCAGTCATTTTGTCCCTCTTTTATAGAATCGTCTGGGAACGATTTATCGCACTTCATCGACGATTAAGGGAGAACGAATAGTAATGTTGAAACTCAGTTACGCATCCGCAAGTGCATTTATATTCCACGGGGCATTTCAGTTTCTGGGAGCAAGGATCGTTCTTGTTGGAACGACGGAAGGTAAGGGGTAAACTAATAGCCGTGTATGATATGATAAGGGGCATAATGAAGTGGACAACTAGCACTTTGATCTAAGGGTGGAAATGGCTCATGCGAGTGGACGATATCTTGAGGCGAATGGAAGACATTACAAGGGAAGCGGCAGATTTGAATTTTAATTTACGAAAGAAAATGATGGCTACACAGAAAGTGCTGTCAGGAGTCTATTGGCGTAAAGAAGAAATTGGCACCCCAGCAGCAAACAAAGATTAGGAAATTTCCAGATGAACTCTTACTGACATTGGAATAAGTAGTTCAATGCTGGAAGATGGAAACATATTGACTTTAGGCCTACTGTAGGATATATCTTCAAATAATTAACCAACAAAACAAATACAATGAAGGAATCAACTACTTCCAGTGGGATATTGTTGATTTTGAAGAAGCGAACTCACGAAAAGTCTTAATTATGTTAGATTACACATTGATTACACATTGATACGTTAGTGAATATGTTGTGATTAAGGACAGAGAGAGAGAGAGAGAGAGAGAGAGAGAGAGAGAGAGAGAGAGAGAGAAGAGTTGGGGGGTTGGGAGATGAACACCGGACATTGTAAGGGCGGAGCAACAGGCAGAATGACGAATGGATACAAAAAAGCTTCTGATTGGTGCTCAGGAAGGCTCGGTTGTTCCTGTCAGCCAATCTTTTAACCAGAAGAAACACCTTAGGTTTCACAGAAGGTGAAAAGTATCTGAAAGGTATCGCTGAAACTATCTCGTACCACAATATCTATTGTGATAATAACGCCCAGGAAGAAATCTGCCGTTCGATTCAGCCAGAAATTAGACAACATGATTTCTCTCTGTTCATTGCTGATTGTATTGGCTGTGCTGCCTGGTGAGTCTCAGCGAAGCTGGCTAGCGAGTTTGTCCGGCATTCAATACAAGCCAGCGTTGTTGATGTATTCTGTCCTTTCTTACAGGAACGAGTGGGAAAGATTCAGTGACGCAGGATACATTCGACTTAACGGCAAAGGAAGGAGAGAACATAACACTGAACTGTAATTACACTGACGCTAATCCAAATATCTTTTGGTACATTCAACATACTGGAGGACCTCCAAATTATTTGCTGAAGCTATATAGCACAGGAGAAATGCAGCGGCATTCTGATTGTCCAGAGAGGTATACCGCTACTTTACAGAAAAGCAGCAAGACGTCTCAATTGAATATCCGTGAAGCTCTTGTCTCGGACTCTGCCATGTATCTCTGTGCAATGAGTACCACACTGTTATATGGTGACGGCGGGTCCGTGCAAAAACTGGTTCTGTATATTGCAAAAAGCTCTCACTGGAGGGCGCCTATTTCCGAGGAATCTGCAGAGGGCACCCCCAGAAATCAGTCATAGTCACGTGCCCTACTGAAGAGCCCTGCATTCAGCAGCAGAAGGCGCCGAAGCTAAAGGAGCAGTTCCTGATTACAACGCGGACACAAACTGAGCTTTATAACTTTCTGGGATACCGCAATGTGCAATCACCCACCATCTTTTGCAGCGACGGCTTATCACGATTGACAGCCTTGTTTGACATCGTCTTTGGGCACTTTGTTCAAGTATCTGCAGTGTGAAATAATGAGGACGGAGTGGAACCGGGATATATTTAAATGGCACAATGGCTGACTGATGAAAAACAGAGGGTGTGAAAATTGGTCGTTTTTGAATTGACAAATAATTGCAAGTGGCATGCTACTGAAATTAAGGATGTTGCAGCAGCTACTTATGATTCATACTGTGTATTTAGATAATTCGGCAGAACCTACGGACGCTTAGCGCGTTGGAGAATTCAGATACTATTATTGGCCATTGCATTCCGAAGCTGTGAATAAAAGGTTCAATGTTTGAATTAAATTTATGATTTAAGTACATATGTTTTTACCGAGATTCATATTTTGAAGGCATTATCAGTATAAAAGAGAGAGAGGGAAGAGAGAGGGAATGGGATCACAACAGAGCGATTGCTTGAGTAATCTGGTTTCCCAATCGGATTTAACGAATCCAATGTTATCACCACGTGTAGCATTTTGCTACATATCTAAATTGAAAACGGAATTTGTTTATTATTGTCGCCTATTGCATAGATTCTGTTTATACCGATGCATTCACTATACAGCTTATCGAGGCAGTACAAAGTAAAACAATAAAAGGATACAAAAATAAACTGTGATAGACGTATAAAAATGCAGCACAGGCAGGAAATACAGAGATAGGTCATACCAAGATTAAGACTTAATTTCATCCTACAGTTCAATACTCTTGCAAGTGGGAATAGTCGATTGTTGTTTCATGGGAACTTGCTTTTAGAATTTTCTGTTTTCCCACCGATGGAAGGGACAAAAAGTGAAAACGTCCGGTTACTGTCGAAGGAGCACAAACAGATAGCATCTGTTTCCAAAGGTATATTTCGACTTTTTGAATATCTCATTTTAATTATATGTTTAGTGTATCGAATAATTCCATTACCACACCTTCTCATCTGAAATGGCTGAGCTGACTCGACAGGTCAAATGACCTAATTCAGTTCCTGTATCTTATGGTGTTATTGTCGACTGATTTATCTGTCCAATTTCGCAAATTCCTCTCAACATGTACATTCACTGATCCTCCGATTACGAGCACGTGCTACCCAGAGCGTCTTTTTCGGGCAGTAGAAAACATAGCAACTCGGGAATTCTGGAAACTGAGCACGTAATTATCTGCTGACAGCATTGAAAGTCGGAATCGAACCTAATCTCTGGGACATGAGACCAGATATCGCCAGGGTGCCATGACAGGCACTCTGCAGTCCAGCACCACCGCCACTTTCCTGCTCAACCCATGTTATATGAACTGATGAAGGACAGCCTGATATATTCCTGCACTTTGTAGACGCACACAGTTACATCAAAATGATTTATGTTTTGTTATATATTTGTTGTTGTCAGTTGTTTCAGGGTACAGCGAAAATAACGCCCAGCTTGTTTCAATGGTTCCGTTAAAAATCAGTGAAGGTACAAAATACACAACCTGGTATTTATAGTCTCCATAGACGTTCTAAAAACAGAACGGAAACCGAGAGCATCAATATCAGAAAAAGATAGGAACCTAAACGTCCCCTGCCACATCCCTTGTATAATCTGCGCCAAGCAGCATTAAATATAAACAACTTCTATCTCTCTCACTTATTCTAGCATAAAGCTTCAGCACTTCCACCAGCAACCACCATGGAAGCAACCAGATACACAGAGAGGGGTTGGTCTACAGTACAACAAAAGCTCGCTGTTTACTGCAACATTTCATCGTTTCATATGCATTCTCTCTCTCTCACACTAATAAATGAGAGACTGATATGGCTCGTTCAAAAACGAGAGAGGAGACAGCGGTCGCTATTTCGAAGTTACAGTCTCTACTAAGCATTATTTTTATACTGACATACCCGTTTCAGATTGGTGATCAGAAACTATCGTTTTTTTTTTCTGTCAGCGAAGCCTTTGAACAGGGAAACACCCCGGCTCTTACACAATGTGAAGGGTACCGCTGAAACAATCTCACACCACAAAATCTGTTATAATTACGTCCTGAAAGGAATCTGCCGTTCGATTCAGAGAGAATTTATACACGATGATTTCCCTCTGTTCGTTACTGATTTCATTGGCTTTGCTGCCTGGAGTCTCTGCTAAGGTGGCTCGCGAATTGTTCCGGTGTTCAATAGAAGCTAACGATGTGAATGTATTCGGTCCTTTCTTGCAGGATCGTCTGGGATAGATTCAGTGACGCAGGTTCCTCCCGACGTAACGGCTAAGGAAGGGCAGACCATAACAATGAATTGTAATTACACTGACGCTGATGAATATATCTTTTGATACATTCAACGTAGAGCAGGATCTCCAACGTATTTGCTGAAGGTATATAACACAGGAAGAATAGAGCGGCAACAAGATTGTCCAGTGACATTTACCGCTAGATTGCAGAAAGGCAGCAAGACGGCTCAGTTGAATATCGTAAAAGCACTTGTGTCGGACTGTGGCATCTATCTCCGTTCACTAAGTACCACGCTGTAGCCTGAAGGCGGCGGGTCCGAGAAAAAACTGGTTCTGTATAATGCAAAAAGCTCTCACTCGAGGGCGACTTTTGCCGGGAAAGTGGTAGAACGCACACTGAAATCAGCCGTGGTCACTTGCCCTACGTAAGAGCGCTGCAATCACCAACACAAGGCGGCGACAGTTCATGAGTACAACGCAAACCGAAACTGGATCTTCGTAATGTATTTCCTGGATACGGCAATGTGCATTTACCCACCCTCTTTGTTGCAACGGCATCACGTTTGGCAACGTAGTATTACGTCGTCTTTGACCACATTGTTCGAGCATCTGCATGGAGAAGTAATAAGGACGGAGTGGAACTGCGATATATTTAAAAAGGGCAGTGGGTAACTAAGGGAAAACAGAGTGTGGACAAACTCGTTGTTTTCAGTTTCACAAAGAACAGCAAGTGACATGCTGCTGAAATTAAGGATGTTGCAGGAGCTATTTCTGATTTATCCTGAGGATTCAGATAATGCGACAGATCCTCCGGATGTTTAGCGTGATAGAGAATGTAAATCGTATTTTGGCCGTTCCATTCTCGTACTGTGAGAAATAGTCATTGTTCAAAGTGAATTTATGTTTAAAATACGTAGTGTGTGTGCGAGGTGTGATGCAGTGAACAGTCGCTAGAGGGCCGGTCTTGCCAGAAAAATCGAAGTGGCGCATCCAAATATTTGCGAGAATCACGTGGTTAATTAGGACAGCGAAACTCAATAGCAAACTACATCGGAGAAGATTTCAGGTTGTTTGGACATGAAATGGCCGCTGCTTGGATTCAAATATCTCCAGTTGCTTTGTGCCGGGTTCCGTTATGTATATTTGCATGATCAGCCCTACCTAATACAGTGCCATTGCCGATCTGGACAGAACACATCCTGCGTACAATGGGCGCATGGAACGGAGGGCGCCCGCGGCTCACCACACTCTGCTCAACATCGAACAACGGTCCGTCCTGAGACAACACAACCTCCCTGCTCAGAGGCTACAAGAGGGTGAAGGGGCAGGGGGACACGAGCTACAACACACCCAAAGCCCCTAGTAGCAGTTTTGTACGAGGAGGATTATACCTGTCCGAGGATAATTGTTTGTAATTAGGAGCATCCACAGGGAATCCGTGCAAAATGGCAAAAGAAGGAGGAGATAGTTAGAAGAGAGAGAGAGAGAGAGAGAGAGAGAGCGGGCGAAAGGGGAAGGGAAAGTAAGTGAGAGAAAGTTAGAGACGAAAAGTGGAGGACAAAAGAAAAGAGAAACGGAAAGTGCGGGGTGCAGAGGATGGGTAGAAAGGAGAGGAAACAGGTGATAAGAGTGATTAAGGGAGACAAGGTAGGGAACGAGACATATTCTGGTGCGGATGCAGCAAGAAGGAGACACGCGAAGAAGGTCGAGAGCGAAAAATTGAAAGTCTGCTAAAACTTGACCATGTTGAAACAGAAGGTAAAACCGTAAGACCATAAAATTTAGCAAAAGAATTAGGGCATTTGACCCATCGAACCAGCTCCGCCATTAAATCATGGCTGATCATTGACCCTTTCTCAGCCCCACTCTCGGCCTTCCCTTTGGACCCTTTGATACCGTGGCGAATCAAAAACGTATCACGCTCTGCCTTAAGTATTCCCAAGCACCTGACCTACCTCTACAGTTACCCGTGCTAACAAATACAACAAATTCACCACACTCGCGCTGATGGAGTTTCTCCGCATCTCTGCATTGAATTCACGCCCGTCTCGCCTGAGGCTTAGCCTTCTTGTCATAGACTCCCTCACCACATGAAACATCCTTTACACATCTACTCTGTCTAGGCCTTTCAACATTCGAAAAGATTCAGTGAGATCCCACTCATCCTTTTAAATTCCAGGGAGCACAGACTCCTAAATATCAAACTTTTCTCGTATGTAAATAATTACAGGAATCATCCTTGTGAACCTCCTCTGAACTCTCCCCAATGCGAGCGGATTTTTTCTTCAATGAGGAGCCCAAAACTGTTCACAATACCCAAAGTGGGGCCTCACCAGTGCCTTTAAGCGTCAGCAACACATCCCTACTCTTGTATTCTCCACCCCCTGAAATGAGGTCTAACATTGTATTTGTCTTCCTCTCCGCCAATTCCACGAAAAAAAACCTTAATGGTGTTCTGCACAAGGACTACCAAGCCCCGTTGCATCTTTGCACATCATAGGTTTGGCTTTTGTCCACGTTCAGAAAATAGTCTGCACAATTATTTCTTCCAACGAAGTGCATGACCATGTATTTTCCAAGATGATATTTCATTTACACTCTCTTTCCCATTCTGGTCATTTGTCTCAGGTTTTCTGCAGATTACCTGTTTTATCAAAGCACCCTGACCCTTCATCGGTCTTCGCATCATCTGCAAACCTGGCAACAAAGGGAAGGATTCTATCATTTAAATCATTGATGTACAGCATAAAAAAACATTGCTTCCAGCAGGGACCACTGCGGAGCACCACCTGTCACCGGCAGCCAACCGGAGAGTGATTATTTTAGTGCTATTCGTTACCTCCTGCCAAACAGCTACTACTCTAACCATACCAGTAACATTCCTGTAGTACCATGTTGTTGTTCGTCCATCGTTGACGTCGATGAGGACCTCGACACCATAATGATGGTGTCCAGACTAGCGCGTGATTTGGATTTAAGTGAGGGAGAGTTCCGCAGCGACAGCCTCACTATCTGTTCCCAATTCCCATCTCGGTCCAGTGGCAAGACAGAGTCTAGACGGCTGGAGATGGGACTAGGCGCAGTGGATGACCAGGACATCTTCTGTGTGTTGTCCTGCTCTACACGTTCCGCGACGCTTGCAGAGACCGCCTTCTTGACCGTTGGACCTTCCATTGGTCTCGTCCGCTCAATCCGCCGGAGTCTGTCTTCACATGCTGGGATAGACAATCCCTATCTCACCGAGGGTTTGAGACCCGTCGGCTACCCTCACCTGGTTTAGCCGGCTTGTCGAAGCCGTTGCCCGGGGTGTGGCCGCTGTCGCATGCAAACAGCTACGGGGAGCCACAGGTGAGAGCTGAGTGCCAGGTGGGGATCAAAGGTGGACTAATCGCCCTGAAAAGGGCGCGACATGTTCCCGCACCAGAGGTGCTACCCCTTCCTGACACACCATATACCCCTGTAGTACTATAGGGTCTTAACTTGTCAAGCATCCTCATATTTGCCACCTTGCCAAAGGCCTGATGTAACACCTCACAGACAACATCCATTGCACCCGCTTTATCTGACCTACATGTAGTCTCCTCATATAATCGCAACATGATCGTCAGGTAATATTTTCCTGAAGGAAACCATGTTGACTTTCTCCTATCTGGTCCTGTGTCACCAAATACTCCCTAACTTCATCCTTAACAATTAAATCAAACATATTCACAACCACTGCGATCAGGCTAATAGGCCTTTAATTTCTGCTTTTCGTAAAGAGTAGAGTGACGTTTCCAATGTTACATTCCTCTGGCACCATGACACAGTACAATAATTTTGTAAGATCATTAAAAATATCATCATAATCTCTAACACTACTTCTTTCAGAACCTGAAATTGCAGTTTATTTGGTACGGGTGACTTAGCTCGTTCAGATCTTTGAGCCTTGTAATAGTAACTGCACATCCCTCGTACCCGTCAAAATCTGCCAGTGCCTTCTTTTTTGCTTTACAAATACATTTTTCAGCATCTATTTGCTCTTCCTTCGTGTGTCATTGGTGCCAATGTGCGCCCTGACATCTGAATGCTGATCCTACCTCTCTAAAATGTCTTTGGTGAGATTCGAAACTGACATGTCGGAGGCAGAATACCATCAGGGTGCTGTGCTCGCGTCCACAGAATCTCCTGTCTGTTCCCACGATTGCTGAGTCCCCTCTCGCTACCGCTCACTTCTTCTTCCTTTTTCCTATCTGCAGCACGGGCCTATGCTGCGTTGCAGTAGCCCTGTCTCCCTAGCATTCACCGGGAGTTCATCCCCCACATCGGTATGTAGAAAAATATTCTTACTATTGACAGGAATGACCACAAGGGTGCGCTGCACTAACTGTCTTTCATATTTCCATTTCTCCTGATTGTCCAATAGCCACTTGCCTCCTGCAGCTTCGCGGTGGCTACTTCCCTATGACTCCGATCGATTACCTTCTAGCTCTGCCGTACAAGCCGAAGGTCACTCCAGATCCCTACCATGGTCTTCAAGGAGCTTCAGACAGATGCATTCCTTGCAGATGTATTTCCCTGGGAGACTCTGGATCACCCAGGACTCCGACATCTGCCATTAAGAAAACACAACAGCCATCTACTACAATATGTAAAGTAAGGGTGTAAAATGAAGCCCTAAGTGAAGCTGACCGAGAACCAACACGCCTGTCGAGTTGAAGGCACATCATAGGGAATATACCAATCCGGTTCGAGAGGAAGGGCACGTGTCTCCCCCGAGCCTCTGATGCTCCTGACGTGACGTAATTACCTTCACCTGGTTCAGAATTTGATAAAATCCTATTGTTGATGTTAATGCCGACTCCGTATCACCCTCGTGTTTGTTGCTGATTTTAATGGCTGCTCTGTCTGGATAATTTCTTCTTCATCAGTTTGCGCGTGTTATACATCGTCATTAAGATTCGGCGCCACTCACGCTCTTCGAGATTTGTTACAGATACGAGTGGGGTAAATTGGGTAGCTCATGATGTGAGCAAGTTAATGACTGTGGAACGGCAGAACATAAGGCCATAAGAAATAAGACTCGGACTATGCCATTTGACCCGTCGAACCTACTCCGCAATTGAATAAGATCATGCCTTAATAAGATAATCAGGTTCTTTCTTGTACAGCCCTTCGCCTTTCCAGCAACCTGGTTTCACCTTTCGCCTTTCAGTTAGCCTCTTTCATGTTCCTTCACATTTTCGTTTATACATCTCCCTCCTTGCTTCTCAGTCCTGAAGGAGGGTCTCGGACGGAACGTCGGCTATTTACATTTTCCCCAGATTCTGCCCGACCTGGGGACTTCCTCCAGAGTATTGTGAGTTCCATTGGATTTTCAGCATCTTCAAATTCTTCATCCAACCCTCGTCCATCCACAAGACTCAACCGACAGCAACTTTCCTGGAGGGAGAAGGCTGATGGGCAGTGAGACAAGAGACTAGCACACAATACACATCCCCCGTTCCCCCGAGCGATGATGTTTTTCTTATTTTCTGCCTCAGTGGCGTTTCGCCCGTTTTCCGCAGGAGAGAAATATGAAGATAAATGCGTCTGAATGCGAATTGCGGTTTGCTAGAGGACAAAGGAAGTGATATCCAGGGAAAACGGTGGGGGTTTGATATGGTGAGTAAAATGGGAGGAGAAACTAAGCGATTTGGTATGATGGAATAACAAAGTGGATAGCTCGGGGAGATTTAAGAGAAAAGAAGAAGTGAGAGAGCGAGGGACGGTGATCGATAGAACAGAGAGTAGAACGATAAACATCGGGAGGAGAGGGAAATAGGGATGAGAGCCTGACTGGAAGAAGAATGCAAGAGAGAGAGAGAGAGAAGTATAACGACTCTTGCACAGTGGTTAGCGCGATGCTACTTACAGCTCCGGGCGGCGGATTTTTAAAAGCATGTAGAGGAACTGACACAAACCAATCTGTGATTGGTGCTCGGACCGGCGCAGATCGATGCTCACAGCCAATCAATCCATAGGCTGGGCAACGCCCCCAGATTTACGCCAGCTGATATATATGCTTCAGATCTGATTTTACTCTTCAATATCGGTCAAGGATATTAACTTGTTGAAAGTAAGTTCTCTTGCGATCGAGTTTGAAGCCAGTCACTATGAATTCGCTGTGTTATCTGCTGATTATATTGACTATGATGCCCGGTGAGTCTCCGCGGTAACAGCCTATATCTGTTCCGTATGTGGAAGAAATCCCGATCTGTTCATGCATTCTATCCTTTTATTGCAGGAACAAATGGGAAAGCTTCGGTGACACAATGGCCTCTTGAATTAACGATTGCGGAAGAACAAATTGTTACACTGAACTGTAATACACTGGCAATGATCAATACATTTTTTGGTACGTTCAGTATCGCGTGGAATGTCCAAGGTATTTGCTGACGGTATATAGCACTGGCACGATGGACCGAAATCTAGCAAGGTTTACCGCTGGTTGGCACCGTGACAGCAAAGCAGCCCATTTGAACATCACTGGTGCTCTTGTGTCGGACTCCGCCGTTTATCTTTGTGCCATGATGCCCACAGAGTTGCAAGGTGATGACGGCTCTCGACAAAATCCGACCTCCGCGATGCAGCGAGCGCTCGCTAGAGGGAGCCCTTTGCCGGAAAATAGCTGGAGCGCAAACACAGATTCACCACTGCCACGTGATTGACTTAAAAAGGCGAAACTCCAGGGGAAAGGGGAAAAATTACTAACTACAGTTTTCAGTTAGTTGCACAGTTGCTTTGCTTGCGGGACTGACTGTGTTATCCATGTGAATGTCCTCTGAACGATTTGCAACGCCAGTACATCTTTCTTAGAATAGGGACCCAAAACCGTTCGGAATGCTCAATGTGAGGTCTCACGTTATTACAAATCCTCTGCATTACGTCTCTGCCCATGTACTCTGGACATCTTGAAATGAATGCTAACATCGTATTTCCCTTCCTCACCACCGACTCTATCTGCAAGTTAACCGTCAGGATGTTCTGCACTTGGATCCTCCAAGTCTCTTTGCATCGGAGATTTTTGGATTTTTTTACCCGCTTACAAAATAGTCTGCACATTGATTTCTTACACCAATATGCATGATATGCGTTTTGGTACATTCTACTTCGTCTGCCACTCTCTTGCCCATTCCCTCATCTTTCTGTCCTTCTGTAGCCTGCATGTTTCCTCAGAACGACTTATCCTTCCATCAATCTTTGTATCATCTACAAACTTGGCAACACAGTCATATATTCTACCATCTATTTCATTGACAATGATTTTGAAAGATCATTCCCAATGGCAAATTTATAGTTGAACTCAATCATATTGTAATCACAGCCTTCAAATGTTCTTTTATCCTAAGGTCACTAATTATCTCCAGTTCATTGCACAACAACCAATCCTGTACAACTGATCCCCTTGTTAGGTGATGAACAATCTGATCTGAGATGCCGTTTCGTGAGGCATTCAACAAGCTCACTCTCTTGAGATCCATACGTAAGCTGACTTTCCCAATCAGCCTGCATGTTGAAATCTCCCATGACTATCATAACATTACTGTTTGGGATTCCTTTTCTATTTGCTCTTGTAATCTGTGCTCCACATTCTACCTACTGTCTGGAGGTTTGTTTATCGCTGCCCGCTGGATTCCTTAACCCTTGCAGTTTCTTACCTTAAACCTATAACTATCCGGCGCCCCTCACAAATTTTGGGTTGTTAGAGGTACAAATGGGGTAGATTAGTTGAGCCAGGATCGGAATGAATCATTGAATTAGGAAGGACGGCGCATGGTGCTGAGCTGAACTTACGCATGAATTGTCATTGCTTATCTGTGGAACAATTAACATTGGTGGAAACTTTATAAAAATATTTACAATGTTCATCCTTGCACACGTGGCTCGGCCTGAAGACAACCCTGTAAGGACGTCGGATTTCCAGAACAGGAAACTATCTCCGGAGTTCTTGAGTGGGTTTCTCCGCTGTATCATTCGTAAATCAGACTATAAATTTTGTGGGTGAAGCCGGATATGGACAAAAAATATATTCTTCACACCTTTCCAGGATAGAGCCCTATGAGGACAACACCGTTAGGGGATAAGAGAAAGAACACACGACTCGTACGCTCAGAAAATACGTTGCTTATTGCTTTTCATTATTTCCTTACAGTTTCGAACTCGAAGGGGAGGAAGACCGAAAGATGCACAGACGAGGATAGCGTTTTGATATAAAGGGAAAGTCGGACCTTGCCGGCTTCCACCAATAGCGGGTTGAGCTAAAATGCAAACTGAAGGAACTGCGCTGTATTTTCCCATGGCGTATCTGCAACTCGACGTTATTAAGTTTTATTTCTCAATGTTCAAATGTTCCGGCAATCCCGTTCCCTGTCTCTCCTTCTGATCAACGTAAATCCCCTCAGAAAATCCCTCCTGTCCAAACCGCTCCATCCCCCTGAGAATTATTTTCTTTCCACTCCTATCTCCTCTTGATAACCTATTTCGACCCCCTTCCCCCAGCGTCCCGACAGCCATCTCCAAAGGTTGCATACCTTTCCGATTCTAATTCCACCATATTGAACTCACATTCTGAAGACAATGTATGTCAATCCTATCGAAGTCTCAATACCCCTGGTACTTTTGCAAGGAGAATTGTCCTCGGATCACTGGGTAAGCCAGCTCAAAATTTGATATGTCCAATAATGCTTATCATTCTCTCTGCAACACAGATGTGGACTGTTCAATCGATATGGTTATTCTGACAGACAGCATCTTCAGCCCTATAAACACCGAACCGCAGGCAAGCTCCAAGAACCCGAGCCTCGACGATCCCGCAGCCAAGCTCCAATACCCCAAGCCTCGAGAATCCCGCAGGCAAGGCCCAAGAACCCGAGCCTCGAAGATCCCGCAGCCAAGCTCCAAGAACCCGAGACTCGACGATCCCGCAGCCAAGCTCCAAGAACCCGAGCGTCGATGATCCCGCAGCCAAGCTCGAAGCCCTCAAGCCTCGAAGATCCCGCAGCCAAGCTCCAAGAACCCAAGCCTCGAGGATCCCAAGCCAAGCTCCAAGAACCCAAGCCTCGATGATCCCAACCCAAGCTCCAAGAACCCAAGCCTCGAAGATCCCAAGCCAAGCTCCAGGAGCCCAAGCCTCGAGGATCCCAAGCCAAGCTCTAAGAACCCAAGCCTCGAGGATCCAGCTGCCAAGCTCTAAGAACCGAAGCCTCGAGGATCCCGCAGGCAAGCTCCAAGAACACGAGCTTCCAAGATCGCAAACCAAGCTCCAAAAAACCTAGCTTCGGGGATCCCAAGCCAAGCTCCAATAACCTAATCCTTTAGGATCGAAGCCAAGTTCCAAGAACCCAAGCCTCGAGGATCCCAAGCCAAGCTCCAAGAACCTAAGAATCGAGGATCCCAAGCCGAGCACATGACACAAGACCCCAGCCTGCAGCCAAGTACAAGATCCAAGACACCAGCCTCAAGCCAAGCTCAAGACCCAAGAGCGCAGCCTTAAAACAAGCACAAGAACAAACACCCCAGGCTGTCTCCAAGCTCAGGCCTGTAGGCCCCAACCACGTCCTGTCCTGAAACCATGTCATGTCCTTGCCTGGTTCTGGGGCCCGAGCCAGAGGCTACACCCACTTTCTGTGTCCTTGTCCAGTCTCGGGCCAGGAGCCCAAGCCTTATCTCCTAGTCCATGGTTACCAATCCTGGTCCCGCTTTCCCTAGCCCAACTCTAAGCTCCTGTCCCTGCTCCTGGTCTGAATCCTGTCATGTCCCTACTGTAGTCAAGTCCTGCTCCTTGTAATTCAGTGTCTGTGTCTTGCATTTGGGTTCGTTCCCAACGCCCCATTGTGACAGAGAGAGAGAGAGAGAGAGAGAGAGAGAGAGAGAGAGAGAGAGAGAGAGAGAGAGAGAGAGAGAGAGCCGGGGAAAGACGAGGAGTTAATTTACGCCAGTCACGTCCCAATGATTGCTATGTTCCCCTGATTTAGAATAGAAAGACGAATATCCTTCGAAACGAGAACACGGAGTTTCCCGGAAAATCTCTTATTGTACTTACTTGAATCACTTCTGTTTTATCAGAGTAACATCTTCAAATCTTCTGTTTATTTTATTCAAATTACCATGGTCTCGCTGCGAAGTTCTTTGTATTTACTGCTCTGCTTGGTGAATCTGTCGAATCTGTCAGAACGTGCCCTCCAGGGTCACTGCATTCCGGCGCCCATCACACCTTCGGGGCTTGATACAGGGACGAGAGATGCAGATTTTATGAAACTCAGGAGGAGAGATTTAATTACCGTGGAAAGGGAAACCGTGTCACTGAGCTTCAGTCACTTGGAATCTGGCAGAACCTATTTGTTGTTCGTTCAATATTCTGGAAAACGGATGATAGTATTCATGACTTGTCATGGTCCGGTCCGTGTACTCTGGACTCCGTGTCTTCCGGCTGTCCCTTGTTTCAGTTGTGCTTAATGCTCGGCGCCTGATGCTTCTCCTGGTGCTGGGAATATAAGTGGTTCTGGGTTCGAGTATGGTGGCTGGTTTGTCTCGTCAGTATCCCGTCATCTCCTCCGTGGGATACGTCAGTCTGTCTTTGCCGTTACCCTGCGGTTGGATCTGTCCTTCCCTGTCATGATATCCATTGGGTTAGCCAAACCGTCATTGCCGTTACCGTGAGGCTGGACTGCTCCCTTCCATTCCCCTTCTTTCTGAAGACTTCCCTGCAACCTCTGCCTGAAGCCTTTGACTGCGAACTGTGTCTGGAGCCTTGTCTGCACTGCGAATGGAGCCTTGCCTGCGACCTGTGTCTGGAGACTTGCCTGCAACCTTGTCAATTTCTTCCACCGGAGCGAGACCGGAGCCTTGCTCTGTCAAGATAAGGAACTGTCTATCGTTGAGTTGGAACTGTCTTTGTGTCCACGCCTTCGCTACGTAGGTCCAGCCTTTTTCCGCTGCCTAGTGTTGAGAACTGTCTCTGTGTACACGCCTTCGCTAGGTAGGTCCGGCCGTTGGCCGCTACCTATGTTGCGAACCGTCTCTGTGTCCACGCCTCCGCTAAGTAGGTCCGTTTGCTGCTACCTAGAGTTGGAAACTGTCTCGTCGTGTTCAGCATTCCGTGTATGAGTCCCAGCTCTACGTTCCTGTTCCCAAAGAGGGGTCCCGGCTCCGTGTTCCACGTTCATGTATCACAAGTCCAAGGCTCCGTGCTCTCATGCTCTAGACCAACGCACGAGCGTCCAGTCCTCGTCCAGGACTCCAAGCGTCCAGCCTTCGTCAAAGGTTACGAGGTTCCTGTCTCCCAAGACCACGTCATGTCTTCACCTAGTTCAGGAGTCCGAGCCCGCGCCAAGACCTAGGTTCTGGATCCTTGTCCAGTCTCCGGCTTGGAATCCGAACCCAAACCTCGTCATGTACTCGCCTCGAAGAACCCAAGCCTCGTCATGTCTTCGACTCGAACAACGCAAGCCTCTTCATCTCCTCACCTGGAAGAACCCAAGCCTCGTTATGTTCTCCCCTCGAAGAACTTAAACCTCGTTATGTCCTCGGCTCGAAGATCACAATCCTTTTCATGCTCTCGCCTTAAAGAAGCCCAGCCACTCATGTCCTCGCCTTGAAGAACCCAAGCCTCGTCATGTCCTCGCCTCGAGGACCCCAAGCCGCCAGGATCCCAAGCCTGGAAGAACCCAAGCCATGTCCATCCTTAACCCTGTCATGTCCTCGCCTAGTTCCTTGTTCCGAGGCCGGGTCAAGACCCAGGTTCGGGGTCCTTGTCTAGTCTCCCGCTCGGAATCCAAGTCCAGACACCTAGTTCCCAGTTCCTTGTCCTGATCCCACTTGCCTATCCAATGCCCTAGCCCAAGTCGGTGTTCTTGTCCCAGCTCTCTAGTCAAGTCCTGTTCCCAGTACTTAAGTGTCTGTGTCTTGCATTTGGGTCAGCCACCACCGCCCCCGGTTATGACATGACTGGAGATATTGTTCTACACCAAAACAGCCCAGTAATAGTTCGGGTCTCTGTGCAAAGGTGTTCCGCTGAAATAAGTTTGGGGGCAATGTGCTGGACTCCATTGAATAGCTTTGCACAGTTCAGCACTCAACGTTCCACGGGGATACAGGATATGGACTCCTCAGTGTTCGTAATGTTTGCCTGCTCTATCCGGTGCCTTCCATGTCCGATAAACATCTAATCCCAGCTCGTCCATGGGAATAAATATTTGATGTGCTATTGGCAAGAAATATCTAACAGGGTCCTGCAAGATTGAAAGATATTCTTTCAATAACTTCAAAGGTTAATAATAAGTTAGATAACAGCAAAAGCGGGAAGTCATAATTTTGTAGTTGACTCGTAGCAACCGTCGTGGATACGCTGGTTAGCATGGAGTGACATGGTGTGAAAAAGGATAGCACAGGGGCAGAATGGCAAATAAAGCGAGACTGAGTTGTTAGAGCGTTGACAAATATAAATAAATAGAAAAAATAGAAACGAATGTGCGGAGTGAGAACGAGAGAGGGAAGTAGGTACGGGTAGAGCAAGAGAGTGAGAAAGAGAGACGGAGATAAAGAGATAGATAAATAAATAGTTAGCTGGAGAGAGGTGGAGTGGAGCGAGGGGGGAAGAAAGTGAAATAAAGAGAGGGATAGAGAGATATAGTGAAAGAGAAAAAAAGATTTATAGTGTGTCATCGTGATAAATTCTTGGAAGTGAAGCGAGTGAGCATGTGCCTCTCAGTTTCTTACAGGTTTCATTTGTCTTCCTGACAGCTAAAACGCAGCACACATGACCAGAGAGAGCGCAGTTCAGTGCAAGTCAGGGAAGTCAATGCAATCTGTCTGCTAATACAGAAAAGAGAAAGTACAAAACTGTGATCAGGATGGTCCTAAATTATCGGCAGACGGAAGTCCGACGATAAAACACTGAAAAGCAGTTACACACGAACGAAGACAAACATATTTGATACACTCAGCATCGCGGAGAGTCTCCTGACACCTGCCGAAGCTCTCTGGCTGAGGAAAACTGGAGCGGCCTCAGAATGTCCGGCGAGGGTTACAGCTGTTATGCACAAAGGTAGAGTCAGCTCATTTAAGTATCTCCGGAAGTCTTGTGCCGGACTCTCGTGTATACAGTCCTTCTGTACAAAGGACCCCTCAGTGTTGCAGGGAAGCAGCGGGTCTGAACAAAAACCAGCGTTGCGTGATCACTGCAGGGCGCCTTTTGCTGGGGAACTGGAACAGCTGTACGCAGAAAGCATGGGGATCACGTGGTCGATTTGAAATGCGCATTCAGCAGCAAAATGCGCCCAAACTTGTGGAAAACATCTTGAATTTAGATTTAACTAGGAATATTGTGGTGGCTTTCCGAAGTATTTCTACTATATGGTGGTGTCCATGTCTCTTTGTTGCTTGTAAAAATATCTTGTGTTTAATTTTTTGCTGGACTTTATTTTTCATTGCCGTGAGGGATTAACAGTGAAGATGAGTGAAACCTAAAGATACCGAGGTTGCATATGACCAGACAGCATTGGACATTCTGTCACACTAAATGCTTCTGATAAAGATAAATTTCAGCTGGGGTCTATTGACATTAGCTTCCTAAAAGTGCAGATAAGAGGATGTTTACTTTACGGTTTGAAAATTAATACGGAGTGTACTGGCGTTGGATTAAAGGATGTTCCCTCAACGGGTTTAAAGCTACATTGATGATTTTCTAAAATTGCAGATTGGAATACAGAGGCAGACAGAGAAGCATTGAGTGACATAGCGTCGGAGATATAGGACAGTAACAAAATAGGGAACAGTGAAGGAATTCATTGCAAGAAATGAACTGTGAATTAAAGTAAAACGAAGAAGGGAAGGGTGAGATTGACAAACAGAACGTAGTTAGTATGAATGAACTACCATCAACACAGAGAGCGAAAGACTTGGACTAATCCTAAGCAGAAAGAAAACTGTAGTAATGGTAATATCTGATACGACTGATCATATTAAGGAGGTGGTACAGACATAAAAGCAAGAATAACAATGGCAAGAACAACATTTACAGAAATGAGAAACATCCCAACGAACAAGAAAATAGCAATTGACGTCCGCCTTAGAACTCTCAACTGCTACATTCTTCCTATATTGATGTATGGCTGCTAGTCATGGACCATCACAAATGCAACAGAAAAAAAGAAGCAATGCCGCAGAGCTGTGGTTCCTCAGGAGAATGCTATGCATATCATATACGGACAGAATAAGCAAAGAAAAAGTTCTTTGACAAAAGACAAAACGTACATTACGTACAAAAATAAGAAAACAGCAATCAAAATTCTTTGAACACCTCATCCGAAGAAAGACGTTAGAACATTTAGTTACAACTGGAAAACTGGAAATAAAAAAAGCAGGGGCAGGCAGAGAATGAAAATGATAGATGGAATAACGTCATGTTTAGAAACAGGGGAGGCAACAACTAGAATTTGGAGGGTCAGGGATCGTGGTGGATGGACAAACATTATCGCCCACGCCGAACGGCAAGGCACCTGAATGAACAAGAGTGACTGATAAATAAACAGAGAGTGTATTAGTTCCATTCACGACGGTGGTTCAATAACCTCAGCTCTAACTTCCACGGTTCAACTCCCAGTTAGCAGAGCAAATTACGCAGGTTTTCCACGAAGTGAAGGGTGCAGCGTATCTGACATCATTCTCGCAAATCTGTGATATTAGCTTCTTGTTATCTGGCTGAAGACAATGCGTGAAAGCAGATCCATGTGGGTCCTTCATCGTTACTGATTATATCGTCAACGCTGCCTGGTGAATCTTTTCGCAAGTAGTTAGTGGACGCCTCGCAGGTGCCATGGGAGCAATTGATGTTCATTTTTTCCCCCTTCTTTTGAAGAAGCGTTTGGGAAAGATCTGGCTCTCTGCATCGACAATTAAAGGAAGACGAATCGTAATGCTGAACTTCAGGTACACATCCGCAAGTGCCTGTATATTTCACCGTTCATTTCAGCTTCTGCAAACAAGCACCTTTCATTTTGGAACGAAGGAAGATGAGGGGTAACTTAATAACTGTGTTTAATATGTCAAGAGGAATAGGTAGAGAGGGCAATCAGCGCTTTGACCTAAGAGTGGAAATGGCTCATGCGAGATTACGATATTTTAATGCGATGGCAAGTAATTACAAGGGGGATGCCGATGTGACCATTTTTTTTTTAACAAAGAGATTGTTGGCTACACCGAGTGTGCTTTCATGAGTCTATTGGCGTGGGTAGCAATTTGGCACTGCAACAGCAAACAAAGACTAAACAAACACTTGCTGACATTGAATAACTAGTTGAGTGCTGGAAGATGGAAAAACGTTGACCGAAGGGACTATTGCGTGATATATCAGCAACAGCTATCTAAGCAAGCAAATAAATAAATTAGCTACTTCCAGCGGAATACTGCCGATGTCAAAGAAGCGACCATGTGAAAAATATATGATTAGAAATTTATTGGGTATGATTACACATTGATACGTTTTTGAATATGTTGTGATTATGCAGAGAACAAGTGGCAGGCCATAGATTTTTTTCTTGCTGGTGCTGCGGTCGGGCTGAATTATTCAGTGATGGGGCTGAGGGATGCACCCTATGGTAATATGTATTCGCAAGGCCAGACGCATGGCGTAAGTAAGTCAGCTTCAGGCATTATGTGCCTACTACAAATGCCTCTGTTGATTCACAAGCAACAGCAATTGATAAGTATAATATAGAAGTGAACTGTGACAGTGTGAACACCAGTGGAGAGAACCCGGGCTGCACAGAGTATACACAAACAAACCAAAAATTTATCCGTCCCATAGCGCACAACGTGAATCACGCACCAATCCCGCAATCAACGTCAAATGCTTGCTTTTCAACTGAAAAACACAACACTAACCCACAATGTCCACTGCTATTCTCATTACATAGGCAGACAATGCCAAAAGACACACCGTTATTAAAGTCAAATAAGGTAAACAACAGATGCAAGGATTTACCAGGAGTTGGACAAATCGTAATGTGACCATGCAATATCACAATTAATTCGGCTACTGAATTTAAAACAAAAATGAACAGAATCACCGCTTGGAAGCCTAACCAAAACCAGTAGGCTTATAAGAGTAAATGTAATAGTTTAGGACTTGCAGGAAACATAAGGACTATGGGCTATCCACCACAAAGTAATAATAATAATCAGCATTAGTGTTGGCCCAAATTAAAAAAATAAAAGCAACTGCACTCCCCACTGGTGTTTTCAGAGAAGCTCAATCCGTCTGTTGTTGTGATTGGTGGTGAAAGCACCAAGGATTTTCTGAATGTCAAGTGCTTTGGTCCTCCGGCTGTTTATGGCCAACAGGGCCCAGTTGCTGATCCGAACATCGCCGCTGCTATTCCTTAGGTAGATTTTGAGGCGTCTGAAGCAAGAGAAATTCCATTTGCATGAAACAGATGTCGCCGGTAGAGTCAGTGATATGCAGATTAGTCTGTATAAATCTATAAATGCATCGCGGTAGGGTCTCATTGGCGCTAGAAATTCCATTGTGTCATTCGCTGTCTGCCATTGCTAGAGACTCAACCACAGCTCACATATGCTCACGCTTTTCTTGGACAATCTTTGCATGTCCTTTATCAAGCATATTTCCCAATCTTGAACCGTCTTGTTTTCTCAATTTGAATTCGGCCCGCGCCTCCATCGCAAACTTATGGGCTGCACTTACATGATGGGTTTTGAAAGCTGTTGTAGTTTTCCGACAGTTGTGGTAACCGGTTACGGTGATAGTAGACTCAGAATGGAACCCATGTCCTGCACACAGGAATTGCCTGCATGCGAAGCAGAACGTGGTATCTTTAGTGATCGAATATTCCAGTCAGTCAAGCCAACCACGAATAAAAATCCTTTGCTGAATGCCAAACTGTTACGAGCAGCGAAGGGTACTTTTTCAACGCTGGCCGATGGGGTCCTTCCTCGGGCTGCTGGCTATTATCGCTAACAGTATTCCCACTAACACTAAGAGCAGCTTCGTCTACGTTCTCTACCGAAACCCGCTCCATTTCTTGTTCCTCCACTTCACTCTGACACTCCTTCGATGAACTGCTGTCGTCGTCATCCCCACTTACTTCTTTCTGCACGTCACTTTCAGCTAAGACAAGCTCAGGCTGAGGCACCACTGACTGTTCTGGACGAGGTCATTTTCTCCCAAAAATCGATTAATTTTTCACGCCGTCAAAATAGTGCACGTGCCAGGCTCACGCTAGCTTGTAAAAACACAATGAGTGTGTGTATGGGGGGCATCCGTTAGTCACGCGAGACCATGGATCTGCGCCTGGATGCATACTATCAATCTCTCCCGTGAGTGAGAGTGAGTGACATCACCGACTTAAGTGGTCTTCGATCAGCTTAACTGATCTGAGGACAGCAACGGCGAGACATTGACAACGAACGAATGAATAGAAGTTTAGAGTAGATCTGACAGAGTTTATAACTTTATTGCTGCGTGGGCGCTATGGTAGTTGAGGGCGCTGTTTCACTAGCTCAGCTGGAGAAACAAGCTGTATTCAAAACTACACAGAGAAAGCAAAGCAGCTGCAATTTGTATGTGAAATTTCAGTTAATGTCTTGGTGGTGCTACACTGGTGCTATTGCAATTTCTTCTGGGACTATAGCCCCAGCTAGCACCATATTAGCGCAGCCCCTGCTGAGAAGACTGTATTCATAGCATCATCGCTGTCTCTTTTCCGCACCCCAACCTGTCATTAATTGATGTTTTGCTGTTTACCACTGCTTTGCGAAATGATCGAAGATGGTTCAATGATAAAAGACCGAGGCTCTTGCGTCGGACTCTTCATTGCATCTTTCTGCCTTGCAGCACGCACCGTTAAAGGGGAATAATCGGCAAGGAAGGTCACTCGTTCGCCTTAATCTGGCAGCTCTCAGGATCGCAGGTGGCTAGGCCTAAATTCAGTTTGTTGGTACAAATAAGAAGTTAAAAGATGTTCGAGACATCGCAATATCCATTTCCCCTTGTTGTCTACAACACACGGTCACGACTTTGAACTCTTCGCAAGATTTCCTTCATGGTACACGGTGACCAGGACTTACAGGGTCTCTCTTTACATTCTGAGAAAGGAGCCATTAAGATGTGAGGCCGAAGACAACTGCAGAAATAAATTCTCAATTGAGTCTGTTGCCATGGATAGGAGATCGGCTCGCTTACAGAAAAAAATTAGGGAGTAAATATTTGGTGTACTATTGACAAGGAATATCTAGCGGGATGCTGATAGATATGATGCTGAAAGGTACTTCGTCAATAACTTAAAAGGCTATTGATAGGATAGATAGCAGGACCAGTAGAAAGTCATGACATGGTGGATGACTCAGTAATACGCTGTTGCACGCAGTCACATGGTGTGAGAAGGGAGAGAGCAGAGGCAAAGGAAGCGATAATGAATTCACGGAGCCAACAAAAGAGGTAGATAAATAGAAATTAATGTTCAGAAGGATAGCGAAAGAGAGAAGAAGGTGGGGAGAGAGCAAGAGAGTGAGAAAGTGAGACGGAGACAGAGCGAGAAAGAGAGAAAGACAGGTAAATAGATAAAGGGAGAGAGAGGAGGGTAAATAGAGATATGGGGAGAAAGACAGAGAGTGTGGGGGAAAAAGGCAGAGAGCGTAAATCAAAATAATCCGATTTTGTTTTTCCTGTTCATAGAGCCTCGGCTGCGTTTTATCTACTAATCGTTGAGCAGGGCACTGTGAAATCTATTTTTGATACGATTTTACTCCCTAACATCTGCTATAGCGATAATTTCTTGGAAGTTATCTGCCGTCCTATCGAGGCGGAAGTCAGAAGAATGTGCTCCCTTTGTTTCGTATTCATTACATTCGTCATCCTGACAGGCGGAACGCTGCACATATGACCAGAGTCTGCCACGTGAGTTTAGTGCAAGTTTGGGATATTAGTGCATTTTGTCCTTTAATGCAGGAACGAGGGAGAATGGTTCAGTGATCTAGCATGTTAACAAATTAACGACTCACGAAAGTCAGCTCATAACACTAAACTGCAATTACACAAGAAATAATGCAAATATTTTTGATACACTCAGCATCGCGGAATATCTCGAAAAATAAATGCTGAAGGTAGATGGCTCAGGAACACTGGAGCAAACTCCAAAATGCTCGGCGAGATTTTCAGCTGATATACACAGAGGCGGAGTCAGCTCATTTATATATATATATATATACCTGGAGTTCTTATGTTGTATGTCTGTTGCCTTTAACAATATTGTGTGGTTAACATTTGGCTGGACATAATTTTTGACGAGCTTGTGCGATTTACAGTGAAGATAAGTGCAACCTGGAGATACTGAGGGTGCATGTGACTAGACAACATTGGCTAAGATTTTCAGATTGACAATGAATAGCGGAATATCCAGTGAACTGGCAGCTTGTAAACTGATGTACCCACAGAGCTAGTGAGCGAGAAGACAGAGAGAGGAGAGAGGGAGAGAGAGAGAGAGAGAGAGAGAGAGAGAGAGAGAGAGAGAGAGAGAGAGAGAGAGAGAGAGAGAGAGAGAGAGAGAGAGGATTGGACCACAGAGACAGACACAGCGTGCCACGGCGATGAAATTATAAGGCAGTCGCAAAGGACGGACCAAGGACGGAGATCCATAGCAAGAAATGAAGTGTCATTTAGAGTACAACGAAGGACGGATGATGAGATCGACAAATACATTAGAATTAGAGTAAATTATTACGAAACCGACAATGTCATAGTTCCAATCAGATCGCTGGCTAAATAGGCTCAGTTCTGACTTCGCCGGTTCCACTCACATGTAGCAGCGCAATTTACCGATATCAGGGTCCATTCCGTGAAATGTGCATTCTGGTTCACGGTCCGGTTCGTGGATTCGGTACTCCAGTTCTTTCGTTTTTCCCTTGTTCCATCCGGGGCCTTAACTGAGGCACCTGATTCTCGTCTCGGGCTGGCAACATAAATAGCTCTGGGGTCCAGTGATAGTGCATGCACTGTTCCATTCAGAACCCCGTGAGTTACCTCGTCTGTACCTCGTCTGTAAACTCGTATGTAACCTCGATTGAAGCCTGCTCTGAAACTTTGTCAGCAACCTTCGCCAGTGACCTCGTCTGTGACCTCCTCTACAACTGCATCTGTGACTTCGTCCGAATCCCCGTCAAGTTAACCCGCCGAAGTGAGACTGAAGCCTTCTCTCGTCAATATAAGGAACAGTCTATTGTTGTGTGGTCTTGTCTCTTCGTGTTCTCGCCTTCGCTATCTAGGTCCAGCTGTTTGCCGCTACTTTGAGTCGGGATCTATCTCTTTCTGTTCAGTGTTCTGTGTATAAGAGGAGTCCCGGCCCTATGTCTTTTACTCAAGGAGGGGTTCTGGCTCTGTGTTCGGTGTCTAAGAGGAGTCCCAACCCCATATCCTGTATCCAAGGAGGGGTCCCGGCTCTGTGTTTCGTGTTACAATCCAGTTCAAGTCAAAGCTTCATGTTCCAGTCCAGTCCAAGTCAAGGCCTCGTGTTCCAGGTCCTTGTCGAGTGTCAATTCCGATCCAAGTCCCAGCCGAATTTCAAGTCCGATACAAGTCCTCCTCCCGAGTCCTGGCGGAGGTCCTAGTCCCGAGTCCTAGCCTAGGCCCGGGTTCGGGACCAAGTCAAGACCCAGCTTCCGAGACCTGTTCAGACTCTGGTTCCGGAGTTACGAGTTCCTAGTCCAGGCTCCTTGTTCCAAGTTCCACGCCCGGGTCCTGTGCTCCTAGTCCAAGTCCTATCCCAGGCCCTGAGTCCTAGTCCTAGTTCAGGGCCTGTGTCCCTGTCCATCTACGCGTATTCCCGTTTACGCTTTGCTCTTACATAGATTGCCCTCTGATCAATCCCAGCTTCCCGAATTCCCTTCCATTCTTGATAGTGTTAGTCCAGTTCCTCGTACATCGGTGTCCTGTGTCTTGCATTTGGGTCGGCTCCTTAAACGCCCTCTTGCAACAAGGAGGTTTTTCACGATGTGAAGGGTGTAGCGTACCTGACATAATTTTCGCCAGTTTGCCGTGTTAGCTTCTTGAGTGTAATCTGGCTTAGATTTCGCCTGAAAGTAGACTCTATGTGCTTCCAGGTCCTTACCGATAACATGGGTTATGCTGCCCGGCGTACCATTGCACAAGTAGTCAGCTGGTGTTTCTCATGTGCAACGGGGCATTGAGTGTTCAGTCCTATTGTCCTTATTTTGCAGAATCGTCTGGGAAAGATTTATCGCTCTTCATTGAACATTAAAGGAGAACGAATCGCAATGTTCAAACTCAGTTACAAATCCGAAAGTGCATTTATATTCCACGGGACATTTCAGTTTTAGGGAGCAAGGACCTTTGTTTTTAGAACGACGGAAGGTAAGGGGTAACCTAATAGCTCTGTATGATATGATGAGGGGCATAAAACAAAGTGAACGACTAGCGCTTTGACCTAAGAGTGGAAATGACTGATGCGAGAGGACGATATCTGGACAGAATGGAATAAAATTATAGGCATGTGATTATGTTGTGTTTAAACAGAGAAGAGAGAGAGGAGAGAGAGAGAGAGAGAGAGAGAGAGAGAGAGAGAGAGAGAGAGAGAGAGAGAGTTGGGGGATGAACACGGGACATTGTAAGAGCGGAGGAACAGGCAGAATGACGCATGGATACAAAACAGCTTCTGATTGGTGCTCTGGAACGCTCGGTTCTTTCTGTCAGCAATCTTTTAACCAGAGAAACACCTCCGGTTTTACACAAGGTGAAATATATCGCTGAAATTATCTTCTACCACAAATCTGTTGTGATAATAACGCCCTGGAAGGAATTTGCCGATCGAATCAGCCAGAAATTAGACAGCATGATTTCCCTCCGTTCATTGTTGATTGCATTGGCTGTGCTGCCTGGTGAGTCTCACGATACCGGCTAGCGAGATTGCCCGGCATTCAATACAAGCCAGCGTTGTTGATATATTCTGTCCCTTTCTTGCAGGAACGAGTGGGCAATATTCAGTGACGCAGGATCCTCCCGATGTAATGACTGAAGAAGGACAGAACATAACACTGAACTGTAGTTACACCGACGTTACTGCAAATATCTTTTGGTACATTCAACATACTGGAGGACCTCCAAATTATTTGCTGAAGTTATATAGCACAGGAGGAACGCAGCGGCATTCAGAGAGGATTACCGCTACTTTAGTGAAAGGCAGCAAGACTTCTCAACTGAATATCCGTGAAGCTCTCGTGTCGGACTCAGCCATGTATCTCTGTGCAACGAGTACCACACTGTTATATGGGGACGGCGGGTCCGTGCAAAAACTGGTTCTGTATATTGCAAAAAGCTCTCACTGGAGGGCGCCTTTTTCCGAGGAATCTGCAGAGGGCGCACCCAGAAATCAGTCACAGTCACATGCCCTAATTAAGAGCGCTGCATTCAGCAGCAGAAGGCGCCGAAGCTAAAGGCGCATTTTCTGATAACAACGCGGACACAAACTGAGCATTATAACTTTTTGGGATACCGGAATGTGCAATCACCCACCATCTTTTGCAGCAACAGCACATCATGATTGACAGCCTTGTTTGACATCGTCTTTTGCCACTTTGTTCAAGTATCTACAGTATGAAACAATGAGGACGCAGTGGAACCGGGATTTATTTAAATGGCACAATGGCGGACTGATGGAAAACAGAGGGTGGGACAATTGGTCGTTTTTGAATTGACAAATAATTGCAAGGGACATGCTACTGTAATTAAGGATGTTGCAGCAGCTACTTATGATTTATACTGAGTATTTCGATAATTCGACAGAACCTGCGGATGCTTAGCGTGTTGGAGAATGCAGATACTATTTTAGTCGTTGCATTTCCAAGCTGTGAGAAAAAGGTTCAATGTTTGAATTAAGTTTATGATTAAAGTACATATAAGTGACCGCACACTGTCCCGAGATTCATATATTTGAAGGCATTTTCCGTATAAAAGAGAGCGAGGGTAGAGAAAAGGAATGGGATCACAACAGAGTGATTGCTTGTATAATCTGCTTTCCCAATCAGATTTAATGGATCCGATGTTATCACCGCGTGCAGCATTTTGCTACTCATATAAATTGAAAACTGAATTTGTTAATTATTGTCGCATTATTGCATTGATTCTGTTTATTTACTACACAGTTTATCGAGGTAGTAGAATGTAAAAGAATAAAAGGATACAAAAATAAAGCGCAACAGGTATAAAAATGCAGCGCAGGCAGGAAATAAAGAGCATGGTCAAACCAAGATTAAAATTCAATTTCATCATACAGTTTAATACTCTTGCAAGTGGAATTAGTCTATTGTTGTTTCATGGGAACTTGCTTTGAGAACTTTGTGTTTTCCCACCGACGGAAGAGACAAACAGTGAAAACGTCCGGTTACTGTCGAAGGAACACAAACTGATAGTATGTTTTTCCAATGGTATATTTGACTTTTTGAAAATCTCGTTTTAATTATATGTTTAGTGTATCGAATAATTCCATCACGACGCCTTTTCATCTGAAATGGCGGAGCTGACTCGATAAGCCAAACAGACTCCTTTGGTTCCTATGTCTTATGATCTTATTGTCAACGGATTTATCTGTCCAATTTCGCAAATTTCTCTTAACATATACATTCACAGATCCTCCGATCACGAGCACGTGCTACCCAGAGCGTCTTTTTCGGGCAGTGTACAATATAGCAACGAAGCTGATTCTGTTCGGTGCTCGGAAAGGTTTTGGTTCTTCCAGGCAGTGAAGGTAGTGCTGAAACGATCTCACACCACAATTTCTGGTGAGTGTTAATTACGTCCTGGAATAAATCTGCCGTTCGATCTAGACATAAATTAGATACCATGTTTTGCTTCTCATAATAAATGCATTTCACTGGCTTTGTATCTGTACTCGGCACAATCACAATAAAGTTGAATCTAATCTAATCTAATCTCTGTTTTAGACTGATTGCATTGGCTGTGTTGCCTGGGGAGCCTGCGAAGGTGGCCAGCGAATTTCCCAGGCGTTCAATACAAGCCAGCTATGTTGATGCATTGTGTCATTTATTGCAGGAACGAGTGGGAAAGATTCAGTGACGCCGGATCCTCCCGACTGAACGGCTGAGAGAGGATAGACCATAGCACTCAAATGTGATTACACTTACGCTAATGCAGATAGGTTTTGGTACACTCAACATTGTAGAGAAACTCCAAATTATTTGCTGAAGCAAATTATAGCACAGCAGTAATGGAGCGGCATCCAGATTGCCCAGTGAGATTCATCAGTAGTTTGCATAAAGGCAGCTGGACGGGTCAATTGTATAGCCCTCAAGCTCTTATGTTGAATTCTGGCATCTGTGTAAAACTGGTCCTGTAAAATGCAAAAAAAGCTCTCACTGGAGGGTGTCTTTTTTCCGTGAAACAGGAAGAGGCGCACCGAGATAGTCGTCGTGGTGACGTGTCCTCCTTGAAAGTGCGTCAATCAGCAGTTCAAGCTGCCGAATCTAAAGTAGCATTTCCTGATTACAATGCGCAGCTAAACTGGAACTTTACAATGCATCTCCGAGATAGCACAATGTGCTCTCACCCACCCTCTTTTGCTGCAACGGCATACCACGATTGCTAACCTTGCCTGACATTGTCCTTGCCCACGTTCTCCGAGTGTCTGCAACGAGTAATAATGAGCATTGCCGACAAGCGTGACATATTTAAATTGGACAATGTCTAACAAAAGGAAAACACAGCGCGGGAAAATTGGCCGTCTTCGGAGTGAGAAAGAATTGCAAGCGGCTTGTTACTTATGTTAAGCTTGGTGCAACAGCTACTTATGATTTATACTGAATATTTAGATAATACGACCAACCCGGCGAATGTTTAGCGTAATAGAGAATGCAGATACAATGTTCGTCCGTGCATTGGTGAGAGGTGAGAAAGAGTTTCAGTGCTCAAAGTAACTTTATGATTAAAGTACACATACGTGACCGCATACTATTCTTGCAGCAGAGCAGAGAGGGAGAGAGGGAGAAATGGAATGGAATGATAACAGAGTGACAGCTTGTATAATCTGGTTTCACGAGTAGATTAAACGGATCGGATGTTATCGCCACTTGGAGCATTTTGCTACATATGTAAATTGGAAACGAAGTTTGTTTATTATTGCAGCATGATTGCATTAATTCGGATTATACATATGGATTCGCTGCACACTTTATCGAGGCAGTACGAAATGAAGCACCAGAAGAATGCAAAAATACTTTACTTTATTGTCGCCAAACAATTGATACTAAAGCGTACAATCATCACTGCCATATTTGCTTCTGCGCTTCGCGCTCCCTGGAATACAAATCAGTAGTGAATATTAAAAATTTAAATTATAAATCATAAATAGAAAATTGAAAAATGGAAAGAAAGGTAATGCAAAACATATATAAATAAAAAACGAGAGGTAGGTCCGGGTATTTGGAGGGTACGGCCCAGATCCGGGTCAGGATCCGTTCAGCAGTTATATCACAGTTGGAATGAAGCTGTTCCCAAATCTGGCCGTATGAATCTTCAAGCTCCTGAACCTTCTCCCTGAGGTGAAAGGGATGAAAAGTGTGTTGCCTGGGTGATCGTGTCCTTCATTATCCTGGCAGCACTGCTCCGACAGCGTGCGGTTTAAAGTGAGTCCAAGACTGAAGATTGGTTTGTGTGAGGTGCTGGGCTGTGTTTACGATCTTCTGCAGGTTCTTCCTTCTTGGACAGGACAACATTCATACCAGGTTGTGATGCACCCTAGAAGAATGCATTCTCCGGTGCATCTATAAAAATTAGTTAGCGTTTTAGGGGACAGGCGAATTTCCTCAGCTTTCACAGGAAGTAAAGGCGCTGGTGGGCCTTCTTGACAGTAGACTCTGCTTGGTTGGACCAAGTCAGGTCATTTGTGATATTGACCCCGAAGAACTTAAAACTTTTAACCTGTTCCACTTGCGCACCACCGATGTAAATTGGGTAGTGCAGTCCACTACTCCTTTTGAAGACAATAACCAATTCCTTCGTTTTGCAGACGTTGAGTGATAGGTTATTGTCTTCGGACTATGCCACCAGGTTCTTAATTTCCTCTCTGTACTCTGTACTCAAACTCATGTGTCCTCACCCGATGTGTAATAATGTGTAATAACACTTTAACTCCCTCTTTAAAGTTACAGTAACAGAGAGGATCAGAAGGAGACGAACAGGAGCATGACGGACAGAGACGGAGCCAAAATGCATGGGGGGGGCGGTGAAGGGGGAGTTGATTTAATCCACTGCAGTCTTAGGATTGCTATAGTGCCCTCATTCAGTAATAAAATCCTCATATGCATTCGGGGCTTCCTACAGGGACGAGTGGGGCAGATTTTGTGACCCCAATAGGAGGGACGTAATGAACGTGGAAAGGCAAACCTTGTAACTGAGTACCAATTGCTTGGAATCTGGTAAAGCCTGTATGTTGAGCGTGGTATATTGTGGAATACCGATGAAAATAGTCATGATTGGAGATTTTGGTCCACGCGAGGACAGTCCATTCAGATTTTCTGGTCTCTGGGCAAAGAAGGCTTAAGTATTTTCGGGACCGTTTTGCCGGACACCACTGAATAGCGTTCGCAGCTGAGCACTCAAATTTCCACAGCGATGCAGGATCTGGACACTTGAGTGTTTGCCGTGTTTGCTTGCTCCACGGGTGCCTTCGGTATCTCTTCAGCATCCAAGCGCAGCTGGTCCACGGCAATAAATATTTGGTGTGCTATTGACAAGGAATATCCAGCGGAATGCTGACGGATTGAAAGGATTTCTTCAATAGCTTAAAGCGCTGATGATTTCAGAAAACAGAAACAGCTGAAAGTCAAAATTTTGCGAACAAATCAATAACACGCTGCTTCGCATGGTATCACATCGTGTAAGAAGGGAGAGAGCAGGGCGGAATGGCAATGTAAGAGAGAGTGAGCTGGTAGAGCGAAGAAAAGAGGTGGATAAATCGAAAAAAATAGAGATTAATATTCGGATTGAGACCGAGAGAGAGAAGACAGCAGGTTGAGAACAAGAGAGTGAGAAAGAGAGACAGAGAGAAGGAGCGCAAAAGAGAGACAGATACATAAATAGATGGAGAGAGAGAGAGAGAGAGAGAGAGAGAGAGAGAGAGAGAGAGAGAGAGAGAGAGATGGGTGGGGTGGTGTGCTTGCGCCCTTGATCGAACGAAAAAGGTGCCGAATGACGAAGGTAAATGAAGCTGATTCTGTTCCGTTCTCGGAAGGGTTTCGGTTCTTGCAGTCAGTGAAGGTAGTGCTGAAACGATCTCACACCACAATAGCTATTGAGTGTTAATTACTTCCTGGAATAAACCTGCCGTTCGATCGAGACAAAGATTAGACATCATGCTTTTCCTCTCTTAATAAATGCATTTCATTGGCTGTGTATCTGAACTCGGCACAATGACAGTAAAGTTGAATCTAATCTAATCTCTGTTTTAGACTGATTGCATTAGCTGTGTTGCCTGGGTAGCCTGCGAAGCTGGCTAGCGAATCTCCTGGGCGTTCAATACAAGCCAGCTATTTTGATGCATTGTGTCCTTCATTGCAGAAACGAGTGGGAAAGATTCAGTGACGCCGGATCCTCCCGACTGAACGGCTGAGAGAGGATAGACCATAACACTCAATTGTGATTACACTTACGCTGATGCAGATAAATTGTGGAGAAACTCGAAATTATTTGCGAAGCAAATTATAGCACAGTAGTAACGGAGCGGCATCCAGATTGCCCAGTGAGATGTATCACTAGTTTGCATAAAGGCAGCTGGACGGCTTAATTTCATAGCGCTCAAGCTCTTATGTTGAATTCTGGCACCTGTTTAAAACTGGTCCTGGAAATGCTTTGCATGGTGCATCTCTAAAAATTAGTGAGGGTTTTAGGGGACAGGCCAGATTTCCTTAGCTTTCTCAGGAAGTAAAGGCGCTGTTGGGCCTTCTTGGCAGTGGACTCTGCTTGGGTGGACTAATTCAGGTCATTTGTGATATTGACCCCGTGGAACATAGAACATAGAATAGTACAGCACAGTACAGGCCATTCGGCCCACAATGTTGTGCCGACCCTCAAACCCTGCCTCCCATATAAGCCCCCACCTTAGAATTCTCCATATACCTGTCTACTAGTCTCTTAAACTTCACGAGGGTATCTGCCTCCACCACTGACTCAGGCAGTGCATTCCATGCACCAACCACTCTCTGAGTAAAAAAAACTTTCCTCTAATATCTGCCTTGAAATTCCCACGCCTTACCTTAAAGCCATGTCCTCTTGTATTGTCTCCTCTCATCCTCCTTCTCTCCAAAGAGTAAAGCCCTAGCTCTCTTAATCTCTGATCATAATCCATACTCTCTAAACCAGACAGCATCCTGTTAAATCTCCTCTGTACCCTTTCCAATGCTTCCACATCCTTCCTATAGTGAGGTGACCAGAACTGGACACAATACTCCAAGTGCGGCCTAACCAGAGATTTATAGAGCTGCATCATTACATCGCGACTCTTAAACTCTATCCCTCGACTTATGAAAGTTAACACCCCATAAGCTGTCTTAACTACCCTGTCCACCTGCGAGGCAACTTTCAGGGATCTGTGGACATGTACCTCGATATCCCTCTGCTCCTTCACACTACCAAGTATCCTGCCATTTACTTTGTACTCTACCTTGGAGTTTGTCCTTCCAAAGTGTACCACCTCACACTTCTCCGGGTTGAATTCCATCTGCCACTCCTCAGCCCACTTCTGCATCCTATCAATGTCTCTCTGCAATCTTTGACAATCCTCTACACTATCTAAAACACCACCAACCTTTGTGTCGTCTGCAAACTTGCCAACCCACCCTTCTACCCCCACATCCAGGTCGTTAATAAAAATCACGAAAAGTAGAAGTCCCAGAACAGATCCTTGTGGGACACCACTAGTCACAATCCTCCAATCTGAATGTACTCCCTCCACCACCACCCTCTGACTTCTGCAGGCAAGCCAATTCTGAATCCATCTGGCCAAACTCCCCTGGATCCTATGCCTTCTAACTTTCTGAATAAGCCTACCGTGTGGAACCTTGTCAAATGCCCTACTAAAATCCATATAGATCACATTCTCTGCACTACCCTCATCCATATGTCTGGTCACCTCCTCAAAGAACTCTATCAGGCTTGTTAGACACGATCTGCCCTTCACAAAGCCATGCTGACTGTCCCTGATCAGACCATGATTCTCTAAATGCCTATGCATCCTATCTCTAAGAATCTTTTCTAACAGCTTTCCCACCACAGACGTAAGGCTCACTGGTCTATAATTACCCGGACTATCCCTACTACCTTTTTTGAACAAGGGAGCAACATTCGCCTCACTCCAATCCTCCGGTACCATTCCCGTGGACAACGAGGACATAAAGATCCTAGCCAGAGGCTCAGCAATCTCTTCTCTCGCCTCGTGAAGCAGCCTGGGGAATATTCCGTCAGGCCCCGGGGGCTTATTTGTCTTAATGTATTTAACAACTCCAACACCTCCTCTCCCTTAATATCAGCATGCTCCAGAACATCACTCACTCATATTGTCCTCACCATCATCAAGTTCCCTCTCATTGGTGAATACCGAAGAGAAGTATTCATTGAGGACCTAGCTCACTTCCACAGCCTCCAGGCACGTCTTCCCACCTTTATCTCTAATCGGTCCTACCTTCACTCCTGTCATCCTTTTTTTCTGCACATAATTGAAGAATGCCTTGGGGTTTTCCTTTATCCTACTCGCCAAAGCCTTCTTATGCCCCCTTATTACTCTACTCAGCCCCTTCTTAAGCTCCTTTCTTGCTTCCCTATATTCCTCAATAGACCCATCTGATCCTTGCTTCCTAAACCTCATGTATGCTGCCTTCTTCCACCTGACTAGATTTTCCACCTCACTTGTCACCCATGGTTCTTTCACCCTACCATTCTTTATCTTCCTCAACGGGACAAATTTATCCTTTACATCCCTAGACATCGACCACATATCCATAGTACATTTCCCTGCAAAAAAACATCATCCCAATTCACATCTGCAAGTTCTAGCCTTATATTCTCATAATTTGCCTTTCCCCAACTAAAAACTTTCCTGTCCTCTTTGATTCTATCCGTTTCCATGATAATTACAAACTTATAGCTTTTTACCTGTTCCACTTGCGCACCACCGATGTAAATTGGGTCGTGCGGTACAGTACTCCTTCTGAAGTCAACAACCAATTCCTTCCTCTTGCTGACCTTGAGGGACAGGTTATTGTCTTCGCACCATGCCACCAGGTTCTTAATTTCCTCTCTGTACTCTGTATTCAAACTCATACGTAATCACCTGATGTGCAATAACGTGTAATAGCAGTTTAGTTCCCTCTTTAAAGTGATAGTAACAGAGAGGAACAGAAGTAGCCGAACAGGAGCATGACAGACAGAGGCAGAGGCAAAATGCATAGAGGGGGTTTGAAAGAGGAGTCGATTTACTCCACTACAGTTTTAGGATTCCTTTTGTGCCCTAATTTAGAAATAAAATCTGCATATGCTTCGAAACAGAAGCGCTAATTCTCTCGGAAACTTTCTGCTAATCTTTACTTGAATTACTTCTCTTTTATTGGAGTAATATCTTCAAATCAACCTCTGCTTACATTATGCAATGTGCTATGTTCCCGCTACAAGCACCCCTTGGAATTTCTCTGTTTCGACTGCTTTATCTGTTGAATCTTTCTAATCGGTCAGAAGGTGTCCTGCAGGGTCACTGCGCTCCGGCGCCCCTCACATATTCGGGGCTTCTTACAGGGACAAGTGGGGCAGATTTTTTGTACCAATAAGAGGGTTTAATGAACGTGGAAGGGCAGACCATGTCACTGAGTTGCAGTTGCTTGGAATCTGGCGGAGCCTATATGTTGTGCGTTGAATATTCTGGAAAACCAACGAAAATATTCAAGATTGGAGAGTTTGGTCTACTCGAGGACAGTCCATTCAGTTTTTTTCTGGTCTCTGGGCAAAAAAGGCTTAAATATCTTCGGGAGCGTTGTGCCCGAAATCACTGAATAGCGTTCGCAGATCAGAACTCAAATTTCCAGAGCGATACAGTATGCGGACAGCACAGTGTTCGCAGTGTTTGCTTGCTCTAACGGATGCCTTCGGTATCCCCTCAGCATCCAAGCCCAGCTGGTCCACGGAATAAATACATGGTGTGCTATTGAAAAGGAATATCCAGCGGAATGCTGAAAGATTGAAAGGAATTCGTCAATGACTTAAAAGGCTGATGAGTTTAGATAACAGAAACAACTGCAAGTCAAAATTTTGCGAATGAATCAATAATGCGTTGCTTCGCATGGTATCACATGGTGTAAGAAGCGAGAGAGCAGGGCAGAATAGCAATGTAAGCGAGAGTGAGCTGGTACAGCGAACAAAGCAGGTGGATAAATCGAAAAAAACAGAAATTAATATTCGGATTGAGACCGAGAGAGCGATGAAGACAGGCAGAGAACAAGAGAGTGAGAAAGAGAGACAGAGAGAAAGAGCGCAAAAGAGAGAAAGATAGATAAATAAATAAATGGAGAGAGAGAGAAAGAGAGAGAGAGAGAGAGAGAGAGATTTATAGTGTCGGGAAAAAGGCAAAAGTGGGAATTCAAAGAAAGCGGATTCTGATTCCTCCTCATAGAGCCGCTGTTTGTTTTATCTGCCATCGTTGAGCAGGGCACCGTGAAGTCTATTTTGATACAGTTTTACTCTTCAATACTTGCCATAGTGATAAATTCTCGGAAGTAAGTTGCCGTGCTGTCGAGGCTAAAGCCAGGGAGTATGTGCTCCCTCCGTTTATTAGGGATTACATTTGTCATCCTGCACACATGACCAGAGCGTGCCACGTCAGTTCAGTGCAAGTCAGCGACATTATAGCATTCTGTCCTTCATTGCAGGAACGAGAGGGAACAATTCAATGATCTAGGATCCTCCTAAATTAATGGCTGACGAATGTCAGTTCATAACACTGACATTATACACGAACTAATGCAAATATTTTTGGTACACTCAGCATTCCGTAAAATTTCGCAAAAAATATTGATGAAGCTATATGGCTCAGGAACATTGGAGCGGCTTCCAGAATATTCGAGGAGTTTTCCAGCTGATGTGCACAAACGCCGAATAAGCTCGTTTAAATATCTCTGGAATTCTTGCCCTGGACTCTGGCGTATATAGTTTCCCAGCAAAAGTCGCCCTCTACTGATCGCATAAGGCTGGATGTTGCCCATAACCGCTGTCTTTCCCTCTAGTGTCTCTTTCCTATCAACTTTGGTTAGTTCCTCTCTCATGCCACTGTAATTTCCTTTACTCCACTGAAATACCGACACATCAGATTTCGGCTTCTCTTTTTCTAATTTCACAGTCAACTCAATCATGTTATGATCACTGCCTCCTAAGGGTTCCTTCACCTCAATCTCTCCAATCACCTCCGGTTCATTAAACAATACCCAATCCAGTACAGCCGATGCCCCAGTAGGCTCAACAAGAAGCTGTTCTAATAAGCCATCTCGTAGACATTCTACTAATTCACAGAGCATGAGGATCACGTGGTCTACCTAAAACGCTGTATTTAGCAGCAAAATGTGCCCAACCTTGTGGAACACTTCTTAAATTTAACTTTCCTCGGAATATAGTGGCAGTTTTCCGGAACGTTTCCAGTACATCTCGGTGACCATGTCTCTCTCCCGAAAGTGGATGCCGATTTCTGCCTAAATAAGCTCGATTCCGCTTTATCATCTAATACTTCAGCAGGAAAACGCCCCAAGTCTTATCCACGGAGAACGATGTGGCTGATCCATTCTCACCTTACCATTTCGCTTCTAATCTATCGCCTGTGCAAACACTATGCGTCCCCTCCGTTCATTACTAATTGTATTATTTGTTCTGTACGGTGAGTCTCTGTGATGGATAATCAGTGGCCCGTGGTTTCATTGCAAACCTGGGATGCTCATAGACGTGTTCTTTCTTGCAGAAGTGAGAAGGAAGATTTCGTGAAACAGGGATCTCCTGAATTAACTCTCGAAGAAGGACTGGCCATAACACCGAATTTTACTTATACTAGCGATTTCAAATATCTGTCAATTAAAAGTAACTACTTGGAAACTAGACTGCCTTTCGACAGAGTCAGAAGTCCGACACCATCGCGCCATTCCTTTGTTCCTTATACTTTGCACTGGCCTTTTGCCTGACAAGTGTCGGGAAGTGGCGTCCAACTGATTTCTAGTGAGATTAGTGCAAGCCAGGCATCTTCCAATAGTCTACCTTTTATTAAGTTAAAAAACAAAGTGATATAGGTTTCCCTTCAATTAAAGTATGAGAAAAACAGAACACAACCCTAGCGCTGGCATAACTACATCTAGTACAATCAGCATTGCGGGGAATCTGCAAAATAAATTCTGGAAAATTTCGAGCGTCCTCCATAATGTCTGGTTAGAGTTAACACCAAGAATATCTTGGAGCTGTGTGCTGTACAACCCAATGTTCCTCTGTGTTATGAGGAACCACGCTCTTGCAGGGAAACGCAAACAACAGGAATTCTGCAGATGCTGGAAATTCAAGCAACACACATGAAATTTGCTGGTGAACGCAGCAGGCCAAGCAACATCTCTAGGAAGAGGTGCAGTCGAAGCCTCAGGCCGAGACCCTTCGTCAGGACTAATTGAAAGAAGAGTTAGTAAGAGACTTGAAAGTGGGAGAGGGAGGGGGAGATCCAAAGTGATAGGAGAAGACAGGAGGGGGAGGGATGGAGCCAAGAGCTGCACAGGTGATTGACAAAGGAGTTATGAAAGGATCATGTGACAGGAGGTCCGGGGAGAAAGACGGGGGGGGTGGGGTGGAACCAGAGGCTGGGTAAGGGGTATAGTCAGAGGGACAGAGGGAGAAAAAGGAGAGTGAGTGAGAGAAAGAATGTGGAATGTGTGTATAAAAATAAATAACGGATGGGGTACGAGGGGGAAGTGGGGCATTAGCGGAAGTTAGAGAAGTCGATGCTCATGCCATCAGGTTGGAGACTACCCAGACGGAATATAAAGTGTTGTTCCTCCAACCTGAATGTGGCTTCATCTTTACAGTAGAGGAGGCCGTGAATAGACATGTCAGAATGGGAATGGGATGTGGAATTAAAATGTGTGGCCACTGGGAGATCCTGCTTTCTCTGGCGAACAGAGCGTAGGTGTTCAGCAAAGCGGTCTCCCAGTCTGCGTCGGGTCTCGCCAATATATAGAAGGCCACATCGGGAGCACTGGACGCAATATATAACCCTAGACGACTCACAGGTGAAGTTAAAAACGCAAACAACAGGAATTCTGCGGATGCTGGAAATTCAAGCAACACACATCAAAGTTGCTGGTAAAAGCAGCAGGGCAGACAGCATCTCTAGGAAGAGGTACAGTCGACGTTTCAGGCCGAGACCCTTCGTCAGGACTAACTGAAGGAAGAGTGAGTAAGAGATTTGAAAGTTGGATGGGGAGGGGGAGATCCAAAATGATAGGAGAAGACAGGAGGGGGTGGGATGGAGCCAACAGCTGGACAGGCGATTGGCAAAAGGGATACGAGAGGATCATTGGACAGGAGATCCGGCAAAAGAAAGACAAGGTGGGTGTGAGGGGGACCCAGAGGATGGGCAAGGGGTATATTCAGAGGGACAGAGGGAGAAAAAGGAGAGCGACAGAAAGAATGTGTATAAAAATGAATAACAAATGGGGTACGAGGGGGAGGTGGGGCCTAGCGGAAGTTAGAGAAGTCGATGTCCATGACATCAGGTTGGAGGCTACCCAGACGGAATATAAGGTGTTGTTCCTCCAACTTGAGTGTGGTTTCTTCTTTACAGTAGAGGAGGCCGTGGATAGACATGTCAGAATGGGAATGGGATGTGGAAATAAAATGTGTGGCCACTGGGAGATCCTGATTTCTCTTGCGGACAGAGCGTAGATGTTCAGCAAAGCGGTCTCCCAGTTTGCGTCGGGTCTCGCCAACATATAAAAGGCCACATCGGGAGCACCGGACGCAGTCTATCACCCAAGCCGATCCACAGGTGAAGTGTTGCCTCACCTGGAAGGACTGTTTGGGGCCCTGAATGGTGGTAAGGGAGGAAGTGTAAGGGCATGTGTAGCACTTGTTCCGCTTTCAAGGATAAGTGCCAGGAACGAGATCAGTGGGGAGGGATGGGGGGGACGAATGGACAAAGGATTCGCGTAGGGAGCGATCCCTGCAGAAAGCAGAGAGTGGGGGGGGGGGGGAGTGAAAGATGTGCTTAGTGGTGGGATCCCGTTGGATTCCCTCCAGTCTTCTACTATCATTTTGGATCTCCCCCTCCTCCTCCCACTTTCAAAGCTCTTACTAACTCTTCCTTCAGTTAGTCCAGACGAAGGGTCTCGGCCTGAAACGTCGACTGTACCTCTTCCTAGAGATGCTGCTTCGCCTGCTGCGTTCACCAGCAACTTTGATGTGTGTTTCTTGCAGGGAAACCTCTGGTCCAGACAAAAGCAAAAATAAAACAGTTCCTAGTGATGCAATAAATGTCAGCAGAGGGCTTGTTTTTCCATTCAACTGCAAGGAGCAAACTCAGATATTAGTAAGGTTACGTGGTCGACTTAAATGGGCACCACTCGGTCGCAGACTATGTCGAGCTTGAGTACTATTTTTGCATTCAACCAAATGAAAGCATTACATTGGATTTCATGTAAAAAAAATCCAAATTTAGGTATCTAAATACCCTCTTTTGCATGGGATGCCATATCACGATTGTCAACTGTATTCAACGCTGTTTTTTGCCAGTTTGTTAGAGATCCTTGATGGAGAAACAGTGAGATTATCGTCGAACTTGGAAATAGAAAACATTGAATGCGGCGCAATATCGAATGCTACAGATCGAGCCGAATGCTCATGTGGAATCTATTGACATTGATTCAATAAAGAAAACCAGAGAGTGGGGTAAATCGGTGTTCCTCGGATTGATTATGCTTAACAAATGGTATGCCACTGAAAGATAGGATGTTGTGACAAATACTTATCATTTTATTGATTATTTACATAAGTTATACAACCTATGGATCTATAGTATGATACATATAGCAGATACCATTGTGATAGATGCGTTCACAATCTGTGAGGAAGGAATTGAGTGACAAGATAGCATAAAACGAGATTGTTTAGTGTCTCCAGAATAGACATGTCAATGGCAATGTCTTCCTTCCAACTTCTTTTTCAATATCGAAGTTAGAATTGCATTTATAAAATAGTGAAATGTGCCAACACATTGTGAAATGTTGAATTGGTTCCGATCATACAGATCAATTCATGGCACTGTGTGACGAGATAGTATAGGTTAAACACTTTTGGAACGCAGAAGAAAGTAACAGTCAAAAAAAAAACAGAAAAACAAGCAAAATAATGCATGACAACAAAGAGTAAGGCCACAACGAGTGCATTGGGTGTTAACAGACTATCTCATCTGGAGCCCATTACTCTAATAAACGCAGAGCAGAAACTAACCCTGTACACAATATATTACCTGCACGACTGAAAAGAGAACAGACAGAATGTTCAGTTTACTGTGGAAGTAAGGAGAACAGAATGAAAGCATCCGTTTTCAAGCTTGATATTTTACCACTATCATTTTAATCATGTGTTCATGCATGAAACAATACTATTGATCACGCTGCCTGAATGAGGTCACAGTCCCCATGAAATGTCTGAAAATGTAATCTTCATAGTCATTTCCAGACAGACTGACTACTTCCACTACGTCCTGTAATTGTTTCGGTGATACGTTGTGATTTGCACTTTTTACGAACTGTTTGATTTTCTGATTCAAACTTTCATACACTTGAGTCTGAATAAAATCACACTGTACCGTCTAATCTTTTTTGAAATTACTTCTATCAGCGGGTGTGGGTCTGAAACTTGCTCGTGCAAAACACCGTCGATTAGTAGTGCATTACCTAAAAGATATGCTCACGTAATTGCATATATGAAATGTGTTAGTATCAGTAATTCATACAGGGGAGTTATCCCGCTAATGCCACCTTTCTACTTGAACAACCGTCTAGTGATTAAGAATGTGGGAGTGATGGAGTAGAGGAACCGAGTGATGTACAAGGAAAAAGAAATAGGTGGGACAGTAAAGGACCAGAAATGATAAATTGAGAAGGGCAAAAGAGAAAGAGAGAAAGAGAAAGAGAGAGAGAGAGAGAGAGAGAGAGAGAGAGAGAAGGAGAGAGAGAGAGAGAGAGAGATTGGAATTGCATGGCTGCATGGCGATAAGCTGGAAAGTTTATTAGTGAATGAGACAAATGTCTGTGGAAGAAAGAAAAGTTAGAGAGGAACATCAAGATAGGGGGATTGGGCGGTAATGTTAACGAGGGAAAAGGGAATGGTAAATAGTGAAGGAGAGGGCAAGTTGTGGGAGGCAATACCGAAAGTTTGAAAAATCGATGTTCAAGCCATCAAGATGGAGGCTACCCAAACGGAATATAAGGTGTTCTACTTCCAACGTAAGTATGGCCTCATCACGGTAGTAGAGGTGCATGGATGTACATTATTGAAAAAGGAATGAGAAGTGGAATTAAAATGAATGACCACTAAGAGGTCCTGCTTTTTTCAGGAGGATGGAGCACAGATGCACGACGAGGCTGCCTCCCAATGTACGTCGGGCCGCACAGATATACAGCAAGCCACAATGGGAGCTCTGAACACAGTATATGATCCCAATAGCCGACACCTGGAAGGACTGCTTAGGACCCTGAATGGTTGCGTGGACGAACTATAGAGGCAGGTGCACCATTTGTTCCGTTTGCGAGGATAAATGCCAGGAGGGAGATCAGCGAGGAAGGCTGAACAGACCAGGTATTCGCGTAGGGAGCGATCCCTCCAGAAAGCAGTAAATGGGGGTTGGGTGAGGTTCGGAGGTTGGGAGAGGGAAAAATGCACTTACTGGTGGGATCCCGTTGGAGGTGGCAGAATTTTCGGAGACTTATGCGCTGAACGGGGAGGCTAGTGGATTAGTAGGTGAGAACAAGGGGAACCCTATCCCTGATGGGGAGGCCGAAGGATGGAGTAAGAGCAAATATTCGTGAAATGGAGGAGATATGGTTTAGGGCAACGTTGATGGTGGAGGAAGAGAAGCCCCTTTCTTTGAAAAAAAAAGATGACATCTCCTTCGTTCTTGAATGAAAACCCTCATCCTGCCAGTAGATGAGGAACTGAGAGACGGAGATGACGTTTTTACAAGTAGCAGGTGGGGACGAGGTATAGTCCGGATAGCTTTGTGAGTTCGTGGATTTATAATAGAGATCAGTGGATAACCTGTCCCTAGAGGCAGAGACAGCGAAATCCAGAAAGAGAAGGAAGGTGTCGGAACTTGAACTGATAAATTTGAGGGCAGGGCGGAAGTCGGAGCCAAAGTGGATGCAATCAGCATGGGTGCAGGAGGCAGCACCAAAGCAGTCGGCGATGTAGCGTAGGAAAAGTACGGGGCGGTCGCCAGTGCACTACTGTTCCACAGAGCCGACGAACAGGTAGGCATAACTGGGACCCATTCGCGTCCTCGTGGCTACCCCTTTTGTTTGATGTAAGCAGAAACTTGAGACATAGACTACTGTACGCTGCCGACAAACAGGAGGACGTTTTTATTTTTTTCCAGTCCTACCGAAGGGTTTCGGCCTGAAACGTCGACTGTAATTTTTTCATAGATTCTGTCTGGCCTGTTGAGTTCCGCCAGCATTTGTATGTTTCTCCGATTTTCAGCATATGCAGATTCTCTGTTGTTTAGATCTTGAGGGATACCAGGTTCCAGGTCTATCTTTTCTTCCTACCTTTAGGTTTGTAATAGGCCTATATCAGTAGATGCGGATTAACCGTAGTGACTCACACCTAAAAACAACGAGTTAAGGTGAAACAGTAACACAGTTTATACTTAGTGAATTCAATGCGTATCTTTATGTATAAAGATGAACTTAACAGAGCGTTCCCTGGACTCACGAACAAAGCAACACACACACAAAATGCTGAAGGAATTCGCAGGCCAGAGAGCATCTATGGAAAAAATACAGTCGATGTTTCGGGCCTGATCCTTTCGGTCCTGCTGAACGATCTCGACTCGAAATGGTGACTGTACTCATTTACATAGATGCTGCCTAGCCTGATGAATTCCTTGAGCATTTTGTTTGCATTTCTGGGACTCATTATCTACAATTCTTAGTTGTCTCAAACGTTATACTAATTGACAACATTGCGGGAAATCGAGTTGGAAGACACGAGGTTATGGGTACTGTATATAAACACTCGATAGACGGCGAGCCATGCGTGCACACAGGGACACACATAAAAAAATACACCGCCGTCACCCAGCCGCACACACAAACACAGATATGCACACATGCACAGTGTCACGGACCCCGTGACGGGATAAAGAACCAGGAGAAATAGAAACCACTTTGGAGTCTCGTATTGCTATAGACTGATAATATTTATTAGTAACTACGTAATACAGTAATACAAATGTAGCCAAATCAAACAGGTTAGCAATGATTTTATTTAAAAGTAAGTGTGGAATATATATGTATGAAAATCAAGCTTCGTTAAGTCTAGGTGTAAAAAGATACAGTCTTACGATGTTGAGTAAAGCTCAGTTCAGTTCAGTTCGTGGTATTTAGCTGAGTAGTGATGGAGAGAGGTAGAGAGAGAGAGAGAGAGAGATAGAGAGAGAGAGTTGAGTCTTCAGGTGAGCTGATGCCTTCGATCTTCTCGTCGTCCTCCGAAATCCTTCACAAGTCACCGACTGAGACATTAACCAGGGGGACCGGTCTTCTGTGGTGGAGGTATCACCCAGGCGAGGGTGGATACATAGACAACTCCCCACCAGTCAACCCCTTCTTCACCGATGGAATAGCAATTTGGATCGATCCGCCTTATCGATCCTTCAAAACCCACTTTTCCTGCGGGCACAACGATGCTCATTCAGTGTGCAGATCATGTGTCTGAGGTCTGTATCTTCTGACTTCTCATTTATTTCACCAGGCTGATCATCACCTGTCATTCAAAGAGTCCCTCCCTCCTTTGTCTGTAAAGGAGTGCAAGCAGGGAACAAGTCCTTGAAAGTAACATCAACAATCTGCCTTTGGTCATTATAGCAACCTTCGAGCTGCTCGGTGCTGTCCCCAACTCCAAACTCAGTAGAGATCCAAAGTTACTTCCAGTGCCTTGAAGTGACAGTCCAACCGTTAACCGTCGTCTCTCTCTCTGTTTTCAAAAGTAACATATCGGTGGTAAATAACTCTGTCTCTCTCTCCTTCCCAAACAAACCAACAATGATAAATGTCTCTCTCCAAACAGTTAATAGGGATACTCCTGGATCCCCTCACAACAGGTAAACTAACCAGCGAAGGTCACATGTTCTCTTCACTAGACAACACTTGGAATCAATATTGGCTTAATTCAAGCAACAGTTAATACATTCTAAGGAAGAGAGTTAGTGTGTTTGAGAGCGGTATGGTGAGAAAGGAGACGGAATATGAGAGATGAGGCACTCAGGCAGATAGTGACACCGAAAACTAGTGGAAACTTTGACACTACTCAAAGGCTATTCTGATCGGTGCTTATTTTTGATCTACCAATCAATCTTTTGACCAACAGAAATCGCCGAAGGTAAAGGAACAGTTCATGACTCCAACGCGCACCCAAACTGGATCTTTATAATGTATTTCCGGGATACGGCAATGTGCATTCACCCACCCTCTTTGCTGCAACTGCATATCGCGATTGACAACCTAGTATGACGTCGTCTTTGGTCACATTGTTCGAGCTTCTGCATGGAGAAGTAATAAGGACGGAGTGGAACTGCAATATATTTAAATAGGACAGTGGTTCAATGAGGGAAACAGAGCGTGGGCAAATCGTTGTTTTTAGTTAGACAAAGAACAGCAGGTGCTACGCTGCTGAAATTAAGGATGTTGCAGTGACTACTTGTAATTTATACTGAGTATTTCGAAAATGAGACAGATCCTACGGCTGTTTAGTGTATTAGAAAATGCAATAGTATTTTGGTCGTTGCATTCCAGGGCTGTGAGAAATGGTCATTGTTCAAAGTGAATTTATGTTGGAAGTACGTACTGTATGTGCGAGGTGTGATGCAGAAAACCGTCGCTAGATGGCGGGCCGTGCTAGAAAAGTCGAAGTGGCGTACCCAAATATTTGCGAGAATCGCGTGGTTTATTTATGAGAGCGAAACTCAGTAGCAAACGACATCGGTGAAGATTTTAGGATGTTTGGACATGAAATGGCCACTGCTTGGATTCAAGTATCTTCAGTGGTTTTGTGCCGGGTTCCGCTATGTATATTTGCATGTTCAGCCCTCCCTAATGAAGTGCGATTGCCGATCTGGACTGAACAGATCCTGCGTACAACGGGCTGTTGGAATGGAGCGCGTCCGCTGCCCACCGCATCCTGCACAACATCGAACAACGCCCCGTCCTCAGGAGAAAACACAACCTCCCTGATCAGGGGCTACAAGAGGGTGAAGGGGCAGGGAGACAAGAGCTACAACATACCCACAACCCCTAGTAGCAGATTCGTATAAGGAGGAATATACTGATGCGTGGATAAATGTTTGCCAATTAGAAGATCCGCAGTGAATCCGTGCAAACGAGGAAACGAGGGAAGAGATAGATAGAAGAGAGATAGATACAGAGAGAGAGAGAGAGAGAGAGGGGGGGGGGGAGGGAAAGTGAGAGAACGAAATATAGAGAGAAAAGTGGAGGACAAAAGAAAGAGAAACGGAAAGAGCAGGGTACAGAGAATGAACAGACAAGAGAAGAAACAGGCGATTAGAGTGATTAAGGGAGACGAAGAAGGGAACAAAACATATTCACGTACGGATACAGCATGAAGAAGACACTCGAAGAGGGTCGAAAGTGAAAAACTGAATGTCCGGTAAAACTTGCCCATTTCGGAACAGAGGGTAAGACCGTAAGACCATAAAACTGAGAAGAAGAATTAGGGCTTATGGTCCATCGAATCTGCTCCGCCATTAAGTCATGGCTGATCGATTGAACCTCTCTCAGCCCCACTGCCGGCCTTCCCTTCGGAACCTTTGATACCGAGGCCAATCAAAAACATATCACGCTCTGCCTTAAGCATACCAAACCACCTGACCACCCCAGTTGCCCGTGCTAACAAATGCAACAAATTCAGCACATGCAATTTCTCCGCATCTCTGTATTGAATTGACGCCCGTCTCTCCTGAGGCTTTGCCCTCTTGTCGTAGACTCCCTCACTATATGAAACATCCTTTACACATCTGCTCTGTCTGGGCCTTTCAACATTCGAAAGGATTCCGTGAGATCCCCATCATCCTTTTAAATTCCAGCGGACACAGACTCATAAATATCAATCTTTCCTCGTATGATAACACTTGCATTACTGGAATCATCAATGCAAACGGTTTTTTTCTTCAATGGGGAGCCCAATACTGTTCACGATACTCAAAGTGGGGCCTCACCAGTGCCTTTAAGAGTCACCATCACATCCCTACTGTTCTATTCTTGATCTCCTGAAATTAGTTCTAAAATTGTATTTCTCTTCCTCACCGCCGACGCTGGGAGAAAATTCATCTCTAGGGTGATCTGCACAGGGACTACCAAGCCCCGTTGCATCTTTGCACATATTCGTTTTGGCTTTTGTCCACGTTTAGAAAATAGCCTGCATAATTATTTCTTGCAACAGAGTGCATGGCCAAGCATTTTCCAGCATTATATTTCATTTACCACTCTCTTTCCCATTCTGGTCTTTTGTCTCAGGCTTTCTGCAGCTTACCTGTTTTATCAATACACCCCGACCCTCCATCAGTCTTCGTATCATCTGCAACCTGGCAACAAAGCGAAGGGTTCTATCATATAAATCATTGATGTACAGCATAAAAAGCATTACTCCCAACCGGACACCTGCAGAGAACTACCTGTCACTGGCAGCCAACCGGATTATTTTAGTACTATTCGTTACCTCCAACCCAACAGCTAGTGCTATTACTTCTTTCAAAACCAGAGGTTGCAGTTCATCTGGTACGGATGACTTAGCTCTTTCGGCTCTTTGAGCCTTGTAATATTAACTGTACTTCCCTCGTACCCGTCAACATCTGCTAGTACTGTCTTCGTTGCTCTGCAAATACCCTTTTCAGGATCTCCGTGCTCTTCTTTCGTGTGTCATTGGAGCCAATGTGTACCAGAACATCTGGATGCTGTTTCTCCCTCTCTAAAATGTCGTGGATGAGACTCGAAACTGAAATCTGGGAAGCAGAATACCATCAGGGTGTCGTGTTCACGTCCACAGAATCTCCTGTCTGTTCCCATGATTGTTGAGTCCGCTATTGCTACCGCTCTCTTCTTCTTCCTCTCTCCCATCTGCAGCACGGACCTATGCTCCGTGGCAGTAGCCCTGTCTCCCTAGTATTCCCCTGGGAGTTTATTCCCCACATCGGTCTCCAGAAAACTTTTCTTACTATTGACAGGAATGACCACAGGTGTTCTCTGCGCGAACTGTCTATTCACATTTCCATTTCTCCTGATAGTCCAATAGCCACTTGCCTCCTGCAGCTTTGCGGTGGCTACTTCCATATGACTCCGATCGATTATCTTCTCGCTCTGCCGTACAAGCCTAAGGTCATTGAGCTGGTCACTCCAGATCCCTACCATGGTTTTCAAGGAGCTTCAGCCAGATGCATTCAATGCAGATATAGCTCCCTGGGAGTCTCCAGATCTCCTAGGTCTACAACATCTGCCATGAAGAAAACACAACTGCCATCTACTACACTATGTAAAGTAAGAGGGGAAAAAAATGAAGTTCTAATTGAAGCTGACCTGGAGCCAAACTCTAGTCGAGTCGAAGTCACATCATAGGCAACATGCCAATGCGGTTCGTGAAGAAGGGCACATGTCTCCCCCGAGCCTCTGATGCTTCTGATGTGACGTAATTACCTTTACCTGGGTCACAATTTGATAATATTCTATTGTTGATGTGAATGCCGACACCGAATCACCCTCTCGTTTGATGCTGATTTTTAATGACTGCTGTATCTAGATAATTTCTTCTTCATCAGTTAGCCCGTATTCTACACCGTCTTTACGATTCGGCGCCACTCAAGCTCGCCGGGGATAACTCCAGGAGACGCAAGAAAAATGAAGATATGAGAGAGCTAGAGATGGTGATTGATAGAACAGAGAGTAGAGCGATAAACATCGAGGGGAGAAAGAGAGTGAAATATAATCACTCTCGCACAGTGGTTAGCGCGACGCTATTTACAGCTCCGGGCGTCGGATTTATAAAAGCAAGTAGAGGAACTGAAACAAACCGATGTATAATTGGTGCTCGGAACGGCGCAGATTGGTGCTCACAGCCAATCAATGCATTGGCAGGGCAACACCCCAATATTTACGCCAGCTGGAATATGCTGCAGATCTAATTTTACTCTTCTATATCGGTCAAGGATATCAACTTGTTGAGAGTAAGCTCTCTTTCGATCGAGTTTGAAGCCAGACACCATGAATTCTCTGTGTTGTCTGATGATTATATTGACTATGCTACCCGGTGAGTCTCCGCGGTAACGCCCTATATGTGTTCGGTATGTCCGAAGAAAGCCCGATCTGTTCATGCACTCTGTCCTTTTATTGCAGGAACAAATGGGAAAGATTCGGTGACGCAATGGCCTCTTGAATTAACGATCGCGGAAGAACAAATTGTAACACTGAACTGTAATTACACTGGCGATCCTCAATCTATTGTTTGGTACGTTCAGCATCGCGTGGAATCTCCGAGATATTCGTTGAAGGTATATAGCACTGGCACGATGGAACGGCATCCAGAATGTCCAGCGAGGTTTATCGCTGGTTGGCAGCCTGGCAGCAAGGCAGCCCATTTGAATATCTCTGGTGTTCTTGGGTCGGACTCCGCCGTTTATCTTTGTGCCATGATGCCCACAGTGTTGCAAGGTGATGACGTCTCCAGACAAAATCCGACCTCCGTGATACAGTGAGCGCTCGCTAGAGGGAGCACTTTGCGGGAAAACAGCCGGAGCGCAATCAAATATCCACCACTGACACGGGGTTGACTTAAGAAGGCGAAGCTCCAGGGGAAAGGGGAGAAATTACTGACGACATTTTTCAGTTAGTTGGTCAGCTGCTTTGCTTGCGGGACTGATTGTGTCATCCATGTGAATGTCCTCTGAACCCTTTCCAACGCCAGTATATCTTTGTTAGAATAGGAACCTAAAACTGATCAGAAATGCTCAAGGTGTGGCCTCACGTGTCTTATAAATCCTCTGCATTACGTGTCTGCCAATGTATTTTGGACATCTTGAAATGAATGCTAACATCGCATTTACTTCATCACCACCGACCGTACCTGCAAGTTAACCGTCAGGGTGTTCTGCACTTGGATCCTCCAAATATCTTTGCATCGTAGATTTCTGGATTTTTCCCCGCTTACAAAATAGTCTGCATATTTATTTATTATACCAATATGCATGATATGCGTTTTGGTGCATCGTACTTCGTCTGCCAATCTCTTCCCTATTCTCCTCATCTTTCTGGCCTTCTGTTGCCTGCATGTTTCCTCAGAACGACGTATCCTTCCACCAATCTTTGTATCATCTACAAACTTCGCAACACAGCCATATATTCCATCATCTATATCATTGACAATGATTTTGAAAAATCATTCCTAATGCCTCCGCAATCTCTACCGCTAACACTTTCAGGGCGCAAGGGTACTGTTCATGTGCTTCGGATGATTTATATGTTCTTCGGCGTTTTGAGGACCTTCACCCTTGTAACTGTAATTGCACTCAGATGTCTTCCCTTGCACCCTTCAATGTCTGACCCGCTGCTCGGGTCTTCCACAGTGAAGCCTGATGTGAAATACTCATATCGTTCATCTGCCATCAACTTGCCCCCCAGCATTATTTCTTCGGCTACATTTTCTTGCTTTCTATATGTAGTCTCCATTCACTTTTATTTTTTTTTTTACATTCTTGAAAATACTTTTTTTTATCTACTTTGGTATTGTTTGCTAGCTTACGCTCATGTATAATATTTTTCCTCCTAATGATTCTTTTAGTTTTACTCTCGAGTTTTGAAAGCTTCCTGATCCTCTGTCTTGCTACTAATTTTTGCTTAGTTGTATACCCGCTCTTTTGCTTTTACATTAGCTATGACTCCTTTTGTCGGCCACGGTTGTACTACTTTTCCATTTGCGTATTTCCTCATTTTTTGGACACAACTCTCGGGCACCTTTCTCATTTCCCCCAGAAATTCACGCAATTACTGCTCTGTTGTCCACCCTTGCAGCCTGTCCTTCCAAGTCCTGCATTCTGAATTCGTTGGCCAACTCCCCTCACATACCACTGAAATTTCCTTTGCTGTGCTGTAATACTGCTTCGTCAGACTTTACTTTCTCAGTGGCAAATTTCAAGTTGAACTCAGTCATATCTGGATCACTACCTTGAAATTGTTCTATTATCCTAAGGTCACTAATTATCTCCAGTTTATTACACAACACCCAATCCTGTACAACTGATCGCCGTGCAGGGTGATGGACATTGGCTCTAAAATGTCGTTTCACTTTCTTGAGATCCATATCTAACCTGACTTTCCCAATCAACCTGCATGTTCACATCTCCCATGGCTAACATAACATTACCCTTTGAGACGCCTTTTCCATTTCCTCTTGTAATCTGTACTCCGCATTCTACATACTGTCCGGAGGTTTGCATATAGCTGCCGGCAGTGTTCCTTAACCCTTGTAGTTTCTTAACTCAACCCATAAGGATCCGGCGCCTCTCACAAACTTTGGGTTTGTTAGAGCTGGGGTCCCAAACCTCTTTTGCACCGCGGAACGGTTTAACATTGACAATATTCTTTCGGCCTGGCCGACGGGGGTGGGGGGGGTGGGGTGGGGACCAGATTACAGGTGATAAATCAACTCTAAGGCCCTTATCAGTGGCTAATTGACTCAATCTAATACTCAGTCAGTGGCTAATACGCTCAGGCGGGAGGAGAAGTGGCAGCGCGACGCACGCGCAGCTCTCCAGTGAAACTGATATTGTATCTGTTAAATAGGGGCCGCGGACAATTCTGATTTGATGAAGACAGGCGTGAGAAGCAGAGGAACATCTGGAGAAATTTCTGGAATGCCTGGTTCGCTGCTGTTGTTACTATGCGATTGAGAATCTCCGAAGGGTAGGCCCCAAAGTCCCTGGCTTTGCCTGCTGCTGGCGAACGAGGCTGGAGTCGAAACGTTCGGACAGAGATGGTGTTCGGTACTCGGTGTCGGAGGGCTGATCAGAGCTCGAAGTTTTCGGACGACTCAGAGTCGCACTGTGGTCGGGTATGGCAGGAAGAGTTTTCTTCCGTCTCTCGTCTCCGTGAGATGCGGGAATTTCGAGAAACTTTGACCTTTTTTACTGTGCCATGGACTGCTCTTTAACAAGTTATGGTATTGTTGCACTGTTGTAATTATATGTTATAATAATGTGGTTTTGTTATTTTTTTCAATCTTGGTCTGTCCTGTGGTTTTGTGATATCACATCGGAGGAATATTGTGTCAGTTCTTAATGCATGCATTACTAAATGACAATATAAGAGGACTGCGTGTCCTCATAATCTAATAATCTAATCTAATCACAATTTCGTTTCTAAAAGGGTTTATCTAACGAATTTAATATTAAACACACAGCGCATATTTTCCTCGCATGCATATAGTGATACGTCAATTATAAGGGGGTTCCTTATGTCCCGTCTATTCCGCAATTTAGTGTTCATTTGCATTCATTGCAGAAAAGCCGCTTCTCAGAGATATGATGTTGGAAATGGAAGCACGGAGACGAGAGACGGAAGAAGACTCTCCCTGCCATACCCGACCACAGTGCGACTCTGAGTCGTCCGAAAACTTCGAGCTCTGGTCAGCCCTCCGACACCGAGTACCGAGCACCATCTCTGTCCGAACGTTTCGACCCCAGCCTCGTTCGCCAGCAGCAGGCAAAGCCAGGGACTTTGGGGCCTACCCTTCGGAGATTCTCAATCGCACAGTAACAACAGCAGCGAACCAGGCATTCCAGAAGTTTCAGTGCTTTCGTGGTTATCTCAATATACTCAGCCTTGACTTTGATCCAGAATGCCGGAAGGTATGTTATATCAAACATACTATTCAGCCCACCGTCATTTGCAAGGCCGATGAGTTGATCTTCTTCTCACGCTGACATAGATGATTCTCCAGGGACATTCACAAATGCGTCACGGCTTTGCACGTCTTGGGTCATTTGCGGTTGGGAAGTAACGCTCGAAATTTGTCTACAGCGAAGATAGGTGATCCTGCACCAGCTGTGAGCCTCAGTTTCTCCCAGATTCCCTGCTAATGTTGGGAACATGTCAAATATGCCCCTGTCCACTCGCCGTCCCCACAGTTCTAGTTTAGCTGTGAAAGAAGACACTTTAGCTGCCAACTTGAAGACAGTTCTCATTCTCCCCTGAAGTGGCAAATTGAGTTCATTGGGCAGGTGGAAGTTGACACACAAATAAGCGAGTATTGCCGTCCATTCCTGGCCAATGAAGTGTGCTGCCAACGGTGACTTTTTTCTCGAAAGAAATCGCAGTATCCTCCCTCTTATCTCGAAAACCCTGGCCGGGGCTCTCTCCCTTCATAGCCACCTGACTTCAGTGTTAAGAGAAGGCGTTTGTGTCCTGTATCCATTTCCTCACAAAGCTGTTCAAACAAACGTGAGGTCAGTGCTTTTACTTTGATGTGATTGATAACTTCAACAACGTCACTCAATACGCTGAAAAGGTCAGCTGACATTGTTCGGCTCGTCAGCATTTCCCCGTGTGTGACATGGTGTGTAGACTGGCATTCAGGAGCAACCTCTTTGACTCGGTTTGTGAAAGCAGACTAGTTAAGCCGTTCCAACAGCTTTGCTGCGATGTCCTGCGCTATGTCATCGATCCTCCTTGATTTTGTGGTAGCTGCAAAAGAATCCTGTACCATCTTGTTAGCTGCAGGTTCTGCCAACAGTTCGCAGTATATGTCTTTGGCAGCACGCAGAATCAATTCTTCACCAACAGTGAAAGTCTTCTTAACCTTAGCAATACGGCTAGCCGCTAAGTACGACGCTCTCAGAGCAGCAGCATTTGTGGAGGTGGTGGCTCTCAGCACTTGCTTCTGTTCCACTTGCTCACGTTTCTTCCTCTCAAAAATCTCAACGTCTTTGTCTTTAAATGCAGGGTGCTAGGGCTGAAGGTTACGAAGCAGTTTTGAGGGCTTCATTGTCTGATTAGACAGCTTGTCTGCACATATCACAGACTGGGGGCTTGGAGCGTGCGAGTCACCGGTCGTAATAACGCTATATTTTATGTACGACTAGTCGCATGTTCTGTTGAAGGAAGCTTTCTGTTATTTTTTTTTTTGCAGTCTCGGCCTCAGCTGTCTCTGCGCTAACGTCATCGTTAGGCCTTTTATATCTCCTACCACCTATTTCAAAGCAACTCAAGCTACGATTGTTTTTTACTCATTGATTAGTTGCAGGTTAATAACCAACTGATGTCCTCGCGTGAGTAATGACCTAGCGTGCGTTCATTAGTGGGCGTGACAGGGAATGAGGAAAGGGGCAGCTGACTTATAATGTTTCATATAGCCAAATCATATCGTTTTCCCGCGGGCCGGTAGCACATGCTTTGCGGCCTGGTATCGGTCCACGGCCCGGTGATTGGGGACCATTGGACTAAAGGACACCAGATGGTGAGAAAATTTGTGGTTTTCCGATTGATGAAGAATTGCAAGTGGCACGCTAATGAAAGTCAGGATGTTGGAAAAACTACTTATTGTTTATTTTGAGAATTTAGATAATGAGACACAACCTGCGGATGCTTAGCGTTATAGAGAATGCAGATACCATTTTGGTCGTCGCTGTGAGAAAGGGGTTCAATATTTAAAGTGAATTTATGATTAAACTACATATACGCGATCGCATACTACGAGATTCATATTTTTGAAGGCATTTTCCGTGTATAAGAGAGCGAGGGAGGAGAGAGGGAATGGGATCACAACAGGGTGATTGCTTGAATAATCTAGTTTCCCAACCGGATTTAACTGATATAATTTTATTTCCAGGTGAATTTCGCTACATATGTAAATTGGATAGGAATTTGTTTATTATTGTCACATGATTGCCTTGATTCGGTTTTTACAGATGAATTCAAAACACCCCTGATGGAGGTAGTGCAAAATTAAACAATAAAATAATGCAACAATGAATTGTAAGAGCCATATAAAAATGCAGCGCAGCAAGGTATTATAGAGCAAGGTCATAGCGGGGTGGATAAGATTGAGATTCAATTTCATCCTACCGTTCAGTACTCTTGGAGAGGAAATAATCCATTGCTGCTTTAAGAACTTTGAATCACCTCACGATCGAAGAGACAAAGAGAGGGAACGTCACATTACTACCGAGGGAGCACAAAGTGATAGCTTCTGTTTCCAAAGGTATATTTAGACGTTTTGAAGCTATTATTTTAATTACATGTTTACTGTGTCGAAGAATTCCATTACTACACTGTCTCTTCTGGTAATGGTGGAGCAGACTCGATAGATCAAGTGGCCTAATCCAGTTCCTCGATTCTTATGGTCTTATGGTCAACTGATTTATCAGCCCAATTATCGCACATTCCTCTTAACGTCCACACTCAGTGATCCTCCGATCACGGGCACATGCTACCCAGGACGTCTTTTGCGGGCAGTGTAACACTTGGTAACGCGCAAAAAGCGGAAACTGAGCACAGAAGTATTTGCTCACAGCATCAAAATTGTCGGAATCCAATCGGATCCATGGTGAAATAACACCAGATATCGCCAGGGTGCCACGACAGGCGCTCTGCAGTACACAACTACCGCAAATTCCCCGCTCAACCGATATTTTGTGAACTAATGAAAGACAGCCTGATGTATTCCTTCACTTTGCAGACGCTTACAGTTACCCCAAACTGGTTTACGTGTATTATATAATTTGCTGTTGTCAGATATAACAGAGTACTGCGAAAAGAATGCCCAACATGCTTAAACGGTTACGTTTAAAATCGGAGAATGGACACAATACATAACTTGAAATATATAGTCTCCACAGATATCCTTAATACAGAACAAAAACCCAAAGCGTCATTGTCAGAAAAAAAAAGGTAAGTAGCTGAACGTCCACTGCCACATCTCTCGAAAATCAGCGCCGGCAGCATTAACCTAACCAGCTTCTACTTCTCTCACTCATTGTAATATAAAGCATCAGCATTTCCACCACCAACCACCATCGAAGTCACCGCAAAGGTACAAGGAGAGGCTTGGCCTGCAGTACAGGAAAAAATAGCTGTTTACTGCAACATTCCGTCGTCCCACAGGCATTCTCTCTCTCACGCTAACAAGGGAGATTCTTATATGGTTTGCTCGAAAGCGAGAGAGGAGACAGCAGTCGTTGTTTCGATGTTACAGTCGAGCATTCTTTTAATTCCAATATCACGGACAGGCAATCGGCAGTAAATTCTCCCATCGGAACATAGGAAGAGAGACGGTACACGAGAATACATCGAAACGAAAGCGCCGAGTCTCCCGGAAAGTCTCTTGAACTTACTTGAGTAACTTCTATTTTATCGGAATATAATCTTCAAATCTTCCTCTGTTTGTTTTATTCAAATTACCATGTTCCCACTGCGATGACTACTCTGTTTGGTGAATCTGGCGAAGCTGTCAGAGCGTGCCCTCCAAGATCACTGCGTTCAGGGGCCCCTCACACCTTCGGGGTTTGATACAGGGACGAGTGATGCAGATTTGTGAACCTCAGAACGACAGATTTAATGACGGTGGAAGGGCAAACCGTGTCACTGAGCTTCAGTCACTTGGAATCTGGCAGAACCTGTTTGTTGTGCGTTCAATATTCTGGAAAACCGATGAAAATATTCATGACAGGAGATATTGTTCTACGCTAAGACAGTCCAGTAATATTTCGGGTCTCTGGGCAAAGATGTTCCGCTTAAATAAGTTCCAGGGAATCGTGCCGGAATTTACTGAATAGCTTTGCGCAGTTCAGCACCAGCATTCCACGGGGATACAGGATCTGGACACCCCAATGCTCACAATGTTTGTCTGCTCTTGTCGGAGCCTTCCATGTTCGTTAAGCAATTAATCCCAGTTCGTCCATGGGATTAGATATTTTATGTGCTATTGACAAGAATTATCCAACGGGGTTCTGGAAGATTGAAAGATATTCCAACAATAACTTAAAAAGGCAAATAATAAGTTAGATAACAGCAGCAGCGAAAGTCATAACTTTGCGGATGGCTCGGAGGAATCGTCGCGGATACGCTGGTTAGTATGGAGTGACATGGTGTGAAAAAGGATAGAGAAGTTGCGGAATCGCAAAGAAAGCGAGAGTGAGTTGTTAGAGCGTTCAAACGTGTAGGTAAATAGTAAAATAGAAATCAATACCCGGAGTGAGAAAGAGGGAGAGAGGAATGTGAGGACAGAGCAAGAGAGTGAGAAGAGAGACAGAGCGAAAGAGCGAGAAAGAGAGAAAGATAGATAAATAGATAGATGGAGAGAGATAGGGAGTGGAGAGAGAGGAAGGAAAATGAGAGAGAGAGATGCGGAAAAAAAGATTTATAGTGTGGGGGAAAAAGGCAGAGGGCGGAAATCAACGAAATCCGATTCTTTTTCGTGTTCATAGAGCTTCGGCTCCGTTTTATCTACCAATCGTTGAGCAGGGCTCTGTGAAATCTATTTTTTATATGATTTCACTCCCTAACATCTGCCATAGCGATAATTTCTTGGAAGTTACCTGCCGTCCTATCGAGGCGGAAGTCAGAAAATGGGCTCCATTTGTTTCGTATTCATTACATTCGTCATCCTGACAGGCAGGACGCTGCACATATGACCAGAGAGCGCCACGTGAGTTCAGTGCAAGTCAGGGATATTAGTGCATTTTGTCCTTTAATGCAGGAACGAGAGAGAAAGGTTCAGTGATCTAGCATGCTACCAAATTAACGGCTGACGAAAGTCAGCTCATAATACTAAACTGCAATTACGCAAGAACGAATGCAAACATTTTTGATACACTCTGCAACGCAGAATATCTCGAACAGTAAATGCCGAAGGTATATGGCTCAGGAACACTGATGCAACCTCCAGAATATTCGGCGAGATTTTCAGCTGATATACACAGAGGCAGATTCAGCTGGCAGCTCGGAGACTGGAACAGCCACACGCAGAAAGCATAAGGATCATGTGGTCGACTTAAAATGCTGCATTCAGCAGCAAAATGCGCCAAACATTGAGGAACACTTCTTGAATTCAGCTCTACCTTGGATTACAGTGGGATTTTTCCGAAACATTTTTCACTATATCTTAGTGTTCATAACAATATTGTGTGTCTGTTGCCTATAACAATATTGTGTGATTAACATTTGGCCGGACATAATTTTTGACGAGCTTGCGCGATTAACAGTGAAGATGAGTGCAACCTGGAGATACTGAGGGTGCATGTGACTAGAGAGCATCGGCTAGGCTGTCATGTAAATCCTTCTGATGAAGATAAATTTCAGGTGGACTCTATTAACATTAGCTTCTTAAAAGTGGACAACAATTATTTTTTTTCAAATTGACAATGAATACCGGAAAACCGAGTGAACTGGCAGCTTGTAAACGGATGTACCCACAGAGCTAGCGAGCGTGAAGAGAGAGAGAGAGAGAGCGAGCGAGAGAGAGAGAGAGAGAGAGAAAGAGATGAATGGACGGGGGGAGTATGGGGTAGACAAATAAAGGACTAGATTGGACTACAGAGACAGACACAGCGTGTCACGGCGACAAAAAATTAAGAGAGTCACGAAAGACGGACGAAGGACGGTGATCCATTGCTAGAAATGAAGTATCTTTAAAGTATAACGAAGGACGGAGTTGTGACATCGGCACATACATTAGAATTACAGTAAATTATTAAGAAACCGAGAGTGTCGCAGTTCTACTCAGATCGCTAGTTTCTTGAATGTAATCTGTCTCAGATCTCGCCTGAAAGTAGACTCTATGTGATTCCAGATCCTTACCGATAATGTGGGATATGCTGTCCGGCGTACATTTGCACAAATAGTGAGCTGGTGTCTCGCATGTTAATGGGGGGATTGAATGCTCAGTCACTTTGTCCCTCTTTTGCAGAATCGTCTGGGAAAGATTTATCTCTCTTCAGCGACGATTAAAGAAGAACGAATAGTAATGTTGAAATTCAGTTACACATCCGCAAGTACATTTATATTCCACGGGACATTTCAGTTTCTGGGAGTAAGGACCTTTCTTTTGGAACGACGGAATGTAAGGGGTCACTTAATAGCTGTGTATGATATAATAAGGGGCATAAGTAAAGTGGACAACTAGCGTTTTGACCTAAGGGTGGAAATGGCTCATGCGAGAGGACGATATCTTGAGGCGAATGGAAGAAATTACTAGGAAAATGCCAGATGTGAGTTTTTTTTTGTTTTATGAAGGAAGTGGTGGGTACACAGAAAGTGCTGTCAGGAGTCTATTGGCGTAGATAAGAAATTGGCACCCCAGCAAAAAACAAAGATTTGGAAATATCTATATGAACTCTTGATGACATTTGAATAAGTAGTTCAATGCAGGAAGATTGAAACATATTGATTTAAGTGCCTACTGTAGGATATATCTTCAAATAACCAAACAACAAAACAAATACAATAAAGGAATCAACTACTTCCATCGGGATAGTGTCAATTTTGAGGAAGCGAACTCGTGAAAAGTCTTAATTACGTTCGATTACACATTGAAAGGTATGTGAATATGTTATGATTAAGCTGAGAGAGAGAGAGAGAGAGAGAGTTGGGGGATGAACACCGGACATTGTAAGAGAGGAGAAACAGGCAGAATGACGAATGGATTCAAAACAGCTTCTGATTGGTGCTCAGGAAGGCTCGGTTGTTCCTGTCAGCCAATCTTTTAACCAGAGAAACACCTCTACTTTTACACAAGGTAAAGCGTATCGCTGAAAATATCTCCTACCACAATATCCGTTGTGATAATAATGCCCTGGAAGGAATCTGCCGTTCGATTCAGCCAGAAGTTAGACAGCATGATTTCTCTCTGTTCATTGCTGATTGCATTGGCTCTGCTACCTGGTGAGTCTCAGCGAAGCTGGCTAGCGAGTTTTCCCGGCATTCAATACAATCCAGCGTTGTTGATATATTCTGTCCTTTCTTGCAGGAACGAGTGGGCAATATTCAGTGACGCAGGATCCTCCCGATGTAACGACTGAGGAAGGACAGAACGTAACAATGAATTGTAGTTACACCTACGCTAATACAGATATGTTTTGGTACATTCAAAAAAGTGGAGGACCTCCAAACTATTTGCTGAAGTTATATAGCACAGGAGGAACGCAACGGTATTCAGAGAGGATTACCGCTACTTTACAGAAAGGCAGCAAGACGTCTCAATTGAATATCCGTGAAGCTCTTGTGTCGGACTCTGCCATGTATCTCTGTGCAGTGAGTACCACACTGTTATATGGGCACGGCGGGTCCGTGCAAAAACTGGTTCTGTATATTGCAAAAAGCTCTCAGTGGAGGGCGCCTTTTTCCGAGGAATCTGCAGAGGGCGCACCCAGAAATCAGTCACAGTCACGTGCCCTAATTAAGAGCGCTGCATTCAGCAGCAGAAGGCACCGAAACTAAAGGAGCAGTTCCTGATTACAACGCGGTCAGAAACTGAGCTTTATAACTTTCTGGGATACCGCAATGTGCAATCGCCCACCATCGTTTCCTGCAAAGGCATATCACGATTGACAGCCTTGTTTGACATCGTCTTTGGCCACTTTGTTCAAGTATCTGCAGTGTGAAATAATGAGGACGGAGTGGAACCGGGATTTATTTAAATGGCACAATGGCTGACTGATGAAAAACAGAGGGTGTAAAAATTGGTCGTTTTTGAATTGACAAATAATTGCAAGTGGCATGCTACTGAAACTAAGGATGTGGCAGCAGCTACTTATGATTTATACTGAGTATTTAGATAATTCGGCGGAACCTGCGAATGCTTAGCGTGTTGGAGAATGCAGATACTATTTTGGTCGTTGCATTTCCAAGCTGTCAGAAAAACGTTCAATGTTTGAATTAAAATTATGATTAAAGAAATATACGTGACAGCGTAGTACCCCGAGATTCATATTTTTGAAGGCATTTTCAGTATAAAAGAGAGCGAAGGAAGAGAGAGGGGATGGGATCACAACAGATTGATTGCTTGTATAATCTGGTTTCCCAATCCGATTTAACGGATCCGATGTTATCACCACGTGTAGCATTTTGCTACATATCTAAATTGAAAACGGAATTTGTTTATTATTGTCGCATCATTGCATTGATTCTGTTTACACAGATGCATTCAGTACACAGCTTATCGAGGTAGTACAAAGTAAAAGATTAAAAGAATACAAAAATAAAACGCAACAGACGTATAAAATGCAGCGCAGGCAGGAAATAAACAGCATGGTCATACCGAGATTAAGATTCAATTTCACCCTACAGTTTAGTACTCTTGCAAGTAGGAATAGTCTATTGTTGTTTCATGGGATCTTGCTTTGAGAACTTTGTGTTTTCTCACCGATGGAAGAGATAGACAGTGAAAACGTCCGGTTACTGTCGAAGAAGCACAAACTGATAGCATCTGTTTCCAAAGGTATATTTCGACTTTTTGAAATTTCATTTTAATTGTATGTATAGTGTATTGAATAATTCCATCACGACACCTTCTCCTCTGAAATGGCGGAGGTGACTCGACAAGACAAATGGTCTACTTCGGTTCCAATATCTTATGGTCTTATTATCAACTGATTTATCTGTCCAATTTCGCAAATTCCTCTTCAGATGAGCATTCACTGATCCTCCGATCACGAGCACGTGCTACCCAGAGCGTCGTTTTCGGGCAGTGGAAAACATAACAACTCGGGAATTGTGGAAGCTGAGCACGGAACGATCCGCTGACAGCATCGGAAGGTCAAAATCGAACCGAATCCCTGGAAGATGACACCAGATAACGCCAGGATGTCATGATAGGCACTCTGCAGTCCACCACCACAGCCACTTTCCGGCTCAACCCATGTTCAATGGACTAATGAAGGAGAGCCTGATATATTCCTTCACTTTGCAGACGCTCACAGTTACATCAAAATGGTTTATATTTATTATATATTTGTTGTTGTCAGATGTACCAGGGTACAGCGAAAGGAATGCCCAGCTTGTTTCAATGGTCCCGCTTAAAGTCAGAGAGGTACAAAATACACAACCTGAAATTCAGTCTCCACAGACGTCCTTAAAACAGAATAAAAACAATATCAAAAAAAAGATAAGAATCTAAAAGTCCCCTGTCACATCCCTCGCACAATCAGCGGCAAGCAGCATTAACCTGACCAGCTTCTGCATCTCTCACTTATAGCATCAGCATTTCCACCACCAACCGCCATCGAAACAACTACAAACTCAAAGAGGAATTGGTCTACAGTACAACAAAAGCTAGCTGTTTACTGCAACATTTCAACGTTACACAGGCATTCTCTCTCACTCTTCCTAATACATGAGAGACTGATATGGCTCGTTCAAAAGCGAGAGAGGAATCAGCAGTCACTATTTCGATGCTGCAGTCAGTATGAAGTATTCTTTTCATACCGATATCCCCAACTGGATTCGGCGGTATTCTTTCCAGTTGGCATCGAGGGAGACAGAGAGAGAGAGAGAGAGAGAGAGAGAGAGAGAGAGAGAGAGAGAGAGAGAGAGAGAGAACAGAGAGAGTTGGGGGCAGAGAGAGATTGAGAGAGATGGGTGGGGTGGTGTGCTTTGTATCTGTACTCGGCACAATGGCAATGAAGTTGACTCCAATCTAATCTAATCTCTGTTTTGGACTGATTGCATTGGCTGTTTTGCCTGGGGAGCCTGTGAAGGTGACAATCGAATTTCCCCGGCGTTCAATACAAGCTAGGTATGTTGATGCACTGTGTCCTTTATTGCAGAAACGAGTCGGAAAGATTCAGTGACGCCAGATCCTACCGACTGATCGGCTGAGAGAGGATAGACTCAAATGTGATTACAGTTACGCTGATGCAGATATATTTTGGTACATTCAACATTGTGGAAAATCTCCAAATAATTTGCTGAAGCAAATTCTAGCACAGCAGTAATGGAGTGACATCCAGATTGCCCAGTGAGATTGATCACTAGTTTCCATATAGGCAGCTGACGGCTCAATTGCATAGCCCCCAAGCTCTTACGTTGAATTCTGGCATCTGTGTAAAACTGGTACTAGGAATGCATTCTGCGGTGCATCTATAAAATTAGTGAGGGTTTTAGGCGACAGGCCAAATTTCCTTAGCTTTCTCGGGAACTAAAGGCGCTGGTGAGCCTTCTTGGCAGTGCTCTCTGCTTGGTTGGACCAAGTCAGGTCATTTGTGATATTGACCCCGAGGAAGATAGAGCTTTTCACCTGTTCCACTTTCGCATCAGCGATGCAAATTGGGTGTTCTGAAGTCAACAACCAATTCCTTCGTCTTGCTGACGTTGAGGGATAGGTTAGTGTCTTCGCAGCATGCCACCAGGTTCTTAATTTCCTCTCTGTACTCTGTACTCAAACCCATGCGTAAACATCCGATGTGTAATAATGTGTAATAGCACTTTAACTCCCTCTGTAAAGTGACAGTAACAGAGACGCACAGGAGCACGACAGAGAGAGGCGGAGGCAGAATTCATGGAGAGGAGTTGAGGGAGGTGTTCGATTTACTGCAGTGCAGTCTAAGGATTGCTATAGTGCCCTAATTTAGTAATAAAATCCGCATATGCTTCGAAACTGAAGCGCCGATTCTCCCGGAAACTCTCTGCTTATCTTTACTTGAATTACTTCTCTTTTATTGGAGTAATACCTTCAAATCAATCTCTGTTTACATTATGCATTGTGCTATGTTCCTGCTACAATCACCTCCTGGAATTTCTCTGTATCGACTACTGTGGCTGTTGAATCTGTCTAATCAGTCAGAATGCGTCCTCACACATTCGGGGCTTCTTACAGGGACGAGTGGGGCAGATTTTGTGACCCCCAATAGGAGGGATTAAATGCACTTGAAAGTGCAGACCATGTCACTGAGTTCCAGTTGGTTGGAGTCTGGCAGAGCCTATATGTTGGGCGTTGAATATTCTGGAAAACCGATGAAAATATTCATGATTGGAGATTTTGGGTCTACGCGAGGACAGTCTGTTCAGTTTCTTCTGCTCTCTGGGCAAAAAAAAGGTTTAAATATCTTCGGGAGCGTTGTGCAGGACACCACTGAATAGCGTACGCAGATCAGCACTCAAATTTCCAAAACGATACAGGATCTGGACACCTCGGTGTTCGCAGTGTTTGTTTGCTCTAACGGGTGCCTTCGGTATCTCCTCAGCATCCAAACCCAGCTGGTCCACGGCAATAAATATTTGGTGTGCTATTGACAAGGAATATCCAGCGGAATGCTGAAAGATTGAAATGAATTCGTCAATATCTTAAAAGACTGATGATTTTAGAAGCAGAGGCAAGTCAAAATTTTGCTAATAAATCAGTAATACGTTGCTTCGCATGGTGTCACATGGTGTAAGAAGGGAGAGAGCAGGTCAGAATGCCAATGTAAGCGAGAGTGAGCTGGTAGAGCGAACAGAAGAGGTGGATAAATCGAATAAAATAGAAAGTAATATTCGGATTGAGACAGAGAGGGAGAAGAAGGCAGGTAGACAACAAGAGAGTGAGAAAGAGAGACAGGGAGAAAGAGCGCAAAAGAGAGAAAGATAGATAAATAGATAGATGGAGAGAGAGGGAGAGACAGAGAGAGAGAGAGAGAGAGAGAGAGAGAAGGAGAGAGAGAGAGTTATAGTGTCGGGAAAAAGGCAAAGATGGGAATTCAAAGACAGCGGATTTTGATTCGTCCTCATGTAGCCTCAGTTTGTTTTATCTGCCATCGTTGAGCAGGGCACCGTGAAGTCTATTCTGATACACTTTTACTGTTCAATACTTGCCGTAGAGATAAATTCTCGGAAGTAAGTTGCCGTTATGTCGAGGCTGAAGCCAGGGAGTATGTGTTCCCTCCTTTTATTATTGATTACATTCGTCATCCTTCATACACAGCCAGAGAGTGTCACGTTAGTTCAGAGCAAGTCAGGAATATTACTGCATTCTACCCTTCATTGCAGGGACGAGAGGGAACAATTGAATGATCTGTGATGCTCCTAAATTAATGGCTGACGAACGTCAGATCATAACACTGAAATTATACACGAACTAATGCAAATATTTTTGATACGCTAGAATTGCGGAACATTTCTGAAAAAAATACTGCTGAAGCTATATGGCTCAGGAACACTGGAGCGGCCCCCAGAATGAATATTCGACGAGGTTTGCAGCTGATGTGCACAAACGCAGAATAAGCTCATTGAAATATCTCTGGAATTCTTGTCCCAGGCTCTGGCGTATACCTCTGTGCAATGGACCACTTAGTGTTGCACGGAGACAGCGGTTACGGGCAACATCCAGCCTTGTGTGATCACTAGAGGGCGACTTTTGCTGAGGAACTGGAATAGCCGCACGCACAGAGCATGAGGATCACGTGGTCAACTTAAAACGCTGCATTCAGCAGCAAAATGCGCCCACCTTTGTGGAACCCTTCTTAAATTTAGCTTTACCTAGAGATATCGTGGCAGATTTCCGGAACAATTCCACTACATCTTGGTGACCATGTCTCTCCTTCCTGCCTATAACAATATCTTGTGGCTATTGATTTTGCTGGACATAATTTTTCTCTACCTTGAGGGATTAGCAGTGAAGACGAGTGCAACTCGGAGATACTGAGGATGTATATGACCAGACAGCATCCTATTAGCTGTAACACTAAATGCTTAGATGAAGATAAATTTCAGATGGCGCCTATTAGCATTAGCTTCGTCAAAGTGTAGATAAATGGATGTTTATCTTTCGGATTGAAAATGAATCCCTAGTGGACTGGAATTGGATTAAACGATGTTCCCACAACTAGTTAAAATCTGCATTGGTGATTTAGAAAAAATGGAGATTGGAATATACAGGCAGAAAGAGGGCGATCAAGTGACACGGACAGAAATATAGGAGAAAGAAGGAACGAAGAGATGAGGGTTGAGATCGACAAGTAGAACAGAAATATAGAACTAAACAGAGTGTAGTAGTTCCAGTCAGATCGGTGGCTAAACAGGCTCAGCTGTGCCTTCCCCGGTTCAATTCCCATTTAGCAGAGCAATGTTCGCAAATTTTACACGAAATGAACTGTGCAACGTATCTGATAACATTCTTTCAAATCTGTGGTTTTAGCTTCTTGTATGTAATCTGGATTTAGATCGCCCTTGAAACCAGACACCATGTGCTTCCTTGATTCTTACTGATTCTATGGGCTGTGTTGCCCGGTGAATCTTTGGGCGAATGTACAGTGGGTGTCTTGCAGGTGCAGCAGGAGCAATGGATGTTCAGTCAGTTTGTCCTCTTTTGTAGAATAGTTTGGGGCGATTAAAGGAGGACGAATCGTAATGCTGAAGTTCAGCTGCACACCCGCACGTGCATGTATATTTCCCGGGACATTTCAGTTTCTGCGAACAACTAACGTTTTTTATTTTGGAAAGACGGAAGATGAGGGTTTAGTTAATAACTATGTATAATATGACAAGAGGCAAGATAGAGTTGACAAGCTAAGGGAGGAAATGGGTCATGCGAGAGGACGATATTTTTGGGCGATGGGAAGTAATTAAAAGGGGACTGCCAAATGTGAGTTGTTTTTTTTTTTCCGAAAGGAGTGGTGGCACCATAAAGGGTGCTGTCAGGAGTCTATTGGCGTGGATAGGAGATTGGCCCCCTAACAGCAAACAACGACGAGGGAATAACCAGATGAACATTTGCTGACATTGAATAACTAGTTCAATGCCGGAAGACTGATAATTGCTGCTCTAAAGGACAATTGACGAAGACGACGAAGTAACCACGTGAAGATTCATAATTGATTTGGATTACACATCGATAAGAATGTGAATATGCTGTGAATATGCAGAGAAAAGGGGGAAGAGACATTTGGGCACACTGAGAATGATAGAGTGTGAGATGAGAGAAAGAGAGACAGAGAAACGGGATAGGTCGGGGGTGGATGCGGGACCTTGAATGAGCGGAGAAAAAACCCAGAATGACGAATGGAATCAAAGCGGATTCCGATTGGTGCTCAGAAAGGCTTGGTTCTTAGTGTTAACGAATTCCTTAACCAGGAAAACGTCCCCGGAGTTACACACAGTAAACGGTACCTCTCGAACGATCCCACACAACAGTAACTGCTAAGTGATATTTACGACGAGGAAGGAATCTGCCCGTAGATTCAGCAAGAAATTAGATACCATGATTTCCCTCTGTTCATTAGTGTTTGCACTGGCTGTGCTGCCTGGTGAGTCTCTGCGAAGGTGGCCAGCGAATTTCTCCGGCGCTCAGTACAAGAGAGCGATGTTGATGTATTCTGCCCTTTATTGCAGGAACGAGTAGTTTAATGAGTCAGTGACGCAGGATCCTCCCGACGTGATGGCTGAAAAAGGACAGACTATAACAGTGAACTGTAATTATACCAACGATGATGCAGACATCTTTTGGTGGATTCAGCATTGTGGAAAACCCCCAAATTATTTGCTGACGGTGTATCGCACAGGAAGAATGGAGCGGCATCCAGATTGCTCAGTGACATTCACCACCAGTCTGCAGGAAGGCAGTAAGGCAGATCGATTGCAGATCGTTTAAGCTCATGTTTTGGACTCCAGCATGTATCTTTGTGCAATGAGTATCATATAGTTGAATGCAGATGGCGGGTCCGTACGAAAAACTGGTCCTGAATAATGCAAAATGCTCTCAGTTGAGCGCATCTTTTTGCCCAGAAAGTGGGAAGGGCGCACCCGGAAATCAGCCATGGTTTGCTGCCTTACTTCAGAGAGCTGCAATCAGCAGCACAGGGCGCCGCAGCTCAAGGAACTGTTCCTGATTACAACGCGCACCCAAACTGGGGCTTTACATAGCGCGGTCGATAACAGCTGTCTAGCGAATGTGGGTTCGCTTAAAGTACACCTGTAGATGCATGTAAGACTAGGCAGTAGGCGTCCACTGTTAAATTGCTTTGGCAGTAGTTAACAGCATTGGGTCGAATTTCGCCGGGTAGCGGGAGTTAATATGTGCCATTATCACGTAATGATGATGGATTCAGATATTCAGAGTCACTGGCCGGTGGTCAATAAGGTATGTTACTTTATTTTTCCTGAGGAGCAAACTTAATAGTGATCCTCTAAGCCAGGTGGGAGCCTGATATTGAAATGGGACGAGGTGAAAATGTTCAGCATGTCGCCCCGCGAACTGAGTTGTGCAGCAACGAACCACAGCGGCTTAGACACCACCCAGTCCTCGTACTTTCCACGGGTTCAGTCTCCTGATGATGGAACTTACGTCCACGGCGCTGACTGTGGCTTCATGTGCATTGGAAGATCTCTGTGTGGATCGTAACGCAGCTGCTCTCTTCTGTTCAAACAAGACATAGAATACTTCAAGCTGGTTTGGAAAGGCTGTGCTCTTCCACGTTGGCCTCTACGAGTTGCATTTTACGATACATTGATTTAAGGAGTCCGTAATCACGTTAACCTTCTCACCCTGGATCAGCAGTGGCCATACTGATAAATATAAGATTTATTTTGCGCGCTAGTGTCCTTTGACATTTTCAGGAGAACGTGCTGATGAACAACCTGAAGGTCCTCTCCCCTGAGACCTTTTTAGACCAGGTGAATATTTCAAGTCATGTGCCCTATTTCTCCTGTTGTCAACACTGATTAGATTTCAAAGGCTTCAAAGGTGCAATTAATGTGAGAGAAATATATACCATTTACATCCGAAAATACTTGTTTTCTTCGCAAGCATTCAGGACAAACAGAGGAATGTCACCAAAGTATGAATGACATTTAAATGTTAGAACCCCAAAGACTACCCACAGCTCCACCGTCCAACGTGTAAACAGCAGCAAATCAACAATCTCCTCTCCCCCACCAGCAAAAAAAAAGCGTCGGAACCCACCACCGTGCAGCAAAGCGTCAGCAAAGACACAGACCTGCACTATCCGAAAGACTATTTATTCCACCGGTATTCGACATACTGCAAGTCTCTGTCTCTCTTATAAGGAAGGAAGAGAAGTCTCCGTTTCACATTCAGAGGGGAGACATAACAAACAACTCGGTGATTTGCGATGTCAAAAGTCCGTTTTTCGAGCTATGTGCGCAAATATAGAGGGTCTAGGGGCACACAGCCAGCAGCCAGCTCGCTGCTTTCGTTCTGCAGTGCACTCGACACACCGCATTCCTGCAGAGACACCGACCTTCGGTCCGCGCGTCTCCAGAGCCACGAGATCCTGGGACTGAGAAGGCGACCTAATCTCTTAGGCCGCGTCCTTGATTTGGAATAATGGCCAATATTGGAAACCCGGGAGCAGGTTCCATTTCCGCAAACAGCTGATGTCAGCATGTAACTCAGGTCAGCGTCTTCCAACGAACCCTGAAAGGGAAAAATAGAGATATTAAAGATGGAAATTGAGCTGTTTCCGAATTTGCAAGCAAAGAAGTTACCGATAGGCGCCATTTCGGATTTAAACGCCCATTCTTTCCATACAATAAAAAAAAAGTTCAAGCACCGACACCGATAAACAAAAGTAGAAATTACTTCAATAGACCAGCGTGGGATTGGAACCCCCGCATGCAGAGGCAATGGAAATTTAGTCCATCTTGAACACTCGACCACGTCACCCATTTGTCTTGGAGCCTCAATAACTCAATGTTTCAGCGACTGCAACCGAGCAGGGAGCATGAGAGGAACATCACCATCGGTAGAGAGGGAACGACAAAAATAAACACTTGTGGAAAGATAGGCTTGTCGGGTGTCGGGAGACTCTAGGGCAGCGATAGTTATCAGATTCCTGATGACCTCGATGATTGAAGGAACGGATAAAATAGCAGAAAGGAAAAGAACGAACGTGGATGCCGATTTCTGCCTAAATAAGCCTGATTCCGCTTTATCATCTAATACTTTAGCAGGAAAACGCCCCAAGTCTTACCCATGGAGAAACATGTCGCTGATCCATTCTCACCCTACAGTTTCGCTTCTGGTCTATCGCATGTGCCAACACTATGCATCCCCCTCCGTTCCTTACTAATTACGTTATCAGTTCTGTACGGTGAGTCTCTGTGATGAACAATCAATGGCCGGTGGTTGTATTGCAAACCAGCGATGATCATACACGTGTTCTTTCTTGCAGAAGCGAGAGGGAAGATTAACTGAAACAGGACTCTCCTGAAGTAACACTTGAAGAAGGACTGACTATAACACTGAATTTTACTTATACTCGCGATTTCCAATATCTGTTAATTAAAAGTAGCCACTTGGAACTAGACTGCCTTTCCACAGAGTCAGTAGCCCGACGCTATGCGCCATTCCTTTGTCCCTTATAGTTTGCACTGGCCTTTTGCCTAACGAATGTCGGGAAGTGGCGAAAAATATTGCATGACAGCTAAGTGTAAGGCAAGAACAAGTGCATTTGGGTTAAGAGACTATCTCATCCTGCATCCTGCAGTCTTATAAACGCAGAGCAGAAACTATCTCTGTACACAATGTATTACCTGCAAGACTGGAAAAGAGAACAGACAGAATGTTCAGTTTACTGTCGAAGTAAGGAGAACAGAATGAAAGCATCTGCTTTCAAACTTCTAACTTGATATTTTACCACTATTACTTTACTTTGGTGTTATGCATGAAACAATCCCTTTGGTGACACTGCCCCAGTTAGTTCACAGTCTCATGAAGGGTCTATAACTTTAATCTCCATAGTCCTTTCCAGGCAGACTGAGTATTTCTAGTTATGTCCAGTAATTGTTTCAGTAAAACGTTGTTATTTGGACTTTTCACAAATTGTTTGATTTTCTGATTTAAACTTTCATTCATCTGAGTCTTAATAAAATCACACCGTACCGTCTAATCTTATTTGAAATTACCTCATTCAGCAAGTGTTGGACTGAAATTCGCTTGTGAAAAAATACAGTCGATTAGAAGTGCATTACCTGAAAGAAATGCCCACATAATTGCATATAGCGTGATCTGTATTATGTTCCCTCCTCTGCTACAGCGCAACGATGTGCAACGAATATTGAAATTTATTAGTATGAGTAATTCTCACAGGATATTTATCCCGCTCACGGTGAATGTCACATTTCCAGTTGAGCAATGGTCTAGTTCCTAAGAATTTGGGAGTGATGCAGTAGAGGAACCGAGTGATGTACACGGGAAAAGAAGTAAGTAGGGCCGTAAAGAACCTGAAAAGTTAAATTGAGAGGCGCAAAAGAGAAAGAGAAAGGGGGAGGGGGGTGGCTGAGAGAGAGAGATTGGAATAGCGTGGCGATAACGAAAGCTGTTGCAAAGTGGACGGCGCCGTATGAAATAAACAGGAAGTCAGAGGATGTAACGAAAGGGCGGCGAATGAAAAAAAGAAATAAATGAAGCGTGTAAGAAAGAGGTCGGCGGAGGTAATTACAAACAAACAGGCTAGAACTGGTAGTAAACCCGATTTATCCAACCCTGCTGATCCTGATCAGCGTCATATTTCTGGTTATCTTAGTAATTGTGTCTGGTGAGTTTCTCATAGTACCTCAAAATTTCCCGGATTAAGCACCCTCCCGGGATGCTGAATGATTCTGTCTTTCGTTACAAAAATCGATGGCTCAAATTTCAGTAACGTAGATAGTTTGACCAAGCAGCGGACAGAGATGTCGTTTTCGTTCAGGCTAGGGAAGATGTGACGGCAGTTACTTAGCCTCGTGCTGTTGTGGTCCACGCAGTGGAAGTGAGAGTACCGAATTGCAACCCGGGTTTCACGTAGCTGAGGTTGGAGACTTCAAAGACAAGTTGATCTCGTTGCCTCGGAGTGAAGGGAAGGAGTTATCAGATGCGGAAGGTCTAATGAGTCGGCTAGCAAGGGAAAATATTCTGAGTTGGTATCAACGCTAATATCCCTACCACATTAATGGCAAAATACACCGGCGGTGAAACAATGTTATCGTAGGCTGATAATGCTAAAGGGAGTGAAGCACATCCCCGGGATGGGGTGGAGGAATATTGGATGGAGCAGACCTCTCAGATGTCCGTTGAGTGGCTGTCTCTGATAAGTGCAAAGATAGCGACAGGCAGAGAGTCTCAAATGCTCGGCTGCTGATCTGGTGCGCTCTTTCATGTAAGAGAATCCTTTTCCCACTTCCGCGTGTTACATGCAAACGTTGGAAGGAAGTTTTTTTGTTTGCACGGCGTGAAGCCCAGTGGAGCTTATGGCGGCGTTTAGGAGCATACTCCAAGGGGAAGGAGAGAAATTATTGCCTTATTTTTCAGTTAGTCAGCTGCTTTGCTTGTGGCGCAGACGGTATATTCAACTGGCTGTGGTAAATCAATTAATGAAGAACCAAGCGGCGAAGGGCGCATTGACATATGACGTAATAGCTTTAAGCCTCCGAATTTCTCGTAAGAATCGCCAACCTCTTCCCTTACTTGTTGAGCTGATCAGAGCAGTAAGAGAGTCTTATTTATTGAATGGAATTTGCCTTCAGATCAACACACACCTAATACTCGAGGAACTGAGCAGGAGAGTCAAGATCTATAAAGATAAGTAGCGTCGGAATTTTGAGTTGAAAAACCCCGACAGAACGTACATAAAAACGATTCTTTCCTTTCTTCATTTTACTTATTGCATTACGAACTTCAGATTTTGAAAATACTTGAAGCTTCAATGTTTTTCTTAATTTCTCTTTTTTCTGGAATTAATATTCGCTTAATTCAAGCAACTGTTATTAAATTTAAGGAAGAGAGTTAGTGTGCGTGACAGCGGTGTGGTGAGAAGGGAGACGGAATATGAGGGATGAGACACACAGGCAGACAGTCACACTGGATTAAAGTCAAAGGCCATTCTGATCGGTGCTTATTTTTGATCAAGGTAGATTCTAGGTGGGTCTGACCTCATTCTCCAGTATCGCTAAAATTGTGTTAAATACCAGAATGATTTTATCAACGCCGACGGCAGTGCTCCCGCTTTCCCCAACTCTCATATTTACCATGCAGTACGATGAATCTCTGCAAAAAAAGGACCAGCGTGTATATATTCAGTTGAATGTGAAGCTAGACTGTCCAGACTTTCTGTCCCTGATTACAGGTTTTCACTCAGGAAAGATTCAGTAGCGTAATAATCTCCTAAATTAACTGCTAAGCATCGCAGCCAATATTATACAACTGAAGTTACTCGGCATAAAATAAGTGTATTCTTTTTCTTTATATTAAGCATCGAGGATAACGTCTAAGATACTTGCTGAAGGAGTAAAACACAAAGGAGTAACAATCTCCAGAATGTTCCCTGACCTTTACAGCTTTTCTGCAGCAAGATAGGAAGATGGTTCATTTAAATATCTCTGTGTCCTCGGGGTTCTTCTGTCGGAATCTGACGTGTACATCTGTATCCTGGAACTCATATTGTCGCAGGGACATGCAAGACCCGTAAAAACAGGCCATGGGCAGAGGCGCGATTTTCTGAAGCAGTATAATAGATGCACACAAATCAATGAAGGTCTCGAGGTCCATTTCATCAGGGCGATATTCACCAAGACAAATCGTACAAGCTAAAGAACTTACGTTGAATCCATGTGAGATCAAACGCTCACGTAGGATCTTCGCAAAGATCGAGTGCACATTGACATCTTTGTCGCAATTGTCTTTGGTAGATCTCCTCAAGGATGAAGGAATCTCTGCGTGTACAATGTCTTCAGATATCCGGCAAGTATTGGATAGGATATCACTCTAATGGCGATTGTTGTAGTAAATGTTATTCACGTTGGCACGTTGCAACGAAAGATGTTTTACCCACTGTCAGAAAAGGACTGGGGAGTAAATGGTTCATTTATTCGATTGACATTTAGTTCGAGTACAGTGGCACTTTTATTGTGTAACTTTTGAATAACAGGTAGAACATGTAGGGTTACGGAAGGTGTTCTACAAACCGTGAGACTGCTGGGAAAGAGAGACAGAGAGAGAGAGAGAGAGAGTAAGAGAGAGAGTGTGTGTGTGTGTGGGGGGGGCGGGGACGGGAAAGCGGTACTAGGATAGAGCAAAAAAATAGGCAGAATGAAGCTCTGGAAAAAAAGCAGACCCTGATTGGTCCGCCGAAGATATCGGTTCTTTCTGTCAGCGAATCCTTTAATCCACGAAATGCCCTCTGTCCTACACAAGGTGAAAGATACCGCTGAAACAATCTCGCGTCACAATATCTGCTATAATTACGTACTGAAAGGAATCTGCCGTTCGATTCAGAGCAAAATTATACACCATGGTTTCACTCTGTTTATTAATAATTTCTTTGGCTTTGCTGTCTGGTGAGTCTCTGCTAAGGTGGCCCGCGAATTTCCCCGGTGTTCAATACAAGCTAGCGATGTTAATGTATTCAGTCCTTTCTTGCAGGAGCGTCTGGGATAGATTCAGTGTCGCAGGATGCTCCCGACGTAACGGCTAAGGAAGAGCAGACCATAACAATGAATTGTAATTACACTGACGCTGATGAAGATACCTTTTGGTACATTCAACATAGTGGAGGATCTCCAAAGCATTTGCTGAAGGTTTATAGCACAGGAAAAATGGAGCGGAATCCAGATTGTCCAGTGACATTTACCGCTAGTTTGCAGAAAGACGGCACGACAGCTCAACTGAATATCGCTAAAGCTCTTGTGACGGACTCTGACTATCGGACTCTGACTCTGTGCAATGACTATCACGCTGTTGCCTGAAGACGGCGGGTCCGGACAAAAACTGGTTCTGTACAATGAAAAAGCTCTCATTCGAAGGCGACTTTTGCCGGGGAAGTGGTAGGGCGCACACTGAAATCAGCCGTGGACACGGGCCCTGATTAACAGCGCTGCAGTCACCAACAGAAGGCGGCGAAGGCAATGGAACGGTTCATGACTACAACGCGCACCCAGACTGGATCTTTATAATGTATTTCCGTGATACGGCAATGTGCATTCACCCATCCTCTTTGCTGCAACGGCATATCGCGATTGGCAACGTAGTATGACGTCGTCTTTGGCCACATTGTTCGAGCTTCTGCATGAAGAAGCAATATGGACGGAGTGAAACTGCAATATATTTAAATAGGACTGTGGTTCACTGAAGGAAAACAGAGCGTGGGCAAATTCGCTGCTTCAGTTTGACAAAGAATAGCAAGTGTAATGCTGCTGAAATTAAGGATATTGCAGTGGCTACTTATGATTTATACTGAGTATTCAGATAATGCGGCAGATCCTGCGGATGTTTAGCGTGATAGAGAATGCAAACAGTATTTTGGTCGTTGCATTTCCGGACTGTGAGAAATGGTCATTGTTCAAAGTGAATTTATGTTTAAAACACATACTGAATGTGCAAGGTGTGATGCAGTGAACCGTCGCTAGAGGGCGGGTCGTGATAGAAAAGTCGAAGTGGCGTAACCAAGTATTTGAAACAGTCATGTGGTTGACTTATGAGAGCGAAACTCAGTAGCAAACTACATAGGTGAAGATTTCAGGTTTTTTGGACATGAAATTTCCACTGGTTGGATTCAAATATCTCCAGTGGTTTTGTGCCAGGTTCTTCTATGTCTATTTGCATGAACAGCCGTCCCTAATGCAGTACAATTGCCGATCTGGGCTGAACAGATCCTGCGTACAATGGGCGCATGGAACGGACGGCACCCGCGGCCCACAGTCAGGAGCATCCACATGGAATCCGTAATCCGTGCAAAAGAGGGAGGAGAGAGATAGGAGAGAGAGAGACAGAGAGAGAGATAGATAGAGAGAGAGAGAGAGAGAGAGAGAGAGAGAGAGAGAGAGGGAGAAAGGGGAAGGGAAAGTGAGTGAACGAAAGTTAGAGACGAAAAGTGGAGGACAAAAAAAGAGAAACTGAAAGAGCGGGGTACAGAGAATGGGCAGAAAGGAGAGGAAATAGGTGATAAGAGTGATTCGAAACTGACATGTGGAAGGCAGCATACCATCAGGGCCCTGTGCTCGCGTCGACAGAATCTGCAGTCTGTTCCCATGATTGCTGAGTCCCCAATCGCAACCGCTCCCTTCTTCACCCTTTTCCCATCTGCACCACGGACCAATGTTGCGTTGCGGTAGCCCTGTCTCCCTAGCATTCCCCTGGGAGTTCATCCCCCACATTGATATGCAGAAAAAATATTCTTACTATTGACAGGAATGACCACAGGGGTGCGCTGCGCAAACTGTCTTTCACATTTCCATTTCTCCTGATAGTCCAATAGCCACTTGCCACCTGCAGCTTCGCTGTGCCTATTTCCCTATGTCTCCGATCGATTATCTTCTCGCTCTGCCGTACAAGCCGAAGGTCATTGAGCTGGTCACTCCAGATCCCTACCATGGTCTTCAAGGAGCTTCAGCCAAATGCATTCCCTGCAGATGTAGCTCCCTGGGAGACTCTGGATCTCCCAGGTCTCCAACATCTGCCCTGAAGAAAGCACAACGGCCATTTACTACACTATGTAGAGGGGGAAAATGAAGCCCTAAGAAGCTGACCTGGAGCCAACACGCCTGCCGAGTCAAGGGCACATCATGGGCAATATACCAATCCGGTTCGAGAGGAAGGCACGTATCTCCCCCGGGCCTATGATGTTCCTGACGTGACGTAATTACCTTCAGCTGGATCACAATCTGATAAAATCCTATTTTTGATGTTAATGCCGACACCGTATCACCCTCGTGTTTATTGCTGAGTTTAATGGCTGCTCTGTCTGGATCATTCCTTCTTCATCAGTTTGCGCGTTTTCTACGCCGTCAGATACGTTGTTACAGATACGAGTGCGGTAAATTCGGTAGCTCAGGATGTGAGGAAATTAATGACCGTGGAAGGGCCGAAGATAAGACAATCAGAAATAATGCTTGGAGTATGCCATTTGACACGTCAAACCTGCTCCGCAATTCAATTAGATCATGCCTGAATAAGATTATCAGTTTCTTTCTTCTACATCCCTTGGCCTTTCCCAGCTACCTGGTGTCACCTATCGCCTTTCAGTCAGACTCTTGAATGTCCCTTCACATTTCAATTTTTGCATCTTCCTCCTTATTTCTCAGGCCTGAAGAAGGGTCTCGGCCCGATTTGTCGACAAAAAAAAATTCTACCGATTCTGCCTGACCTGTTGACTTCCTCCAGAGTTTTGTGAGTTGCGTTGGATTTTCAGCATCTGCAAATTTTTCATCCAACTCTCGTCCGTCTACAAGGCTCAAGCGACAAGAACTTTCCTGGAGACAGAAGGCTGAAGCACAGAGAGACAAGAAACTAGCGCACAAAGCACATCCTTCGTTCTCCCGAGTGAAGTTGTTTTTCTTATTGTCAGCATCAGTGGCGTTTCGCCCATTTGCCAGAGAGGATAAATGTGAAGATAACGCGTCTGAGTGTGAATTGCGCTTTGCGAGTGGGCAGAAGAAGTCACATCCAGGGAAAACGGTGGGCGGTTGATATGGTGAGTAAAACTGGGGGAGAAAGTGGGCGGTTTAGTATGATGGAATGACAAAGTGGATAACTCTTGGAGATGTAAGAGAAATGAAGAGGTGAGTGAGCGAGAGATGGTGATCGATAGAACAGAGAGTAGCGCGACGTTATTTACAGTTCCGGGCTTCGGAATTATAAAAGCATATAGAGGAACTGAAACAAAACGATCTGTGATTGGAGCTCGGACCGGCACAGATCGGTGCTCACGGCCAATCCATCATTGGCAGGGTACCGCCCTGCATTCTGCCCTTTTACTGCAGGAACAAATAGGAAAGATTCGGTGACGCAATGGCCTCTTGAATTAATGATTGCGGAAGAACAAAGTGTAACAATGAACTGTAATTACAATGGCAAGCCTACATCTATTTCTGGTACATTCAGCATCGGGTGGAATCTGTAAGATATTTGCTAAAGGTATATAGCAGTGGCACGATGGAACGGAAATCAGCGAGGTTTACCGCTGGTTGGCAGCGTGGAAGCAAGGCGGCCCATTTGAACATCTCTGGTGCTCTTATGTCGGACTCCGCCATTTATCTTTGTGCCATGATGCCCACAGTGTTGCAAGGTGATGACGGCTCCAGACAAAATCCAACCTCCGTGATGCAGTGAGTGCTCGCTACAGGGGACCCTTTGCCTGAAGCATTCGCAGCACAAACACATATCCACCACTGTCACGTGAGTAATTTAAGAAGGATAAACTCCAGGGGAAAGGGGAGAAATTACCGACTACATTTTTCAGGTAGTTGGACAGTTGCTTTGCTTGCGGTGTGACGGTGCCATACTTGTGAATGTCCTCTGAATCCTTTACAACGCCAGTACATCTTAGTTAAAATAGGAACCCAAAACTGTTCAGAATGTTCAAGGAGAGGCCTCACGTGTCCTACAAAGCCTTTGCATTATATCTCTGCCCATGTATTCTGGACATCCTGAAATGAATGCTAACATTTTATTTGCCTTCCTCACCATCGACTCTACCTGCCAGTTAACCGTCACGGTGTTCTGCACTTGGATCCCTCAAATTTCTTTGCATCGGACATTTTTGGATCTTCTCCCCGTTTACAAAATAGTTTGCACATTTATTTCTTATACCAATGGGTTGACATTCATTTCGGTACATTGCACTTCGTCTGCCATTCACTTGCTTATTCTCCTCATCTTTCTGTCCTTCTGTAGCCTTTATGTTTCCTCAGAACGACTTATCCTTCATCAAACTTCGTATCATCTACAAACTTGGCAACACAGCGAGATATTCCATCATCTATATCATTGACAATGATTTTGAAAAATCATTCCTGATGACTCTGTAATCTTTACCGCTAACACTTTCTGGGCGCAAGGGAGCAGTTCAGCTGGTTGGGACACTTATATACCCTCCTGTCCTCCAGCGTTTTGAGGACATTCACCCTTGTCACTGTAATTGCGCTCAGATATCTTCCCCTGCACCCTTAAACGTCTGACCCGCTGCTCGGATCGTCCACAGGGAAGCCTGATGCGAAATACTCATATAGTTCATCTGCCACCAGCTTGTCTCCCAGCATTATTTCTTCGGCGACAGTTTCTTGCTTTCCATATGCACTCTGATCTCACTTCTATTTTTTCACATTTTTGAAAAAAACCTTTTAGTATCCATTTTGATATTTTTTGCTAATGATTGTTTTAGTTGTTCCCTAGGGTTTTGAAAGCTTCCTTATCCTCTGTCCTACTACTAATTTCTGTTCTGCTGTATACCCGCTCTTTTGTTTTTACGTTAGCTTTGACTCCCAGTGTCAACCATAGTTGTAGTACTTTTCCATTTGGGAATTTCATCGTTTTTGGATACAGCTATTGGGCACCTTTTTTTCATTTTCCCCAGAAATTCACGCCCTTCCTGCTCTGTTGTCCTCCCTTGCAGTCTATCCTTCCAAGTCCTCCTCTCTGAATTTGTTGGCCAGCTCCTCTCTCATACCATAGAAATTTCCTTAACTGTGCTGAAATACTGCTTCGTCAGACTTTACTTTCTCCCTGGCAAATTTATAGTTGAACTCAATCATATTGGGATCACTGCCTTCAAATTGCTCTTTTATCCAAAGGTCACTAATTCTCTCCAGTTCATTGCACAACAACCAATCCTGTACAACTGATCCCCTTGTAGGTTGACGGACAATCTGCTATAAGATGCCTTTTCATTGGCATTCAACAAACTCACTCTCTTGAGATCCATATCTAAACTGACTTTCCCAATCTACCTGCATGTTCACATCTCCCATGACTAACACAACATTACCCTTTGAGACACCTTTTCTATTTCCTCTTGTAATCTGTGCTCCACATTCTACCTACTGTCGGGAGGCTTGTATATAGCTTCCAGCAGGGTTCCTTAAACCTTGCAGTTTCTTAACTCTACCCATATTGATCTGGCGCCCCTTACAACCTTTGGGTTTGTTAGAGGTACGAACGGGGCGGATTAGTTGACGCAACATCGAAAGGAATTATTTAATTAAGAAGGACAGAGCATTTCGCTGAGCTGAAGTCACTCAGGAATTGCCATTGCTTATCTGTGGATCAATCAACATCGTGGAACCTTTAGAAAAAAAAAATAATACAATGTTCATCCTTGCACACGTGGCTCGGACTGAAGACAACCCTGTTAGGATGTCGGATTTCCAGTGCAGGAAATTCTCTCTGGAGTTCTTCTGTGGGTTTCTGTGCTGTATCTTTGCACAAATCAGCCCACAGATTTTGAAGATGCAGGCGGATCTGGACAAAAAATATATATCCTGACTGCAGTGAGCTCTCATACCAGAGGGTTCCCTCAACCTATCCTCCACATCAAAGTGGGCCCAGTCACGAAACTCAGGCACCTTCACACCTTCCCAGCAGAGAGCCCTATGAAGACAACACCGTTAGGGGACGAGAGATTGAACACCCGACTCCTATATTCAGAAAAGACGTTGCTTACTGCTTTTCTTTATTTGCTTACAGTTTCGAACTCGAAGGGGAGGATGACCGAAAGATGCACAAAAGGATAGCGTTTTTATATAAATGGAGCGTCGGACCTTGCCGGCTTCCACCAACAACAGGGCTAGGCAAAATGCAAACGGAAGGACTGCATTGTATTTTCCCATGGGGTATTTGCAAAACGACTTTATTAAGTTTTATTTCCCAATGTTCAAATGTTCCGGCAATCCCGTTCCCATTCTCTCATTCCGATTATCGTAAGTCCCCTCAGAAAGTCCCTCCCATCCAACCCGCTCCACCCCCCCCCGTGAATTATTTTCTGTCCACTCCTACTCCCATCTCCTCTTGATAATCTATTTACCCCGCTCCCCCCAGCTTCCCGTTAGCCATCGCCTATCTGGTCGCAGGTTCCCTACCTTTCCTGTTCTGATTCCACCATATTCAGCCCACATTCTGAAGGCAATGTCTCTCAATCCTATCGAAGTCTCAATACCCCGGCTGCTTTTGCCAGGAGAAGTGTCCTCGCTCCACTGTGTAAGCCACATCCAAACTTTATATGTCCAATAATGCTTATCCTTCTCTCTGCAACACAGATGAAAACTGTTCAATCGATATGTTTTTATTTTTGGCAGACAGCATCTTCAGCACTATAAACACCGAAGCTGCTGAACCATCTGCTCCAAGGAGAGCCACTGCACTCCGAATGAAGCTTCCGTTAAAGTGCTTCGTAGAGAAGGAGTCCATTTTCCTTTTAAATCCGGAACCACACAAGAACGAAGACCTCGTTTTTGCCCTTGACTATTGTCACAATGCTTTCTGCTCTGTTTACTGAGAAAATGAGCTGAGCCGATCAAATTTCTGAACTGTTAACCAAAGTTACCAGGATGAGTTACAGCGTAACGATCATTAGCAAGAGGAGAAAGAACAGGCCATTTCGCCACTCCAGGTATCATCTTCATTCTCTAACATCAGCATCCAATGTTCGGCTGTCTGCACATATCCCACAATTTGACTACGTGATATTAATCGCTGCATTGTCTCCAGGCACCTCACAAGTAAACAACCTCTTTCAGAATTTCAACATCGTATAATCTTTATTCTACAAGATGTGTACTCGCATGTGGCACAGAGCAAACGAGCGATAGAGAGGGAGAGTGAGAGTGAGAGTGAGAGAGAGAGAGAGAGAGGTAGAGAGAGAGAATGTGTGTGTGCACGTATGTGTGTGTGAGAGAGAGAGGGAGCAGAATAAAGAAAGCAAAAGCAAATTGGATAAAAGAGAGGGATAATAAAACTGTGAAAGGAAAAGAGAAGGGGAAAAAGAAAGGAGAAAAGAGTGATAAACAGGTGAGAAGTTAACAACGGGACAGAAACAAGGCAAGGAGGGCCAGTGTGGGAAAGATTCAAACTACAAGAAGAAGATCGCCGAGAGGGATCATGAGTGGGAAACTGAGAGATTCTGTGAACACATAATTGTAATGATTGATTCCATAATCCTACACCTTAAGTAAGTGACACATGAGTTGCGAAAGACATTCTTTCTAGGTCCACCTGAGTCCCTTCTGCCCCTGAACTGAACCTGTTACCTTCTCTCCAGTAACAATTTCATAAAACCCTATTATTGATTGTAATGCAGACAGCATATTTCCCCTGTGTTGGTCGATGATCCTAACGGCCGCTCTCCCTGGCGTGTCTCGGCCTAATTGGATAGCGCTTGTCCTACGTGGTCAGTGCGATTCGGCTCCGCTCACAGACTCTGGGAGTTTTTACTGTTACGTAAACGGTAACAATAAATATCGATCGAAACAGGTTATATAAAAAATAACCAAACATTTATTAAACACGGATAAACGATAAGGAAAAAAAAACAAACGAAAACTTTAACCGGAAGTTAACAGATATGCAGCCGTTCACCAACTCGCCACTCGGCTCTGGTTCTTAAAGCGTTAAATGGGAAAACAGTTCTTAAAGCGTTAAAGTCAAATATAGTTCGTAAAGCGATAACTTCGAAAGTCCAACCGATTTACACGTTCAATTGGGAGAGACTTCTCTGGAGAAGGATTTCTTCACAGACGCAAGTTTACTGCTGGTTCTATCCACAGGATTCACGATGCAAAAAATAAACAGTTTAAATCAACTGACTTTAAATTCTTTTAGAGAGAGAGAACACCTTTTTGCATGAACTCCTTGCTCTGTTTGGCAAGAGTTATCTCGATGCAGGTAGCTAATCCTCCAACGAAGACTCGATAAGGTCGATCCTTTAGTAAACTGCCAAACGATACCGACTACTCTCGATCCATCGATCCTGTAACTTCGATAAATTCTTCACTCTCCCTTCTAATGTTGGAATTGATTAAATCAACACATCTAGCAAAATAGTCCAGTTTGCTATTTTGCAACAGAACGCACACTCCGTTTTAAAAACGAAACTGCGTCACCAAAAGCAAACACGCAACAGAAACGGAGATACAGCACGTTCTACCTGGAAGTCTACAAACTAAAAAAAACACCCCTGTGTCACCTGGGTCGACCCTTATATAGTCACAGGGCACATGTCATCACGTGTCCTCACATCGGCGGGAAAATCACATCAGGTGACCTCCAAAAGACAATTACATCATTCTCACTAAAAAAAAACAGATCGCGTTAAGCATGTAACACCTCCCTCGAAAAAAATAATTGGTTTCTTGAAGAAAAAAATGTTAACAATTTTTACAAAAATAATAAAAGGTATAACATTTACAAAGTACAGAATACATACAATCTTATCTTTCAGCCCTTTACAAACTAATGTACCGTAGGAGTGTTACAAATGTTAAAACATCACTCAAAAAAAAAACAAATTATTATCGTCCACTTAACACCTAGATAGACAATCTGTGATCATATTATCTTTACCCTTAATATGAGTGATCAAAATATTGTAATCTTGTAACATTAAGCTGTGGTATTAAATTGGAGTCCAAATGCCCTAACCTTTTTCCTTAACTGTCACAGTGGCATTACCAAATTCACTTTCAGCTAAGTTAGTCGTTAAGTTAGCTTTTGAAAGTCTCTCAAATAATTTCTCCACCGCCGTAACATATGCTTTCACGTATTATTCGCTGTACTAAATCATCAACCTAGGCATCTGTATCTTTTTATCTGAATCACGCCATTTATCATCCTCTGAAAATTACCTGGTGCATTCTCCATCCCAAATGGAAGAACATTATATTCATATAACCCAGATGGGGTTACAAATGCTGAAATCTCTCTACCTCTATCCGTCAATGGAACAGACCAAGAACTTTTCAACAAATCATTTTTTGTCAGGAATTTGGCCTGTCCAACTTTATCCACACAATCATCTACTCTAGGGATTGGATATGCATCCGTTTTTTTTTGTCACAGCATTCACATTTCTGTAATCTGTACAAAACCTAATACTATTGTCCGGCCTAGGCACTATAACACATAGTGAACTCCAAATCGAATTGGAATGTCTAATAATATCATTCTGTAACATATACTTAATTTCTTGTTCAGCAAGTTCACATTTTTCCCTGTTCATTCTATATGGATGCTGTTTTATGGGTTTGGCATCTACAACATCTGCATCATGTGTAGCTACGGTGGTTGTTCTAGGGATGTCTGGAAATAAATCTCTATACTTAAAAAATGACTGTTTCATCTGCTCTTTCTGCTCCGGCTGTAAATGAGCTATTTTTTTTATCAATATTTTCCAGAATTTTTGAATTTCGTAACCTGGCTGCAATAATGTTGGGTTTAAAATACGCTTCAGATGACTCCTCTATAAAGTTCTCATCAAGATCAGACTTATTATTGACCACAACAGCCATAGTAGAAACTTCTCCTCATAATACGGTTTTATCATATTTATATGACACAGCTGTGTTGTCTTTCTCCGATCTGGGGTTTTTACAGCATAATCCACATCATTTACCTTAGATTTAATCTCATAAGGACCATGGAATTTGGCTTGTAATGGGTTCGTTAGCACTGGGAAAAGAACCAACTCCTTACCTCCAGGCTTAAATGACCTCGTCCTACCTTCCTTATCATGCCACGTCTTCATCTTCTCTTGAGCGAATTTATATTTTCTTTTGCCAAGCTACAAACTTTGTACAATCTGTCTTTAAATTTCAAAACATAATCTAGCAAACTAGTCTGTACTTCCTTATTAATCCACTGTTCCTTCAACAAAGCCAAAGGTCCTCGAACTCTATGTTCAAACCCAAGTTCAAAAGGACTAAAACCTAATGATTCCTGTACGGCCTCCCTTACTGCAAAAAGTAGTAAATGTATACCTTCATCCCATTCCTTTTCATTTTCTACACAATATATCCTAATCATAGTTTTTAATGTAGAATGAAATTTCTCCAAGGCTCCTTGTGATTCTGGATGATAGGCTGAGGAAACAATCTATTTTGCTCCGAGTTTATAAACTATCTGCTGAAATAACCCAGACATAAAATTACTAAAACAACAGGAATTCTGCAGTTGCTGGAAACTTAAGCAACACACATAAAGGTTGCTGGTGAACGCAGCAGGTCAGGCAGCATCTCTAGGAAGAGATGCAGTCGACGTTTCAGACTGAGACCCTTCGTCAGGACTAACTGAAGGATGAGTGAGTAAGGGATTTGAAAGTTGGAGGGGGAGGGGGAGATCCAAAATGATAGAGGAAGACAGGAGGGGGAGAGATGGAGCCAAGAGCTGGACAGGTGATAGGTAAAAGGGATACGAGAGGATCATGGGACAGGATGTCCGGGAAGAAAGACAAGGAGGGGTACCCAGAGAATGGGCAAGGGGTATATTCAGGGGGACAGAGGGAGAAAAAAGAGATTGAGAGAAAGAATGTGTGTATAAAAATAAGTACCAGATGGGGTACGAGGGGGAGGTGGGGCATTAACGGAAGTTAGAGAAGTCGATGTTCATGCCATCAGGTTGGAGGCTACCCATCCTTCCATCTCCCATCAGGAAGGTCTCAAAGTTCTACGCTTCTTTTTGTATTCCAGACCTAATCAGTTCCCGTCTACCACCACTCTGCTCCGTCTAGCGGAATTAGTCCTTACTCTTAATAATTTCTCCTTTGGCTCCTTCCATTTCCTCCTAACTAAAGGTGTAGCTATGGGCACCCTTATGGGTCCTAGCTATGCCTGCCTTTTTGTTGGGTTTGTGGAACAATCTATGTTCCATACCTATTCTGGTATCTGTCCCCCACTTTTCCTTCGCTACATCGACGACTGCATTGGCGCTGCTTCCTGCACGCATGCAGAGCTCGTTGAATTTATTAACTTTGCCTGCAACTTTCACCCTGCCCTCAAGTTTACCTGGTCCATTTCCGACACCTCCCTCCTCTTTCTAGATCTTTCTTTCTCTATCTCTGGAGACAGCTTATCCACTGATGTCTACTATAAGCCTACTGACTCTCACAGCTATCTGGACTATTCCTCTTCTCACCCTGTCTCTTGCAAAAACGCCACCCCCTTATCGCAATTCCTCCGTCTCCGCCGCATGTGCTCTCAGGATGAGGCTTTTCATTCTAGGACGAGGGAGATGTCTTCCTTTTTTAAAGAAAGGAGCTTCCCTTCCTCCACTATCAACTCTTCTTAAGTGCATCTCCCCCATTTCACGTACATCTGCTCTCACTCCATCCTCCTGCCACACCAATAGGAATAGGGTTTCCCTAGTCCTCACCTACCACCCCACCAGCCTCCGGGTCCAACATATTATTCTCCGTAACATCCGCCACCTCCAACGGGATTCCACTACTAAGCTCATCTCCCCTTCCCCCCCTTTCTCTGCATTCCGCAGATATCGCTCCCTACGCGACTCCCTTGTCCATTCGTCACCCCCATCCCTCCCTACTGATCTCCCTCCTGGCACTTATCCATGTAAGCGGAACAAGTGCTACACGCTTCCTCCCTTACCACCATTCAGGGCCCCAAACAGTCCTTCCAGGTGAGGCAACACTTCACCTGTGAGTCGACTGGGGTGATATACTGCGTCCGGTGCTCCCGATGTGGCCTTTTATATATTGGCGAGACCCGATGCAGACTGGGAGACCGCTTTGCTGAACACCTACGCTCTGTCCGCCAGAGAAAGCAGGATCTCCCAGTGGCCACACATTTTAATTCCACATCCCATTCCCATTCTGACATGTCTATCCACGGCCACCTCTACTGTAAAGATGAGGTCACACTCAGGTTGGAGGAACAACACCTTATATTCCGTCTGGGTAGCCTCCAACCTGATGGCATGAACATCGACTTCTCTAACTTCCGCTAATGCCCCACCTGCCCCTCGTACCCCATCTGGTACTTATTTTTATATACACATTCTTTCTCTTACTCTCTTTTTTATCCCTCTGTCCCTCTGAATATACTCCTTGCCCATCCTCTGGGTACCCCCCCCCCGTTGTCTTTCTTCCCGGACCTTCTGTCCCATGATCCTATCATATCCCCTTTACCAATCACCTGTCCAGCTCTTGGCTCCATCCCTCCCCCTCGTTGTGCCTTGCCTATAAATACACTTTGTAACATCACAGGTCAGTGGTCTTTCGGCCACCCTAAACGCAGAGCAACTATTTCGAAATGTTGGAAATAAGTGTCCACATCAGCTTCATTAAATGGAGGAGCCAAAATAACTCAAGACTAGCAATAACCTGTTCCGTAGAACCAGAAGACTGACTCACAGACCTTATTTTCTCTATCTCTAGCTCAAACTTCCTCTGGTTTTCAGCTTCTCTCTCTATCATTTCCACATTAAATCTTTCAAACTTTAACTGTTGAAGATGCAACTGCATTTCCAGAATACTCAGTGGAAACTGCTCTAACACCTCAGCATCAGACAATTCCAAATTCATATAACGTTCAGCGATTTTTCTTTGTATGAAAGCCTTCGTAGAATTTCTCGTAATTCCTTTAATACCCAACTTCCTTGAAATCTCGAATACCTCAGGTTTTCTGGCATTCTCTAAAGATCTCGAATCAGGCGTATACAAAAACCCGTTAATATCTATTGTTTGCCGAAAAAAACACGCACACCAATCAAAAAAAAAATCGGGTCAGTTTTCCAAATTTTCCAAATCAAAATGGCAATTACCAGCACTTAAACTCAAAATCGGAACATATCCGGACCGAGCCCCACTGTTTAAGTTACGTAAACGGCAACAATGAATATCAATCGAGACAGGTTATATAAAACCCATCAAACATTTATGAAACACGGATAAACGATAAGGAAAAAATAAATAAAAACTTAAACTTCGGAAGTCCAACAGAATTACACGTTCAATTGGCAGAGACTTCTCTGGAGAAGGATTTCTTCACAGACGCAACTTTCCTGCTGGTTCTGTCCACAGGATTCACGATGCCGAAAAAAAACAATTTAAATCAACTGACCTTAAATTGCTTTAGAGAGAGAGAGCACTTTTTTGCATGAACTCCTTGCTCTTTTTGGCAAGAGTTATCTCGATGCAGGTAGCTACTCCTCCAACGAAGACTCAATAAGGTAGATCCTTTATTGAACTTCCAAATGATGCCGACTCCTTTTGGTCCTTCGATCCTGTAACTTCGATAAAATCTTCACTCTCCCTTCTAATGTTGGAATTGATTAAATCAACACATCTAGCAAAATAGTCCAGTTTGCTATTTTGCAACAGAACGCACACTCCGTTTTAAAAATAAAACTACGTCACCAAAAACAAACACGCAACAGAAACGGGGATACAGCACGTTCTACCTGGAAATCTACACACTAAAAGAAAGACTCCTGCGTCACCTGGGTCGGCCCATATATAGTCACGGGGCACATGTCATCACGTGACCTCACATCGGCGAGAAAATCACATCAGGTGACCTCCAAAAGACTATTACATATCTCCTTGAGCATGTAACATTACAGATACAAGTGGGGCAAACTCTGTGATTCAGGATTGACCGGAATTAATGATTGATGAAGAAGTGACAGTGTCACTGAGATGCAGCTACTCGGAAACTGGTAACGTCCTGGAAAATCTCGAAAAAAATTGTTGATACTATTCTGGAATGGAAACGCGGTTCAATCTGAAGGCATTCCGTTCAGGATTTCAGGTTCTCTGAACAAAGCTGGCCAGCAGTATCATTTATATATTTCCGAGACTCTTCCGGATTCCATCGTTTAGCTTTGTGCCTTTCAGCCCATTGTGCTCTCAATATTCACATTGCCCTCTCAATAGTCACACTGATTTACACCAGCATCACCTATCCCTGTGATCTCCAATACAGATCGAAACTGCTCGATCACCGCTATTTCTTCAGCAGACAAGCAAACATAGCTCATAAAACATCAAACATGCCCGATATTCTGGTGAAAGAACATCCACCTCACCCTAAGGCTACGTGCACACTACGCCGGATAATTTTGAAAACGAAGATTTTTCTTTTCGCTTTGTCCCTCCGTCTCACTGAAACGGCGTTTTCATCCGCCGAAAACGGAGATTTTAGAAAAACACTCTCCAGGGTGTGTAAATTTGAAAACAAGTGTTTCGCGTTGTAGTGAGAACCGGGTAGTGAAACGTTTCATGACAACACCACCACAACAATGTTTTTTTTCCTGCTTCTGCTTGCTACTGCGCAAGCACTGCCGGGCAGTTGTTATAACGTGCAGTCGGTGTGGTGTGAACGGAGTGAGAGCTAAATTGTAAAGTGAGCTTTTTTGACTAGATCCCCTAAATTGATTTGATTGAGTCTACCTTTAAAAATATTACTGTCAGAAATACTGCGCAGGTCTACCGGCGGAAGATTCCACTCTCTTGGTTCTTGATCCTCCAAGATATTCCGCATGGAATTTAAACTGGAGGTGGCGGAGAGTGGGCTTTAAAAGTAGATTTTTGAAGAAGAAAAGCTGCCTTAAATTTAATTTGGTTTGGTTGTGTGACTGTTTTCGGATTAAGGTTATTCCATGCTTTCATTGTACGGGGGAAAAATGAAATTCTGCACACATCTACTTGGTAGTTAGTATTTCAAATTCAGTTGAATGCCCTCTTCTGCTCCTAATTGGTTTGGGTTTGATGTGGGATTGGTACTCTATGTCGTGTTGACCATTTAACATTTTGTAATTGTTGATCTTGTTGATCATGGGTAGAGGACGGTTTCATGCGTGTGTTGTTTACTTTATTGTCTACGTTAATAGTTTGTTCGGAATTAAACATCTCCACTGCTTTGCTGACTGCGTAGTCGTTTGTAACTCGGAGAAACAGCTCGACTTCATTGTCTGTCTAAACAAAGAAGTCCGGTCTGATTTTCCCAGCAGAGGTTTTCTTTGTATTCCTCGAAGACATTGCTGAAAACTTTCTTTCGCTGGTGTTACTGGTACTCTAGTTTTTCAGCAATGAAAATAGCACAACGCCGCCGCGGAAACGTAAATATTAACCCGTTTCCTCTTCGCTTGTTTTCTGTAGATGGCTCTGCGCTTGCACAGTGGAGTAGTATCGCCCAAATATCCGTTTCAGTGTGTACAGATATTTTGATAAACGCCTAGTGTGGACGCCTGTTGTTTTCAAAATTATCCGGTCTAGTGAGGACGTAGCCTTTATCTTTGTGGTCAGGATTTCCCTTTCCGTAAAACATTGTTGCAGTATCTCCCTACTCTGTTTTGTAAGTATGCGAGACGTGGACATTGGATACTCGAATAAGGAGTAGTTGTCGCCGTAACCAGGACTAGTTCCACGTTTACATTCAAAGGCGAATAGAGAAAGACCAAACTATCTGAGACCCCTCAAAATTCTCTGTTTATATTTTACAGAAGCTTGCAGATATCCTGGAGTTCTTGACGATGTAAACATAATCTCTGTGTTTTACAGGAAATCACTGCTTCCGCAGCTCTTTGTGAGAGAGGATTGCAAGACATCATCCGCTGGAAACAAATTTTCGTATCACAATTTTATATTGTTACTTATTTATCTGGGGCCGTTTTCAGCATCTGGGAAAGGGGCTGCGGAGAGGTGGATGGGAAAGATCTTAAGGCAGGATAGAGAATGCAGGAATTAGAAAGAGGACTTGACAGTGACAGAGAGAAACTGAGAGAGTCGAATAGGATGAGGACATAGAGAGGCGGACGTAAGCGAGATGAAGTGAGACAGTGAGAGACATCAGACAGTGAAGGAGAAAGGAAAATACAGTAGAAAGCCGAAACGAAATAAAAATGATAGCGGTTGGAATGAGGGGGTGGGGGGAGGGAAGGGTGACTGGGACAGCGACAGAGAGAGAGAGAGAGTCAGAGAGAGAGAGAGGGAGAGAGAGAGAGAGAATAGGAAGAGAAGAAATGAGTCAATAAACGTCAGTCCATTCTCATGACCTATTTTAGAAGTAAAAGGCGAACATACTTCGAAACGAAAGTACAGAGTCTCCCAGAAAGTCACTGCTAGTCCTTAATTGAATCACCTGTCTTATATCGCAGTAACGTCTTCAAATCATGATCTGTTTAATTGATTTAATGTACGATGTTGTCGATACAACTACCCCATGGATGTTCTTTTTTATCGGTTTTTCTACCTGTTGAATCTGTCTATTCTGTTGGAGCGTGTCCTGCAGGGTCAGTGCGTTCCGGCGCCGCTCAAATATTTGAGGTTTGTAACAGGGTCGAGTGATGCAGATTTTGTAACACCAATAGGAGGGATTTAATGACCTTGGGAAGGCAGACCCTGTCACTGCGCTGCAGTAACTTGCAATCTGGCGGAGTTCAATATTCTGTAAAAACTATGAAAACATTCATGACTGGAGATATAGTTCTAGGCGAAGACAGATCGGTCAGGACTTCGGGTCTCTGTACAAAAATGGCAGGTGTTCCGCTTAAATATGTTCGGGAGGATTCTGCTGGCCTCACCGGATAGCATTGCGCAATTCCGTACTTAACGTTCCACATTAATACAGGAACCGGATGCCACAGAGTTGTTAGTGTTTGCTTGCTCTAACGGGTGCCTTCGGTGTTCCCTCAACATTCAAATCAAGCTCGTCCATGGGGCGAAGACGTCATCGCATTCTCCACCCGGAGAGGCTGGTCAAGGCTTCAGCGACGGGGGATACACTCTGCAAAGCACTACCACCCCTCCTCCGAGCAAATTCTGCTCTCTTTCTCTCTATTGTCAGTGTCATGGCCCTTATGTATGGGTTCAGATGTGCAATAGAGTAAGCCGGAGTAAGATGAGGATGAATGTAAACAGTGTGTTGTGTCTGAGGAGCGGACAGAAGGATTTCGAGAAAAAATGCTTGAGAAACGAAAAAGCAAGATAGCCAAAGAAATATGGAGAGCGAAATATGGTGAAGGGCGATAGAAAGTAAATAAATGAACGAGAGCGACACAGAGCGAGAGCGAGAAAAATGATGCCAAACAGAGGGAAGTAGAAGATAGCGCAAGGAGATGTCGGAGGAGAGAGAGAGAGAGGTCGGAGAAAGAGCCAGGGAGCGGGAAGGGCTGGAGTGGGTAAAGGAGGGAACTTGGATTGATATGGAGTGAAAGACTAGCTGGGAAGAGAGTGGTGAAGGAGAAACAAGACACAGGGATGGATAAAGCGGGGAAGAGAGAAAAATGCACGTGAGGAAAGAAGAAGTGGGAAGGAAAGAGATCTCTGGAGACTTAATGGAGCCACGATTAGGAGCAACATCTGCTCAAGACTGAGGAACAAATCTCGAAATCAATGCGTGCACAGAGATACAAATGTGATTTTCATAATGAACGTCCAGTGCAATTTGATGTTCTTGTCATAGCTCTTTTGCACTCAACATCATATCAGAGTTGATAATTTTGCTGGACTTGTTTTTGACAAATTTGCTACCCTTCATTGAAGAATTCCCAGTGAAGGTAGGAACGGAATGAGGAAAGAATGAGGCAGTGAAAGGGAAAAAATAAAAAAAGAGAGAGCGAGCGATAAAGAGACAGAAAGAGAGAGAGGGGGAGGGAAAAGGAGAGAGAAGAAGGGTTGACAGAAACAGATTTTAAAAAGAGTGCCAAATTCATTAGAGCTTAATCTGTCAGCTTGGTATAACGGATCCGATGTTGACCGTAGATGGAATTGGAATTGCTTTATTATTCCCACGTATTATGAGATGCAGGGAAATAATGTCTTGAAATGTCTTGTTCATTCCCATTGATTTATTACACAGGGCAACGTGGTTGAAAAAGCTAAACAATACCAGGAAGCAAATTAAAGTGCAACATCTTCCGAAAAAAATGTAGAGCAGAGAGACTATAAAGCGTAAAGACATAACAAGGAAGACGATGGTGTGGATCAATATTTCATCCCATCAATACTGTCATACGACCAAGCTGGAAGATATTCTTCATGCTATTCTACGTTGTTTCAGGCTTTTGTATCTTCTGATTGCTGGGAGAGGGCGCGGCAAATACACCCGGTTTCCTGCCGAAGGATTGCACAAATTTTAAGCATCGTTGCAAAACTTTTCTCATTTTTTTTTCAACAATCCTTATTTTTATTTTATGTTTGCCGTCTTTTTACACCGCCCAGCCTATTTCCCTGTCACGAACTTTCCAGTGTTTTCATCCAGATCTCTCTTGTAATCATGACCAGCTAGGAACCAGTGCGACTAACTTGCAGAGGAACTGAATGTGGATTTTGCATCAGTCATCACATTGGAAGACATCTGCAGTATCCCGGACAGGAAAGTAGAGTACGTGCAGTGAAAACTACGACTGAGAAGGTACTCAGGAAGCTTAATGGTCCGATGTTGTATAAATCTCCTGGACCTGTTGGAATGCACACTTGCGTTATGAAGGAAGTTGTTGCAGAGGTTGTGGAGGGATTAACAATGATCGTTCATCAATTCATAGTATTTGGCATTCTATCAGATGACTGGAAAATTGCAAATGTTACTCCGCTATTTAAGGAGAGTGGGTGGCAGCAGAAAGGGACCTGTTAGCCTGACATCAGTAGTTGGGAAGTTGTTGGAATCGATTGTTAGGGATGAGATTACGGAATACCTTGACGGAACATGATATTATAGGCCAGGGCCAGCATGGTTTCCTGAAAGGAAAATCCTTTCCCACTAACCTACAACAACTTTGTTTCAAATTGCATGCACGATAGACAAAGAAGTTTCAGTAAATGTGCTGTACTTGGATTTTCAGAAGGTGTTTGATAAGGCACCTCACACGAGGCTATTCAGCAAGATAAGAGTCCTTGGAATTACAGGGAAGTGGCTAGAGTGCGTGGAGCAGTGGCTGGTCTGCCAAAAAAAGAACATCAACAAAACAAAAAAAAACAGAGAGTGGGAATAAAGAGATCCTATTCTGGCTGGCTGCCGGTTACCAGTTGAGTTCCACAGGTGTCGGTGTTGGGACCGCTGCTTTCTATGATGTAAGCCAATGATTTGGGCTATGTGATTAATGAATTTGTTGGTAAATTTGCCCATCATACAAAAATAGGTTGAGGAGCAGGGACTGTTGAGGAAACAGAGAGTCTGCAGACTCAGATAGATCAGCGAAAGGGGCAAATAAGTGGCAAATGAAAAATACAGTGTTGGAACATGGATGGTCATGCACTTTGGTGGAAGAAATAAACTTGCAGAATATTATTGCGATTGGGAGAGAATTCAAAATGCAGTGATGCAAATGGAATTCGGAGTCCTTGTTCACGATGACCTACAGGTTGTGTCCGTAGTGCAGAAGGCAAATGCAATGTTGGCATTCATTTGTAGAGGTATAGAATATAAGAGCAGAGATGTGACGTTCAGGTTCCTTAAAGCACAACACTTTGCCTGCACCTTTGGGATCTCTACTTTAGAAAATATACAGTGACATTGGGGAAGGTTCAGAGCCGATTCACGAGATTGGTTACAGAAATTAAGGGATTACCGTATGACGAACGTCTGACAGCCCTTGGGCTGCAATTCCTGGAGTTCAGGAGTATGACAGGGGATCTCATAGAAACATTTCGAATGTTAAAAGGCCTGAAGAGATTAGATATGACAAAGTTATTTCCCATGGTAGGGGTGTCTAGGATAAGAGGAGACGAGTTCAGGATTGCAGGAAGTCGATTTAGAACAGAGATGCGGAGACGTTACTTTAGTCGGAGTGTGATAAATCTCCGGAGTGTGTTGCAACGAACGGCTGTGGAGGCCAAGTCACTGGTACATTTAAGGTAGAGAGGTAAGTTCTTGATTAGCCGAGCTATCAATGGGTATGTAGAGAATCAGGGGAGTGGGGATGACTGGAAGAATTAGAGACACCCATGATTGAATGGCGGGGCAGACTTGACTGGCCGAATTGCCTACTTCTGCTCCTATATCTGATGGTCATATAGTCTTTGGGACTCCGGAGAAAACAAGACACATGGGCAGCTGCACACATACTTCAGGCAAGATGGGTGGTCGAATTGAAACAGGATTCCTGGAGATATCACTATGCAGCCTCTACCACGGCACCAAATAGAACATACATCCGAAATCGACCACGGCCACGTTTTTTTTCGCTATCCTCCTACCCTACGCTTTTAATAATGACGGCCTGAATTGTTGCGTCACCCCATTTTCTCACACAGACTGACCAAGCTAGATTTTCGTTAGGTATTGATTTATCTACCGGGGTACAGTGAAAACACTGTCTTGCATATCCTTAAAAGGATAAAGTCATTGCATTGGGATTTGCGGTTGTACAAGCTGAGTTAACAACAGAGTTGGCAATACAGTTAAGCAGATGCAAAGAAAATGTTGTGCAAGGTGGCGAAATGTTGCAAGGTCATCCCGATTTTGTTGTGAGTTCAAGTGTTCAACTTCTCTCACAGGGGAGCTACGCATTTTTCTTTTCATACCATTTTAGATGGTCACCCTAATGCTTTTATATCTGTTGCCCGATCGGAGGGGAGAATGAACGAATGCCTGGAATGGGTAAGATTTTTATCATGCTGGGTGTTTCACTGATTCAGCAAGAATGCAGGTAGAATTCCTGTTCCATCAGTGATGAGCTAATTTGTGTCTATAACTTTGCGCAATTCATTGCAGTCACGTGCAGAACATTTACCATTCCAAGCCATTAAACATCTGGAAATAATGCTTTCTATAGGGTTCATCAAAGAAATGGACAGGGTCGATGGAAGCATGCCAATTTTATTTTGCCTACTGAGAACTTAATGGCGTGTTTGAGCTTTCCTGGCCATGGTGTTTACGTGCTGATCCTGAAAGAACTATTGTTGATGCTCGCTTTCCCCCTCACTTTTGAAGTCAATACCAGTTCATTTGTTTTGCTGACACTGAGGGGACTGTAGTCATAGCATCATCTCTGTTTCTTTTCCGTACCCCACTCGCAGTTAATCGCTGTTTACTACTTCTTTGCAAAATGAAGGAAGACGGTTCAATGAATCATCACCGAGGATCTTGCTTCGGACTCTTCCTTTTATCTTTCTGCCATGCAGCACGCACAGTTGAAGGGAGATAATGGATACGGAAAACACAGCGCCTAACTGTTGTAAGGAGCGCAAAATAGCGGGCGAGTTTTAACAGAAAGAAGAATGGAAGCAATGACAAACGTAATTCAGCTGGTTTTCTTAATCTGGTAGCACTTGGCATCGCAGGCTTCCGGACTTCAATTCAGTTTGTAGGTACAAATAGGAACTTGAAGAGTTTCGAGGCAACTGATATCCATATCCATCGGTTGTCTGCAACAGTCTGTCACGAGTTTGAACACATCTAAAGATTTCCTTACATACAGGCTCTTTACATTCTGAGAAAGGAGCCACGAAGACGTGAGACAGAAGGCAACAACAGAAATAAATTTTCAGTTGAATCTATTGTCATGAATAGGAGTTTGTTTCACTTATGGAAAAAAAAGGGAATAAATATTTGTTGTGCCTTTGACCAGCAATATCGAAAGGGATGCTGGTAGATTAATAGGTATTTCGTCAATAACTTATAAGACTCATGATAGGTAACATGACCAGTGGGATTTCATAATTTTGCGTATGACTTAGTGATACGCTGGTTAGCATGGTGTGAGAATCGAGCGAGCAGGGACAGAATAGCAAACAAAGTGCGAGAGAGTTCTTAGAGCGAACAAAAGAGGAAGATAAATTAAAAAAATATTTTTTCGGAAGGAGAGCGAAATGTAGGGAGAGCACGAGAAAGAGAGACAGAGAGAAAGAAAGAAAGATAAATAAGTAGATAGATGGAGAGAGACAGTGTGGACAGAGAGAGGAGGTAGAGGGAATGAAGCTGTGAGAAAGGTTTATACTGAGGGAAAATGGCGGAGGGAGGGGGAATTCAACGAAATCAGATTCAGTTTCCTGTTCCATTTTATCTACCAATAGTTTAGTGGGGCACTGTGAAGTCTACTTTTAACACGATTTTACTCTCCAATGCCTGTCATAGTGATAACTTCTTGGAAGTTATCTGCCGTCCTATCGAGGGAGAAGCCAGAAGTATGTGTTCCCTCTGTTCGTCATTGATTATATTTGCCATCTTGACAGATAAGACGCTCTATATATGACCAAGGAGTGAAATATGAGTTCAGTGCAAGTCAGTAATATTACTGCATTCTGTCTTTTAATGCAGGAACGAGAGAAAAATGATTCAGTGATCTAGGATGCTCCTAAATTAACGGCTGACGGAAGTCAGATCATCACACTGAATTGCAATTACACACAAACTAATGCAAACATTATTGATACACTCCGTATCGTAGCAAATCTCGAAAAATTACTGCTGAAAGTATATGGCTCAGCAAAGCTGGAGCGGCCTCCAGAATGTTTGGTGAGTTTCAAAGCTGATGTACACAAAGGAAGAGTCAGCTATTTAAATATCACTGGAGTTCCTGTGCCAAACTCTGGCGTATACCAGTGCGCAATGGATCCTTCAGGATGAGCAGGGAGACTTCGGGTCGGGAAAATCCAGGCTTGCGTAAATACAAAATAATCTGCAGATTCTGGGGTCAAAGCGACACTTGCAACACGCTGGAGGAACTCAGCAGGTCGGGCAGCATCTGCGGAAAAGATCGGTCAACATTTCGAACCAAGATGCTGGAGACTACCTAGACGGTATATGATGTGTTTTTCCTCCAACCTGAGCTTAACCTCATCTGGCTCAACTCAGATTGGAGAAGCAACACCTCGTATACCGTCTAGGTAGCCTCTAGCCCTTTGGTATGAACATAGAATTCTCCAACTGCCGGTAATTCCCTCACCCTTCCTTCCCCTATCCCTATGTCACTCTGCCCCCTCCCGCAGCTGCCTATCACCTCCCTCATGGTTCTGCCTCCTTCTACTACTCATTGTTTTTTCCTCTATTCTTTCTTCAACTTTCCTGTCTATCACTTCCCTGCCTCCCCTCCCCACTCCTTTACCTTTCCCCTTACTGTTTTTTTACCTGGAACCTACCAGCCTTCTCCTTTCCACCGGTCCCCCAGCTTCTTTATAGGTCTTCTGCTCCTTCCCTCTACAGTCCTGACGAAGGGTTCTGGCCCGAAACGTCGACCGATCTTTTCCACGGATGCTGCCCGACTCACTGAGTTCCTCCAGCGTGTTCTGAGTCCAGGCTTGCGTGATCACTACAGGGTGCCTTTGCTAGGAATCTGGTACAGCGAGACGCACAAAGTATGAAGATCACGTGATCAACTTAAAACGCTGCACTCAGCATCAAAATGCGCACAACATTGAGGAACACTTCTTGAATTCCTGTTTAACTAAGGATATTGCGGCAGCTTTCCGAAGCATTTCCACTATATATCGGTGTCCATGTTTCTTTCTGTTGCCTATCACAATATCTTGTGGTTAACAATATCTTGTGGAGAGAGAGATGGGCGTTAGGGGCTTGGGGTCAACAAAAATCGACTAGATCGGAGTACAGTGGCAGACAGAGAGCGATTGAGCGATTCAGCGACGGAAATATAGTAAGTTATCGAAAGAGGGAATAGAGAAGGAGATGCTTTGCTAGAAATGAAGTGTCAGTCAAAGTGGAACGAAAGAGGGAGGGGTGAGAGCGACAAATAGAATAAAATTAGAGCGGAAGTTTTTGGAACGGAGAACGTTGTGTTTCCATTCAGAAAGCGTCTAAATAGACTCAGCTCTGACTTCCATGGTTCAGCTCCCAATTAGCAGAGCAATTTCCGCAAGTTTCAAACGAAGTGAAAGGTGCAGCATATCTGACATCATTCTCACAAATCTGTCGTATTAGCTTATTAAATGTAATCTGGCATTAGATCGTGCCTGAGATCAGACACCATGTGCTTCCTTGATCCTTACTGAGTATGCTTCCCGGTCAATCTTTGCACAAATAGTTGTTGTCTCGTAGGGGAGAGATTTATCTCTCTGCATCGACGGTTAAGATAGAACACGTCGTACTGCTGAACTACATTTACACATTTGCAACCCAACCGCATTTATATTCCACGGGACATTTTAGTTTCTTCGAGCAAAGACCTTTCTTTTTGAAAATTTAGAAGATGAGGGTAGCTTTTTAGGTGTGTATGATACGATAGGAGACAGAGATAAAGTGGACAACTCACACCTTGACCTATGGGTGGAAATGGTTTCTGCAAGAGGACGACATTTTAAGACGATTGGAAGAAATTACAAGGTGTGCCAGAAGTGAGTATTTTTTAACGAAGAATGTGTTGGCTGCACAGAGTGTGCTGCTAGGAGTCTATTGGCGTGGATAGGAGATGCCTCTCTCACAGAATACAAACCTTAGCGAATAAATATGGCAGACACTTGAAAAAAACTAGTTCCATGCCGGGAGACTGAAATTTAGTCTGCTGATTACAGCGCTCTTAGGTAGGATACGTCACCATGGCTGATGGCTGCGTCCCTGCGAGTTTCGTCGCAAAACTCAGACTTAGCTGATGTTGAAGAAGCGACATCGTGAAAAGTCTTGTGATAAATTATACATTGATAAGTATGTGTCCGGAAAATGCAGAGAACTGGGAAATCGAGGGAGCAGGGCACGCTGGGAAAGACAGAGAGACGACAAAGAGAGCGAGCGAGAGAGAGAGAGAGGGAGATGCGGGACGTTGAAAGAGCGAAGAAACAGGCAGAATGTCGAATCGAAGCAGAGCAAATGCCGATTGGTGCTCAGAAAGGCTCGGTTCATTGCGTCAGCAAATCCTTTAACCAGGGAAACGCCCCTGCCCTTACAATAGGTGAAAGGTATTGATGAAACGATCTCACACCACAATATCTATTAAGTGATAATTACGTCCTGGAAGGAATCTCCGATCGCTTCAGCCAGAAATTAGACACCATGTTTTCCATCTGTTTATTATTCATTGGATTGACTGTGCTGCCTGGTGAGTATCTGCGAAACTGGCCAACGAATTTCCCTGGCGTTCAATACAAGCCAGTGATGTCGATGTATTCTGTTCTTTATTGCAGGAGCAAGTGGAAAAGTGTCAGTGACGCAGGATCCTCCGGACTTAACGGCCGAAGAAGGACAGAATATAACACTTAACTGTAAATACACTTACGCTAGTGCAAATATTTTTTGGTACATTCAACATAGCGGAAGACATCCAAATTATTTGTTGAAGTTATATAACATTGGAGGAATGGAGAGGCATCAGGATTGCCCAGTGAGGTTTACCGCTAGTTTGCAGAAAGCCAGCAAGACGGCTCAGTTGAATATCAGTGAAGCTCTTGTGTCGGACTCTGGCATGTATCTCTGTGCAATGAGCACCACACTGTTGTACGGTGACGGCGGGTCCAAACAAAAACTGGGTCCTGAATGATGCTAAAAGCTTTCACTGGAGGGCGTCGTTTTGCGACGAAACTCGAAGGGGCGCACCCATCAGCCAACATCACGTATCCTACCTAAGAGCACAAGACGGCGAATCAAAGGAACTGTTGCTGATTACAACTGCGGACCCAAACTGGAACTACACAACTTTCCGGGATATCGGAATGTGCATTCACCCACGCTCTGTTGCTGCAACGGCATATCCCCATTGAGACCCTTGTCTGACATTGTCTTATGGCCCTTTGTTTGCGTGTCAGCAGTGAGAAATAATGAGAACGGAGTGGATTCGGGATATATTTAAATGACACAATGGCTGACTAAAGGACACCAGATGGTGTGAAAATTTGTGGTTTTCCGATTGATGAAGAATTGCAAGTGGCACGTTAATAAAATTCAGGATGTTGGAAAAACTACTTACTGTTTATTTTGAGAAGTTAGATTTGCGACACAACCTGCGGATGCTTAGCGTGATAGAGAATGCAGATACTATTTTGGTCGTTGATGTGAGAAAGAGGTCCAATACTTAAAGTGAATTTATGATTAAACTAAATATACGTGTTCCCATACTACTCCGAGATTCATATTTTTGAAGGAACTTTCAGTGTAAAAGAGAGCGAGAGAGGACAGAGGGAATGGGATCACAACAGGGTGATTGCTTGTCTTATCTGGTTTCCCAAACAGATTTAACTGATCTAATGTTATCGCCACGTGAAGTTCACTGCATATGTAAATTGGATAGGAATTTATTTATTATTGCCACCTGATTGCCTTGATTCGGTTTTTACAGATGAATTCAATACATCCCTTGTGGAGGTAGCACAAACATAAACACTAAAATAAATCCAAAATAAATTGTAAGAGCCGTATAAAATGCAGCGCAGACAGGAATTAAAGAGCAATGTCATACCGGGGTGGATGGGATTGAGATTCAATTTCATCCTACCGTTCAGTACTCTTGCAAAGGAAATAATCTATTGCTGCTTTTAGAACTTTGAATCACCTCACGATCGAAGAGACAAAAAGAGGGAACGTCCCGGTACTAGCAAGGTAGCACGGAGTGATATCTTCTATTTCCAAAGGTATATTTCGACTTTTTGAACCTATTATTTTAATTATATGTTTACTGAGTCGAAGAATTCCATTACCACACTGTCGCATCTGAAATGTTGGAGCAGACTCGATAGGTCAAGTGGCCTAATTCCGTTCCTCGATTCTTATGGTCTGATGTTCAACTGATTTATCGGCCCAATTGTCGCACATTCTTTTTTACGTACACACTCAGTGGTCCTCCGATCACGGGCGCATGCTGCCCAGAACGTCTTTTGCGGGCAGTGTAATACTTGGTAACGCACAAAACGTGGAAACTGGGCACAGAAGTATTTGGTGACAGCATCGAAATTGTCGGAATCCAACCGGATCGTTCGTGAAATAACACCAGATATCAGCAGGGTACCACGATAGGCGCTCTGCAGTACACAACTACTGCCACTTACCCGCTCAACCGATATGTTTTGAACTAATGAAAGGCGGCCTGATGTATTCCTTCACTTTGCAGACGCTTACGGTTACACCAAACTGTTTTACGTCTATAATATATATTTTGCTGTTGTTAGATATAACAGAGTACTGCGAAAAGAATGTCACGCATGCTTCAACAGTTACTTTTAAAATCAGAGAATGGACACAATACACAACCTGAAATTGATAGTTTCCTCAGATATCCTTAATACAGAACAACAGCTCAAAGCATCAATGTCAGAAGAAAGGTAAGAACATGAACTCTCACTGCCACATCTCCGCAAAATCAGCGGCAAGCAGCATTAACCTAACCCATCTCTACTTCTCTCACTCACTGTTTCATAAAGCATGACCATTTCCACCATCAACCACCGTTGAAGTCACGACAAAGGTAAAAGGAGAGGCTTGGCCTTCAGTACAAGAAAAAAAAGCTGTTTACTGCAACATTTCGTCGTGTCACAGGCATTCGCTCTCTCACACTAACAAGGGAGAGTCTGATAAGGCTTGTTCGAAAGCGGGAGAGGAGACAGCAGTCGCTGTTTCGACGTTACAGTCAAGCATTATTTTAATTCCAATGTTTCTGATTGGTAATCGACTTCAAACTCCCCCAGAGGAACATAGTAAAAGAGAGACAGGAAGAGACAGAGATAGAGAGAGAGAGAGTGAGAGGCTGGGAGGGAGGGAGAGAGAGAGAGGGAGATAGAGGAGGAGTCAATTAACGCCAGTCACATCCCTATCATTGGTATAATCCTCAAATTTAAAAAAAGAAAGACGAATATACATCGAAACAAAAAACGGCTTGTCTCCCGGAAAGTCTCTTGTTGTATTTACTTGAATCAGTTTTGTTTTATCGGAGTAACATCTTCAAATCTTCCTCTGTTTATTTTATTCAAATTAACATGTTCCCATGCGAGGTTCTATGTATTTACTACTCTGCTTAGTGAATCTGCCGAATTCGTCAGAGCGTGCCCTGCAGGGTCACTGCATTCCGGCGCCCCTAACACCTTCGGGGCTTGATACAGGGACGAGTGGGAGAGATTTTGTGAACCTCAGGAGGAGAGATTTAATGACCATGGAAGGCCAAACGGTGTCACTGAGCTGCAGTTACTCGGAATTTGGCAGAACCTATTTGTTGTGCGTTCAGTGTTCTGGAAAACTGATGAAATTATTTTTCTTCGGGAAGACAGTCCAGTAATATTTCGGGACTCTGGGCAAAGATATTCCGGTTAAATAAGTTCCGGGGCATCCTGCCGGACTCCACTGAATAGCTTTGCGTAGTTCAGCGCTCAACGCTCCACGGCGATACAGGATCTGGACACATTTTTTGCAATGTTTGCCTGCTCTAACGGTGCCTTCCATTTCTGCTAAACATCTAATCCCAGCTCGTCGATGGGAATAAATATTTGATGTGCTATTGATAAGAAATATCCAACGGAGACCTGGAAGATTGAAAGGTGTTCAGGCAATAAGTTAAAAGGCTAATAATCAGTCAGAAGGCAGCAACAGCGAAAAGCCATAATTTTAGGGATAACTCGGAGGAATCGTCGCGGATACGCTGGTTAGCCTGGAGTAAAAAAAGAATAGAGCAGGGGCAGAATGGCAAAGAATGCGAGAGTGAGTTGTTAGATTGTTCAAACATGTAGATAAATCGAAAGAATATGAATCAATGTCCGGAGTAAGAAAGAGAGAATTTACTGGCAACACAGAGTGTGCATTCAGGAATCTATTGGCTTACATAGCAGATTGGCTCTGCAACAGCAAACAAAGACTAGATGAACACTTGCCGACATTGAAAAAACTATTTCAATGCCGGAAAATTGAAAAAAAGTTGACCTAACGGACTATTGTGGGATACATCACCAAATAACCAACTGAACAAACAAACAAATAATTGAATTACTTCCAGCGGTATACTGTCGAGTTGAAGAAACCATCATGTGAAAAATAATTAATTGGGTAGGATTACACGGAGATCAGTTTTTGAATATATTGTGATTATGCAGAGAACAGGGTAACTGAGGCACACTGAGAGAGAGAGAGAGAGAGAGAGAGAGAGAGAGACATTGAAAGAGCTGAGAACAAGACCGAATGACGTAAGAAACAACGCAGGCCCTGACTGGTGCCACGTTGTGTCAGCCAGTACTTTAATCAGTAAACGCACCCGCTCTTACATGAGGTGAAAGGTATCGCTGAAAAAACCTCACACCACAAGATCTATTGCGTGATAATTACGTCCTGAAAGGCATCTGCCGTTCGATTCAGCCAGAAATTAGACACCATGATTTACCTCTGTTTATTAATGATTGCATTGGCTGTGCTGCCTGGTGAGTGTCTGTGAAGGTGGCCAGCGATTTTCCCCGGCGTTCAATACAAGCCGGCGTTGTTGATGTATTCTGTCCTTTATTGCAGGAGCGAGTGGGAAAGATTCAGTGACGCAGGATCCGCTCGACTTAACAGCCAAGTAAGGACCGATGATAACACTGAACTGTCATTACACTTACGATAATTCATATTTGTTGGTACATTCAACGTAGTGGAGAAACTCCAAATTATTTGCTGAAGGTATCTAGCACTGGAGGAATGAATCGAATGAACCGGTTTACCGGTAGTTTGCAGGTCAGGAAGAAGCTCAGTTAAACATCCATACAGCTCTAGTGTCAGACTCTGGCAGGTATCTCTGTGCAGTGAGTACTACACTGTTGTATGGAGACGTCAGGTCCGGACGAATGCTAGTCCTGTATTATGCAGAAAGTTCTCACAAGTGGGCGCATTTTCATGGCGAATCTGGAACGGTGCACGAAGAAATCGTCCTTGGTCACGTGTCCTGCTTAAGAGCGCTGTAAATAGTTGCACACTTTGCCGAAGCTAAAGGAGCACTTTCTCATTACAAGGCGCAACCAAACTGGAAGTTTGCAATTCATTTCCTGAATAACACAATGGGCATTCACCCATCTTCTTTTGCTTTAAGGGTATATAACGATGGACAACCTTGACTGACATTGTCTTTGGCCACTATGCTCGAATGTTTGCAAGGAAAAATAATATGGAAGGAGTGGAACCGGGATATATTTAAAGTGGTCAATGGAAAACAGAGGGTGGCAAAATTGGTGCTATTCAGAATGACAAAGAATTGAAAGTCGCATGCTAACAAAACCCTGAAATTAACAACCCACTGCAATTAGGAAGATACAACAGCTACTCATAATTTATACTGAGTATTTAGATAATCCGACAGAACCTGTGGATGTTTAACGTGATAGTGGATGCAGATATTATGTTCGTCGGTGTATTCCCGTGCTGTGTGAAAGAGGTTCAGGACTGAAATTAACTTTATGGTTAAAATACATAGAGGCGACCGCATATTACCACAAGATTCATATTTTGAAAGCATATTCAGTATAAAAGAGGGAGAGAGGAATAGAGGGAATGGGATCACAACAGAGTGATAAATTGTATAATCAGGTTTCCCAGCCAGATTTAACGGATCCGATGTAATCACCACGTGGAGTATTTTGGTATATATGTCTAGATTGCGAACGGAATTTGTATATTATTGTCGCATGAATGTATCGATTCGGTTATTACGGATGAATTTACTGCACTGGTTATCGCGGTAGTACAAAGTAAAACAATAAAACAATGTAAAAAATAAAGTTTAACGGACGTATGAAAATGCTGCGCAGCCAGCAAATAAAAAACACGATCAGACCCAGGTGGATTGGGATTGAGATTCAATTTCTTCCTACAGTTCAGTACTCCTATAATCGGGTAGAATGTATACTTCTGCACACTGGAACGTGTTTTTTGACTTTTGTGTTCTTCCTCCGATGGAAGAGACAAATAGAGAGAACAACTGATTACCGTTGAAGGAACAGAAATTGATTGCACTTGTTTCGAAAGCTATATTTCGAATTTCTGGAACTCTCATTTTAATGGTTTGTTTACCGTTCCGTAAAATCCCATTACCACACTGTCTCATCTGAAATGGTGGAGCAGAGTCGATTGGACAGATGGCCGAATTCTGTTCCTATATCTTATGGTCTAATGGTTAACAGATTTACCTGTCGAATTCTCGCAAATTCCTCTTAACACATGCCTCAGTGATACTTCGATCAGGAGGAATGTTACCCAGAGTATCTTTCACGGGACGTTGAAAACATGATAACGCAGGAAACGTGGAAACTGAGCACATAGGTATCTGCTGATCTAATTGAATGTCGGAATCGAACCGGATCCCTGGTGACAATGTACCAGATATCACCGCACTGCAAGCTAGGTATTGTGCATTCCATCACCTCCATTTTACCGCTCAACCGATATTCTATGAGGTGTAGGACATCCTGATATATTCCTTCACTTTGCAGACCCTCACACTTACCCCAAACTGGTTAACGTTCATTATATTTTTGTTTCTTTTTCTAACGTACCAGGGTAGAGCGAAAAACCTTTCCAGCAAGCTTCAATGGTTCCCTTTAAAATCAGAGAATGTGCACAATATAGAACACGAAATTCATAGCCTCCACAAACATCCTCCAAACATTACAAAAACCCAAAGCAGCTTGAGAGAGAGAGAGAGAGAGAGAGCAGAGAGAGGGAGAGAGAGGGGGAGGAGTGGAAGAGATAGACGGTGGCGGGGGAGGCGGTAAGAGAGAGACGGTGGGGGTCGGAGAGGGAACCAATTAACGCCAGACAATCCTGTGGTTGGTATAAACCCTGATTTAGAAATAAAAACAGCATATACTTTGAAATAGAGCACCGGTTTCCTGGAAAGTCTCTGCTTGTGTTTGCTTGAATAACTTCTCTTTTATCGGAGAAATATCTTCAAACTTTATTCAATGTACGATGTTCCCGATAGTACTGCCCTTGGAAGGTCTTTGTATCGACTACTCTGCTTAGTGAATCCGTCTAATCGGTCGGAGCGCGTCCTGCAGGGTCAGTGTGTTCCGGCGCCCCTCATACATTCGGAGCCTGTTAAAGGGAGGAGTAGGGCAGATTTTGTGAATCCCAAAAGGAGGGATTTAATTACACGTGGAAGAGCAGACTGTGTCACTGTATTGTTCTATGCGAAGTGAGTCTGGTAATATTTTGGGTCTCTGGTCAAAGATGTTCCGCCTAAATAAGTTCGGGGGCATCGTGCCGGACTCCACTGAATAGCTTTGCGCAGTTCAAGACTCAACGTTCCACAGCGATACAGGATCTGGACACCTCAGTTTTCGCAATGTTTGCCTGCTCTAACCGTGCCTTCCATGTCCACTAAACATCTGATTCCAGTTCGTCCATGGGAATAAATATTTCATGTGCTATTGACATGAATTATCCAACGGAGTTCTGGAAGATTGAAAGGTATTTCGTCAATAACATAAAAGGCTAATACAAGTTAGATAACAGAAACAGCGGGAAGTCATAATTCTGTGGTTGACTTGTAGGAATCGTCGCGGATACGCTGCTTAGCATGGAGTGACATGGTGTGAAAAGAGATAGAGCAGGGGCAGAATGACAAGGAAAGCGGGAGTGAGTTGCTAGAGCGTTCAAAAATGTAGATAAATAGAACAATAGAAATCATACGCAGAGTGAGAACGAGAGAGAGAAGTAGGTATGGATAGAGCAAAAGAATGAGACGGTGATGAAGAGATACAGATAGATTGAGAGAGGTAGAGTGGGGAGAGGGGTAAGAAAGTGAAAGAAACAGCGGGAGGGAGAGAGAGAGAGAGAGAAAGAGAGATTTATATTGTGGGAAAAGGAAAAGAAAAGGCTTTCAACACAACTGGATTCTGCTTAGTGCCTTTGTTCTGATTTTATCTAGCAACCGTTGAGCATTCCACCATTCAGTCTTCTTCTGATACGTTTTCCTCTCCATTATCTGTCATGTTGATAAATTCTTGTAAGTGATTTGCGATCCTATCAGGGCTGAAGCGAGTCAGCATGTGTCCCTCAGTTTCTTATCAATTTCATTCGCCATCTTGACAACTAAGACGCTGCACACGTGATCAGCGAGAGCGCAGCTTAGTGCAAGTCAGGGAAATCACTGCATTTTGTCCATTATTGCAAGAGCGAGAAAGTACAATTCTGTGATCAGGCTAACAGACGCAGAGTCAGCTCATTCAAGTATCTCTGGAATTCTTCAAGAATTATTCTTGCCCCTGACTCTGGTGTATACAGTACCTCTGTATAATGGACCGCGCAGTGTTGCGGGTCTGGACAAAATCCAGTGTTACGTGATCACTAGAGGGCGCCTTTTGCTGGGGAATTGGAACAGCTGTACGCAGAAAGCATGAGGATCACATGGTCGATTTGAAATGCTGCACTCAGCAGCAAATTACGACCAAACTTGTGGAACACTTCTTGAATATAGCTTTTTCTAGGGATATTGTAGCGGCTTTGCAAAGCAATTCCACTATATGCATTTCCACTATATGGTGGTGTCCATGTCTCTCTGTTGCCTGCAAGAATATCGTGTGGTTAATTTTTTGCTGGACTTCACTTGAGGGATTAACAGTGAACATGAGTGCAACCTAGTGATACTGAGGTTGTATATGACTAGGCAGCATTGGACATGCTGTCACACTAAATGCTTCTGATGAAGATAAATTTCATTTGGGGTTTCTTGACATTATCTTACGACAATGGCAGATAAATAGATGTTTATTTTATGGTTGGAAAATTAACACCGAGTGGACAGGCGTTGGATTAAAGGATGTTCCCACAATGAGTTTAAAGCTACATTGATGATTCAGTGAAATTGCAGATTGGAATACAGATGCAAACGAAAAGCCATTGAGCGTCGGAAAGAAAGGACAGTAAAAAAATGGGCAACAAAGAAGGAGATGCATTGCAAGAAGTGAAGTGTTAATTCAAATAGAACGAAGAAGGGAAGGGTGAGATTGGCAAATAGAATATAGGTAGAGTGAATGATAAATAAACAGAGAGTGTATTAGTTCCATTAACGTCGGTGGTTAAATAGGCTCAGCTCTGAGCTCCACGGTTAAACACCGAATAGCAGAGTAAATTACGCAGGTTTTGCACGATGTGAAGAGCGTAGCGTATCAGACAAGATTCCCTCAAATCTGTGGTGTTAACTTCTTGATATCTGGCTTAAGACAGCGCGTGAAAGCAGGCTTCATGTACGTCCTGATCCTCACTGATTATATTGTCTCTGCCGCCTGGCGATTTTTTTTCACAGGTAGACAGTGGGTGTCTCGCACGTGCAATACGAGCACTGGATTTTCAGTCATGTTGTGTTTCTTCTGTGGCAGCGTGTGGGATAGGTCTAGTTCTCTGCATCGACGTTTAAAGGAAGACGAATCGTAATGCTCAACTTCAGTTAATATACACAAGTGCCTGTATATTCCACAGGTCATTTCAGTTTCTGCGAGAAATGAACTTTCTTTTTGGAACGAAAGGAGATGAGGGGTAACTTAACAACTTAATAACTGTCAAGAGGCATAGATAGAGAGGACAATCAGCCCTTTGACCGAAGAGTGGAAATGGCTTATGCGAAATTACGACATTTTCATGCGATTGGAAGTAATTACGAGGGGCGTGCCGTTGTGAGCATTTTTTTTTTCAACGAAGGGAGTGTTTGCTACACAGAATGTGCTTTCTGGAGTCTATTTGCGTGGATAGCAGATTGGCTCCCCAACAGCAAAGAAAGATTAGGGAATAGCTAGATGAACACTTGCTGACATTGAATAACTACTTAAATCCTGGAAGATAGAAAAATGTTGACCTAAGGGACTATTGTGGGATATATCACCAAATAACTAACTAAACAAACAAATAGATATATGAACTACTTCCAGTGGGATACTGTCCAACTCGAAGAAGCAACCATGTGAAAAACTCTTAACTGGGCATGATTACACATTGGTAAGTTTTTGAATATGTTGTTGGTATGCAGTAGGGCACACTGAAAGAGAGAGAGAGAGAGAGAGAGAGAGAGAGAGAGAGAGAGAGAGAGAGAGAGAGAGAGAGAGAGAGAGGAAGAAGAATGTGGGACTTTGAAAGAGCCGAGAATGACGTATGGAAAGAAAACAGATTCTGATTGGTGCTCAGAAAGTCGCGGTTCATTGTGTCAGCCAATCCTTTAACCAGGAAAACGCCCCCTCTCTTATAGAGAGTGAAAGGTACCGCTGAAAAAACCTCACACCACAATATCTATTGAGTGATAGTTACGTCCTGGAAGGAACCAACTGTTCGATTCAGCCAGAAATTAGACACCATGATTCCCCTCTGTTTATTAATGATTGCACTGGCTGTGCTGCCTGGTGAGTGTCTGCGAAGGTGGCCAGCGAATTTCCTCGGCGTTCAATACAAGCCGACTTTGTTGATGTATTCTGTCCTTTATTACAGGAGCGAGTGGGAAAGATTCAGTGACGCAGGATCCTCCCGACCTAACGGCCAAGGAAGGACAGAACATAACAATGAACTGTAATTACACTTACGATAATGCATATATCTTTTGGTACATTCAACATAGTGGAGGACATCCAAAGTATTTGCTGCAGGTATCTAGCACTGGTAGAATGCATCGGCATCCAGATTGCCCGTTGAGGTTTACCGCTAGTTCGCAGAAAGCCAGCAAGACGGCTCAATTGAATATCATTGAAGCTCCTGTGTCGGACTCTGGCAGGTATCTCTGTGCAATGAGCACCACACTGTTGTATGCAGATGGCGGGTCCGGACAAAAACTAGTCCTGTATTATGCACAAAACTCTCACAGGAGGGCGCCTTTTCGCGGAGGATCTGGAAGGGGTGCACCCGGAAATCATCCTTTGTCACGTGCCCTGCTGAAGAGCGCTGTAAGCAGCAGCACAAGGCACCGAAGCTGAAGGAACAGTTTCTCATTACAAGGCGCAACCAAACTGGAAGTTTGCAATTCTTTTCCTGAATAACGTAATGTTCATTCGGCCATCTTCTTTTGCTGTAAGGTTATATAACGATGGACAGCCTTAACTGACATTGTCTTCAGCCACTTTCTTCGTTTGTTTGCAAGGACGGAGTGGAACCGGGATATATTTGAAGTGGTCAATAGCTGACCAAAGGTAAACAGAGGGTGCCCGCCAGGGGCAGCAGGATCTCCCAGTGCCCACGTCCCATTCCCATTCCGATATGGCAATCCATTTGTACAGCCGACATGAAACCACACTCAGGTTGGAGGAACAACACCTTATATTCCGTCTGGGTAACCTCCAACCTGATTGTATGCACAATGATTTCTCTAACTTCTGTTAGTGCGCCTCCTCCCCTTCTTACCCCATCTCTACTTATTTATTTATCTTTTTTTCTCTCCCTTTCCATCTCACAATAGCTCCTTGCCTGTTCTGCATATTCCTTTGGTGCTCCCCTACTCCTTTCCTTCTTCCAAGGCCTTCCATCCCAGGATACTCCCCCTTCTCCAGCCTTGTATCCCTTTTGCCAATCAACTTCCCAGCTCTTGGCTTCATCCCTCCCCTGCTGTCTTCTCCTATCATTTCGGGTCTCTCCTTCCCCTCCCACTTTCAAATCACTTACTGTCGCTTTTTTCCGTCAGACCTGACGAAGAGCCACGACCCGAGACGTCGACTGTACTTCTTCCTACAGTTGCTGTCTGGATAGCTGCGTTCCACCAGCATTTTGAGTGTATTGCTTGAATTTCCCGTGTCACGTGACCGGCAAGAATGACTATAGAATTGAGACAGGTTTTATAAAAACAAACAAACATTTATTAAATCTTGCTCAAAAACAGTGGCATGTATTTCTACGACTAATTTAACCGGAAGTTAACTGCTATACGGGAACTCTGGAACAGTTCTTAAAAGGGTAAATGGGAAATCAGTTCTTAAAGTGGTAAATTCGAACACCCTTCTTAGAATAACAAATTCGAAAGTTCAAGAGATTTATACAGTCAATTAGCAGAGAATTTCCTGCAGTAAAGATTTCCTCGTGGACGTGTCGTTACTGCTGATCCCAGCTGGAACCTGCCTTGACCGCAGGATTCATGATGATGGAAATAAAACGGTTTCAAGGAACTGACCTTTTCCTCTGGCGATTAGACACTGCACTATCCTACTACTTTAGCAGGGGATATCTCAGTTGCAGTCACTTTTACTTGAACGATGATTCAATAAAGGTCGATCCTCTCCAAAACCGCCAACGATATCAGCTTTACTCGAGTCCTTCAGGTTCCGTACTTTAGTAATGTCTTCACTCTCCAATACTAATGAAAAGCTACACCAACAAAGCTTGCAACTATTGGTGAAACTGCCGGCCCAACACTTCTGCACCTTACAGTAGAAAGTAAAACTCTGTTTGAAAACTAAACTGCGTTATGGGACGAATACGCAGCATAGTGGAGTATCTGACTGACGATCTGACTGAATAACTAACTGCCTCACTGGGAGTCTGCCCTTATATACCTGGTGAGAACAGGTCATCACATGACCTCACATCGGCGGGAAAAATACGTATGTGACCTCCGCAACACTATTACATCATCCTCATAATACAGTCACAAGATTTCCATGAAGTATTTAACACTAGCATCTGCAGATTTTCTCATGTTGGGGTGACAACATTTGTGTTTTCGAGAATGGCATAGAATTGCAAGTGACATGCTACTGAAACCCAGAAATCTACAACCCACTGAAATTATGAAGATACAACAGCTACTGAGTATTTAAATAATTCGACAGTACCTGCCGATATTTAGAGTGACAGAGATGCAAATACTATTTTGGTTGGTGTATTCCCGTGCTGTCTGAAAGGGGTTCAGTGCTGAAAGTAACTTTGTGCTTAAAATACATATAGGCGAGCGCATACTACCCCGAGTTTCATATTTTGAAGACATTTTCAGAATAAAAGAGCGAGAGAGGAAGAGAGGGAATGGGATCACAACAGAGTGAAAAGCTTGTATAATCTGGTTTCCAAACCAGATTTAACGAATCCCATGTAATCATCACATGGAACATTTTGGTATATATATCTAGATTGCAAACGGAATTTATTTATTACTGTCGCATGATTGCATCGATTCGGTTATAACAGATGATTTCACTGCACTGTTTATTCCGGTAGTACAAAGTAAAACAATAAAACAATGCACCAATAACGTGTGGCAAACGGATAAAAATGCAGCGCAGCCAGGAAATAAAGAACAAAATCATACCGAGGTGGATATGGATTGAGATTCAATTATATCATCTGGTTCAATATTCTTATAACCGTATAGAATGTATACTTGTGCACATTGGAACGTGCTTTTAGACTTCCGTGTTTTCCTTCAGATGGAAGACAGAAACAAAGAGAAGGACCGATTACTGTAGAAGGAACAGAAACTGATTACATCTGTTTCCAAAGCTATATTTCGACCTTCTGAAACTCTTACTTAAATGGTATGTTTACCGTTTCGCAAAATTCCATTATCACACTGTTTCAACTGAAATGGCGGAGCAGACTCGATTGGAAAAAAAATGGCCTAATTCTGAACCTCTATCTTATGCTCTAATGGTTAACAGATTTACCTATCGAATTTTCGCAAATTCCTCTTAACACCTACCTTAGTGACCCTTCGATCAGGAAGACGGGCTACCCAGAGTATCTTATACGGGACGTTCAAAACATGATAAAGCGGGAAATAAGGAAACTGAGCACATGGGTATCTGCTGATAGAATCGAAAGTCGGAATCGAACCGGATCCTTGGGTACGTGGCACCAAATATCACCGCACCGCATGCTAGGTTCTCTGCAGTCCAACACCTCCATTTTTTCCGCTCAACCGGTATTCTATGAGCTTCAGGGCAGCCTGATATATTCCTACACTTTGCAGTCCCTCACACTTACTCCAAGCTGGTTAAAGTTCATTAATTTTTTTTCTGATGTACCAGGGAACAGCAAAAAACCTATCCAGCATGCTTCAAGGGTTCCCTGTAAATCAGAGAATGTGCACAATACATAATACGAAATTCATTCACACCCTTCACAGACATCTTCCAAAGAGTACCAAAACCCAAAGAGAGAGAGAGAGAGAGAGAGAGAGAGAGAGAGAGAGAGAGAGAGAGAGAGAGAGAGAGGGGGGGGGGGGGGGAGACACATCCGATCTTTAAAGAATGGAGAAACGAATAGAAAGACGAATAGAAATGAAGTAGAGTCTGATTGTTGCTCTGAAAGATTTCGGTTCTTTATGTCAGCGAATCAAAAAAGTAGGGAAACGCCGCTGGTCTTAAACAAGGTGAAAGCTATCACTGAAACTACCTCACATCAGAATATCTGTACAGTGATAATTACGTCCTGGAAGGAATCTACCGTTCGATGCAGACAGAAATTAGACACCATGCTTTCCCTCTGTTCATTACGCATTGCATTGGCTGTGCCGCCCAGTGAGTCTCTGCGATGGTGGACAGCGAATTTCCCCTGCGGTCAATACAAGACAGCGACGTTTACTTACTGTGTCCTTTATTCCAGGAACACGCAGGAAAGATTCAGTGACGTAGGATCCTCCAGAAGTGACGGCTGAGAAAGGACAGAACATAACACTGAAATGTAATTACATTGAAGCTGTTGCAAATATCTTTTCGGACATTCAACATTATGGGCATTCTCTAAATTATTTGCTGTTGTTCTGGAAAGGCATCAAGGTTGCCCAGTGAGATTTACAGCTAGTTGCAGAAGGACAACTGTACGGATGAATTGCATTTTAATTGATTTTTCACCCAACCTCTTTTGCTGCAATTGCATACCACGATCGACAACACGGCCTGACCTTGTCTATGGGCACTTTGTTCGAGTGTCTGCAGCGAGAAACAATCAGAATGGAAACGAGATATATTTAACTTGTACAATTGCTGACAAAGGGAAACACAGGTAGGAAAAATAGTTGTCGGATTGACAACGATTTGCAAGTGGCATGCTATCGATATTAAGGATGTTGCAACAGCGACATTGATTTATACTGAGTATTTAGATAATGCGACAGAACCTGCCAATGTTTAGCGTGATAGCATAAGAGGAACAATGTTCAAAATAACTTTATGATTAAAGTACATAAACTTGACCACATACTACCCATATACTTATATTCTGAAGCCATTTTCAGGAGAAAAGAGAGCGGGAGACAGAGAGAGAGAGAGAGAGAGTGATAGCTTGTATCGTCTGGCTTCCCAAATGATTTAACAGATCTGATGTTATCACCACGTGGGGCATTTTGCTGGATATGTTTGTTTATTCTTGTCGGATGATTGCATTGACTGGGATATAACAGATGCATTAATTAAACAGCTTATAGAGGTAGTACAAAGTGAAAGAGTAAAAGAATGCAAACAGAAGCTCCTTCACATCCACTTGAAAGTGAGAGTGAGTGAGGGAGATACGGAGGGAGACGATTCGGAGGATAATCGGAGCTGCAGAGCCAAAAGTAATGGACTGAGACAAAGAGAGAGAGAGAGAGAGAGAGATCAGACAGTGACGGAGACGAAGGAGGGGGGGGCGGTGGGGGGGAGAGGTGAGTCAATTAACGCCAGACCGTCCTCTGGTTGGTATCAACCCAGTATTTAGAGAACAAAAAAAATCTGCATATACTTTGAAATGAATGCGCCGAGTTGCCCAGAAGGTCTCTGCTTGTCTTTACTTGAATAACTTCTGTTTTATCGGAGAAATATCTTCAAATCATTCTGTGTTTATTTTATTCAATGTACGATGTTCCCGCTACAGCCACTCCTGGATGGTCTTTGTATCGACTACTCTGCTTGGTGAATCTGTCTAATTGGTCGGAGCGCGTCCTGCAGGGTCAGTGCGTTCTGGCGCCCCTCATACATTCGGAGCCTGTTAAAGGGAGGAGTTAAGCAGATTTTGTGAACCCCAAAAGGAGGGACTTAATTGCACGTGGAAGAGCAGACCTGTCACTGTATTGTTCTACGCGAAGACAAGTCCAGTAATATTTCGGGTCTCTGGCAAAGATGTTCCTCTTAAATAAGTTCGGGGGCATCCTGCCGGACTCCACTGAATAACTTTGCGCAGTTCAGCACTCAACTTCCCACGGCAATACAGGACCTGGAGACCTCAGTTTCCGCAATGTTTGCCTACTGTATCCGATGCCTTCATGTCCGCTAAACATCTAATCCTAGCACCTTCATGGGAATACATATCTCACGTGCTATTGACAAGAAATATCTAATCCGGTCCTGGAATATTCAATGGTATTCCGTCAATAACTTAAACGGTTAATAATAAGTTAGATGACAGCAGCAGCGGAAAGTCCAAACGTTGTGGATGACTCGTAGGAATCGTTGTGGATACGCTGTTTAGCATGGAGTGACATGGTGTGAAAAAGGATAGAGCAGGGGCAGAATGGCAAAAAATCGAGAGTGAGTTGTTAGAGCGTTCAAATATGTAGATAAATAGAAAAATAGAAATGAATGCCCGGCGTGAGAACGAGAGAAAGAAGTAGGTCGGAATAGAGCTAAAGAGTGAGAAAGATATACGGAGATATAGAGAGAAAGACAGACAAATAGATGGATGGAGAGAGACATCTACTTTTTGTGATTTTTATCAACGACCTGGATGTCGGGGTAGAAGGGTGGGTTGGCAAATTTGCAGACGACACAAAGGTTGGTGGTGTTTTAGATGGTGTAGAGGATTGTCAGAAATTGCAGAGAGATGCAGAAGTGGGCTGAGAAGTGGCAAATGGAGTTCAACCCAGAGAAGTGCGAGGTGGCACATTTTGGAAGGACAAACTCCAAGGCAGACAAAGTAAATGGCAGGATACTTGGTAGTGTGGAGGAGCAGAGGGATCTCGGGGTACATGTCCACAGATCCCTGAAAGTTGCCTCACAGGTGGATAGGGTAGTTAAGAAAGCTTATGGGGTGTTAGCTTTCATAAGTCGAGCGATAGAGTTTAAGAGTCGCGATGTAATGATGCAGCTCTATAAAACTCTGGTTAGGACACACTTGGAGTATTGTGTCCAGTTCTGGTCACCTCACTATAGGAAGGATGTGGAAGCATTGGAAAGGGTACAGAGGAGATTTACCAGGATGCTGCCTGGTTTAGAAAGTATGCATTATGATCAGAGATTAAGGGTGCTAGGCCTTTACTCTTTGGAGAGAAGGAGGATGAGAGGAGACATGATAGAGGTGTACAAGATAATGAGAGGAATAGATAGAGTGGATAGCCAGCGCCTCTTCCCCAGGGTACCACTGCTCAATACAAGAGGACATGGCTTTAAGGTAATGGGTGGGAAGTTCAAGGGGGATATTAGAGGAAGGTTTTTTACTGAGAGAGTGGTTGGTGCGTGGAATGCACCGCCTGAGTCAGTGGTGGAGGCAGATACACTAGTGAAGTTTAAGAGACTTCTAGACAGGTATATGGAGGAATCTAAGGTGGGGGCTTATATGGGAGGCAGGGTTTGAGGGCCGGCACAACATTGTGGGCCGAAGGGCCTGTACTGTGCTGTACTATTCTATGTTCTATGTTCTAAAGGGAGAGAGGGCGAGAGAGAGAGAGAGAGAGAGAGAGAGAGAGAGAGGGAGAGAGAGAGACGTTGAGCATTGCACCATTCAGTCAACTTCTGGTACATTTTACTCTCCATTATCTGTCATGTGGATAAATTGTTGTAAGTGATTTGCCATCCCTTTGGGGCTGAAGCGAGTGAGTATGTGACCCTCAGTTTCTTATAGCTTTCATTCGTCATCCTGACAGCTAAGACGTTACACACATGACCAGCGAGAGCGCAGTTAAGTGCAACTCAGGGAAGTCACTGCATTTTATCCTTTATGGCAGGAACGACAAAGTACATCTCTGTGATCAGGATGCTCCTGAATTGTCGACTGACGGAAGTCAGATGATAACACTGAAATGCAGTTACACACGAACTAAGATAAACATCGTGGAGAATCTCCTAAGAGCTGCTGAAGCTCTATGATGAGGAAAACTGACGTGAGCTCAGAATGTCCGGCGCAGTTTACAGCTGTAATGCACAACGCTCATTTAAGTATCTCTGGAATTCTTGTCCCGGACTCTGGAGTATACCTCTGTACAAAGGCAGCAGGACTGCTCAACTTAATATCGTTAAAGCTCTTGTGTCGGACTCTGGCATCTATCTTTCTGCAATGAGGACCACCTGTTGCATGAAGACGGCGGATCTCGACAAAAATTGGTTCTGTGTAATACAAAACAATTCTCACTGGAGGGCGTCTCTTGCCGGGAAAGTGGTAGGGCGACATTGAAATCTGCGGTGGTCACGTGCCCTACCTAAGAGCGCTGCAATCACCAACACAAGGCGGCGAAGGTAATGGAAAAGTTCATGACTACAACGCAAACCCAAACTGGATCTTTATAATATATTTCCGGGATACGACAATGTGCATTCACCCACCCTCTTTGCTGCAACTGCATATCGCGATTGGCAACGTAGTATGACGTCGTCTTTGGCCACATTGTTCGAGCTTCTGCATGGAGAAGTAATAAGGACGGAGTGGAACTGCGATATATTTAAGTAGAACACTGGGCAAATTCGTTGTTTTTAGTTTGACAAAGACCAGCAAATGCCATGCTGCTGAAGTAAGAATGTTGCATTGGTTACTTATGATTTATACTCAGTGTTTAGATAATGTGACAGATCCTGCGGAGGTTTAGCGTGATAGAGAATGCAAATTGTATTTTGGTCGTTGCATTTCCGGGCCGTGAGAAATGGTCATTGGTCAAAGTGAATTTATGTTCAAAGTGCACAGTGTGTGTGCGAGGTGTGATGCAGTGAACCGTCGCTAGAGGGCGGGTCGTGCTAGAAAAGTCGAAGTTTCGCACCCAAATATTTGCGAGAACCACGTGGTTGACTTATGAGAGCGAAACTCAAACTCAGTAGCAAACGACATCGGCGAAGATATCAGGTTGTTCGGACATGAAATGGCAACAGATTGCATTCAAATATCTTCAGTGTTTCTTTGCCGGGTTCCACTATGTGTATTTGCATGATCAGCCCTCCCTAATGCAGTGCGATTGCCGATCTGGACAGAACAGATCCTGCGTACAATGCGCGCATGGAATAGATGGCGCCCGCGGCTCACCGCATCCTGCTCAACATCGAACGACGCCCAGTCCGGAGACAACACAACCTCCCTGCTCAGAGCCTACAAGTGAGTGAAGGGGCAGGGGGCAATTTCTACAAACACCCATAACCACTAGCAGTAGTTTAGTACAAGGAGGAATATACGGATGCGTGGGCAAATGTTTGCCGATTAGAAGCATCCACGGGAATTCCGTGGAAAAGAGGGAGGAGATAGGTAGAAGAGAGATAGATAGATAGAGGGACAGAGAAAGAGAGAGAGAGAGAGAGAGAGAGAGAGAGAGAGAGAGAGAGAGAGAGAGAGAGAGAGAGAGAGAGAGAGAGAGGAAGGGAAAGTGAGTGAACGAATGTTAGCGAGAAAAGTGTAGTACAAACAAAAAGAGAAAAGGAAAGAGAAGGGTACAGAGAATGGACAGAAAGAGAAGAAACAGATCATGAGAGTGATTAAGGGAGACAAAGAGGGAAAAGGAGACATCTCCTGGCAAGGATACAGCAAGAAGAAGACGCGCGAGAAGGGTCGAGAGCGAAAAATTGGCAGTCTGCCCAAACTGCCCATTTTGAAAGAGAGGGTAAGACCATCAGACCATAGAACTTAGCAGAAGAATTAGGGCATTTGGCCCATCAAACTTGCTCCGCCTTTAAATCATGCTTGATTGATTGATCCTTCCTCAGCCCCACTCCCGGCCTTCCCTTCGGAACCTTTGCTACCGTGGCCAGTTGAAAACATATCACGCTCTGCCTTAAGCATACCCAACCACCTGACCTCCACAACTTCCCGTGCTAATAAATGCAACAAATTCATCACACGCGCGCTGATGAAAGTTCTCCGCATCTCTGTATTAAATTGACGCCCGTCTCGCGTGAGGCTTTGCCTTCTTGTCCTGGACTCCCCCACCATATGAAACATTCTTTACACATCTATTCTGTCTATTCCTTTCAACATTCGAAAGGATTCAATGAGATTCCCCTCATCCTTCTAAATTCCAACTGACACAGACTTATAAATCTCAAACTTTCCTCTTATGATAACACTGGCATTACTGGAATCATCCATGCGAACGGATTTTTTCTTGAATGAGGAGCCCAAAAATGTTCACAATATTCAAAGTGGGGCCTCACCAGTGCCTTGAAGAGTCAGCGTCACATCCCTACTCTTGTACTCTCGACCCCCTGAAATGAGTTCTAACATTGGATTTACCTTCCTGACCGCCGGCTCTAGGAGAAAATTAACCTCTAGGGTGCTGTGCACAAGGACTACCAAGCCCCGTTGCATCTTTGCACATCTTAATTCTGGCTTTTCTCCTCATTCAGAAAATTGTCTGCACAATTATTTCTTCCAACAAAGTGCATGACCATGCATTTTCCAACATCATATATCATTTGCTACTTTCTTTCCCGTTCTGATTATTTGTCTCAGCACTTCTGCAGATGACCTGTTTTATTAATACACCACGACGCTTCATCAGTCTCGTATCATCTGTAATCCTGGCAACAAAGCGAAGGATTCTATCATTTAAATCACTGATGTACAGCACAAAAGCATTGGTGCCAGCACGGACCACTGCGGAGCACCATTGTCACCGGCAGCCAAACGGAGAGTGATTGTTTTCGCGTCGTCTCTAACTCCTGCCAAACAGTTAGTGCTATAACCAGACCAGTAAAGTTCCTGAAATACCATAGGTTCTTAACTTGGTAAACACGCTCATGTTTGGCACCTTGGCAAAGGCCTTAAGAAACTCCTCACATACAGCATCCATTGCACCCTTTCTATATCACCTACGTGTAGTCTCCTCTAATAATTCCAACATGATCGTCAGGCAATATTTTTCCTTAAGGAAACCATGCTGACTTTCTCCTATCTGGTCCTGTGTCACCAAATACTCCATAATTTAATCCTTAACAATTGAATCCACCATCTTCCCAACCACTAAGATCAGGCTAGCAGGTCTTAAATTTCTTCTTTTCTTAAAAAGTACAGTGACGTTTCGCATTTTACATTCCTCTGGCACCATGCCACAGTCCAATAATTTTGAAAGTTCATTCATAATATCGCCATAATCTCTACCACTACTTTTTCAGAACCTGAGGTTGCAATTCATTTGGTACAGTTGACTTAGCTCTTTAGGCTCTTTGAGCCTTGTAATAGTAACTGCACATCCCTCGTATCCGTCAACATCTGCTAGTGCCGTCTTCCTTGCTCCGCAAATACGCTTTTCAGGATCTCTTCGCTTTTCCTTCGTGTGCCATTAGCGCCAATGTGTACCATGATATCTGGATGCTGTTCCTCCCTCTCTAACATGTCGTGGACGCGATTCGAAACTGACATGTCGAAGGCAGCATACCATCAGGGTGCTGTGCTCACGTCCACAGAATCTGCTCTCTGTTCCCATGATTGCTGAGTCCCCTATCGCTAGTACTCCCTTCTTCTTCCTCTTTCCCATCTGTAGCACGGGCCGTGCTCTGTTGCAGTAGCCCTGTCTCCCTAGCATTCCCCTGGGAGTTCATCCCCCCCATCGGTATGCAGAAAATATTCTTACTATTGACAGGAATGACCACAGGGTACGCTGCGCTAACTGTCTTTCATATTTCCATTTCTCCTGATAGTCCAATAGCCAATTGCGTCCTGCAGCTTCGCGGTGGCTACTTCCCTATGACTCCGATCTATTATCTTCTCGCCCTGCCGTACAAGCCGAAGGTCATTGAGCTGGTCACTCCAGATCCCTACCATGGTCTTCAAGGAGCTTCATCCAGATGCATTCCTTGCAGATGTAGTTCCCTGGGAGTCTCTGGATCTCCCAGGTCTCCAACATCTGCCATTAAGAAAACACAACAGCCATCTACTACACTATGTAAAGTAAGAGGGGTAAAATGAAGCCCTAAGAGAATCTGAACACGCCGGTCGATTCCAAGGCACATCACAGGCAATACACCAATCCGGTTCGAGAGGAAGGGCACGTGTCTCCCCCGAGCCTCTGATGCTCCTGACGTGACGTAATTAACCTTCACGTGGCTCACAATTTGATAAAATCCTTTTTTTTATGTTAATGCAGACTCCATATCACCCTTGTGTTTGTTGCTGACTTGAATGGCTGCTCTGTCTGGGTAATTTCTTCTTCATCCGTTTGCGCGTGTTCTACACCGTCATTACAATTCGGCGCCACTCACGTTCTGCGAGAGTCGTTACAGATACGAGTGGGGTAAATTCGGTAACTCAGGATGTGAGCGAATTAATGATCGTGGAAGGGCAGAACGTAATACCATAAGAAATAAGACTAGGAGTATTGCATTTGACCCGTCGAAACTGCTCCGCAATTGAATAAGATCATGCCTTAATAAAATCATCAGTTTCTTTCTTCTACAGCCCTTGGCCTGTCCCACCTGGTTTCCCCTTTAGTCTTTTAGTCAGGCTCTTACATGTTCCTTCACATTTTAATTTATGCATCTCGTTCCTTACTACTCAGTCCTGAAGAAAGGTCTCGGCCCGAAAAGCCGACTATTTACATTTTCCCCAGGTTCTGCCTGACCTGCTGACTTCCTCCAGAGTTCTGTGAGTTGCGTTGGATTTTCAGCATCTGCAAATTTTTTCATCCAACTCTCGTCCGTCCACAAGACTCAAGCGACAAGAACTTTCTGGAGAGGGAAGGCTGAGGAGCAGAGAGACAAGAGGTTAACACAAAAAGTACATCCCCCGTTCCCCCAAGTGAAGACGTTTTTTCTTATTGTCTGCCTCAGTGGCGTTTCCCCCTTCGCCGGAGTGGAGAAATATGAAGATAAATGCGTCTGAGTGTGAATTGCGTTTGGCGAGTGGGCAGAGTAAGTGATATCCAGGGAGAACGGTGGGCAGTCGATATTTTGAGTAAAATGGTGGGGGGGGGGAGAAAGTGGGCGGTTTGGTATGATGGAATGACAAGGTGGATAACACGGGGAGACTTAAGAGAAATGAAGAAGTGAGAGTGCGAGTGATGGTGATCGATAGAACAGAAAGTAGAGCGATAACCATCGGGAGGAGAGCCTGACTGGAAGAAGAATGCAAGAGCGAGAGTGAAGTATAACCACTCTAGCACAGTGGTTAGCGCGACGCTATTTACAGCTCCAAGTGTCGGATATATAAAAGCATATGGATGAACTGAAACAAACCGATCTGTGATTGGTGCTCGGACCGGTGCAGATTAATGCCCACAGCCAATCAATCCATTGGCAGAGCAACGCCCCCAGATTTACGCCAGCTGAAATATGTTGCAGCTCTGATTTTACTATTCAATATCAGTCAAGGATATTAACTTTTTGGAAGTAAGCTCTTTTTCGATCGAGTTTGAAGCCAGACACCGTGAATTCTCCGTGTTATATGCTGATTATATTGACTATGATGTCCGGTGAGTCTCCTCGGTAACGGCCTATATCTGTTCCATATGTGCGAAGAAAGCCCGATCCGTTCATGCATTCTGTCCTTTTATTGTAGGAACAAATGGGAAAGATTCGGTGACGCAATGGCCTCTTGAATTAACGATTGCGGAAGAACAAAATGTAACACTGCACTGTAATTACACTGGCAATCCTCTATCTATTGTTTGGTACGTTCAGCATCGCGAGGAATCTCCAAGATATTTGTTGACGGTATATAGCACAGGCGCGGTGGAATGGAATCCAGCGATGTTTACCGCTGATTGGCAGCGTGACAGCAAGGCAGCCCATTTGAACATCTCTGGTGCTCTTGTGTCGGATCCGCCGTTTACCTTTGTGCCGTGAAGCCCACAGTGTTGCAAGGCGATGACGGCTCTGGACAAAATCCGACCTCCGTGATGCAGTGAGCGCTCGCTAGAGGGAGCCCTTTGCCGGAAAACAGCGGGGGCGCAAGCACTTATCCAACACTGTCACGTGAATGAGTTAAGAAGGCGAAACTCCAGGGGAAAGGGGAGAAATTACTGACTACATTTTTCCGTTAATTGGACAGCTGCTTTGCTTGCGGGACTGATTGTGTCACCCATGTAAATGCCTTCTGAATCCTTGCCAATGCCAGTCCATCTCTGTTAGAATAGAAACCCAAAACTGTTCAGAATGCTCAAGGTGAGGCCTCACGTGTCTCATAAATACTCTACATTACGTCTCTGCCCATGTATCCTGGACATCTTGAAACGAATGCTAACATTGTATTCCTTCCTCACCACTGACTCTACCTGCAAGTTAACCGTCAGCGTGTTCTAAATTTGGATCCTCCAAGTATCCTTGCATCGGAGATTTTTGGATTATTTCCCCCGCTTACAAGATAGTCTGCACATTTATTTCTTATACCAATGTGCATGACATGCGTTTTTGTGTATTGCACTTCGTCTGCCACTCTCTTTCCCATTCTCTCCATCTTTCTGCTCTTCTGTAGACTGCATGTTTCCTCAGAACGATTATGCTTCCATCAATCTTTGTATCAGTTACAAACTTGGCAACACAGCTATGTATTCCATCATCTATATCATAGACAATTATTTTGAAGAATCATTCCCAATACCTCCTCAATCTCTACCGCTACCGGTTTCAGAGAGCAAGGATGCAGTTCATCTGGTTCGGATGACTTATATACTCTTGTGTTGTTCAGCGTTTTGAGGACCTTCACCCTTGTAACTGTAATTGCACTTACATGTCTTCATTCGGACCCTTCAACGTCTGACCCACTGTTCGGGTCTTCCACAGTGAATCCTGATGCGAAATACTCATATTGTTCATCTGCCATCAACTTGTCCTCCAGCATTATTTCTTCGGTTACATTTTCTTGCTTTCTATATGCACTCTCATCTCACTTTTATTTTTTGTTTCATTCTTGAAGAAACCTTTGTTTTTATCCACTTTGATACTGTTTGCTAGCTTTCGCTCATATATTATCTTTTTCCCTCCTAATGACACTTTTAGTTTTTCTCTATGGATTTGGAAGCTTCCTAATCCTCTGTCTTGCTACTAATTTTTGCTTAGTTGTATACCCGCTCTTTTGCTTTTACATTAGCTTTGACTCCCTTTGTTAGCCACGGTTGCACTACCTTTTCATTTGCCTATTTCTTCATTTTTGGATACAGCTATCGGACACCTTTCTCATTTTACCCAGAAATTCACGCCCTTCCTGCTCTGTTGTCCTCTCTTGCAGCCTGTCCTTCCAAATCCTGCATTCTGAATTCGTTGACCAACTCCCCACTCACACCACTGAAATTTTCTTTACTGTGCTGAAATACTGCTTCATCAGACTTTACTTTCTCACTGGCAAATTTCGAGTTGAAATCAATCATATTTGGATCACTGCATTAAAATTATTCTTTTATCCTAAGGTCACTAATTATCTCCAGTTTATTTCACAACACCCAATCCTGTACAACTGATCGCTTTGTAGGGTGATGGACAATCTGCTCTAAAATGTCGTTTCATAGGCACTCAACAAACTCACTCTCTTGAGCTCCATATCTAACCTGACTTTCCCAATCAGCCTGCATGTTGACATCTCCCATGACTAACATAACATTACCCTTTGAGACGCCTTTTCTATTTCCTCTTGTGATCTGTGCTCCGCATTCTACATACTGTCGGGAGGCTTGTGCATAGCTGGCAGCAGGGTTCCTTAACACTTGCAATTTCTTAACTCAACCCAGAAGGATCCGGCACCTCTCACAAACTCTGGGTTTATTAGAGCAGGGTTTCTCAACCCTTTTTGCACCGCGGACCGGTTTAATTTTGACCATAGTCTTCCGGACTGGCCGACTGGGGGTGGGGGAGCATGTGTTAATCACAACCGGAATATAGGTGATAAGTCAACTGTAAGTCAATTATCAGTGGCGGATACACTCAATTTCGCTTCCAAAAGCGTTTATTTGGCGAATTTAATATCAAACACACAGCGCATATTTTCCTCGCATGAATATAGTGATAAGTCAATTATAAGGGGGTTCCTTATCTCCAGTCTCTTCCGCAATTTAGTTTTCATTGCATTCATTGCAGAGATCTGCGCTTCACAGAGATATGATGTTGGAAATGGAAACAACGTTTGCACTGCTTTCGTGGCTTTCTCAGGATACTCATCCTATATTTTGATCCAGAAAGCCGGAACAGACGTTATGTCAAACATACTTTTCAGCCCACTGTCCTTTGCAAACTCCAGGAGTTCATCTTCTACCTGCACTAACAGAGATGATTCACCGGGGACATTCACAAATGGGTCACGGACCCATTCCTTTGCACATCTTGGGTCATTTGCAGTTGGGAAATAACGGTCAAATTCTGTCGACGGCGAAGATAAATGTTCGTGCACCTGCTGTGAGCCTCAGTCTCTCCCAAATTCCCAGCTAATGTTGGGGACATGTCAAATATGCCCCTGTCCACTCGCCGACCCCACAGTTCCAGTTTGGTTATGAAAGCTGACACTTTATCTGACAACTTGAAGACAGCTGTCTTTCTCCCCTGAAGTGGGAAATTGAGTTCATTGAGCAGGTTGAAGATGTCACAGACATAAACGAGTTTTGCTACCAACTCCTCGTCACTGATGTGTGCTGCCAGTGATGACTTTTTTTTTCTCGAAATAAATCTCTGTAGCTGCCCTCTTATCTCGAAAACCATAGCCAGGGCTCTGCCCCTTGATAGCCAGCTGACTTCAGTGTGTAAGAGAAAGCGTTTGTGCTCTGTATCCATTTCATCGCAAAGATGCTCAAACAGACGTCAGTTAGAGCTTTTGCTTTGATGTGATTGATAACTTCAACAAAGTCACTCAATTATCTGTTAAGGTCAGGTGACACATTTTTTGGCTAACCAGCATTTCCCTGTGTGTGACACAGTGTGTAGACTGTCATTCGGGAGCAACCTCTTTGACTCGGGTAGTGAAACCAGACTCGTTAAGCCGTCACAACTGCTGTGCTTCGATGTCCTCCGCTATGTCATCGATTCGTCTTGAGATCGTGGTAGCTGAAAGAGAAACCTGTGCCATCTTGTTAGCTGCAGCTTCTCCCAACTGTTCACGGCACAAGTCTTTGGCAGCAAGCAGAATCAATTCCTCTCCAACAGTGATTGGCTTCTTAGCCTTATCAATACAGCTGGCCACTAAGTTCGACGCTCTCAGAGCAGCAGCACTTGTGGAGGTGTTGGCTCTCAGCACTTGCTTCTGTTCCGCATGCTCACGTTTCTTCCGCTTAAGAAACAATCAACGGCTTTGTCTTTAAGTGCAGTGTGCTTGAACTCAAGGTTCCGAAGCAGTTTTGAGGACTTCATTGCCTCATCAGACTGCTTGTCTGCACATATCACACACAGGGGGATTGGAGCGTGAGAGTCCGCGGTCGAAATAAAGCCATATTTTATGTACGACTCGGTGCATTTTCTGTTGAAGGAAACTTTTCTTTTATTTTTGCATTCTCGGCTTCAGCTGTCTCTGCGTTATCATCATCGTTAGGCCATTCATGTCTCCTGCCTTCTCTTTCAAAGAAACTCTCAAGCGACGTTTGTTTTTTACTCATCGAGTGGTTGCAGGTTAATAACCGACTGATGTCCTCGCGTGAGTAATGACCTCGCGTGCGTTCAAGCTCAATAGTGAGTGTGTCAGGGAATGAGGAAAAGTGCAGGTGACTCATATCGTTTCATATCGCCAAATCATATCGTTTCCCTGTGTCCCGGTAGCACATGCTTTGCAGCCCGGTACCGGTAGCGGACCGATGGCTGGGGACCACTGATTTAAGGCAGAGATAAATACGTTGTTCATTAGCCTGGACGTCAAAGGGTAGGGATAGAAGGCAGAGCAATCGCGATGACTGGAAGAATTGGATCCCCCCATGATCGAATTGCAGAGCGGTTACGATGGGCCGAATGACATACTTCGTTCCCTATGGCTTTTGGTCTTTCGGTTTCCGGAAGAAGTGAGACACGTAGGAACGTCAAGACATACCTTCAGACATCTTCAGTGTTCGAACTGAAGTAGGGTTCCTGGAGAAATCAGGGGGCAGCATTTATCACGGCGACAAATAAAACATACCTCCGAAAACGACCGCCGTCACGTTTACTCGCTAACCCTATATCCTACACTTTCAAAACTGCCAGCTTAATTTCTTGTCTCACCCTGCTTACTCACACAGACTGGGCAGTTGGTTTAGGCTTTGCTTAGAGAGTGACTTATCTATCGAGGTACAGTCAAAATATGCCTTGCATATCTTTACAGGTATCAGATCAATGCATTGTGCATTGAAGGTGTGAAAGCTGAGTCAACAACAGAATTGGGAATACAGTTAAGCAGCTCCAAAGAAAGTGTTGTGCAAGTTGACGAAATAGTGAATTTCGTTTGATTTAGTTTGTGAGGTCACGTGCTCAACTTCTCTTACAGAGGAACTATGCAGTTGTCTTTTAATGGATTTTAGAGGTTAACTCTGATGCTTCTGTATCTGTTGCCGGATTGGAGGGGAGAAATGAACGAAGGTCCAGAATGGGTAATATTTTAAAAGGACCTGGTGTTTCATTGATTCAGCAAAAGTGCAGGCACAATTCATGTTCTACCGGTAATGTGCTAGGTTGCGTCTATAGCACGGCCGAGTTTCTTGAGGTCACGGGCAGAATATTTGTCATTTAAGCCATGATGCGCCTGAAATTCATGCTTTCAATAGGGTTCATCAAAAATTAGTCCAGGTCAGTGGGGACATATAAATTTTATTTTGCCAACTGAGGTCTTGATGGCATTTTTGAGCTTCCTTGGACATGGCGCCTAAGTGCTGACCCTGAAAAAGTTATTGGTTATGTTCTCTCGCCCTCTCCCTTTATGAAGTCAATGACCCGTTCATTTCTTTTGCTGATACTGAGGATACTGTCTTCATAGCATCATCTCTGTCTCTTTTCCGCACCCCAACTTGTCGTTAATTGATGTTGTGCTGTTTACCACTGCTTTGCGAAATGAACCAAGATGCTTCAATGATACATCACCGAGGCTCTTGTGTTGGACTCTGCATTGTATCTTTCTGCCATGCAGCACGGACCATTAAAAGGGAATAATCGACACGGAATTACTGTCGCTAGCTGGTGCACAGAGCGCTGACTAGAGAGCGCATCAAGAATGGACGCAAAGAGGAAGAAGGGTCACTCGTTCACCTTAACCTGGCAGCTCTCAGGATCGCAGGCGTCTAGGCCTAAATTCAGTTTTTAGGTACAAACAAGAACTTAAAAGATTTTCGAGACATCTTAATATCCATTTCCCCTTGTTGTCTACAATACACGGTCACGACTTTGAACTCTCCGTAAGATTTCCTTCATGGTACACGGTGAACAGGACTTACAGGGTCTTTACATTCTGAGAAAGGAGCCATTAAGATGTGAGGCCGAAGGCAACTGCAGAAAATAAATTCTGAATTGAGTCTGTTGCCATGGATAGGAGATTGGCTCACTTATAGAAAAACATTAGGGAGTAAATATTTGGTATGCTATTGACAAGGAATTTCTGGCGGGATGCTGATTGATTGAAAGGCATTTCGTCAATGACTTAAAAAACTATCGATAAGATAAATAGCAGGACCAGTAGAAAGTCATGACATGGTGGATGACTCAGTAATACGCTGTTTAGTATAGGGTGACATGGTGTGAGAAGGGAGAGAGCAGAGGCAAGGGAGGAGAGAATGAATTCCTGAAGCTAACAAAAGAGGTAGATAAATAGAGAACGATGTTCGGAACGAGAGCTAAGGAGAGAGAGAAAGAGGTGGGGAGAGAGCAAGAGAGTGAGAAAGAGAAACAGAGAGAGAAAGAACGAAAAGAAAGAAAGATAGATAGATGGAGAGAGATAGGGAGTGGAGAGAGAGAAGGGAAAAGAGAGAGAGATGTGGAGAAAGATTTATAGTGTGTGGGGGAAATGCAGAGGGCGGAAATCAACGAAATCCGGTTATTTTTCGTGTTCATAGAGCCTCGGCTCCGTTTCATCTACCAATCGTTGAGCAGGGCACTGAGAAATCTCTTTTTGATACGGTTTTACTCCCTAACATCTGCCATAGTGATAATTTCTTGGACGTTATCTGCCGTCCAATCGAGGCGGAAGCCAGAAGCATGTGCTCCCTTTGTTTCGTATTCATTACATTCGTCATCCTGACAGGTAGGACGCTGCACATATGGCCACAGAGTGCCAGGTGAGTTCAGTGCAAGTTTGGGATATTAGTGCATTTTGTCCTTTAATGCAGGAACGAGAGAGAAAGGTTCAGTGATCTAGCATGCTACCAAATTAACGGCTGACGAAAGTCAGCTCATAATACTAAACTGAAATTACGCAAGAGCTAATGCAAATATTTTTGTAACATTCAGCATCACGGAATATATCGAAAAATAAATGCTGAAGGTAGATGGCTCAGGAGCACTGGAGCAACATCCAGAATGTTCGGCGAGATTTTTAGCTGATATACACAGAGGCAGAGTCAGCTCATTTATGTATATTTGGAGTTCTTGCCCAGACTCTGGTGTATACCACTGTGCAATGCACCCTACAGAATTGCTGGGACACAGCGGGTCCGGACGTGTGATCACTAGAGGGCGCCTTAGTTGGGCGACTGGAACTGCCGCACGTACAAAGCATAAGGATCACGTGGTCGACTTAAAATGCTGCATTCAGCAGCAAAATGCGCCAAACATTGAGGAACACTTCTTGAATTCAGCTCTACCTCCGGTTACTGTTGCATTTTTCCGAAACATTTTTTACTATATCTCAGTGTCCATAACAATATTGTGTTTCTGTTGCCTATAACAATATTGTGTGGTTAACATTTGGCTGGACATAATTTTTGACGAGATTGCGCGATTTACAGTAAAGATGAGTGCAACCTGTAGATACTGAGGGTGCATTTGACTAGACAGCATCGGCTAAGCTGTCATGTAAATCCTTCTGATGAAGATAAATTTCAGATGGACTCTATTAACATCAGCTTCTTAAAAGTAGAGAACAATTGATTTTTTTTTTTCACATTGACAATGAATACCGGAATACCGGTTGAACTGGCAGCTTATTAACGGATATGCCCACAGCGCTAGGGAGCGAGATGAGAGAGAGAGAGAGAGAGAGAGAGAGAGAGAGATGGATGGACAGCGTGGGTATAGGGAGACAAATAAAGGACTAGATTGGACTACAGAGACAGACACAGCGTGCCGCGGGGACGGAATTTTAAGAGAGTCACGAAGGACGGACCAAGGACGGCGATCCATTGCTAGAAATGAACTGTCATTTAAAGTACAACGAAGGACGGAAGTTGAGATCGACAAATACATTTGAATTAGAGTAAATTATTGCGAAACCGACAGAGTCATATTTCCATTCAGATCGCTGGCTAAATAGGCTCAGTTCTGCCTTTCCCGGTTCAGCTCCCATTTAGCAGAGCAAATTACGGATGTCACGGTCCCGTCCGTGAAGTGCGCATTCCGGTCCACGGTCCAGTCCGTGTCTTTGGTGCTCTGGTTATTTCGTTTTCCCCTGGTTCCACCGGGGGCCTTAACTGAGGCATCTTATTCTCGTCTCGGGCTGCCAACATAAATAGCTCTGTGTTCCAGTGGTAGTGGCTGGACCGTTCCCTTCAGAACCCCATGAGTTACCTCTTCTGTAAGCTCGTCTGAAACTTTGTCAGCTACCATCGTCAGTGACTTCGTCAATGACCTCGTCTGCAACCGCGTCTGTGACTTTGTCAGAATCCCCTTCAAGTTAACCCTCCGGAGTGAGACTGAAGCTTTGTCTCGTCAATATAAGGAACAGTCTATTGTTGTGTGGTCTTGTCTCTTCGTGTCTTCACATTCGCTAAGGAGGTCCAGCTCTTTGCCGCTACCTTGAGTCGAGATCTGTCTCTTCGTGTTCAGTGTTCCGTTTCTAAGAGGAGTCCCGGCCCCATATCCTGTATCCAAGGAGGGGTCCCGGCTCTGTGTTTCGTTTTACAGTCCAGTCCAAGTCAAGACTTCGTGTTCCAGTCCAGTCCAGGTCAAGGATTCGTTTTCTCGTCCAGGCGAAATCAATGCTTCATGTTCCAGTCTAGTCTATGTCAAGGCCTCGTGTTTCAGGTCCCAGTCGAGTGTCAATTCCGATCCAAGTCCCAGTCGAATTGAAGTCCGATCCAAGTCCTCCTCCCGAGTGCTAGCCAAGATCCTAGACCGAGTCCTAGTCCAGGCCCGAGTTCCTGGTCTTAGTCAAGACCCAGGTACCGAGTCCCTGTCCAGACTCTGGTTCCGGAGTTCTGAGTTCCTACTCCAGGGTCCTTGTTCCAATTTCCACATCCGGGTCCTGTGCTCCAAGTTCAAGTCCAATCCCAGGCCCTGAGTCCTAGTCTAGTCCAGGGCCTGGGTCCGAGTCGAGCTACGCTTTTTCCCGTTTGCGCTTTGATCTTTCCTGGATTACCCTCTAATCAATCCTTGCTTCCCGACTTCCCTTGCATTCTTGATAATCTTAGTCCAGTTCCTAGTATTTCGGTCTGTGTCTTGCATTTGGGTCGGCTCCTTAAACGCCCCCTTGCAACAACGGAGGTTTTTCACGAGGTGAAGGATGTAGCGTAGCTGACATAATTTTCGCCAGTCTGTGGTATTAGCTTCTTGAATGTAATCTGGTTCAGATCTCGCCTGAAAGAAGTCTGCATGTGCTTCCAGATCCATACCGATTATATGGGTTATGCTGCCCGGCGTACCTTTGCACAAATAGTCAGCTGGTGTCTCGCATATGCAATGGGGGCATTGAATGCTCAGTCATTTTGTCCTTCTTTTCAGAATCGTCTGGGAAAGATTTATCTCTCTTCATCGCCGATTAAAAGGGGACGAATCGTAATGTTGAAATTCAGTTACACATCCGCAAGTGCATTTATATTCCACGGGACATTTCAGTTTCTGTGAGCAAGGACGTTTCTTTTTGGAACGACGGAAGGTAAGGGGTCACTTATAGCTGTGTATGATATGATAAGGGGCATAAATAAAGTGGACAACTAGCGCTTTGACCGAAGGATGGAAATGGCTCATACGAGAGGGTGATATCTTGAGGCGAATGGAAGACATTACAAGGGAGATACCAGATGTGAGTTTCTTTTTTACGAAGAAAGTGGTGGCTACACAGAAAGTGCTGTCAGGAGTCTATCGGCGTAGATAAGAAATTGGCACCCTCGCAGCAAACAAAGATTAGGAAATATCTAGATCAACTATTGATGACCTTTGAATAAGTCGTTCAATGCAGGAAGATTGAAACATATTGACTTAAGGGCCTACTGTAGGATATATCTTCAAATAATTAACCAACAAAACAAATACAATAAAGGAATCAACTACTTCCAGCGGGATATTGTCAATTTTGAAGAAGCAAACTCCCGAAAACTCTTAATTATGTTCGATTACATATTGATACGTATGTGAATATGATGGGATTAAGCAGAGAGAGAGAGAGAAAGAGAGAGAGAGAGAGAGAGAGCGAGAGAGAGAGAGAGAGAGAGAGAGAGAGAGAGAGAGAGAGAGAGAGAGAGAGAGAGAGACAAAGAGAGAGACAGAGAGAGAAAGAGAGAGAGGGCGTGAGAGAGGGAGAGAGGGATGAATATCGGACATTGTAAGAGCGGAGAAACAGGCAGACTGACGAATGGATACAAAGCAGCTCTGATTGGTGCTCAAGAAGGCTCTGTTATTTCTGTCAGCCAATCATTTAACCAGAGAAACACCTCCGGTTTTACACAAGATGAAATGTATCGCTGAACCAATCTACTACCACAATATCTGTTGTGCTAATAAAGCCCTGGAAGGAATCTGCCGATCGATTCAGCCAGAAGTTAGACATCATGATTTCCCTCTGTTCATTGCTGATTGCATTGGCTGTGCTGCCTGGTGAGTCTCAGCGAAGCTGGCTAGCGAGTTTGCCCGGCATTCTATACAAGCCAGCGTTGTTGATATATTCTGTCCTTTCTTGCAGGAACGAGTGGGAAAGATTCAGTGACGCAGGATCCTCCCGATGTAACGACTGAGGAAGGACAGAACATAACGCTGAACTGTAGTTACACCTATAGTGATGCATATATCTTTTGGTACATTCAACATACTGCAAGACCTCCAAATTATTTGCTGAAGCTATATAGCACAGCAAGAACGCAGCGGTATTCAGAGAGGATTACTGCTACTTTACAGAAAGGCAGCAAGACGTCTCAATTGAATATCCGTGAAGCTCTTGTGTCGGACTCTGCCATGTATCTCTGTGCAATGAGCACCACACTGTTATATGGGGACGGCGGGTCCGTGCAAAAACTGCTTCTGTATATTGCAAAAAGCTCTCACTGGAGGGCGCCTTTTTCTGAGGAATCTGCAGAGGGCGCACCCAGAAATCAGTCACAGTCACGTGCCCTACGGAAGAGCGCTGCTATCAGCAGCAGAAGGTGCCGAAGGTAAAGGTGCAGTTCCTGATTACAAAGCGGACACAAACTGAGCTGTATAACTTTCTGGGATACCAGAATTTGCAATCATCCACCATCTTTTGCTGCAACGACATAACACGATGGACAGCCTTGTCTGACATCGTCTTTGTTCAAGTATCTGCAGTGTGAAAGAACGATGATGGTTTGGAACTGAAAAATAGTTAAATGGAACAATGGCTGAATAAAGGAAAACAGAGGGTGTGAACATTGGTCGCTTTCAAATTGACAAATACTTGCAAGTGACATGCTACTGAAATTAAGGATGTTGCAGCAGCTACATTGTATTGATATTGTATTTATGCGGAGTACTTAGATAATTCGGCAGAATTGCGAATGCTTATCGTGTTGGAGAAAGCAGATACTATTTTGGTCGTTGCATTCTCAAGCTGTGAGAAAAAGGTTCAATGTTTGAATTAAATTTATGATTAAAGTACATATACGTGACCGCATACTACCCCGAGATTCATATTTTTGAAGGCATTTTCAGTATAAAAGCGAGCGAAGAAAGAGAGAGGGAATGGGATCACAACAGATTGATTGCTAGTATAATCTAGTTTCCCAATCGGATTTAACGGATCCGATGTTATCACCACGTGTAGTATTTTGCTACATATCTAAATTGAAAACGGAATTTGTTAATTATTGTCGCATCATTGCATTGATTCTTTTTATACAGATGAATTCACTACACATATTATCGAGGTAGTACAAAGTAAATCAATAAAAGAATACAGAAATAAACTGTAGCAGACGTATAAAAATGCAGCGCAGGCAGGACATAAAGAGCAAGGTCATACCAAGATTACGATTCAATTTCATCCTACAGTTTAATACCCTTGAATGTGGTAATAGTCTATTGTTGTTTCATTGGAGCTTGTTTTGTGAACTCTGTGTTTTCCCACCGATGGAAGAGACAAACAGTGAGAACGTCCGGTTACTGTCGAAAGAACACAAACTGATATCATCTATTTCCAAAGGTACATCTCGACTTTTTGAAAACCTCTTTTTAATTATATGTATAGTGTATCGAATAATTCCATCACGACACCTTCAGTTCCGAAATAGCGTAGCTGACTCGACAAGCTAAATGGCCTACTTCGGTTCCAATATCTTATGGTCTTATTGTCAACTGATTTATCTGTCCAATTTCCCAAATTTCTCTTAACATGTACATTCACTGACCCTCCGATCACGAGCACATGCTACCAAGAGCGTCTTCTTTTTTTGGGTAGTGGAAAATATAGCAACTCGGGAATTGTGGAAACTGAAAACCTAAGTCGAACCGAATCCCTGGGACATGATACCAGATAATGCCAGGGTGTCATGATAGGTTCTCTGCAGTCCACCACCACCATCGCCGCCACTTTCCGGCTCAACCCATTTTCTATGAACTAATCAAGGACAGCCTGATATATTCTTTCACTTTGCAGACGCTCACAGTTACATCAAACTGGTTTATGCATATTATATATTTGCTGTCGTCAGTTGTACCAGGGTACAGCGAAACGAATACCCAGCTTGCTTCAATTGCTCTGCTTAAAATCAAAGAGGTACAAAATACACAACCTGAAATTTACACTCTCCACAGACATCCGTAAAACAGAATAAAAACACAAAGGATCAATATCTGAAAAAAGATAAAATCCTAAAAGTCCCCTGCCACATCCCTCGAACAATCAGCGATAAGCAGCATTAACCTGACCAGCATCTACATCTCTCACTTATTCTAGCATAACGCATCAGAATGCCCACCACCAACCACCATCGAAACAACCACAAACACAAAGAGGGGTTTGGTCTACAGTACAACAAAAGCTAGCTGTTTACTGCAACATTTCATCGTTTCACAAGCATTCTCTCTCTCTCACTAATAAATGAGAGACTGATATGACTCGTTCAAAAGCGAGAGAAGAGTCAGCAGTCACTATTTCGATGTTACAGTCAATATTAAGTATTCTTTTCATACCGATATCCCTAACAGGGAATCGGCAGTAATCTCTCCCATTGGCATCGAGAGAGAGAGAGAGAGAGAGAGAGAGAGAGAGAGAGAGAGAGAACGATAAAGAGAGTGGGGAGAGGGAGAGAGGGAGATTGAGAGAGATGGGTGGGGGTGGTGTGCTTTGTATCTGTACTCGGCACAATGACAATAAAGTTGAATCTAACCTAATCTAATCTAATCTCGGTTTTAGACGGATTGCATTGATTGCGTTGCCTGGTGAGTGTCTGCGAAGGTGGACAGCGAATTGCTCCGGCGTTCAATACAAGTCAGCTATGTTGATGCATTGTGTCCTTTATTTTAGGAACGAGTGGTAAAGATTCAGTGACGCCAGATCCTCCCGACTGATCGGCTGAGAGAGGATAGACAATAACACTCACATTTGATTACAGTTACGCTGATGCAGATACATTTTGGTACATTCAACTTTGTGGAGAAACTCCAAATAATTTGCTGAAATAAATTGTAGCACAGCAGTAATGGAGCGGAATCCAGATTGCCCAGTGAGATTTATCACTAGTTTGCATATAGGCAGCCGACGGCTCAATTGCATAGCCTTCGAGTTGTTCTGTTGAATTCTCGCATCTGTGTAAAACTTGTCATGGGAATGCTTTCTACGGTGCATCTATAAAAAATAGTGAGGGTTTCAGGGGACAGGCCTAATTTCCTTAGCTTTCTCAGGAAGTAAAGGCCTTTTGGCGGTGGACTCTGCTTAGTTGGACCAAGTCGGGTCATTTGTGATATTGACCCTGTTACGTACCCCGTAACTGGGTTGCCAAACCAGCAGAAATGGATCACTCAGTTGGAGTCTGGATTACTAGATCTAAGAAAGTTTTATTAAAGAAACAAGCAACACAATAATTGAAAGGATAATAAATGCAACAGTTCAGCAATGATAAACACTCAAGTTTGTGAAACACTTCTTAAATTTAGCTTTACCTAGGGATATAGTGGCATTTATCCGGAACACTTCCACTACAATTCGGTGACCATGTCGCTCTTTCTTGCCTATAACAATACCTTGTGGCTATTTTATTTTTTGTTAGACATCATTTTTCACTACTTTGACGGATTAGCAGTGACACTGAGTGCAACCTGGAGATACTGAGGGTGTATATGACCAGACAGCATCCTATTAGCTATAACACTAAATGCTTAGATGAAGATAATTTTCAGGTGGCGTCATTTAACATTAGCTTCCTCAAAGAGGAGTTAAATGGATGTTTATCTTTCGGATTTAAAATGAATCCCGAGTGGACTGGAATTGGATTAAACTATGTCCCCACAACTAGTTAAAATCTACATTGATGATTTAGAATCAGTGGAGATTGGAATATACAGGTAGTCAGAGGACGATTGAGTGACACAAGGACGGAAATATAGGAGAAAGAAGGAACGAAGAGATGAGGGTTGAAATCGACAAGTAGAACAGAAATATAGAACTAAACAGAGTGTAGTAGTTCCAGTCAGATCGGTGGCTAAACAGGCTGTGCCTTCCCCGGTTCAATTCCCATTTAGCAGAGCAATGTTCGCAGGTTTTACACAAAATGAAGGGTGCAGCGTAACTGATAGCATTCTTTCAAATTTGTGGTATTAGCTTCTTGTATGTAATCTGGATTTAGATCGCGCGTGAAAGGGGACACCATGTGCTTCCTTGATTCTTTCTGATTATATGGACTGTGTTGCCCGGTGAATCATTGGGCGAATATACAGTGGGTGTCTTGCAGGTGCAGCAGGAGCAATGGATGTTCAGTCATTTTGTCCTTCTTTTGTAGAATTGTTTGGGAAGGATTAAGCTCTCTGCATTGACGACTAAAGGAGGACGAATGCTGAAGTTCAGTTGCACACCGCAAGCGCATGGATATTTCCCGGGACATCTCAGTTTCTGAGAACAAGTGCCTTTTTTTTTTGAAAAGACGGAAGATGAGGGGTTAGGTAATTACTATGTGGTTGGTTGTTCGTCCATCGTTGACGTCGATGAGGACCTCGACACCATTATGATGGTGTCAAGACTCGCGCGTGATCTGGATTTAAGTGAGGGAGAGTGGCGCAGCGTCAGCCTCACTCTTTCTTCCCAATTCCCATCTCGATCCAGTGGCAAGACAGAGTCTAGACGGCTGGAGATGGGACTAGGCGCAGTGGATGACCAGGATGCCTTCTGTGTCTTGTCCTGCTGTACACGTTCCACGACGCTTGCAGAGACCGCCTTCTTGACCGTTGGACCTTTCATTGGTCTCGTCCGCTCAATCCGCCAGAGTCTGTCTTCACATGCTGGGATAGACAACTCCCTATCTCACCGAGGGTTTGAGACCCGTCGGCTACCTTCACCTGGATTAGCCGGCTTGTCGAAGCCGTTGCTCGGGGTGTGGCCGCATGCAAACAGCTACTGGGAGCCACAGGTGAGAGCTGAGTGCCAGGTGGGGACCAAAGGTGGACTAACCGCCCTGAAAAGGCGGCGACATTTTCCCCCACCAGAGGTGCTACCTCTCCCTGACACCCCATACACCCCTATGTATCTATAATATGACAAGAGGCAAGATAGAATGGGCAACCTAATGGTGGAAATAGGTTATGCGAGAGGCAGATATTTTAAGGCGATGGGAAAAATTACAAGGGGACTGACAGATGTGAGTTTATTTTATTTTTTTTTTTAACGAAAGGAGTGGTGGCTGCATAAAGGGTGATGTCAGGAGTCTATTGGCGTGGATAGGAGATTGGCTCCCTAACAGCCAACAAAGATTAGGGAACAACCAGATGAACACTTGCTGGCATTGAATAACTAGTTCAATGCCGGAAGACTGATAAATGTTGATCTAAGTGACAATTGTGGGATATATCTCCAAATTACTGACTAAATAAACGAATGAATAAATAAATACTTCCAGCGTAATATTGACGGAGACGACGAAATGACCAGGTGAACTTCATATTTGATTTGGATTACACATCGATAAGTATGTGAATATGCTGTGATTATGCAGAGAACAGGGGGCAGAGGCATTTGGGCACACTGAGAAAGAGAGAGTGTGAGACAGAGAGAAAGAGAGACAGAGAGACGGGATAGGGCGGGGGGTGGACGCGGGGCCTTGACTGAGCGGAAAAAAAAAATCCAGAATGACGAATGGAAACAAAGCGGATTCTGACTGACGCTCAGAAAGGCACGGTTCTTAGTTTTCGCGAATTCTTTAACCAGGGAAACGTTCCCGCTGTCACACATAGTAAAACCGCTTCAACGATGCCACACAACAGTAACTGCTAAGTGATATTTGCGACCTGGAAGGAGTCTGCCGGTCAATCCGACAAGAAATTAGACACCATAATTTCCCTCTGTTCATTCGTGTTTGCATTGGCTGTGCTGCCTGGTGGGTCTTTGCGAAGGTGGCCGGCGAATTTCTCCGGCGTTCAATACATGACAGCGATGTTGATGTATTCTGCCCTTTATTGCAGGGACGAGTAGTTCAATGACTCAAAGACGCAGGATCCTCCCGACGTAACGGCTGAAAAAGGACAGACCATAACACTGAACTGTAATTATACCAACGATGATGTAGATATCATTGGGTGGATTCAGCTTTGTGGAAAACCTCCAAGTTATTTGCTGACGGTGTATAGCACAGGAAGAATGGAGCGGCATCCAGATTGCTGAGTCAGATTCACCGCTAGTCTGCATGAAGTCAGCAAGACAGCTCAATTGTAGATCGTTTAAGCTCATGTTTCAGACTTCAGCATGTATCTTTGTGCAATGAGTATCATATAGTTGAATGCAGATGGCGGGTCCGGATGAAAAACTGGCCCTGAATAATGCAAAATTTTCTCAGTGGAGGGCGTCGTTTCGCCCAGAAAGTGGGAGGGGCGCACCCGAAAATCAGCCACGGCTTCCTGCCTTACTTCAGAGCGCTGCAATCAGCAGCACAGGGCGCCGCAGATAAAGGAACTGTTCCTGATTACAACGCGCACCTCAACTGGGACTTTACATAGCGCAGCCGATAACAGCTGGCGAGAGAATGTGGGTTCGCTTAAAGTACACCTGTAGATGCATGTAAGACTAGGAAGTAGGCGTCCACTGTTGAATTGCTTTGGCAGTAGTGAACAGCAGTGGGTCGAGTTTGGCTGGATAGCTGGAGTTAATCTGTGCCATGATCACGTAATGATGATGGATTCAGAGATTCAGATTCACTGGCCGGTGGTCAATAAGGCATGTTACTTTATTTTTTTCTGAGGTACAAACTTAATAGTGATCTTCTAAGTCAGCTAGAAGCCTCGTATTGAAGTGGGACGAGGTGATAATGTTCAGCATGTAGCCCCGCGAACTGAGTTGTTCAACAACTACTAACCACAGTGCCTTAGACACCACCCAGTCCTGGTACTTTCCACGGATTCACTCTCCTGATGATGGAACTTACATCCACGGCGCTGACTGTGGCTTCAGGTGCATTGGAAGATCTCTGTGCAGCTGCTCTCTTCTGTTCAAAACGCATATAGAATACTTCAAACTGATTTGGAAAGGCTGTGCTCTTCCACGTTGACTTCAACGAGTTGCATTTTACGATAAATTGAGCTAAGGAGGGCCGTAATCACGTTCACCCTCTCACCCTGGATCAGCAATGGCCATCCTGATAAATATAAAATATATGAGATTTATTTTTTTTTTGCGCTGATGTCCTTTGACATTTTCAGTAAATCGTGCTGATGTAAAGCCTGAACGTCCTCTCCCCTCAGACCATTTTAGACTAGCCGAATATTTCAAGTCATGTGACCCTATTTCTCTTTTTGTCAACACTGATTAGATTTCAAAGGCTTCAAAGGCACAATTAATTTGAGAGAAATATACACCACATACATCCTAAAATATATTTTCTTCGCAATCTTCCAGGGAAAAACAGAGGAGTTCCTCCAAAGAATTAGCGACACTTAAATGTTAGAACCCTAAAGTCGAGCCCCAGTTCCTCCGTCCAACGCGTAAACAGCAGCAAATCAACAATCCTCACTCCCCCACCAGCAAAAAAAAAGCATCGGACCCACCACCGTGCACTTAAGCGAGCAACAAAGCATCAGCAGAGACACAGACTTCCACTACACGATAGACTATTTGCTCACCCGATATTCGACATACTACAGGTCTCTCTCTCCCTTATAACGGAGAAAGAGGTGTCTCGGTTTCACATTCAGAGGGGAGACATAGCAAACATCGGCGATTTGCGATGGCAAAAGTCCATTTTCCGGGCTGTGCCCAAATAAAGAGGGTCTAGGGGCACACAGCCAGCAGCCAGCTCGCTGCTTTCGTTCTTCCGTGCACTGGACATACCGGATTTCTGCAGAGACACCGACCTTCGCACCGCCCGTCTCCAGAGCCCCTAATCTCTTAGTCCGCATCCTTGATATCATTAACGACCAGTCGTGGAACCCCGGGAGCGAGCCCCATTTCTGCAAAGAACTGAAGTCAGCATGTAACTCCGGTTTAGGCTCTTCAAAAGAACCCTGAAAGGGGGAAAAAAAAGAGATATTCAAGATGGAAATAGAGCTGTTTCCGAAGTTGCAAGCAAAGGAGTCGCCGTTAGGCGTCATTTCAGATTTAAACGGCAATCTTTCCATTAAAAAAAAAGTCACCGATAAACAGAAGCAGAAATTACTTCAATAGACCAGGGTGGGATTGGACCCCCGCAAGTAGAGGCAATGGAAATTTAGTCCATCTTGAACACTCGGCCATGTCACTCATTTGTCTTGGAGCCTCAATAACTCAATGTTTCGGCGACTCCAACGGAGCAGGGAGCATGAGAGGAAGATCACAATCGGTAGAGAGGCAACGACAAAAATAAACACTTGTGGAAAGGTAGGCATGTCGGGTGTAGAGAGACTCTAGGGCAGCGATATTTATCAGATTCCCTGATGACTTCGATGATTGATCGAATGGAAAATTAATAGCGAGGAAAAGAACTAAAACGGATGCCGATTTCTGCCTAAATAAGCCCGATTCCGCTTTTTCATCTAGCACTTTAGCAGGAAAACGCCCCAAGTCTTACCCACGGAGATCGATGTCGCTGATCTATTCTCACCCTACAAATTCGTTTATGATCTATCACCTGTGCTATGCGTCCCCTCCGTTCCTTACTAATTACATTATCTGTTCTGCATGGTGAGAATCTGTGATGGACAATCAGTGCCCCATGGTTGTATTACAAACCAGGGATGCTCATACATGTGTTCTTTCTTGCAGAAGCGAGAGGGAAGATTTAGTGAAACAGGACCTTCCTGAATTAACGCTCGAAGAAGAGCTGACCATAACACTGAAGTTTACTTATACTAACGATTTCCATATCTGTCAATTAAAAGTAGCTACTTGGAACTAGACTGCTTTTCGACAGAGTCAGAAGCACGACGCCATGCGCAACTCCTTTGTTCGTTATAGTTTGCACTGGCGTTTTGCCCAGCGAGTGTCGGAAAGTGGCGTCAAACTGATTTCTAGTAAGATTAGTGCAAGCCAGGGACCTTCCAACATTTTATCTTGTATTGAGTGAAAATAAATACAGTGATGTAGGTTTCTATTCAATTAAAGTTTGAGAAAGAGAGAACACAACAGTAACTCTGGCGTAACTACTTTTAGTACAGTCAGCATTACGGGAAACCTCTAAAATAATTTCTGGAAAATTTCGAGCGCCCTCCATAATGTCCGGTTACTGTTAACGCCAAGAATATCTTGGAGCTCTTTGTTGCCGTGCACCATGTTCCTCTGTGTTATGAGGAACCATGCTAAAGCAGGGAAACCTCGGGTACTGACAAAAACAAAAATAAAACAGTTCTGGGTAATTCAATAAATGTCAGCGGAGGGCCTGTTTTGCCATTTAAGTGCAAGTGGCGGACACAGATATTAGTAAGGTTACATGGTCGAGTTAAAGAGGTGTCCCTCGGTCGCAAAACCTGTCAAGCTTGAGAACTATTCTTGCATTCAACTCAAATGAAAGAATTACATTGCATTTCTTGTATATCTACTGCAGTGGTCCCCAACCAACGGGCCGCGAACAGGTACGGGGCCGCAAAGCATGTGCTACCGGTCCGCGGGTAAAGGATATTATCTGGCGATATGAAACAATATGAGTCAGCTGTGCCTTTCCCCATTCCCTGTCACGTACACTATTGAACTTGAACGCACGCGAGGTCATTACTAACGCGAGGACATCAGTTGGTCATTAACCTGCAACTACTCGATAAGTAAAACCCAAACGTCGCTTGAGAGCTTCTTTGGAAGAGATGGAAGGAGACATAAAAGGCCTAACGATGATGATAACGCAGACACAACTGAGGCCGAGACTGCAAAAAAAAAAAGTAAAGAACGCAGCCTTCAACGGAAAATGCGACGAGTCGTACATAAAATATGGCTTTATTTCGACCGGTACTGCACGCCACAAGCCCTCTGTGTGTGATATGTGGAGACAGTCTCTCTAATGAGGCAATGAAGCGCTCAGAACTGCTTCGGAAACTTGAGTCCATGCACTCTGCACTAAAAGACAAAGCCGTTGAGTTTTTTGAGCGGAAGAAACGAGAGCAGCGGAACAGAAGCAACTGCTGGGAGCCACCACCTCCACAAATGCTGCTATTCTGAGAGCGTCGTACTTAGTGGCTAGCCGTATTGCTAAGGCTAAGAAGCCTTTCACTGTTGGTGAGGAATTAATTCTGCCTGCTGCAAAGACATCTGCCGCGAACTGTTGGGAGAAGCTGTAACTTACAAGATGGCACAGGTTTTTCTTTCAGCTACCACAGTTTCAAGGAGAATCGATGACATAGCGGAGGACTTCGAAGCACAGCTGTTGGAACGGCTTAATGAGTCTGGTTTCACTACCCGAGTCAAAGAGGTTGCTCCTGAATGACAGTCTACACACTGTGTCACACACAGGGAAATGCTCTCTGGCCGACAAATGTCACCTGACCTTAACAGCGTACTGAGTGACGTTGTTGAAGTTATCGGTCATATTAAAGCAAAAAACCCTGAACTCACGTCTGTTTGAGCAGCTTTGCGAGGGAATGGATGCAGAGCACAAACGCTTTCTCTTGCACACTGAAGTCAGGTGGCTGTCAAGGGAGAGAGCCCTGGCCAGAATTTTCGATATAAGAGGGCAGCTACAAAGATTTCTTTCGAGAAAAAAAAAGTCACCACTGGCAGCAAGCTTCAGTGACAAAGAGTTGACAACAAAACTCGCTTATCTGTGTGACATCTTCAATCTGCTCGATGAATTCAATTTGTCAATACAGGAGAGAATGACAACTGTCTTCAATTTGGCAGATAAAGTGTCTGCTTTCACAGCCAAACTGGAACTGTGCGGCGGTGAGTGGACAGGAGCATATTTGACATGTTCTCAGCATTAGCTGGGAATTTGGGAGTGACTGAGGCTCAGAGCCGGTGCGTGAAGGCCTATCTTCGGTGTCGACATAATTTGAGCGTTACTTCTAACCGCAAATGACCCAAGACATGCAAAGGAATGGGTCCGTGACCCATTTGTGAATGTCCCCGGTGCCTCATCTATGACAGTATGTGAAGAAGATCAACTCCTCGAGCTTGCAAATGACGAAGGACTGAAAAGTATGTTTGAAATAACATATCTTCGGGCATTCTGGATTAAAGTTAAGGCTGAACATCCTGAGATAGCCACGAAAACACTGAAAACGTTGCTTCCATTTCCAACATCATATCTCTGCGAAGCGGAGTTTTCTGCAATCAGTGAAATGAAAGCTAAATTGCGGAACAGACTAGACATAAGGAACCCTCTTACAATTGACTTAGCACTGTCTTCATGCGAGGAAAATATGCGCTGTGCGTTTAATATTAAATTAGTTAGATAAACCATTTTATAAACGGAATTCAGTGTATTATCCACTGATACGTGACTTATAGTTGATTTAGCACCTATATTCCGGATGTGATTAACAGCCCCACCGTCACCCGCCCCCCCCCCCACCCCCTCGTCGGCCAGTCCACAAGAATATTGTCAAGAGTAAACCGGTCCGCGGTGCAAAGTAGGTTGGGGAATCCCGATCTACGGTATCTAAATACCCTCTTTTGCATGGGATGCCATATCACGGTTGTCAGCTATATTCAACGTTGTTTTTTTGCCAGATTTTTAGGGATTCTGAGGAAACAACAGCGAGGTTATCGTCGAACTTGGAAATAGAAAACATTGAATTCTGTGCAACATCAAATGCTACAGATCAAGGCGAATGCTCATGTGGAAACTATTGACATTGATTCAATAAAGAAAATCAGAGAGTGGGTAAAAATCGGATTGGCTATGCATAACAAGTGGTATGCCACTGACAGATAAGATGTTGTCACAAATACTTATCATTTTATTGATTAATTACATAAGTTACACAACCTATGGATCTATAGTATTATAGTATGATACATACAGAGGATACAATTCTGGTAGATCTGTGATGAAGGAATAGGAGTGACAAGATAGGACAAAACAAGATTGTTTAATGTATCCAGAATAGTTATGTCAATGACAACGGCGTCCTTCCAATGTCTTGTTAATTATCGAAGTTAGAGTTGCATTTATAAAATAGTGAAATGTGCCAACACACTCTGAAATGTTGAATTGGTTCCGATCATACAGATCAATTCATTGCACTGTGTGATGAGATAGTATGCGATAGTATAAGACTTTTGAAACGCAGAAGAAAGTAACAAGCCACAATAACAAAACACTGCATGACAGCTAAGAGTAAGGCCAGAACAAGTGCATTGCGGGTTTACAGACTATCTCATCCTGCAGCCCATTACTCTGACGAACGGAGAGCGGAAACTATCCCTGTAAACAATGTCTTACCTGCACGACTGGAAAAGAGAACAGACGTAATGTTCAGTTTTCTGTCGAAGAAAGGATAACAGAATGAAAACATCCGTTTCGGTCTTCTTAGTATTTTACTAGTATCATTTTAATCTTGTGTTATGCATGAAACAATCCCATTGGTGACACTGCCCAAATTAGTTCACAATCCACATGAAATGTCTAAAAATTTAATCTCTAAAGTCGTTTCCAGGCAGGCTGAGTATTTCTAGTTATATCCAGTGATTGTTTCAGTAACACGTTGTTATTTGCACTTTTCACGAATTGTTTGATTTTCTGATTCAAACTTTCATTCATCGAAGTCTTAATAAAATCACACAGTGCCGTCTAATCTTATTTGAAATTACCTTAGTCAACACTGTGGGACTCAAACTCGCTTGTGCAAAATACAGCCGATTAGAAGTGCATAACATAAAAGAAATGCCCACATAATTGCATGTATCGAGATCTGTATTCTATTCCCTTCTCTGCTACAGTGCAACGACGTGCAACGAATTATTGAAATTTATTAGTATCAGTAATTCACACAGGGTAGTTATCCTGCTCATGGTGAATGTCACTTTTCCACTTGAGCAACCGACTAGCTCCTAAAAATGTGGGATTGATGGGGTAGAGGAACCGAGTGATGTACATGGAAAAAGAAATAGGTAGGACCGTAAAGAACCTGAAAAGTTAAATTGAGAGGGGCAAAAGAAAGACAGAGAGAGAGAGAGAGAGAGAGAGAGAGAGAGAGAGAGAGAGAGAGAGAGAGAGAGATTGATTGGAATAGCATGGCGATAACGAAAGCTGTGGCAAAGAGGACGGCGCAGTATGAAAGAAACAGGAAGTCAAAGGAAGTAACAGAAGAGCGGCGAATGAAAAAAATAAATAAAGGAACCCAGTAAGAAAGAGTTCGGCGGAGGTAATTAAACACGATTTTATAGGAACCCTGCTGATCCTGATCAAGGTCCTATTTCTGGTTATCATAGTCATTGTGCCTGGTGAATTTCTCATAGTACCTCAACATTTCCCGGATTAAGCACCCTCCCAGAACGCTGAATGATTCTGTCCTTCGTTGCAAAAACCGATGGATCAAAGTTCAGTGACGTAGCTAGTTTGACCAATCAGCAGGAAAACGTTTCGTTTTCGCCCAGGCTAGGGAAGATGTGACGGCAGTTGACCAGCCTAGTGCTATTATGGTCCCGGGAGAAGCTGGCCCATGCCTACAGATAAGAGTGCAGTGTAAGTGAGTGTACCGAATTGGAAGACGAGTTTCCAGTACCTGAGGTTGGAGACTTCGAAGAGGACGCAATAGGACGATACTTTAAGACGATTGGAAGAAATTTCAAGGGTAATGCCAGATGTGAGTTTTTCAACGAAGAATATGTTGGCTACACAGAGTGTGCTGTCAGGAGTCTATTGACGTGGATAGCAGATGCCTCCCTTACAGCATACACAGCTTAAGGAAAAAAGTAACTTGCAGACATAGAAAAACTAGCTGAATGCCGGAAGACTGAAGCATATCGTCTTAAGGGCCAGCTTAATAAATCAAACAAATAAATGCATCAACTACTTCCAGCGAGATCTTGCTGATGTTGAAAAGCGACAACGTGGAAAGCTTGTGGTGGATTACACATTGGTAAATATGTGTAGTGAACATGCAGACATGCAGAGAACTGGGAAACCGAGGAAGTAGAGCATACTGGGAAAGAGAGAGAGAGACGACAGAGAGAGCGAGAGAAAGAGAGAGAGAGAGAGAGAGAGAGAGAGAGGGAGAGAGAGAGAGCGTAAATGCTGATTGGTCGAAACAAAGCAAATACTGATTGGTCGAAACAAAACAAATACTAATCGGTCGGTTCATTGTGTCGGCCAATCCTTTAACCAGGAAAACGTCCTCGCGCTTACAGTAGGTGAAAGGTATTGATGAAACGATCTCACACCACAATAACCATTAAGTGATAACTACGTCCTGGAAGGAAACTGCCGCTCGATTCAGCCAGAAATTAGACACCATGCTTTCCATCTGCTTATTGCTGTTTGGATTGGCTTTACTGCCTGGCGAGTCTCTGCGAAGCAGGCCAACGAATTTCCCCGGCGTTCAATACAAGCAAGCGAAGTTGATATATTCTGTCCTTTACTGCAGGGGCCCCGACCAATTTTGGACCGCGGACCGTTTTAATATTGACAATATTCTTGCAGACGTGTAGGGGTGGGGAGGGGGTGGTGTTAATCACGACCGGAATACAGGTGATAAGTCAACTATAAGTCAGTTATCAGTGGCTAATACACTCAATTTAGTTTGAAAAGGATTTATCTAACGAACTTATATTAAACAAACAACGCATATTTTCCTTGCTTGAATATAGTGATAAGACAATAATAAGGGGGTTCCTTATGTCCAGTCTATTCCGCAAAATAGTTGTCATTGCATTCATTGCAAAAAAAATGGAAGCAACGTTTTCAGTGCTTTCGTGGCTATCTCAGTGTATTCAGCCTTGACTTTGATCCAGAATGCCGGAAGAGATGTTATGTCAAACATTCTTTTCAGCTCATCCTCATTTACAAGCTCGAAGAGTTGATCTTCTTCTCGCGCTGACATAGATGATTCACCGGGGACATTCATAAATGGATCACGGACCCATTCCTTTGAACGTCTTCAGTCATGTGCGGGTGGGAAGGAACGCTCGAATTCTGTTAACAACGAAGATAGGTGTTCGTGCACGAGTTGTGAGCCTCAGTCTCTCCCAAATTCCCAGCTAATGTTGGACACGTGTCAAATATGCCCCTGTCCACTCGCCGTCCACACAGTTGCAGTTTGGCTGTGAAAGCAAACACTTTATCTGCCAAATTGAAGACAGTTGTCATTCTCTCCTGTAGTGACAAATTGAGTTCATTGAGCAGGTTGAAGATGTCACACAGATAAGCGAGTTTTGCTGTCCGCTCCTCGTCACTGAAGTGTGCTGCCAGTGGTGACTTTTTTTCACGAAAGAAATTTCTTTAGCTGCCGTCTTACCTCGACAACCCTGGCCAGGGCTCTCCCCCTTGATAGCCACCTGACTTCAGTGTGTAAGAGAAGGTGTTTGTGCTCTGATTGCATTTCCTCGCAAAGCTGCTCAAACAGACGTGAGTTCAGGTCTTTTGCTTTGATGTGATTGATAACTTCAACAACTCACTCAATACGCTGTTATGGTCAGGTGTCATTTTTCGGCGAGCCAGCATTTCCTTATGTGTGACACAGTGTGTAGACTGTCATTCAGGAGCAACCTCTTTGAATCGGGAAGTGAAACCAGACTCGTTAAGCCATTCCAACAGCAGTGCTTCGATGTCTTCCGCTATGTCATCGATTCTGCTTGAAATTATGGTAGCTGAAAGAGAAACCTGTGCCACCTTGTTAGCTGTAGCTTCTCCCAACCGTTCACAGCACATGTCTTTGGCAGCAGGTAGAATGAAATCGTCAGCAACAGTGACAGGTTTCTTAGCCTTAGCAATACGGCTAACCACTAAGTACGACACACTCAGAGCAGCAGCATTTGTGGAGGAGATGGCTCTCAGCACTTGCTAGTGTTCCGCTTGCTCACGCTTCTTTCGCTCGAAAAACTCAACGTATTTAAGTGCATTGTGCTTGGACTCAAGGTTCCGAAGCAGTTTTGAGGGCTTCATTGGCTCATTAGACACCTTGTCTCCACATATCACACACAGGGGGCTTGGAGCGTGCGAGTGACTGGTCGTGATAAAGCCATATTTTATGTACGACGCGTCGCATTTTCTGTTGAAGGAAGCTTTCTGTTTTTTTTTGCAGTCTCGGTCTCAGCTGTCTCTGCGTTATCGTCATCGTTGGGCCTTTCATGTCTCCTACCATCTCTTTCAAAGAAACTCTCAAGGGACGTTTCTTTTTTACTCATCGAGTAGTTGCAGGTTAATGGCCAACTGATATCCTCGCGTGAGTGAAAAACTCGCGTGTGTTCAAGTTCAATAGTGGGCGTGACAGGGAATGAGAAAAGGTGCAGCTGAATCATATCGTTTCATATCGCCAAATCATATATTTTCCCCGCGGTCCGGTAGCACATGCTTTGCGGCCCAGTACTGGTTCGCGGCTCTGTGGTTGGGGACCACTGCTTTATTACAGGAGCGAGCGGAAAAGATTCGGTGACGCAGGATCCTCCCGAATTAATGGCGGAGGAAGGACAGAACATAACACCTTACTTTAATTACACTTACGCTAGTGCAAATATCTTTTGGTACATTCAACATAGCGTAAAACGTCCAAATTATCTGCCATAGTTATATAGCACATGAGGAATGGAGCGGCATCAAGATTGCGCAGTGAGGTTTACTGCTAATTTGCAGAAAGCCAGCAAGACGTCTCAATTGAATATCAGTGAAGCTTTTGTGTCGGACTCTGGCATGTACGTCTGTGAAATAAGCACCACTCAGTTGTACAGCGACGGCGGATCGAAACAAAAACTGGTCCTGTATAATGCTAGAAGCTTTCTCTGGAGGCCGTCGATTTGCGACGAAACTCGAAGGGGCGCACCCGTTAGCCATGGTCACGTATCCTACATAAGACCGCTGTAATCAGCAGCACAAGACGCCGAATCTAAACGAACAGTTGTTGATTACAACGCGGACCCAAAATGCAACTACACAACTTTCCGGGATATCGGAATGTGCATTCACCCACGCTCTGTTGCTGCAACGGCATATCCCCATTGAGACCCTTGTCTGACATTGTCTTATGGCCCTTTGTTTGCGTGTCTGCAGTGAGAAATAGTGAGAACGGAGTGGATCCGGGAGATAATTAAATGGCACAATGGCTGACTAAAGGACACCAGATGGTGAGAAAATTTGTGGTTTTCCGATTGATGAAGAATTGCAAGTGGCACGTTAATGAAAGTCAGGATGTTGGGAAAAACTACTTATTGATTATTTTGAGAATTTAGATGATGCGACACAACCAGCGGATGCTTGGCGTGATAGAGAATGCAGATACTAATTTGGTCGTTGCTTTGAGAAAGAGGTTCAATACTTAAAGTGAATTTATGTTTGAACTACATATACGTGATCGCCTACTACTCCGAGATTCATATTTTTGTAGGCATTTTCAGCGTAAAAGAGAGCGAGGGAGAGAGAGGGATGGGATCACAACAGGTTGCTTGCTTGCATAATCTAGTTTCCCAACAAGATTTAACTGATCTAATTTTATCTCCAGGTGAAGTTCGCTGCATATGTAAATTGGATAGGAATTTGTTTATTATTGTCACATGATTGCCTTGATTCGGTTTTTACAGATGAATTCAATACACCCTTGATGGAGGTAGTGCAAAGATAAACAATAAAATAATGCAAAAACATATTGTAACAGCAGTACAAAAATGCAGCGCGGGCAGGAATTAAAGAGCAAGGTCATACCGAGCAGGACGGGATTGGGATTCAATTTCATCCTACCGTTCAATACTTTTGCAAACGAATTAATCTATTGCTTCTTTTAGAACTTTGAATCACCTCACGATTGAAGAGACAGAGAGAGGCAACGTCTGCTTATGGTCTTATGGTCAACTGATTTTGGGCCCAAATGTCGCACATTCCTCTTAACGTGCACACACAGTGATCCTCCGATCACGAGCACATGCTGCCCAGAAAGTCTTCTGCGGGCAGTGTAATACTTGGTAACGCGCAAAATTTGGAAACTGAGCACGGAAGTATTTGCTGACAGCATCGAAATTATCGGAATCCAACCGGATCCATGGTGAAATAACACCAAATATCGCCAGGGTGCCAAGATAGGCGCTCTGCAGTACACAACTACCTCCACCTCCCCGCTCAACCGATATTTTATGAACTAACGAAAGACAGCCTGATGTATCCCTTCACTTTGCAGACGCTTACAGTTACCCCAAACTGGTTTAAGTTTATTTTATATTTTGCTGTTGTCAGATATAACAGAGTACTGCGAAAAGAACGCCCAGTATGCTTAAACAGTCACGTTTAAAATCAGAGAATGGACACAATACATAACCTGAAATACATAGTCTCCACAGATATCCTTAATACAGAACAAAAACCCAAAGCACCAACTTCGGTAAAAAAAAAAAAAAGCTAAGTAGCTGAACGCCCACTGCCACATCTCTCGCAAAATCAGCGGCCGGCAGCATTAACCTAACTCGCTTCTACTTCACTCACTCATTGTAATATAATGCATCAGCATTTCCACCACCAACCACCGTCGAAGTCACCGTAAAGATTCAAGGAGAGGCTTGGCCTGCAGTACAGTAAAAAATAGCTGTTTACTGCAACATTTCGTAGTCCCGCAGGCATTCTCTCTCTCACGCTAATAAGGGAGAGTCTGATATGGTTTGTTCGAAAGCGAGAGAGGAGACAGCAGTCGCTGTATCGATGTTACAGTCAAGCATTCTTCTAATTGCAATATCCCCGACAGGTGATCGGCAGTAAATTCTCCCATTGGAACATAGGAAGAGAGAAGGGAGACGAATGTACATCGACACGAAAGCGCCGAGTCTCCCGGAAAGTCTCTTGTACTTATTTGAGTAACTTCTGTTTTATCGGAGTAACATCTTCAAATCTTCCTCTGTTTATTTTATTCCAATCACCATGTTCCCGCTGCGATGTACTTTGTAGTTACTACTCTGTTTGGTGAATCTGGCGAGGCAGTTAGAGCGTGCCCTCCAAGGTCACTGCGTTCAGGCGCCCCTCACACCTTCGGGGTTTGATACAGGGATGAGTGAGGCAGATTTTGTGAACCTCAGAACGACAGATTTAATGACGGTGGAAGGGGAAACCGTGTCACTTAGCTTCAGTCAGTTGGAATCTGGCAGAACCTGTTTGTCGTGCGTTCACTATTCTGGAAAACCGATGAAAATATTCATGACAGGAGATATTGTTCTACGCGAAGACGGTCCAGTAATATTTCGGGTCTCTGGGCAAAGCTGTTCCGCTTAAATAAGTTCCAGGGAATCGTGCCGGAATCTACTGAATAACTTTGCGCAGTTCAGCACCAACGTTCCACGGCGATACAGGATCTGGACACCTCAGTGTTCGCAATGTTTGCCTGCTCTTTCCGGAGCCTTCCATGTCCGTTAAACATTTAATCCCAGCTCGTACCTGGGAATAGATATTTGATGTGCTATTGACAAGAATTATCCAACGGGGTTCTGGAAGATTGAAAGGTGTTCCGTCAATAACTTAAAAGGCTAATATTAAGTTAAATAACAGCAGCAGCGGAAAGTCATAACTTTGCGGATGACTCGGAGGAATCGTCGCGGATACGCTGGCTAGCATGGGGTGACATGGTGTGAAAAAGTATAGAGCAGGGGCAGAATGGCAAAGAAAGCGAGAGTGAGTTGTTAGAACGTTCAAACATGTAGATAAACAGTAAAATAGAAATCAATATCCGGAGTAAGAACGAGAGAGAGAAGTAGGTAGGGATAGAGCAAAAGAGTGAGAAAGAGAGACGAAGATAAAGAGAGAACGATAGATAAAAAGATAAATGGAGAGAGGTAGAGTGGGGAGAGGGGCGAAGAAAGTGAAGGAAAGAGAGAGAGAGAGACAGAGAGAGAGAGTGAGACAGAGAGAGAGAAAGAGAGAGAGAGAGAGAGAGAGAGAGAGAGGGAGAGAGAGAGAGAGGGAGATTTATAGTGTGTGAAAAAGCAACATGGGGGTTTCAACGTAACTGGATTCTGACGAGTTCTCATATAGCCTTTGTTCTGGTTTTATTTTGCAATCGTTGAGCATTGCACCTTTCAGTCTTCTTCTGATACGTTTTACTCTCAATTATCTGTCATGTTGTTAATTCGTGTAAGTGATTTGCGATCCTATCGGGGCTGAAGCGAGTGAACATGTGTCCCTCAGTTTCTTACAATTTTCATTCGCCATCCTGACTGCTAAGATACTGCACACGTGTCCAGCGAGAGCGTAGTTCGGTGCCAGTCAGGGAAGTCACTGCATTCTGTCCTTTATTGCATGAACGAGGAAGTTCAAATCTGTCATCAGCATGCTCCTAAATTATCGGCTGACGGAAGTCAGATAATAACACTGAAATGCAGTTGCACATGGGCTAAAGCAAAAATATCTGATACACTGAGCATCGCGGAGAATGTCCTAAAACCTGCTGAAGCTCTATGGCTGAGGAAAACTGCAGCGGCCTCAGAATGTCGGACGAGCTTTACAGTTGTAATGCACAGACGCAGAGTCAGCTCATTCAAGTATCTCTGGAATTCTTGTCCCGGACTCAGGTGTATACAGTACCTCTGTACAAAGGACCCTCAGTATTGTAGGGAAACAACGGGTCTGTACAAAGTCCAGCGTTGCGTAATTACTAGAGGGCGCCTTTTGCTGGGGAACTGGAACAGCTGTACGCAGAAAGCAGAAAATCACGCGGTCGATTTGAAATGCCGCATTCAGCAACAAAATGTGACAAACTTGTGGAACGCCGCTTGAAGTTAGATTTGCCTAGGGATACTGTGGCGGCTTTCCGAAGAATTTCTACTATATGGTGGTGTCTATGTCGCTCTGTTGCCTCTAAGAATATCTTGTGGTAATTTTTTTTTTGCTTGATTTCATTTTTCACTACCTCGAGGGATTAAACATAAACATAGAAACATAGAAAATAGGTGCAGGAGTAGGCCATTCGCCTTTCGAGCCTGCACCGCCATTCAGTATGATCATGGCTGATCGTCCAACTCAGAACCCTGTACCTGCCTCCTCACCATACCCCCGATCCCTTTGGCCACAAGTGCCATATCTAACTCTCTCTTAAATATAGCCAATGAACTGGCCTCAACTGTTTCCTGTGGCAGAGAATTCTACAGATTCACCACTCTCTGTGTGAAGAACTTTTTCCTCATCTCGGTCCTAAAAAGGCTTCCCTTTTATTCTCAAACTGTGACCCCTCGGTTTGGACTTCACCAACATCGGGAACAATCTTCCTGCATCTAGCCTGTCCAATCCCTTTAGAATGTTATACGTTTCAATAAGATCCCCCCTCAATCTCTAAATTCCAACGAGTATAAGACTAGTCGATCCAGTCTTTCATCATATGACAGTACTGCCATCCCAGGAATCAATCTGGTGAACCTTCTCTGTACTCCTTCTATGGCAAGGATGTCTTTTCTCAGAATAGGGGACAAAAACTGCATACAATACTCCAGGTGTGGTCTCACCAATGCCTTGTACGACTGCAGTAGTACCTTCCTGCTCCTGTACTCGAATCCTCGTGCTATGATTAACAGTGAAGTTGAGTGATACTGAGGTTGTATATAACTAGACAGCATTCGAATGCTTCTGATGAAGATAAATTGCAGTTGGTGTCTATTGACATTAGCGTCCTAAAAGTTCAGATAAATTGATGTTTATTTTACGAATTGCAAATTAATACCGAATGGACTGGCGTTGGATGAAAGTAAGTTTCCATAACAAGTTTAAAGCTGCATTGATGATTTAGTTAAATTGGAACAGAGAGGCAGACTGGGAGCCATTGAGTGACATAGCGACGGAAATATAGGACAGTAACAAAATAGGGAACAAAGACGGAGATACATTGCAAGAAATGAAGTGTTCATTAAAGTAGAACGAAAAAGGGCAAAGTGAGATTGACAATCAGAATATAGTTAGAGTGAATGATCTAACTTCAACACAGACAGTGAAAGACTTGGACGAGCCTCAAACAAAAATAAAACTGAAGTAATGGTAATATCAAATAAAACTGATATTCCAAACTGTAGGATCCTATTGGGAAATAAAATCCTGAAACATGTTCACAACTTCAGGTACCTTTGATCATGGGTAACATCTGATGGCAAATGCGAAATAGACATAAAAGTAAGAATAGCAATGGCAAGAACAGCATTTACAGAAATCAGAAACAGCCTAACGAACAAGAAAATAGCAATTGACATCCGCCTTAAAACTGTTAGCTGCTAAATGCTTCCTATATTAATGTATAGTTTCAAGTCATGGGCCTTCATTAATGCAATGGGAAATAGAATCAATGCAGCAGAGATGTAGTTCCTCAGAAGAATGATATGCATATCATATACTGACAGAATAACCAACGAAGAAGTTGTACAGAGAACGAAAAGAAAGCGTACATTATTTAAAAAATCAGAAAACAACAATCAAAATTCTTCGGACACATCATCCGAAGAGAGACATTAGAACATTTAGTTACAACTGGAAAACTGGAGGAAAAAGAAGCAGAGCGAGACAGTGAATGAAAATGATAGGTGGAATAACATCATGGTTAGAAACTGGGCAAGCAACAATTACAATTCGGAGGGTCAGGGACCGTGATGGATGGAGACACATGATCGCCCACGCCGAACGGCAAGGCTCCTGAATGAAAGTGAGTGACTGATAAATAAGCCGGGAGTGTATTAGCTCCATTCACGCCCAGTTGGAAGAGCAAATTACCCTTTCTCTTTTTCTCTCTCCCTATCTCCCTTTCTCTCTCCCTCTCTCTCTCATTCACTCTCACTCTCACTCTCTTTCCTTCCCTCTCTCATTCTCTTCCACTCTCTTTCTTCCTCTCACTCTCTCCCCAGGCTTACCGTCTGATGATTCTCTCCCTTCTCCAGTCTGGTATCCCTTTTGCCAATCGACTTCCCAGCTCTTGGATCCACTCCTCCCCTCCTGTCTTCTCCTATCATTTCGGATCTCTCCCCCCCACCCCCCACCGCCCCGCTCCTCCAATTTCAAATCCCTTGCTATCACTTCTTTCAGTTAGTCCTGCCGAAGGGTCCCGGACCGAAACGTCGACTGTACCTCTTCCTATAGATGCTGCCTGGCCTGCTGTGTTCACCAACATTTTTTGCGTGTGTTGCTTGACTTTCCAGTATCTGCAGATTTCCTCGTGACTGTCGAAGGAACAGAAATTTATTGCAGCTGTTTCCAAAGCTATATTTCGAATTTCTGAAACTCTCAATTTAATGGTACGTTTACTGTATCGAAAAATTCCATTACCAGACTGTCTGATCTGAAATTGCGGAGCAGAGACAATCGGACAAATGGTCTAATTATGTTCCTATATATTATGTTTTAATAGTTCACTGATTTACCTGTCCAATTTTCGCAAATTCCTCTTACAGGAGGAATGCTTCCCAGAGCTTCTTTTGCGGGACGTTGAAAACGTAATAATGCGGGAAACGTGGAAATGAGCACATCGGTATCTGCTGATCGGATCGAATATCGGAAACGAACCGGATCCCTGGTGACCTGACACCAGATATCACCGCACTGAAAGGTGGGTATTGTGCATTCCTTCACCTCTATTTTTCCGCTCAGCCGATATTCTATGAGCTGCAGGGCAGCCTGATATATTCCTTCACTTTGCAGACCCTCACACTTATCCCAAACTGGTTCATGTTCATTATATTTTTGTTTCTTTTTCTGATCTACCAGGGTACAAGGAAAGATCTATCCAGCATGCTTCAATGGTTCCATTTAAAATCAGAGAATGTGCACAATATACATCACGAAATTCATACCCTCCACAGACATCCTCCAAACAGTAAAAAAAAATCCCAAAGCAGCATGGGAGAGAGAGAAAGGGAGAGATAGAAAGAAACAGAAGGACAGAGAGAAAGAGAGAAGGGAGAGAGAGAGAGGCGGGGAGAGAGTGAGAGAGAGAGAGAGAGAGGAGGGGGGTTCACGGGCAGTCTTCAAAGAACGATCAAACGAGGAGAAAGATGAATAGAAGTAAATCAGATTTTGATTATTGCTCAGAAAGATTTCGGTTCTTTATGCCAGCGACTACAAAGAGCAGCAAAACGCCTCTAGTCTGACACAAGGTGAAAGCTATCACTAAAACGACCTCACAACACAATACCTGTTAAGTAATAATTACGTCCTGGAAGGAATTTGCCGTTCGATCCAGACAGTAATTAGACACCATGCTTTCCCTCTGTTCATTACGGATTACATTCGCTGTGCCGCCCGGTGAGTCTCTGCGAAGGTGGCCAGCGAATTTCTCCTGCGGTCAATACAAGACAGCGATGTTTACTTACTGTGTCCTTTATTTCAGGAAAGCGCGGGAAAGTCTCAGTGACATGGGATCATCCAACATAACGGCTGAGAAAGGACAGAACATAACACTGAAATGTAATTCCACTGAAGTTGATGCAAATATCTTTTTGCATATTCAACATTGTGGAGAATCGCCAAATTACTTGCTGTAGTCATATCGCATAACAATAATGGAGCGGCATCTGGATTGCCCAGTGAGATTTACCGCAGTTGCAGAAGGACAACTAGACGGCTTAATTACATTTGGTTTGAGCTCTTGTGTCGAATACTGGCATGTATCTGTATCTGTATAAAACTGGTTCCGTATAATGCAAAAAAAGTTCGCAATGGAGGGCGCCTTTATCCGGGAAATTGGAAGGAGCGCACATAGAAATCAGCCATGGTCACGTGCCCTACTCAAGAGCGCCGAAATCAGCAGCACAAGGCGCCGAATCTAAAGGAGCAGTTCCTGATTGCAATGCGCAACGAAACTGGAACTTTAAAATGCATTTCCGGGGTACTACAATGTTCTTTTACGCAACCTCGTTTGCTGCAATTGCATACCACGATTCACAACACTGCGTGACATGGTCTGTGGACACTTTGTTCTGGTGTCTGCACGGAGAAATAATGAGAATGGAAGCGGCATATATTTAAATAGGACAATTGCTGACAGAAGGAAAACACAGGTGGGAAAAATAGTGGTCTTCGGATTGACAAAGATTTACAAGTGGTATGCTACCGATATTAAGGATGTTGCAAAATCAACATTGTTTTTATACTGAGTATTTAGATAATGCGACAGAACCTGCCAATGTTTAGCGTGATAGCGTAAGAGGTACAATGTTCAAAATAACTTTATGATTAAAGTACATTACTTGACCGCATACTACCCATATACTTATATTCTGAAGCCATTTTCAGTAGAAAAGAGAGCGAGAGAGGGAGAGAGGGAATGGGAGCACAACAGAGTGATAGCTTGTATCATCTGGTTTCCCAAACAGATTTAACGGATCTGATGTTATCACCACGTGGGGCATTTTGCTGGATATGTTTTTTATTCTTGTCGGATGATTGCATTGACTGCGATTTAACAGATGCATTAATTAAACAGCTTATCGAGGTAGTACAAAGTGAAACACTAAAAGAATGCAAAAATAAACTCCTTCAGATCCACTTGAAAGTGAGAGTGAGTGAGAGAGATACGGAGGGAGACGATTCGGCGGATAATTGGAGATGCGGAGTCAAAAGTGATGGACTAACACAAAGAGATGGAGAGAGAGGGAAGTCAGACGGTGATGGAGACGAAGGGGGTGGGGAGCGGTGCAGGGAGAGGTGAGTCAATTAACGCCAGACCGTCCTGTGGCTGGCATCAACCCTGCATTTAGAAGTAAAATCCGCATATACTTTTAAATGAAAGCGCCGAGTTGCCCGGAAAGTCTCTGCTTGTCCTTACGTGAATAACTTCTCTTTTTATTGGAGAAATATCTTCAAATCATTCTCTGGTTACTTTATTCAATGTACGATGTTGCCGCTACATGCACCCCTGGATCGTTTTTGTATCGGCTACTCTGCTTGGTGAATCCGTCTAATCGGTCGGAGCGCGTCCTGCAGGGTCAGTGCGTTCTGTCGCCCCTCTACATTCGGGGCCTGTTAAAGGGACGAGTGGGGCAGAGTTTGTGAACCCAAAAAGGAGGGATTTAATGACCGTGGAGAGCAGACCGTGTCACTGTATTGTTCTACGCGAAGACAAGTCCACTAATATTTCCGGTCTCTGGGGAAAGATGTTTCTGTCAAATAAGTTCGGGGGCATCGTGCCGTACTCCGCTGAATAGTTTTGCGCAGTTCAACACTCAACGTTCCACAGCGATACAGGATCTGCAAACCTTAGTGTTCGCAATGTGTGTCTGCTCTAATCGGTGCCTTCCATGACCGCTAACCATATAATCCCATTTCGTCTATGGGAATAAACATTTAATGTGCTATTCCAAAGAAATATCCAATGGGGTCCTGAAAAATTGAAAGGTAATCCGTCAATAACTTAAAAGGCTAATCATAAAGTAGAAAAGAGCAACAGCGGAAAGTCCTAACTTTGCGGATGACTCGTTGGAATCGTCGCGGATACGCTGGTTGGCATGGAGTGACATGGTGTGAAAAAGGATAGAGCACGGGCAGAATGCCAAAGAAAGCAAGGGTGAGTAGATAAATAGAAACATAGAAATCAATGTCCGGAGTGAGAATGAGAGAGAGAAGTCGGTAGGGGTAGAACAAAAGAGTGAGAAAGAGAGAATGAGATATAGAGAGAAAGTTAGATAAATAGATAGATGGAGGCAGGTAGAGCGGGGGAGGAGTGAAAGAAAGAGAGAGAGAGCAAGAGAGAGAGAGAGAGAGAGACAGAGAGAGAAAGAGAGAGAGAGAGAGAGAGAGAGAGAGAGAGAGAGAGAGAGAGATTTATAGCGTGGGAAAAGACAAAAAAGGGGCTTTCAAAGTAACTGGATTCTGATTAATGCTTATATAACCTATGTACTGGTTTTATCTTGCAATCGTTGAGCATTGCACCATTCAGTCTACCTCTGATATGTTTTACTCTCCATTATCTGTCATGTTAATAAGTTGTTGTAAGGGATTTGCGGTTCCTTCTGAGCGTAAGCGAGTGAGCATGTGTCCCTCAGATTCTTATAGGTTTTATTCGTCATCCTGACAGCTAAGACGCTGCACACAGGACCAGCGAGAGCGTAGTTCAGTGCAAGTCAGGGAAATCACTCCATTCTGTCCTTTATTGCAGGAACGAGAAAGTACAATTCTGTGATCAGGATGCTCCTGAATTATCGGCTGACGGAAGTTAGATGATAGCACTGAAATGCAGTTACACACGAACTAAGACAAACATCGCGGATAATCTCCTAAAAACTGCTGAAGCTCTATGATGAGGAAAACTGGCGTGGACTCAGAATGTCCGGCGAGGTTGACAGCTGTTCTGCACAAACGCAGAGTCAGTTCATTTCGGTATCTCTCGAATTCTTGTCCCGGACTTTGGATTATACCCCTATACAAAGACAGCAAGTCTGCTCAATTGAATATCGTTAAAGCCCTTGTGTCGGACTCTAGCATCTATTTCTGTGCAATGAGTCCTACTTGTTGCATGAAGACGGCGGGTCTCGAACAAAAATTGGTTCTGTATAAAGTAAAAAGCTCTCACTGGACGGCGTCTTTTGCCGGTAAATTGGGAGTGCGCACACTGAAAACAGTCGTGGTGACGTGCCCTACTTAAGATGGCAGCAATCACGAACACAAGGCGCCGAAGGTAATGGAACAGTTCATGACTACAACGTACACCCAGACTGGATCTTTATAATGTATTTTCGGGATACGGCAATGTGCATTCACCCATCCTCTTTGCTGCAACGGCATATTGCGAATGGCAACCTAGTATGACGTCTTCTTTGGTCACATTGTTGGAGGTTCTGCATGGAGAAGTAATAAGGACGGAGTGGAACTGCAATATATTTAGGTAGGGCAATAGTTCACTAAGGGAAAACACAGCGTGGGCAAATCGTTGTTTTTAGTTAGACAAAGAACAGCAGGTGACATGCTGCTGAAATTAAGACTGTTACAGTGGCAGCTTATGATTTATACTGAGTATTTAGATAATGCGACAGACCCTGCGGATAATTAGCGTGATGGAGAATGCATATAGTATTTTGGTCGTTGCATTACAGGGCTGTGAGAAATCATCATTTTTTCAAAGTGCATTTATGTTTAAAGTACATACTTTACGTGCGAGGTGTGATACAGTGAACCGTCGCTAGAGGGCGGGTCGTGATAGAAAAGTCGAAGTGGCGCACCCAAATATTTGCAAGAATCACGTGGTTGACTTATGAGAGTGAAAGTCAGTGGCAAACTACATCGGTGAAGGTTTCCGGTTGTTTGGACATGAAATGGCTGCTGTTTGGATTCAAATCTCTTCAGTAGTTTTGTGCCGGGTTCCACTATGTATATTTGCATGATTAGCCCTCCCTAATGCAGTGCGATTACCGATCTGGACAAAACAGATCCGACGTAAAATGTGCGAATGGAATGAAGGGAGCCAGCGGCCCACCGCATCCTGCTCAACATCGAACAACTCCCCGTCCTCAGGAGCCATGCAACTACACAACCTCCCTTCTCAGAGGCTACAAGGGGGTGAAGGGGCAGGGCGACAAGAGCTACAATACACCCACAACCCCTAGTAGCAGTTTCGTCACGGGAAGGAAAAAAGCGAAACGGAAAGAGCTGGGCTCAGGGAATGGTCGATAAGGAGAAGAGTGATAAGAGTGATTAAGGGAGACAAAGAGCGAAAGGAGACATATCCTGGTAAGGATACAGCAAGAGGAAGAACGCGCGAGAAGGGTCGAGGGCGAAGAATTGAAGGACTGCTAAAGCTTGCCAATTTTGAAAGCGAGGGTAACACCACAAGACCATAAAGCATAGCAGAAGAATTAGGGCATTTGGCCCATCGTATCTGCTCCGCTATTAAATCGTGGGTGTCGATTGGCCCTTCCTCAGCCCCACTCCCGGCCTTCCTTTCGGAGGCTTTAATACCATGGCCAGTTGAAAACATATCATGCTCTGCCTTAAGTATACCCAACCACCTGTCCTCCACAGTTGCCCGTGCTAATAAATGCAACACATTCACCACACTCTCGCAGATGGAATCTCTCCGCATTTCTGTATTAAGGTGGCGTCGTCTTCTCTGAGGCTATGCCCTCTTGTCCTGGACTCCCCCACGTGCGTTCCACATCTGCTCTGTCGAGGACGTTCGATGTTCGAAAGCATTCTGTGAGATCCCCCTCATCCTTCTGAATGCCAATGGATGCAGACTCATAAATATCAAACTTTCCTCGAATGATAACACTTGCATTGCATGGAATCATACATGCGTGCGGATTTTTTTTCTGCGATGTGGAGCCCAAAACTGTTCACAATAATGAAAGTGGGGCCTTAGCAGTGCCTTCAAGAGTCAGCATCACATCCCTACTCTTGTATTCTCGATCCCCTGAAATGAGTTCTAACATTGTATTTGTTTTCCTCACCGCCGACTCTGGGAGAAAATTAATCTCTAGGGTGTTCTGCACAAGGACTACCAAGCCGCGTTGCAACTTTGCACATCTGCGTTTTGGTTTTTGTACACGTTCAGAAAGTAGTCTGCACAATTATTTCTTCCAACAAAGTGCATGACCATGGATCTTCCAACATTATATTTCATTTACATTCTGTTTCCCATTCTGGTCATTTGTCTCAGGCCTTATGCATATTATCTGTTTTATTAATACACCCTGACCCTTCATCACTCTGCGAATCATCTGCAAACCTTGCAACAAGGTGAAGAGTTCTATCATTTAAATCATTGATGTACAACATAAGAACCATTGGTCCCAGCAAGGACCCCTGCGGAGCACCACTTCTCACCGGCAGCCAACCGGAGAGTGACTATTTTAGTGCTATTCGCTCCCTTTTGCCAAACAGCTGGTGCTCTAACTATGCCAGTAAACTTCCTGTAATACCATAGGTTCTTAACTTGGTAAACATCCTCATATTTGGCACCTTGGCAAAGGCCTTACTAAACTCTTTACATGCAACATCCATTGCACCCGCTTTATCTAACTTACGTGTAGTCCCCTCCCATAATTCCAACATGATGGTCAGGCAATCTTTTCCTTAAGGAAACCATTTTGTCTTTCTCCTATCTGGTTCCGTGTCACCAAATAGACCGGAATTTCAGCCTTAACAATTGAATCTAACATATTCCCAACCACTGAGATCAGGCTAAAAGGACTTTAATTTCTTCTTTTCTTAAAGAGTAGAGTGACTTTTCCATTTTTACATTCCTCTGGCACCATGCTACAGACCAATCATTTTGAAAGATCATTAATAATATCGCCATAATCTCTACCACTATTTCTTTCAGAACCCGAGGTTGCAGTTCATCCGGTGCGGTTGACTTAGCTCTTTCGGCTCTTTGAGCCTTATAATAGTAACTGCACATCCCTCGTACCCGTCAGCATCAGCTCGTGCCTTCTTCCTTGCTTTGCAAATACCCGTTTCAGGATCTCTTTGCTTTTCCTTCATGTGTGATTGTTGCCAATGTGTACCATGACATCTGGATGCTGTTCCTCCTTCTTTAAAATGTCGCTGACGCGATTCGAAACTAACATATCGGAGGCAGCATACTATCAGGGTACTGCGCTCGGGTCCACAGAATCTCCTGTCTGTTCCCATGATTGCTGAGTCCCCTATCGCTACCGTTCCCTTCTGCTTCCTCTTTCCCATCTGCAGTTCGGACCTATGCTGCGTTGCGTTAGCCGTGTCTCCCTAGCATTCCCCTGGGAGTTCATCCCCAAGATAAGTATGCAGAAAAGTATTCTTACTATTGACAGGAATGACCACAGGCGTGCGCTGTGCTAACTGTCAATTCACATTTCCATTTCTCCTGATAGTCCAATAGCCACTTGCCTGCTGCAGTTTCGCGGTGTCTACTTCCCAATGACACCGATCGATTATCTTCTTCTTCTGCCTTACAAGCCGAAGGTCATTGAGATGGTCACTCCAGATCCGTACCATGGTCTTCAAGGAGCTTTTCCAGATGCATTCCTTGCAGATGTAGTTCCCTGGGAGACTCTGTATGTCCCAGGTCTCCAACATGTGCCATGAGGAAAACACAACAGCCATCTACTACACTATGTAAAGTAAGAGGGGTAAAATGAAGCCTAAACAGAAGCTGACCTGGAACCAACATGCCTGTCGAGTCGAAGGTGCATCATAGGCAATATACTAATCCGGTTCGAGAGGAAGGGTACGTGTCTCCCCCGAGCCTCTGATGCTCCTGACGTGACGTAATTACCTTCACCTGGATCACAATTTGGTAAAATCCTATTGTTGATGTTAAGGCCGACACCGTATCACGCTCGTGTTTGTTGATGATTTTAATGGCTGCTCTGCCTGGATAATTTCTTCTTCATCAGTTTGCGCGTGTTCTACACCGTCATTAAGATTCGTCGCCACTCACGCTTTCCGAGATTTGTTACAGATACGAGTGGGGTAAAGTTGGTAACTCAGGATGTGAGGAAATTAATGACCGTGGAAGGGCAGAACATAAGACCATAAGAAATAAGACTTGGAGTATGCCATTTGACCCGTGTAACCTGCTCCACAATTGAATAAGATCATGCCTTAATAAGATAATCAGTATCTTTCTTCCACAGCCCTTGGCTTTTCCCAGCTACCTGGTTTCACCTATAGCCTTTTAGTCAGCCTCTTTCATGTTCCTTCACATTTAAATTTATACATCTCCCTGCTTAGTTCTCAGTCTTGAAGAAGGATCTCGGCCCGAAACGTCGACTACTTACATTTTCCCCAGATTTTTCCTAAACTACTGACTTCCTCCAGAGTTTTGTGAGTTGCGTTGGATTTTCAGCATCTGCAAATTTTTCATCCAACTCTCGTCCGTCCACAAGACAGGAGCGACAACTTTCCTGGAGAGAGAAGGCAGAATCGCAGAGAGACAAGAGACTAGCACACAAAGCGCATTCCTCGCTCCCCCGAGTGAAGACGTTTCTTCTCATTGTCTGTCTCAGTGCCGTTTATCCCGTTTGCCGGAGGGGAGAAATGTGGTGGTAAATGCGTCTGAGTGTGAATTGCGGATTGCGAGTGGGCAGAGGAAGTGATATCCAGGGAAAACGGTGGGTAGTTGACATGGCGAGTAAAATGGGGGGAGAAAGTGGGCGGTTTGGTATGATGGAATGACAAAGTGGATAACTCTGGGATACGGAAGATAAATGAAGAAGTGAGAGAGCGAGTGATGGTGATCGATAGAACAAAGAGTACAGCGATAAATATGGGGAGGGGAGAGAAATAGGCATGGGAGCCTGACTGGAAAAAGAATGCAAGAGAGAGCGAGTGAAGTATAACGACTCTTGCACAGGGTTATCGCGACACTATATACATCTCCAGGCGTCGGATCTTTAAAAGCATAGAGAGGAACTGAAACAAATCGATCTGTGATTGGTGCTCAGACCGGCGCAGATCGGTGCTCACAGCCAATCAATCCAATGGCAGGGCAAAGCCAGCTGAAATAAGCTGCGGATCTGAGTTTAGTCCTTAATATCGGTCAAAGATATTAACTTGTTGAAAGTAAGCTGTCTTTCGATCGAGTTTGAAGCCAGACACCATGAATTCTCTGTGTTATCTGCTGATTATATTGACTATGATGCCCGGTGAGTCTCCGCGATAACGGCCTAGATCTGTTCCGTATGTGGAAGAAATCCCGATCTGTTCATACATTCTGTCCTTTTATTGCAGGAACAAATGGGAAAGATTCGGTGACGCAATGGCCTCTTGAATTAACGATTACGGAAGAACAAATTGTAACACTGAAGTGTAATTACACTGGCAATCCTTATTCTATCGTTTGGTACGTTCAGCATCGCGTGGAATCTCCAAGATATTTGCTGACGGTATATAGCACTGGGAAGATGGACCGGAATCCAGCGAGATTTACCGCTGGTTGGCAGCGTGACAGCAAGGCAGCCCATTTGAACATTCCTGGTGCTCTTGTGTCGGACTCCGCCGTTTATCTTTGTGCCATGATGCCCACAGTGTTGCAAGGCGATGACGGCTCAAGACAAAATCCGTCCTTCGTGATGCAGTGAGCGCTCGGTAGAGGGAGCCCTTTGCCGGTAAACAGCCGGGGCGCAAACACATAGCCACCACTGTCACGTGATTGGCTTAAGCAGGGAAACTCCAGGGGAAAGGGGAAAAATTACTGACTACAGTTTTCAGTTAGTTGGACAGCTGCTTTGCTTGCGGGTTGACTGTGTCATCCATGTAAATATCCTCTGAACCCTTTCCAATGCCAGTACATCTTTGTCAGAATAGGAACGTAAAACTGTTCAGAATGCTCAATGTGAGGGGCCTCAGGTGTCCTATAAATCCTCTGCATTACGTCTCTGCCCGTTTATTCTGGACATCTTGAAATGAATGCTAACATTGTATTTTTCTTCATCATCGCCGACTCTACCTGCAAGGTAACCGTCAGCGTGCTCGGCACTTGGATCCTCCAAGTCTCTTTGTATCGGAGATTTTTGGAGTTTTTGCCCGCTTACAAAATAGTCTGCATATTTATTTCCCACACCATTGTGCATGACATGCCTTTTGGTGCATTTTACTTCGTCTGCCGCTCCCTTGCCAATTCTCCTCATCTTTCTGTCCTTCTGTACCCTGCATGTTTCCTCAGAACGACTTATCCTTCCATCAGTAATTGTGTCATCTACAAACATGGCAACACAGCCATATAGTCCATCATCTATATCATTGACAATAATTTTGAAAAAAAAAACATTCTTAATGCCTCCAAAATCTCTACCGCTACCACTTTCAGGGCGCAAGGGTGCAGTTCATCTGGTTCGGATGACTTATATACTCTTCTGTCATTCAGTATTTTAAGGGCATTCACCCTTGTAACTGTAATTGCACTCAGATGTCTGCCCTTGCACCTTTCAACGTCTGACCCGCTGATCAGGTCTTCCACAGTGAAGCCTGATGTAAAATACTCATATCGTCCATCTGCCATCAACTTGTCCCCCAGCATTATTTCTTCGTCTACATTTTCTTTCTTTCCATATGCACTCTCATCTCACTTTAATTTTTTTTTACGTTCTTGATAAATACTTTTCTTATTCACTTTGATTTAGTTTGTTAGCTTGCGCTCATATACCATATTTTACCTCCTCATCATTCTTTTAGTTTTTCTCCAGGATTCTGAATGCTTCCTAATCCTCTGTCGTGCAACTAATTTTTGCTTAGTTGTATACATGCTCTTTTGCTTTTAGAATAGCTTTGACTTCCCTTGTCAGCCACGGTTGCACTACTTTTCCATTTGCGTATCTCCTCATTTTTGGATACAGCTATCGTGCACCTTTCTCATTTTCCCCAGAAATTCACGCCCTTACTGGTCTGTTGTCCACCCTTGCAGTCTGTTCTTCAAGTCCTGCCTTCTGAATTCGTTGGGCAACTCCCATCTTATACCACTGAAATTTCCTTTACTGTGCTGAAATGCTGCTTCGTCAGACTTTACTTTCTCACTGCCAAATTTCAAGTTGAACCCAATCATATTTGGATCACTGCCTTTAAATTGTGTTTTTTTATCCTGAGGTCACTAATTATCTCCAGTCTATTGCACAATATCCAATCCTGTACAACTGATCGCCTTGTAGGGTGATGGACAATCTGCTCTAAAATTTCGTTTCATAGGCATTCAACAAACTCACTCTCTTGAGATCAATATCTAACCTGACCTTCCCAATCAGCCTGCATGTTGACATCCCCCATGACTATCACAACATTACCCTTTTGAAATCCCTTTTCTATTTCCTCCTGTAATCTGTGCTCCACATTCCACATACTGTCGGGAGGCTTGAATATAGCTGCCAGCAGGGTTCCTTAACCCTTGCAGTTTCTTAACTCAACCCATAAGGATCCGGCGCCTCTCACAAATTCGGGTTTGTTTAAGGCAGAGATAGATAGCTTCTTGATTAGCCTGGACATGAAAAAGTGTGGAGAGCAGGCTGAGGAATGGCGATGCCTGGATGAATTGGATCAGCCCATGATGGAATGGCAGAGCGGACTCGATGAAATGAATGACGTACTTCTTTTCCTATATCATATGGTCCTATGGTCTTTCAGGTTCCGGAGAAGCGAGGCAAATGGTCACATCAAGACATACCTTCAGACAGCTTCAGTGGTCGAACTGAAACAGGGTTCCTGGAAATATCGTGGGGGGGGGGGGCAGCATGTAGCACGGCGACAAATAAAACATACTTCCGAACACGACTACCGGCACGTTTACTCGCTCACCCTATATTCTATACTTTAAATAATGTCGGCTTAATTTCTTGCCTCACCTGCGTACTCACACCGACTGACCAGCTGGTTTAGTATTTGCTTAGATAGTGACATCCACCGATGTACAGTGAATATACTGCCGTGCATATCTTTACAGGCATCAAATCATTGCATTGTGCACTGAAGGTGTGCAACCTGAGTCAACTCAGAATTGGCAATACGGTTAAGCAGCTGCAAAGAAAGTGTTGTGCAAGTTGACGAAATGGTGAACTTCGTTTGATTTAGCTTGTGAGGTCACGTGTTCAACTTCTCTTACAGGGGAACTATGCAGTTATCTTTTAATAGAATTTTACAGGTTGACTCTGATGCTTCTATATCTGTTGCCGGATTGGAGGGGAGAAATGAACGAATGTCCAGAATGGGTAATATTTTGAAAGGGCCTGGTGTTTCACTGATTCAGCAAGGGTGCAGGCAGAATTCATGTTCTATCAGTAATGTGCTAGGTTGTGTCCATAACTCGGCCGAAGTTCATGCAGTCACTGGCAGAATATTTGCCATTCAAACCATGATGCACCTGGAACTGATGTTTTCTACAGGGTTCATCCAAAATTAGTCCGGGTCAATGGGGACATTCGAATTTTATTTTGCCTACTGAGGTCTTGATTGCATTTTTGAGCTTCCTTGGACATGGCACCAAAGTGCTGAACCTGAAAAAAGTTATTGGTTATGTTCGCTCACCCTCTCCCTTTCTGAAGTCAATGACCAGTTCATTTGTTTCGCTGATAGTGAGGAGCAGTTGTGGCGCCAGAGATTTTTTTTTTGCTGGTGCTACGGAGGGGTTGGATTATTCAGTGATGGTGCTGAGGGCTGTATCCTATGGTAATATGTATTCGCAAAGCCAGACTCATGGCGTTCAAAAGTCAGCTTCAAGCATTATGTGCCTACTATAAATGCCTCTGTTGATTCACAAGCAACGGCAATTGATAAATATAATATAGAAGTGAACTGTGACAGTGTGAACACCATCGGAGACAACCCGGGCTGCACAGAGCATAAACAAACAAACCAAAACTGCATCCGACCCATAGCGCACAACGTGAATCACGCACCAATCCCGCAATCAACGTCAAATGCTTGCTTTTCAACTGAAAAACACAGCACTAACCCACAAAGTCCACTGCTATTCTCATTACATAGGCAGACAATGCCAAAAGACACACCGTTATTAAAGTCAAATAAGGTAAACAACAGATGCAAGGATTTACCAGGAGTTGGACAAATCGTAATGTGACCATGCAATATCACAATTAATTCGGCTACTGAATTTAAAACAAAAATGAACAGAATCACCGCTTGGAAGTCTAAGCAAAACTAATAGGCTTAACAGAAGTAAACGTAATAGTTTACAATTTGCAGGAAACATGAAGACTATGGGGGATCCACTACAAAATACTAATAATAATCAGCATTAGTCTTGGCCCAAATTGAAAATAAAATCAACTGCACTCCCCATTGGTGTTTTCAGAGAAGCACAATCCGTCTGTTGTTGTGATTGGTGGCGAAAGCATCAATAATTTTCTGGATGTCAAGTGCTTTGGTCCTCCGGCTGTTTCTGGCCAACAGGGCCAAGTTGCTATCCCGAACGTCGCCGCTGCTATTCCGTACGTAGTTTTTTGAGGCGTGTGAGGCAAGAGAAACTCCATTTGCATGAAACAGATGTCACCGGTAGAGTCAGTGATATACAGATTAGTTTGCATAAATTTATAAATGCATCGCGGTAGGTTCTCATTAGAGCTAGAATTTCCGCTGTGTCATTCGCCGTCTGTCATTGCCAGAGACTCAACCACAGGTCTCATATACCCACGCTTTTCTTGGACAATCTTTGCATGTTCTTTGTCAAACATATTTCCCAAACTTGAACCGTCTTGTTTTCTCAATCTGAATTCGGCTCGTGCCTCCATAGCAATCTTCTGAGCTGCACTTACAAGGTGTGTTTTGAGAGCTGTTGTAACTTTCCGCCAGTTGTGGTAACCGGTGACAGTGAAGGTAGATTCAGAATGGAACCCATGTCCTCCACACAGGAATTGCCTGCATGCGAAGCAGAACATAGTATCTTTCGTGATCGAATATTCCAGTCAGTCAAGCCAGCCACGAATAAAACTCCTTTGCTGAATGCCAAACTGTTGCGAGCAGCGGAGGGTACTTTTCAATGCTGGACGACGGGGTCCTTCCTCACGCTGCTGGCGAACATCGCTAACAGTATTCCGGCTAGCACTAAGAGCAGCTTCATCCACGTTCTCTTCCGAATCTCGCTCCATTTCTTGTTCTTCTACTTCGCCCTCACACTCCTTCGATGAACTGTTGTCGTCCTCATCCCCACTTGCTTCTTTCTGCATGTCACTTAAGACAAGCTCAGGCTGAGACAACACTGGTTCTTCTGGACGAGTTCGTTCTCTCACTAAAAATCTATCTATTCTTCATGCCGCCAAAATAATACACTTGCTAGGCCCACGTTAACTTGTAAAAGCACAATGAGTGTGGGCGTGTGCGAGGGCATCCGTTCGTCTCGCGAGACCATGGGTCTGCGCCTGGATGTGTACTACCAATTTCTCGTGTGAGTGACCGTGAGTGACATCACCACCTTAAGTGATGTTAGATCAGCTGAACTGATCTCAGGACAGCAACGGCGAGATATTGACAACAACCGAATAAGCAGATGTGTAGAGTGGATCTGACAGAGTTTATAACTTTATTGCTGCGTGGGTGCTATAGTAGTTGAGGATGTTGTTTCACTCGCTCAACTGGAGAAACAAGTTGTATTCAAAGCTATACACAGAAAGCAAAGAAGCTTCAATTTGTATGTGAAATTTCAGTTAACTTCCTGGTGGTGCTACGCTGGTGCTATTGTAATTTCTCTTGGGGTTATAGCCCCAGTTAGCACCACATTAGCGCCGCCCCTGCTGGGAAGACTGTATTTATTGCATCATCTCTGTCTCTTTGCCGCACCCCAACCTGTCATTAATTGATGTTTTGCTGTTTACCATTGCTTTGAGAAATGATCGAAAATGGTTCAATGATGCAACACCGAGGGTCTTGCTTCGGACTCTTCATTGTATCTTTCTAACATGCAGCACGCACCGTTAAAGGGGAATAATCGACAAGAAAATACAGTCGCCAGCTGGTGTACAGAGCGCTGACTAGACAGCGAATCAAGATTGGACGCAAAGACGAAGGAGGATCTTTCGTTCGTCTTAATCTGGCAGCTCTCAGTATCGCATGAGTCTAGGTCTAAGTTCAGTTTGTTGGTGAAAATAAGAAGTTAAAAGATTTTCGAGACATCTCAATATCTATTTCCCCTTGTTGTCTACAATAACGGTCAGGACTTTGAAGTCTTCGCAAAATGTCCTTCATGGTACACGGTGAACGGGACTTACAGGGTTTGTACATTCTGAGAAAGGAGTCATTAAGATATGCGACCGAAGGCAACTGCAGAGAATAAATTCCCTATTGAGTCTATTGCCATGGATAGGAGATTGGCTCACTTATAGAAACATATTAGGGATGTAAATATTTGGTGTGCTATTGACTAGGAATATCTAGTGGGATGCTGATAGATTGAAAGGAATTTCATCAATAACTTAAAAGGCTATTAATAAGATAGAAGCAGCAGCAGTAGAAAGTCATAACATGGTGAATGAATCAGTAATACGCTGGTTAGCATGGAGTGACATGGTGTGAGAAGGGAGAGAGCAGAGACGAAAGAAGCGAGAATGAATTCATGGCGCGAACAAAATAGAAATATATACATAGAAATTAGTGAACAAAATAGAAATAGATACATAGAAATTAGTGTTCGGAAGGACAGCGAAAGAGAGAAGAAGGTGGGGAGAGAGCAAGAGAGTGAGAAAGAGAGTAAGATAGATAAATAGATAGATGGAGAGAGATCGGGAGTGGAGAGAGAGGAAGGAAAAAGAGAAAGATGGTAAGAAAGATTTATAGTGTGAGGGAAAAGGCAGAGAGCGGAAATCAACGAAATCGGATTTTCTTTCTCGTGCTCATAGAGCCTCGGCTCCGTTTTATCTACCAATCATTGAGCAGGGCAGTGTGAAATCTATTTATGATACGATTTTACTCCCTAGCATCTGCCATAGTGATAATTCCTTGGACGTTATCTGCCGTCCTATCGAGGCTGCAGCCAGAGCATGTGCTCCCTTTCTTTCGTATTCATTACATTCGTCATCCTGACAGGCAGGACGCTGCACATATGACGAGAGAGTGTCAAGTGAGTTCAGTGCAAGTCCGGGATATTAGTGCATTTTCTCCTTTAATACAGGAACGAGAGAGAAAGGTTCAGTGATCCAGTATGCTACCAAATTAACGGCTGACGAATGTCAGCTCATAACACTAAACTGCAATTACACAAGAACTAGTGCAAATATTTTTGATACAATCCGTATCGCAGAATATCTCGAAAAATAAATGCTGAAGGTATATTATTCAAGAACACTGCAGCAACCTCCAGAATGTTCGGCGAGATTTTCAGCTGATATACACAGAGGCAGATTCAGCTCATTTATATATATCTGGAGTTCATGTTCCAGACTCTGGCGTATACCACTGTGCAATGCGCCCTACAGAATTGCAGGGACACAGTGGGTCCGGACTCGTGATCACTAGAGGGCGCCTTAGCTGGGAGACTGGAACAGCCGCACGCACAAAGCATAAGGATCACGTGCTCGGTTTGAAATGCTGCATTCAGCAGCAAAATGCGCCAAACATTGAGGAACAATTCTTGAATTCAGCTCTCCCATATTAATGTTGCATTTTTCCGAGACATTTTTCGGTATATCTCAGTGTGCATAACAATATTGTGTGTCTGTTGCCTATAACACTATTGTGTGGTTAACAGGACTAGATTGGACTACAGGGACAGGCACAGCGTGCCACGGCGACGAACATTTAAGAGAGTCATGAAAGACGGACCAAGGTAGGCGATCCATTGCTGGAAATGAAGTGTCATATTAAGTGTAGCGAAGGACAGAGGTATGAGATCGACAAATACATTAGAATTAGAGTTAGTTATTTAGAAGCGGACAGTGTCGGAGTTCCATTCAGATCGCTGTCTAAATAGGCTCAGTTCTGACTTCCCCGGTTCAGCTCCCATTTAGCAGAGCAACTTACGGATGTCACGGTCCACTCCGTGAAGAGCTCATTCCGGTTCACTGCCCGGTCCGTGGATTTGGTACTCCGGTTATTTCGTTTTTCTCTTGTTCCATCGCGGGCCTTAACTGAGGCACCTGATTCTCATCTCGGGCTGGCAACATAAATATCTCTGGAGTTCAGTGGCAGTGGATGGACCGTTCCCTTCAGAATCCAGTGAGTTACCACTTCTGTACGTCGTCTGTATCCTCCTCTGAAAACTGCTCTGAAACATTGTCAGCAACCTTCGTCAGTAAGCTCATCAGTGACCTCGTCTGTAACCTCGTCTGCAACCGCGTCTGTGACTTAGCGGGAGGAGAATATGGCAGCGCACCGCGCGTGCGCAGCTCTCCGGTGAAAAATGATGTCGTATCTGTTAAATAAGGGCCATGGACAATTTCTAATTTGATGGAGACAGACGTGAAAGCACAAAGGAACATCTGGAGAAATTTCTGAACGCTCGTCCGCTGCTGTCGTTACTGTGCGGTCGGGAATCTTTCGGAGGGTAGGCCTCAAATTCCCCGGCCTTGTCTGCTTTTGGCGACCGAGAAGGAGGTCGAATCGCTCGGGCAGAGATGGCGCTCAGTGCTAGGTGTCGGAGAGCTGATCAGAGCTCGAAGTTTTGGGATGACTCAGAGACGGATTGTGGTCGGGCATGCCAGGGAGAATTTTTCTTCCTTCTCCCGTCTGCGTGAGATGTGGGACATGTGAGAAACTTTGAAATTTACTGTGGTCATGGACTTCTTCATCAATTTATGGTATTGTTGCACTGTTGTAATTATACGTATAATTATGCGGTTTTGTCAGTTTTTTTTCAGTATTGGTTTGTCCTGTGCTTTTGTGATATCACACCGGAGGAAAGAATCCGTCATTTCTTAATGCATGCATTACTAATTGACAATAAAAGGGGACTACGTGTCTTCATAATCTAATTAATCTAAATCCCCGTCAAGTTAACCGTTCGGAGTGAGACTGAAGCCTTGTCTCGTTAATATAAGGATCAGTCTATTGTTGTGTGGTCTTGCCTCTTCGTGTCCTCGTTTTCGCTAGGTAGCGCCAGCTGCTTGCAGCCACCTTGAGTCGTAATCTGTCTCTTCGTGTTCAGTGTTCTGTGTATAAGAAGCGTACCGGCATTATCTCTTTTATTCAAGGAGCGGTCCTGGCTCTGTGTTCCGTGTCTAAGATGAGCCCCGGCCCAACATCTTGTTTACAAGGAGGGTTCCCGGCTCTGTGTTTCGTGTAACAGTCCAGTCCAAGTCAAGGCTTCATGTTCCAGTCCAGTCCAAGTCAAGGATTCGTGTTCTAGTCCAGTCCAACTCAAGGCTTCATATTCCCGTCTAGTCCAATTTAAGGCCTCGTGTTCCAAGTCCCAGTCCAGTGTCAATTCCGATGCAAGTCCCAGTCGAATTTCAAGTCCGATCCAAGTCCTCTTCCCGAGTCCTAGCTAAGATCCTAGCCAAGATCCCAATCCCGAGTTCTAGCCTAGGACCGGGTTCCGGATCCGAGTCAAGACATAGGTTCCGAGTCCCTGTCCAGACTCTGGTTCCGGAGTTCCGAGTTCCTAGTCCAGGCTCCTTGTTCCAAGTTCCTCGTCCGGACCCTGTGCTCGTAGTCCAAGTGCTATCCCAGGTCCTGAGTCCTTGTCTAGTCCAGGGCCTGTGTCCGTGTCCAGCTACGCTTATTCCCGCTTACGCTTTGGTCTTTCCTGGATTGCCCTCTGATCAATCCCTGCTTCCCGACTTCCCTTGCATTCTTGATAATCTTAGTTCAGTTCCTAGTACTTCGGTGTCTGTGTCTTTCATTTGGGTCGGCTCCCTAAAAATCCCCTTGCAACAACGGAGGTTTCTCACGAAGTGAAGGGTCTAGCGTAGCTGACATAATTTTCGCCAGTCTGTGATATTAGCTTCTTGAATGTAATCTGTCTCAGATCTCGCCTGAAAGTCGACTCTATGTCATTCCAGATCCTTACAGATAATATGGGTTATGCTTCCCGGCTTACCTTTGCACAAATAGTCAGCTGGTGTCTCGCATGTGCAAGGGGGGCATTGAGTGTTCAGTCACTTTGTCCTTCTTTTGCAGAATCGTCTGGGACAGATTTGTCTCTCTTCATCGACCATTAAAGGAGAACGGATCGTAATGTTGAAATTCAGTTGCATATCCGCAAGTGCATTTATATTCCACAGGACTTTTCAGTTTCTGGGAGCAAGGACCTTTCTTTTTGCAACGACGGAAGGTAAGGGGTAATTTAATAACTGTGTATGATATGATAAGGGGCATAAATAAAGTGGACAACTAGCACTTTGACCGAAGGGTGGAAATGGCGCATGCGAGAGGATGATATCTTGAGGCGAATAGAAGAAATTACAAGGTAAATGCCAGATGTGAGTTTTTATTTACGAAGAAAGTGGTGGCTACACAGAAAGTGCTGTCAGGAGTCCATTGGCAGAGATAAGGTATTGCCATACCAGCAGCAAACAAAGATTAGGAAATATTTAGATGAACTCTTGCTGCCATTTGAATAAGCTGGAATGCTGGAAGATTGAAACATATTGACTTTATGGCCTACTGTAGGATATATCGTCAAATAACTAACCAATAAAACAAATGCAATAAAAGAATCAACTAATTCCATCGGGATATTGACGATTTTGAAGAAGCGAACACGTGTTAAGTCTTAATTATGTTCGATTACACATTGATAGGTATGTGAATATATTGTGATTAAGGAGAGAGAGAGAGAGAGAGAGAGAGAGAGAGAGAGAGAGTGTTGCGGGTTGAACACCGGACATTGTAAGAGTTGAAAAACAGGCAGAATGACGAATGGATACAAAGCAGCTTCTGATTGGTGCTTAGAAAGGCCCGGTTCTTTATGTCAGCCAATCTTTTAACCAGAGAAACACCTCCGGTTTTACACAAGGTGAAAGTTATCGCTGAAACTATCATTGAACACAATATCTGTTGTGATAATAACGCCCTGGAAGGAATCTACCGTTCGATTCAGCCAGAAATTAAGACACCATGATTTCTCTCTGTTCATTGCTGATTGCATTGGCTGTGCTGCCTGGTGAGTTTCAGCGAAGCTGGCTAGCAAATTTGCCCGGCATTCAATACACGCCAGCGTTGTGATGTATTCTGTCCTTTCTTGCAGGAACGAGTGGGCAATATTCAGTGACACAGGATCCTTCCGATGTAACGACTGAGGAAGGACAGAACGTAACACTGAACTGTAATTATACCTACGCTACTGCAGATATCTTTTGGTACATTCAACATCGTAGAGGACCTCTAAATTATTTGCTGAGGTTATATAGCACAGGAAGAACGCAGCGGCATTCTGATTGCCCAGAGAGGTTTAGCGCTACTTTACAAAAAAGCAGCAAGACGTCTCAATTGTATATCCGTGAAGCTCTTGTGTCGGACTCCGCCATGTATCTCTGTGCAATGAGTATCACATTGTTATATGGAAGCGGCGGGTCCGTGCAAAAACTGGTTCTGTATATTGCAAAAAGCTCTCACTGGAGGGCGCCTTTTTCCGAGGAATCTGCAGAGGGCGCACCCAGAAGTCAGTTATAGTCACGTGCCCTACTTAAGAGCGCTGCATTCAGCAGCAGAAGGCACCGAAGCTAAAGGAGCAGTTCCTGATTACAACGCGGACCAATACTGAGCTTTCTGACTTTCTGGGATACCGGAATGTGCAATCACCCACCATCTTTTGCAGCAACGGCATATCACGATTGACAGCCTTGTCTGACATTGCCTTTGGTCACTTTGTTCAATTATTTGCAGCGTGAATTAATGAGGACGGAGTGGAACCGGGACCCCTCCAGTGAATGATATCTGTAATCTGTCAAGCAGGGGACCGTGCACAATTCTGATTTGATGGAGACGGACGTGAGAGTATGGAGGAACATCTGAGAAACTTCTGAAATGCCCGCTTCGCTGCCGCTGCTACTGTGTGGTAACCGGTATCCCGGGAGCAGAAAGCCCCGAATCCTCGGCTTTGCTTGTTACAGCGGCCGGGGCTAGGTCGAAGACGCTTGACGGAGGATGGCACTTGGGAGGCTGTATCGGAGTGACTGGACGGATGCCCGTCCTTTTCGGATGGACGGGCGCAGTGTCGGCTGTGGTCGGCTGCTTCCAAGGCATCGGAAAATTGACCGTGCCTGGAGGTCTATGGCAGTGAGTTTCTCTCTGTTGCCGCCTACTGTCGGGTACTCGGGAGTCTATTGACTCCGGGCCTTTGAGACTATTTTACCCTGCCCATGGTTCGTTCTTCATCAAATTATGGTATTGCTTTGCACTGCTGTAACTATATGTTATAATTATGTGGTTCTGCAGTGTTAGTCTTTGGTTTGTCCTGTTTTCTGTGATATCACTCCGGAGAAACATTGTATCATTTCTTATTAAATGTATGGATTTCTAAATGACAATAAAAGAGGGCTGAGTGTTCTCATAATCTAATCTCATAATCTAGTATATTTAAACGGCACTATGGCGCACTGAAGAAAACAGAGGGTGGGAAAATTAGTCGTTTTCGAATTGACAAATAATTGCAAGTGGCATGCTACTGAAATTAAGGATGTTGTAGCAGCTACTTATGATTTATACTGAGTATTTAGATAATTTGGCAGAACCTGAGGATGTTTAGCGTGTTGGAGAATGCAAATACTATATTGGTCGTTGCATTCCCAAGCTGTGAGAAAAAGGTTCAATGCTTCAAGTAAATTTATGATTAAAGTACATATATGTGACCGAGATTCATATTTTGAAGGCATTTTCAGTATAAAAGAGAGAGACGGAAGAGAGAGGGAAAAGGATCACGACAGAGTGATTGTGTGTATAACCTGGTTTCCCAATCAGATTTAACGGATCCGATGTTATCATCACGTGTAGCATTTTGCTACATATCTAAACTGCAAACGGAATGTGTTAATTATTGTCGCATTATTGCATTGATTCTGTTTATACGGCTGAATTCACTACACAGCTTATCGAGGTAGTTCAAAGTAAAAAAAAAAGGATACAAAAATAAAGTGTAATGACGTATAAAATTCAGCGCAGGCAGGAAATAAAGAGCAAGGTCATACCAAGATTAATATTCAATTGCATCCTACAGTTCAATACTCTTGCAAGTGGGAACAGTCCATGGTTGTTTCATGGGAACTTGCTTTTCGAACTTTGTGTTTTCCCACAGATGGAAGAGACAAAGAGTGAAAACGTCCGGTTACTGTCAAAGGAGCGCAAACTGATAGCATCTGTTTCCAAAGGTATATTTCGACTTTTGGAAAATCTCATTTTAATTATATGGTTAGTGTATCGAATAATTCCATTACCACACCTTCTCATCTGAAATGGCGGAGCTGACTCGACAGTTAAAATCGCCTAATTTAGTTCCCGTATCATATGGTCTTATTGTCAACTGATTTATCTGTCCAACTTCGCAAATTCCTCTTAACATGTGCATTCAGTGATCCTCCGATCACCAGCACGTGCTACTCAGAGGGTATTTTTCGGGCAGTGGAAAACATAAAAACACGGGAATCGTGGAAACGGAGGACGTAAGTATTGGCTGACAGCATCGAAAGTCGGAATCGAACCGAATGCCTGGTGACATGACACCAGATATCGCCAGGGGGTCATGATAGGCACTCTGCAGTCCACCACCATCGCTAGTTTCCTTCTCAACCCATGTTATATGAATTGATGATGGACAACCTGATACATTCCTTCACTTTGCAAATGCTCACAGTTACATCGAACTGGTTTATGTTTATAACATATTTGTTGTTGTCAGTTGTTTCAGGGTACAGCGAAAAGAATACCCAGCTTGTTTCCATGGATCCTTTTAAAATCGGAGTAGGTACACAATACACTGTCTGATATTTATAGTCTCCGCAGATATTTTTCAAACAGAAGAAAAACACAAAACATCAATATCAGAATAAAGCTAAGAACCTAAACGTCCCCTGCCACATCCTTTGTAGAATCTGTGGCAAGCAGCATTAACCTCAACAGCTTCTACCTCTCTCACTTATTCTAGCATAAAGCATCAGCACTTCCACTAGCCACCACCATCGAAGCAACCAGATACACATAGCGGGATTTGTCTACAGTACAAGAAAAGCTAGTTGTTTACTGCAACATTTCATCGTTTCATAGGCATTCTCTCTCTCACACACTAATAAATGAGAGACTGATATGGCTGGTTCAAAAACGAGAGAGGAGACAGCCGTCGCTATTTCGAAGTTACAGTCATTATAAAGCTCTCTTTTTGTACCGATATCCCTGAATCGACAGTAATCACTCCCAGTGAGATCAACATAGAGAGAGAGAGAGAGAGAGAGAGAGAGAGAGAGAGAGAGAGAGAGAGAGGGGGGGAGGGGGGGCAGAGAGAGAGAGAAACAGAGAGAGGGCGGGGTGGGGGGGGGGCGGTGAGAGGAAAGCGGTACCAGGGAATAGAGCAAAGAAATAGGCAGAATGACGCTATGGAAATAGAACAGACTCTGATTGGTGCTCAGAAAGTATCGGTTCTTTCAGCCAGCGAATCCTTTAAACAGGGAAAAGCCCCCGATCTTACACACGGTGAAAGGTACTGCTGAAACAAACTCACGCAACAATATCTGTTATAATTACGTCCTGAACGAAATCGGCTGTTCGATTCAGAGAGAAAGCATACCCGATGATTTCCCTCTGTTCGTTACTGATTTCCTTGGCTGTGCTGCCTGGTGAGTCTCTGCTAAGGTGGGCTGCGAATTTTCCCGGTGTTCAATACAAGCTAGCGATGTGAATGTATTCGGTCCTTTCTTGCAGGATCGTCCGGGGAACATTCAGTGTAGCAGGATCCTCCCGACGTAACGGCTAAGGAAGGGCAGACCATAACAGTGCTTTGTAATTACACTTACGCTGGTGAAGATATCTTTTGGTACATTCAACATAGTGCAGGATCTCCAAAGTATTTGCTGAAGGTGTATAGCGCAGGAAGAATAGAACGGCATCCTCATTGCTCAGTGACATTTACCGCTAGTTTGCAGAAAGACAGCAAGACGGCTCAACTGAATATCGTTAAAGCTCTTGTGACGGACTCTGGCATCTATCTCTGTGGAATGAATATCACGCTGTTGCCTGAAGGCGGCTGGTCCGGACAAAAAACCGGTTCTGTATAACGCTCGCCCTGGAGGGCGTCTTTTGCCGGGAAAAAAGGTAGGGCGCACCCTGAAATCAGCCGTGGTCACGGGCCCTGCTTAAGAGCGCTGCAATCACCAACACAAGGCGGCGAAGGTAATGGAACGGTTCATGGCTACAATGCAAACCCAAACTGGATCTTTATAATGTATTTCCTGGATACAGCAATGAGCATTTACCCACCTTCTTTGCTGCAACGGCATATCACGATTGGCAACATACTATGTCGTCTTGTTTGGTCACATTGTTCGAGCTTCGGCATAGAGAAGTAATAAGGACGGAGTGGACCTGCGATATACTGTTTGTATTTAAATAGGACAGTGGTTGACTAAGGGAAGACAGAACGTGGACAAATTCGTTGTTTTTAGTTTGACAAAGACAGCAAGTGCCATGCTGCTGAAATTAAGGATGTTGCAGTGGCTAATTATGATTTATGCTAAATATTCAGATAATGCGACAGATCCTGCGGATGTTTAGCGTGATAGAGCATGCAAATTATATTTTTGTCGTTGCATTCGCGGACTGTGAGAAATGGTCATTGTTCAAAGTGAATTTATGTTGAAAGTACATACTGTATCTGCGGTGTGTGATGCAGTGAACCGCCGGTAGAGGGCGGGTCGTGATAGAAAAGCCGAAGTGGTGCACCCAAATATTTGCAAGAATCACGTGGTTGACTTCTGAGAGCGAAACTCACTAGCAAACTATATCGGTGAACATTTCAAGTTGTTTGGACATAAAATGGCTGCTACTTGGATTCAAATATCTCCAGCGGTTTTGTGCCGGGTTCCGCTCTGTATACTTGCATGATCAGCCCTCCCTATAATAGTGCGATTGCCGATCTGGACAGAACAGATCCTGCGTCCAATGGGCGCATGGAACGGTGGGAGCCCGCGGCTCACCGCACTCTGCTCAACATCGAACGACGCCCCGTCCTGAGACCACACAACTTCCCTGCTCAGAGGCTACAAGAGGGTGAAGGCTCAGAAGGACACGAGCTACAACACACTCAGAACCCCTAGTAACAGTTTCGTACGAGGAGGCATACACCTATGCGAGGATAATGTTTGCCAGTCAGGAGAATCCAGACGGAATCCATGAAAAAGAGGGAAGGGACAGAGAGAAGAGAGAGAGAGAGGGAGAGAGAGAGAGAGAGAGAGAGAGAGAGAGAGAGAGAGAGAGAGAGAGAGAGAGAGAGAGAGAGAGAGAGAGAGAGAGAGAGAGAGAGAGAGAGAGAGAGAGAGAGGGGGGGAGTGAGTGAACGAATGTTTGAGACGAAAAGTGGAAGAAAAAATAAAAGATAAACGGAAAGAACGGGATACAGAGAATGGGCAGAAAGGAGAAGAAACAGGTGATAAGAGTGGTAAAGGAATACAATAAAGAGAAGGAGACATATTCTGGTACGGATACAGCAAGAAGAAGACACGGGAAGAGGGTCGAGAGTGAAAAATTGAAAGTCCGCTAAAACTTGCCCATTTTGAAAGAGAGGGTAAGACCGTATGACCATATAACTTAGCAGAAGAATTGGGGCATTTGACCCACCGAATCTGCTCCGCTCTTAAATCATGGCTGATCGATTGATCCTTTCTCAGCCCCACTCCCGGCCATCCCTTTGGAACCTTTGATACCGTGGCCAGTCAAAAACATTTCACGCTCTGCCTTAAGTATACCCAACCACCTGTCCTCCACAGTTTCCCGGGCTAATAAATGCAACGTATTTACCACACTCGCGCTGATGGAATCTCTCCGTATCTCTGTATTCAGTTGATGCCGTCTTGCCTGAGGCTTTGCCCTCTTGTCCTAAATTACCCCACGATATGAAACATCCTTTACACATCCACTCTGTCTAGGCCTTTCAACATTCAAAAGAATTCAGTGAAATCCCGCTTATCCTTCTAAATTGCAGCGAACACAGATTCATAAAATTCGAACTTTTCTCGTATGAAAATCATTAATATAATCATCCTTGGGAACCGCCTCTGAACTCCCTCCAGTGCGTGCAGACGTATTCTTCAATGAGGAACCCAAAACTGTTCACAATACACAAAGTGGGGCTTCACTAGTGTTTTACGCGTCAGTGTTTTAAGCGCCAAAGGCCTTATGAAACTCCTCACATACAACATCCATTGCACCCACTTTATCTGACTTACGTGTAGTCTCCTCAAATAATTGCAACATGACCGTCAGGTAATATTTTCCTGAAGGAAACCATACTGACTTTTCCCGTTCTGGACCTGTGTCACGAAATACTCCATAACTTCATCCTTTACAATTGAATCCATCATATTCCCAACCACTGAGATCAGGCTAACAGATCTTTAGTTTCTTCTTTTCTTAAAGAGTAGAGCGACTTTTCCAATTTTGCATTCCACTGGCACCATGCCACAGTACAATAATTTTGAAAGATCATTAATAATATCGCCATAATCTTTACCAGTACTTCTTTCGGAACCTGCGGTTGCAGTTCATCTGGTGCGGGTGACTTAGCTCTTTCGGCTCTTTGAACCCTATAACAGTAACTGCACATCCCACGTACCCGTCAGCATCTGCTAGTGCCTTCTTCTTTGCTTTGCAAATGCACTTTTCAGGATATCTTTGTTTTTCCTTTGTGTGTCATTGGTGCCAATCTGTACCATGACATCTGGATGCTGCTCCTCCCTCTCTAAAATGCCGTTGACGCGATTCGAAACTAACATGTCGGAGGCAGAATACCATCAGGGTGCTGTGCTCACGTCCGCAGAATCTACTCTTTGTTCCCATGATTGGTGAGTCCCCTATCGCTACCGCTCCGTTCTGCTCCCTCTTTCCTATCTGCAGCACAGACCTATTCTGCGTTGCAGTAGCCCTGACTCTCTAGCATTCCCTTGGGAGTTCATCCCCCACATCGGTATGCAGAAAAATATTCTTACTATTGACAGGAATGACCACAGGTGTGCACTGTGCTAACTGTCTATTCACAGTTCCAATTTTCCTAATAGTCCAATAGCCACTTACTTCTTGCAGCTTCGAGGTGGCTGCTTCTTTATGACTCCGATCTATTACCTTCTCACACTGCTGTACAAGCTGAAGTTCATTGAGCTGCTCACGCCAGATCCCTCCCATGGTCTTTAAGGAGCTTCAGCCAAATGCTTTCCTTGCAGATGTAGCTCGCTGGAGACTTTGGATCTCCCAGGTCTCCAACATCTGACATGAAGAGAACACAACAGCCATCTACTACTCTATGTAAAATCAGAGGGGTAAAATGAAGCCCTAGGAAAGGCTGACCCAGACCCAACACGCCTGTCGAGTCGAAGGTACATCATAGGCAATATACCAATCCGGTTCGAGAGGACGGGCACGTGTCTCCCCCGAGCATCTGATGCACCGGTCATGACGTAATTACCTTCACTTGAATCACAGTTTGATAAAATACTATTGTTGATGTGAGTGACACCGTATCACTCTCGTGTTTTTTTGCTGATTAAAATGGCTGCTCTGTCTGGATAATTTCTTCTTCATCAGTTTGCGCGTGTTCTAATCCGTCATTACGATTCGGCGCCACTCACGTTCTCCGAGATTTGTTACAGATACAAGTGGGGTAAATTCGGTAACTCAGGACGTGAGGAAATTATTGACCGTGGAATGGCAGAACATAAGACCATAAGACATAAGTCTAGGAGTATGCCATTTGACCCATCGAACCTGCTCCGCAATTGAATAAGATCATGCCTTAATAAGATAATCAGTTTATTTCTTCTACAGCCCTTGGCTTTTCCCAGCTACCTGGTTTCAACTATCGCCTTTCAGTCAGCCTCTTTCATGACCCCCGCCACATATTAATATGTATCTCCCTCCTTATTTCTCAGTCCCGAAGAGGAGTCTCGGTCCGAAACGTCGACTATTTACATTTTCCCCAGATTTTGCCAAACCTACCGACTTCCTCCAGAGTTTTGTGAGTTGCGTTGGATTTTCAGCATCTGCAATGTTTTCATCCAACTCTCGTCCATCCAGAACACTCAAGCGACAACAACTTTCCTGGACAGAAAACACTGAAGCGCAGAGAGACAAGAGACTAGCACACAAATCACATTCCCCGTTCTCCCGAGTGAAGACGTTTTTTCTTATTATCTGCCTCAGCGGCATTTCGCCCGTTTGCCGGAGGGGAGAAATGTGAAGATAAATTCGTATGAGTGTGAAATACGGTTTGCGAGTGAGCAGAGGAAGTGATATCCAGCGAAAACGGTGGGCGGTTAATATGGTGAGTAAAATGGGGGGAGAAAGTGGGCGGTTTGGTATGATGGAATGACAAAGTGGTAACTCGGGGAGACGTAAGAGAAATGAAGAAGTGAGAGAGCGAGAGATGGTGATCGACAGAACAGAGGGTAGAGCGATAAACATCGTGGGGAGAGAGAAATAAGATGGAAGCCTCACTGGAAGAAGAGTGCAAGAGAGAGAGAGAGAGAGTGAAGCATAACCACTCTCTCGCACAGTGGTTAGCTCGACGCGACTTACAGCTCCGGGCGTCGGATTTATAAAAGCATGTAGAGAACCTGAACAAAACGAACTGTGATTGGTGCTCGGACCGGCGCAGATGTGTGCTCACAGCGAATCAATCCATTGGCAGGGCAACGCCCCCAGATTTACGTCAGGTGAAACGTGCTGCAGAATTTGATTTTACTCTTCAATATCGGTCAAAGATATGCATTTATTGAAAGTAAGCTGTCTTTCGATCGAGTTCGAAGCCAGTCACCATGGATTCGTTGTGTTATCTGCTGATTATATTGACTATCCTGCCCGTGAGTCTCTGCGGTAACCGCCTATATTTGTTCCGTATGTATGAAGAAATCCCGATCTGATCATGCATTCTGTCCTTTTATTGCAGGATCAAATGGTAAAGATTCGGTGACGCAGTGGCTTCTTGAATTAACGATTGCTGAAGAACAAATTGTAACACTGAACTGTAATTACACTGGCGATCCTCTGAATATTTTTTGGTACGTTCAGCATCGCGTGGAATCTCCAAGATACTTGCTGAAGGTACACAGCACTAGCAAGATGGAAAGGCATCTTGAATGTCCAGAGAGGTTTACCGCTGGTTGGCAGCGTGGCAGCAAGGCAGCCCATTTGAACATCTCTGCTACTCTTGTGTCGGACTCCGCTGTTTATCTTTGTGCCATGCTGCCCACAGTGTTGCAAGGTGATGACGGCTAGAGACAAAATCCGACCTCCGTGATACAGTGAGCACTCGCTAGAGGGAGGCCTTTGCCGGAAAACAGCCGGGGCGCAAACACATATCCACCACTGTCACGTGATTGACTTAAGAAGGCAAACCTCCAGGGGAAGGGGAGAAATTACTGACTACATTTTTCAGTTACTTGGAACGCTGCTTTGCTTGCGGGACTGACTGGGTCGTCCTTGTGAATTTCCTCTGAACCCTTTTCAAGGCCAGCACATCATTGTTAGAATAGGAACCCAAAACTGTTCAGAATGCTCAAGGTGAGGCCTGACGTGTCTTATAAATCCTTTGCATTATATCTCTGCCCATGTATTCTGGACATCTAGAAATGAATGCTAAGATTTTATTTGCCTTCCTCACATCGACTTTACCTACAAGTTAACCGTCAGGGTCTTCTGCACTATTATCCTCCAGGTCTCTTTGCATCGTATATTTTTGCATTTTCTCCCCGCTTACAAAATAGTCTGCACATTTATTTCTTATACCAATGTGCATGACATGCATTTTGGTAAATTGTACTTAGTCTGTCACTCTCTTGCCCATTCTCCTAATCATCTCCAGGAAAGACTTATCCTTCCATCAATCTTTGTATCATCTCCAAACTTGGGAACACAGCCATCTATTCCATCACCTATATCATTGACAATGATTTTGAAACATCATTCCTAATCCCTCCGCAATCTCTACCGCTACCACCAGGTTATAGTTCATCTGGTTCCGTTGAGTTATGTACCCTTCCGTCCTTCAGCGTTTTGAGGACCTTCGCCCTTATAACTGTTATTGCACTCGCATGTCTTCCTTTGCACCCTTCAAAGACTGACACAATGCTCGGGTCTTGCACAGTGAAGCCTGATGCGAAATACTGAAATCGTTCATCTGCCATCAACTTGTCCCCCAGCATTATTTCTTCCGCTCTATTTTCTTACTTTCTATATGCACTCTGATCTCACTTTTATATTTTTACATTCCTGAAAATAACCTTTTACCATCCATCTTGTTATTGTTTGCTATCTTGTGCTCAGATATCATCTTTTTCCTCCTAATGATTCTTTCAGTTGTACTTTAGGGTTTTGAAAACATCCTAATCCTCTGCCTTGTTACTAACTTTTGCTTTCTTGTATACCCGCTCTTATGCTTTTATATTAGCTTTGACTCCCCGTGTCAGCCACGGTTGCACTACCTTTCCATTTGCGTACTTCATCATTTTTGGATACAGCTATCGGCCGCCTTTCTCATTTCCCCCAGAAATTCACGCCTTTACTGCTCTGTTGACTTCCTTTGCAGCTTGCCCATCCACGTCCTCCACTATGAAACCGTTGACCAACTCTTCTCTCACCACTGAAATTTCCTTTACTGTGCCGAAATACCGCTTCGTCAAACTGGCAAATTTCAAGTTGAACTCATTCATATCGTGATCGCTGCCTTGAAATTGTTCTTTTATCCTAAGGTCACTAATTATCTCCCGTTCATTGCACAACACCGAATCCTGTACAACTGATCGCCTTGTAGGGTGATGGACAATCTACTCTAAAATGTCGCTTCATAGGCATTCAAAAAACTCACTCTCGAGATACATATCCGACCTGACTTTCCCAATCAACCTGCATGTTGAGATCCCCCATGACTATCATAACCTTACTCTTTTAAAATGCCGTTTCTATTTCCTTTTGTAATCTGTAATCCTCATTCTAGATACTGTCGGGAGGCTTATTTATAGCTTCCAGCAGGGGTCCTTAACACTTGCAGTTTCTGATCACAACCCATAAGGATCCAGCCCCCCTCACAAACTTTGAGATGTTTAGAGGTACGAATGGGGACTATAAGTTGAGCAAGATTCTGAAGGAATTATTGATTTAGGAAGGACGGAAAATGTCGCTGCACTGAAATTACTCAGGAACTGCCTTTGCCTACCTGTAGAACAGTCAACATCATGGAAACTTTAGAAAATCATTTACAATGTTCATCCTCGCATAAATGGCTCGGTCTAAAGACAACCCTGTCAAGTATTCGCATTTCCAGTTGGAAACTATCTCCGGAGTTCTTGTGTGGATTTCTGCGCTGCAGCTATGCACAAATTAGCCCACAGAGACTGGGGATGAAGGCGGATATGGACAAAAAATATATCGTGACTGCAGTGAACTCTGATACCAGAGGGTGATCTCAGCCTAACCTGCACATCAACGTGAGCCCAGCCACAAGACCCAGGCACCTTCACACCTTCCCAGGACAGAGCCCTATGAAGATAACACCGTTAGGGCACAAACGATTGAACACCCGACTCCTATGCTCAGAAAAGACGTTGTTTATTGCTTTTCTTTATTTGCTTACAGTTTCGAACTCGAAGGGGAGGAAGACCGAAAGATGCACAGACGAGGATAGCGGTTTGATATAAAGGGAGAGTCGGACCTTGCCGGCTTCCACCAACAGCAGCACGAGGCAAAATGCAAACTGAAGGAACTGCACTGTATTTTCCCATGGCGTACCTGCAAAACTACGTTATTAAGTTTTATTTCTCAATGTTCAAATGTTCCGGCAATGCCGTTCCCTGTCTCTCTTTCTGATCAACGCAATTCCCCTCAGAAAATCCTTCCTGTCCAAAAAGCTCCAACCCCCTTCGAGCTATTTTCTTTCCACTCCTACTCCGATCTCCACTTGATAACCGATTTCGACACCCATCCCCCCAGCGTCCCGCTAGCCGTCCCCTATCTGGTCGCAGGCTGCATACCTTTCCTATTCTGATTCCATCCTATTCAGCCCAAATTCTAAAGGCAATGTCTCTCAATCCTGTGGAAGTCTCAGCACTCCGGCTGCTTTTGCCAGGAGAAGTGTCCTTGGTCCACTGGGTAAGGCACCTCAAAATTATATATGTCCAATACTGCTTATCCTTCTCTCTGCAACACAGATGCGAACTGTTCAATGCATATGGTTATTTTGGCAGGCAGCATCTTCAGCCTTATAAACACCGAACCTCCCTAAGCATCTGCTCCGAGGAGAGCCACTGCACTCCGAATAAAGCTTCCGTGATGTGCCTCGTGGAGAGGGAGTCAAGTTTCCGTATACTTCCGTGATGTGCCTCGTGGAGAGGGAGTCAAGTTTCCTGTTAAATACGGAACCACACAAGAACGAAATTCTCGCATTTGCCCTTGACTATCGTCAGAATGCTTTCTGCTCTGTTTACTGAGAATGTGAGCTATGGCGGTCAAATTTCTGAACAGTCAACCAATGTAACCGGGATGATTTAAAGTGTAACAATCATTAGCAAGAGGAGAAATACAGGCCATGTCATCATTCCAGGTATCATCTCTATTCTATAACATCAGTATCCAACGTTCAGTTGCCTGCACATATCCCACAATTGCTCTACGTGATATAAATCGCTGCATTGTCTCCAGGCACCTCACAGAACAGTAAAACAAGTGAACAAACTCTTTCAGAATTTCAACGTCGTATAACCATCATTATACAAACTGTGTACTTGCATGTGGCACAGAGCTAACGACCGATAGAGAGGGAGAGTGAGAGAGAGAGTGAGAGAGAGAGAGAGAGAGAATGTGTGTGTGCACGAGTGTGTGTGTGTGAGAGAGAGGGAGCAGAATAGAGAAATCAATGGCAAATTGGGTAAAAAAGAGGGAGAACAAAAATGTGAAAGGAAAAGAGAAGGGGAAAGAGATAGGAGAAAAGAGTGACAAACAGTTGAGAAGTTAATTACGGGAGAGAAACAAAGCAAGGAGGGCCAGTGTGGGAAGGAGTCAGACTACAAGAAGGAGATCGTTGATGTGGATCATGAGTGGGAAACTGAGAGATTCTGTGAACACATAATTGTACTGATTGGTTCCATAATCCTACACCTTGAGTAAGTGACAAATGAGGTGCGAGAGACACGCTTTCTAGGCCACCTGAGTCTCCGCTGCCCCCGAACTGAATCTATTACCTTCTCTCGAGTAACAATTTCATAAAATCCTATTATTGATTTAATGCAGACAACATGTTTCTCCTGTGCTGGTCGATGATCCTAACGGTTGCTCTCCCTGGTGTGTCCCGACTTAATCGATTAGCGCTTGTCCTACGTGGTCAGTGCGATTCGGCTCCGCTGACCCACTCTGCCAGGTTTAACAGATACAAGTGGGGAACCTCGGTGACTCAGGTTCGGCGGGAATTAATGGTCGATGAATGAGAGACAACGTCACTGAGATGCAGCTAGACGGAAGCTGATAAAATTCTGGAAAATCTCTGATAATATTGTTTATTCTATTCTGGAATGGAAATGCAGTTCAGTCTGAAGGCGTTCCGTTAAGGGTTTCGGGTTCGATGAACAAAAAAAGGCCAACAGTATCATTTAAATATTTCCGAGACTCTGCCAATTTCCACCATTTATCCTTGTGCCTTTCTGCCCATCCTGTTACAAGGTGACGGCGGGATTGGACCAAAGAAAAAAAACACCCTGGCGTCTAGCTCTAGGGGACGCCCTAGGCCTCACCGGCAACATTCAATAAGGCCCATCTAGAGGACACTGGCAAAAATATACCCTCTCTGGACAGGCCTACTTAAGTCTTCAGTGCCAAAGCGAGAATTGATTCAACACCTTCACCAACCGCCGTTCACAACCACCGAGCAAAGACTTTCCTATTTCTTTCCGTCTTCAGGGGCGTATCATTTCTTATTGACCGCCGAGGAGAGGAAGATGGATAATGTACATTATGTTTAGATTGGGTTTTAAGAAAGGGGGATAACGTGGTAGAAATTGAGGGGGAATGGCGGAGATGAATGAGGGAGAGAGAGACCTAGAGAAAAAAAGCGATAGAAATTCAGGGAATGTAAATGATCGATGGCGGTGCAGAGAGCAATGAAGAAGTGAATGAGTGAAAGGTGTAGTGGTCGAGTGAGCAATCAGTTGAATGAGAGAGAGAGGAAAGGTGAGGCAGGGCGGAAAGAGAGTGCAAGCAAGTGAAATTGAATGTAGGGTATGGACAGAACATGAGAAATGGAAAGGGAGGATGTGTAAATAAAGAGCAAGAGAAAGCGAAAGAAATAGCTAACAAGACCTTGATAACAGAGGATTCGTTGCGAATTTTGGTTAACTCTTCTTCGATTTTTGCCAGTCACTCTTTAATTCAATTTAAAATTGTACGTCGTTATTGTTGGACAAAGGAGCGACTGTCTAAAATATTTCCTAATGTTAATAGTCAGTGTGGTAGATGTAAAATTGAGACAGCTATATTGACACATATGTTTTTGTTGTGTTCTGCATTCAAACAGTTCTCGAAAACTATTTTTTTTAATTTCTAAAGCTTTAAAAATTAATTTACAACTTAATAAATTGACAGTTTTGTTCGGTATAATCCTTCAATATAATCACGGTGTTTCTATATCACACCAATACGTAAATGCATTAGTCGCACTATTGGCAAGAAGGGCTATTTTATTAAAATGGAAAGATGCTTCTGCTCCCACTTTGATACAATGGTTTTCCCAGGTGATATTATGTCTTAGCGGGGAGAAAATCAGAAGTCGAACTTTTGATCCTCGATTTAACTGTAAGGGGGTTTCGATTTTTATGTTACTGCGGAGACTAATTAAAATGGCGTCTTTGTTATGTTAATCTGGGGAATGCGGCTTTGTTGTGTTGTGTTATGAAGAGGAACATACCTGTACGAGGAAAATGTTTGCCAGTCAGGAACATCCACAGGGATTCCATGCAAAAGAGGGAGGAGATAGATAGAAGAGGGAGAGAGAGACAGAGAGAGAGAGGCGAGAGAGAGACAGAATGAGCTGGGGGGGGGGAGGAGGAAGAGGAAAGTGGTACCAGGATAGAGCAAATAAATACGCAGAATGACGCTATGGAAACAAAGCACATTCCGTTTGGTGCTCAGAAAGTCTCGGTTCCTTCTGTCAGCGAATCCTTTAAACAGGGAATCGCCCCCGATCTTACACAAGGTGAAAGGTACCGCTGAAATCATCTCACGCCACAATATCTGTTAGAATTCCGTCCTGAAAGGAATCGGCTGTTCGATTCAGAGACAAATTATACACGATGATTTCCCTCTGTTCGATACTGATTTCATTGGCTGTGCTGCCTGGTGAGTCTCTGCTAAGGTGGCTCGCGAATTTTCCGGTGTTCAATACAAGCTAACGATGTTAATGTATTCCGTCCTTTCTTGCAGGATCGTCTGGGATAGATGCAGTGACGCAGAACCCTCCCGACGTAACTGTTATGGAAGGGCAGACCATAACAATGATTTGTAATTACACTTTTGCTGATGAAGATATCTTTTGGTACATTCAACATAGTGCAGGATCTCCAAAGTATTTGCTGAAGGTGTATAGCACAGGAAGAATAGAGCGGCATCCTGATTCCCCAGTGACATTTACCGCTAGTTTGCAGAAAGGCAGTAAGACCGCTCAACTGAATATCGTTAAAGCTCTTGTGACGGACACTGGCATCTATCTCTGTGCAATGAGTATCACGCTGTTGCCTGAAGGCGGCGGGTCCGGACAAAAACTGGTTCTGTATAATGCAAAAAGGTCTCACTGGAGGACGTCTTTTGCCGGGAAAAAAAGTAGGGCGCACCCTGAAATCAGCCGTGGTCAGGTGCCCTACATAAGAACGCTACATTGACCAACACAAAGCGGCGAAGGTAATGGAACGGTTCATGACTACAACGCAAACCCAAACTGGATCTTTATAATGTATTTCCTGGATACAGCAATGAGTATTTACCCGCCTTTTTGCTGCAAAAGCATATCACGATTGTCAACGTAGTATAACGTCGTCTTTGGTCACATTGTTCGAGCTTCGGCATAGAAAAGTAATAAGGACGGAGTGGACCTGCGATATACTGTTTGTATTTAAATAGGACAGTGGTTCACTAAGGGAAGACAGAACGTGGGCAAATTCGTTGTTTTTAGTTTGACAAAGACAGCAAGTGCCATGCTGCTGAAATTAAGGATGTTGTAGTGGCTAATTATGATTTGTACTAAGTATTCAGATAATGCGACAGATTCTGCGGATGTTTAGCGTGATAGCGTATGCAAATTGTATTTTTGTTGTTGTATTCGCGGACTGTGAGAAATGGTCATTGCTCAAAGTGAATTTATTTTGAAAGTACATACTGTCTGTGCGAGGTGTGATGCAGTGAACCGTCGCTAGAGGGCGGGTCGTGATAGAAAAGTCGAAGTGGCGCACCCAAATATTTGTAAGAATCACGTGGTTGACTTCTGAGAGCGAAACTCACTAGCAAATTACATCGGTGAAGATTTCAGGATGTTTTGACATGAAATGGCCGCTGCTTGGATTCAAATATCTCCAGTGGTTTTGTGCCGGGTTCCGCTCTGTATACTTGCATGATCAGCCCTACGTAATACAGTGCGATTGCCGATCTGGACAGAGCAGATCCTGTATACAATGGGCTCATGGAACGGTGGGAGCCCGCGGCTCACCGCACTCTGCTCAACATCGAACAACGCCCCGTCCTGAGACCACACAAACTCCCTGCTCAGAGGCTACAAGAGGGTGAAGAGTCAGGGGGACCCGAGCTACAATACACCCAGAACACCTAGTAACAGTTTCGTACGAAGAGGAATATACCTATGCGATGACAATGTTTGCCAGTCAGGAGCATCCACAGGGATTCCATGCAAAATAGGGAGGAGATAGATAGAAGACAGAGAGAGAGAGAGAAGAGAGAGAGAGAAAGAGAGAGATAGATAGATAGATAGATAGAGAGAGAGAGAGAGAGAGAGAGAGAGAGAGAGAGAGAAAGAGAGAGAGAGAGAGAGAGAGAGAGAGAGAGGGAGAGAGCGGGAGAAAGGGGAAGGGAAAGTGAGTGAACGAATGTTTGAGACGAAAAGTGGTGGACAAAATAAAAGATAAACAGAAAGAACGGGGTACAGAGAATGGGCAGAAAGGAGAGGAAACAGGTGATAAGAGTGGTTAAGGCAGACAAAGAAGGGAAGGAGACATATTCTGGTGCGGATGCAACAAGAAGAAGACACGGGAAGAGGGTCGAGAGTGATAAATTGAAAGTCCGCTGAAACTTTCGCATTTTGAAAGAGAGTGTAATTCCGTAAGACCATAAAAATTAGCAGAAGAACTAGGCCATTTGGCCCATGGAATCTGCTCCGCTATTATATCATGGCTGATCGATTGACCCTTCCTCAGCCCCACTTCCGGCCTTCCCTTTGGAACCTTTGATACCTTGGCCAGTCAAAAACATATCACGCTCTGCCTTAGGTATACCCAACCACCTGTCCTCCACAGTTGCCCGTGCTAATACATGCAACGCATTCACCACAGTCGCGCTGATGGAATCTCTCCCTATCTCTGTATTAAGTTGACGCCGTCTTGCCCGAGGCTTTGCTCTCTTGTCCTAAATTACCCCACGATATGAAAGATCCTTTATACATTTACTCTGTCTAGGCCTTTCAACATTCGAAAGGATTCAGTGAAATCCCGCTCACCCTTCTAAATTGCAGCGAACACAGACTCATAAATATGAAACTTTTCTCGTATGAAAAGCATTAATATATTCATCCTTGGGAACCGCCTCTGAACTCTCCCCAGTGCGTGCAGACGTATTCATCGATGAGGAACCCAAAACTGTTCACAATATCCAAAGTGGGGTCTCACCAGTGTTTTAAGCGTCAGCATCACATCCCTACTCTTGTATTCTCCACCCCCTGAACTGAGTTCTAACATTGTATTTGTCTTCCTCACCGCCAACTCAACGAACAAATTAACCTTTAGAGTGTTCTACAAAAGGACTACCAAGCGCCGTTGCATCTTCGCACGTCTTAGTTTTGGTTTTGTGCACGTTCAGAAGATAGATAGCACGATTATTTCTTCCAACAACGTGCATGACCATGTATTTTCCAACATTATATTTCATTTACCATTCTCTTTTCCATTCTGGTCATCTGTCTCAGGCCTTCTGCAGATTATTTGTTTTATCAATACACCCTGACCCTTCATCAGTTTTCGTATCATCTGCAAACCTGGCAACAAAGCGAAGGATTCTATCATTTAAATCATTTCTGTACAACATTATCAAAAAAAAAAAAACAACTTGGTCCTAGCACTGACCCCTGCGGAGCACCGCTTGTCACCGGCAGCCAACCGGAGAGTGATTATTTTACTGCTAATCGCTACCTGCTGCCAAACAGCTACTGCTCTAACCATACTGGTAACATTCCTGTAATACCAATGACTCTTAACTTGGTAAGCTTCCTCATGCTTGTCACCTCGCCAAAGGCCTTATGAAACTCCTCACATACAACATGCATTGCACCCACTTTACCTGACCTACGTGTAGTCTCCTGAAATAATTACAACATGATCGTCAGGTAATATTTTCCTGAAGGAAACCATACCGATTTTTCCCGATCTGGACCTGTGTCACGAAGTACTCCATAACTTCATCCTTAACAATTGAATCCAACATATTCCCAACCACTGAGCTCAGACTAACAGATCTTTAGTTTCTTCTTTTCTTAAACAGTAGAGCGACTTTTCCAATTTTGCATTCCACTGGCACCATGTCACAGTACAATACTTTTGAAAGATCATTAATAACATCGCCATAATCTTTACCACTACTTCTTTCGGAACCTGCGGTTGCGGTTCATCTGGTACGGGTGACTTAGCTCTTTCGGCTCTTTGAGACCTATAATAGTAGCTGCACGTCCCAAGTACCCGTCAGCATTTGCTAGTGCCTTCTTCCTTGCTTTGCAAATACACTTTTCAGGATCTCTTTGCTTTTCCTTCGTGTGTCATTGGTGCCAATGTGTACCATGACTCTGGATGCTGCTCCTCTCTCTCTAAAATATCGTTGACGCGATTCAAAACTGACATGTGGGAGACAGAATACCATCAGGTTGCTGTGCTCACGTCCGCAGAATCTGCTCTCTGTTCCCATGATTGCTGAGTCCCCTATCGCTACCGATCCCTTCTTCACCCTCTTTCCTATCTGCAGCACGGAGCTATGCTGCGTTGCAGTAGCCCTGACTCTCTAGCATTCCCCTGGGAGTTCATCCCCCACATTGCTATGCAGAAAAATATTCTTACTATTGACAGGAATGACCACAAGTGTTCACTGTGATAACTGTCTATTCACATATCCATTTCTCCTGATAGTCCAATAGCCACTTGCCTTCTGCAGTTTCGTGGTGGCTACTTCCTTATCACTCCGATCTATTACCTTCTCGCACTGCCGTACAAGCTTAAGGTCATTGAGCTGGTCACTCCATGTCCCTACCATGGTCTTCAAGGAGCTTCTGCGAGATGCATTACTTGCAGATTTAGCTCCCTGGGAGACTCTGGATCTCCCAGGTATCCAACATCTGCCATTAAGAGAACACAACAGCCATCTAAGCCCTAAGAGAGGCTAACCTAGACCCAACACGCTTGTCGAGTCGAATGGATATCATAGGCAATACACCAATCCGGTTCGAGAGGAAGGGCACGTGTCTCAACCGAGCCTCTGATGCTCCTGACGTGACGTAATTACCTTCACCTGGCCATTAATTTGATAAAATACTATTGTTAATGTCAGTGACACCGTATCACACTCGTGTTTTTTTGCTGATTAAAATGGCTGCTTTGTCTGGATAATTGCTTCTTCATGAGTTTGCGCGTGTTCTACTTCGTCATTACGATTCGGTGCCACTAACACTCTCGAGATTTGTTCCATATACGAGTGGGGTAAATTCGGTAACTCAGGATGTGAGGAAATTAATGACCGTGAAAGGGCAGAACATAAGACCATAAGACATAAGACTCGGACTATGCCATTTGACCAGTCGAACCTGCTCCGCAATTGAATAAGATCATGCCTTAATAAGATAATCAGTTTATTTCTTCTACAGTCCTTGGCTTTTCCCAGCTACCTGATTTCAACTATCGCCTTTCAGTCAGCCTCTTTCATGCCCCCCCCCACATATTAATTTATGTATCTCCCTCCTTACTTCTCAGACCTGAAGAGAAGTCTCGCCCCGAAACGTCAACTATTTACATATTCCCCAAATTTTGCCAAACCTGCTGACTTCCTCCAGAGTTTTTTGAGTTGCGTTGGATTTTCAGCATGTGCAATTTTTTCATCCAACTCTCGTCCATCCAGAACACTCAAGATATAACAACTTTCCTGAAGACTGAAGCGCAGAGAGACAAGAGACTAGCACACAAAGCACATTCGCTGTTCCCCCGAGTGAAGACGTTTTTCTTATTCTCTGCCTCAGTGGAGTTTCGCCCGTTTGCCGGAGGGGAGAAATGTGAAGATAAATTCGTGTGAGTGTGAAATACGGTTTGCGAGTGGGCAGAGGAAGTGCTATCCAGGGAAAACGATGGGCGATTGATATGGTGAGTAAAATGGGGGGAGAAAGTGGGCGGTTTGGTATGATGGAATGACAAAGTGGATAACTCGGGGAGACGTTAGAGAAATGAAGAAGTGACAGAGCGAGAGATGGTGATCGATAGAACAGAGAGTAGAGCGATAAACATCGTGGGGAGAGAGAAATATGATGGGAGCCCGACTGGAAGAAGAATGCAAGAGAGAGAGAGTGTGAAGCATAAACACTCTCTGGCACAGTGGTTAGCTCGACACTATTTACAGCTCCGGGCGTCGGATTTATAAAAGCATGTAAAGAATCTGAACAAACCGATCTGTGATTGGTGCTCGGAGCGGCGCAGATGGGTCCTCACAGCGAATAAATTCATTGGCAGGGCAACGCCCCCAGATTTACGCCAGCTGCAATGTGCTGCAGATTTGATTTTACTCTTCAATATCTGTCAAAGATATTACCTTATTGAAAGTAAGCTGTCTTTCGATCGAGTTCGAAGCCAGACACCATGAATTCTCTGTGTTATCCGCTGATTATATTGACTATCCTGCCCGGTGAGTCTCGCGGTAACTGCCTATATCTGCTCCGTATGTATGAAGAAAGCCGAAACTGTTCATGCATTCTGTCCTTTTATTGCAGGATCAAATGGGAAAGATTCGGTGACGCAGTGGCCTCTTGAATTAACAATTGCTGAAGCACAAAGTGTAAGACTGAACTGTAATTACACTGGCAATCCTCTAAATATTTTGTGGTATGTTCAGCATCGCGTGGAATCTCCAAGATATTTGCTGAAGGTATATAGCACTGGCAAGATGGAAAGGCATCTTGAATGTCCAGAGAGGATTACCGCTGGTTGGCAGCGTGGCAGCGAAGCAGCCCATCTGAACATCTCTGGTGCTCTTTTGACGGACTCCGCCGTTTATCTTTGTGCCATGATACCCACAGCGTTGCAAGGTGATGACGGCTCCAGACAAAATCCGACCTCCGTGATACAGTGAGCGCTCGCTAGAGGGAGCCCTTTGCCGGAAAACAGCAGGGACGCAAACACATAGCCACCATTGTCACGTGATTGATTTAAGAAGGCAAACCTCCAGGGGAAGGGGAGAAATTACTGACTACATTTTTCATTTAGTTGGACAGCTGCTTTGCTTGCGGGACTGACGGTGTCGTCCTTGTGAATTTCCTCTGAACCTTTTTTCAAGGCCAGCACATCATTGTTAGAATAGGAACCCAAAACTGTTCAGAATGCTCAAGGTGAGGCCTGACGTGTCTTATAAATCCTTTGCATTATATCTCTGCCCATGTACTCTGGACATCTGGAAATGAATGCTAACATTTTATTTGCCTTCCGCACCACCGACTCTACCTACAAGTTAACCGTCAGGGTCTTCTGCTCTATTATCCTCCAGGTCTCTTTGCATCGTATATTTTTGCATTTTCTGCCCGCTTACAAAATAGTCTGCACATTTATTTCTTATACCGATGTGCATGGCATGCATTTTGGTACATTGTACTTAGTCTGCCACTCGCTTGCCCATTCTGCTAATTATCTCCAGGAACAACATATCCTTCCATCAACCTTTGTATCATCTCCAAACTTGGCAACACAGCCATCTAATCCATCATCTATATCATTGACAATGATTTTGAAACATCATTCCTAATGCCTCCGCAATCTCTACCGCTACCACCAGGTTATAGTTCATCTGGTTCCGTTGACTTATGTACCCTTCTGTCCTTCAGCGTTTTGAGGACCTTCGCCCTTATAACTGCTATTGCACTCGCATGTCTTCCCTTGCACCCTTCAAAGACTGACACAATGCTCGGGTCTTGCACAGTGAAGCCTGATGCGAAATACTGAAATCGTTCATCTACCATCAACTTGTCCCCCAGCATTATTTCTTCGGCTCCATTTTCTTGCTCTCTATATGCACTCTGATCTCACTTTTATTTTTTTACATTCCTGAAAATAACCTTTTACCATCCATTTTGTTATTGTTTGCTATCTTGTGCTCATATATCATCTTTTTCCTCCTAAAGATTCTTTCAGTTGTACTTTAGGGTTTTGAAAACATCCTAATCCTCTGACTTGTTACTAACTTTTGCTTTGTTGTATACCCGCTCTTATGCTTTTATATTAGCTTTGACTCCCCGTGTCAGCCACGGTTGCACTACCTTTCCATTTGCCGAAATACCGCTTCGTCAGACTTTACTTTCCTACTGGCAGATTTCAAGTTGAACTCATTCATATCGGGATCGCTGCCTTGAAATTGTTCTTTTATCCTAAGGTCACTAATTATCTCCAGTTCATTGCAGAACACCGAATCCTGCACAACTAATCGCCTTGTAGGGTGATGGACAATCTACTCTAAAATGTCGTTTCATAGGCATTCAACAAACTCACTCTCTTGAGATGCATATCTGACCTGACTTTCCCTATCAACCTGCATGTTGACATCTACCATGACTATCATAACCTTACCCTTTTGAAAAGTCGTTTCTATTTCCTTTTGTAATCTGTACTCCACATTCTAGCTACTGTCCGGAGGCTTGTTAATAGCTTCCAGCAGGGGTCCTTAACCCTTGCAGTTTCTGAACACAACCGATAATGATCCGGCGACCCTCACAAACCTTGAGTTGTTTTGGGGTACAAATGGGGCGGATAAGTTGAGCAAGGATCGGAAGGAATTATTGATTTAGGAAGGACAGAGAATGTCGCTGCACTGAAATTACTCAGGAACTGCCTTTGCCTATCTGTAGAACAGTCAACATCATGGAAACTTTAGAAAATTATTTACAATGTTCATCCTCGCTGACGTGGCTCGGTCTGAAGACAAAGCTGTCAATATATCGGATTTCCAGTTGGAAACTATCTCTGGAGTTCTAGTGTGGATTTCTGCGCTGCATCTTTGCGCAAATTAGCCCACAGAGATTGGGGATGAAGGCGGATCTGGGCAAAAAAATCATATCCTGACTGCAGTGAGCTCTGATACCAGAGGGTGGCCTCAGCCTAACCTCGACATCAACGTGGACCCAGCCACGAGACTCAGGCACCTTCACACCTTCCCAGGACGGAGCCCTATGAAGATAACACCGTTAGGGCACAAAAGATTGAACACCCGACTCCTATGCTCAGAAAAGACGTTGTTTATTGTTTTTCTTTATTTCCTTACAGTTTCGAACTCGAAGGGGAGGAAGACCAAAAGATGCACAGACGAGGGTAGCAGTTTGATATAAAGGGAGAGTCGGACCTTGCCGGCTTCCACCAACAGCAGAATGAGGCAAAATGCAAACTGAAGGAACTACACCTGCAAAGCTACGTTATTAAGTTTTATTTCTCAATGTTCAAATGTTCCAGCAATCCCGTTCCCTGACTCTCTTTCAGATCAACGTAAATCCTCTCGGAAAATCACTCCTGTCCAAGCCGCTCCAACCCCCTTAGAGTTATTTTCTTTCCACTCCTACTCCGATCTCCTCTTGATAACCGATTTCGACACCCATCCCCCCAGCGTCCCGATAGCCGTCCCCTATCTGGTTGCAGGTTGCCTACCTTTCCATTTCCGATTCCATTCTATTCAGCCCAAATTCTGAAGGTAATGTCTCTCAATCCTGTCGAAGTCTCAATACCCCGGCTGCGTTTTCCAGGAGAAGTGTGCTTGGTCCACTCGGTAGCCACCTCAAAATTATATATGCCCAAAACTGCTTATCCTTCTCTCTTCAACACAGATAGGAACTGTTCAATCCATCTGGTTATTTTTACAGACAGCATCTTCAGCCTTATAAACACCGAACTTCCTTAAGCATCTGCTCCGCGGAGAGCCACGGCACTCCGAATGAAGCTTCCGTGAATGTGCCTCGTGGAGAGGGAGTCAAGTTTCCTTTCAAATACGGATCCACACAAGAACGAAGTTCTCGCCTTTGTCCTTGACTATCGTCAGAATGCTTTCTGCTCTGTTTATTGAAAATGTGAACTATGGCGATCAAATTTCTGAACAGTCAACCAAAGTCACCAGGATGATTTACAGCGTAACAATCATTAGCAAGAGGAGAAATGCAGGCCATTTCATCATTCCAGGTATCATCTTCATTCTAAAATATCAGCATCCAACGTTCAGTTGTCTGCACATATCCCACAATTGCTCTACGTGATATAAATCGTTGCAGTGTCTCCACACACCTTACAGAACAGGAAAACAAGTGAACAAACTGCTTCCGAATTTCAACGTCGTATAACCATCATTATACAAACTGTGTACTTGCATGTGGCACAGAGCTAACGACCGATAGAGAGGAAGAGTGAGAGAGAGAGAAAGAGAGAGAGAGAGAGAGAGAGGGAGAGAGAGAGAATGTGTGTGTGCACGTGTGTGTGTGGGAGAGAGAGCAAAATAGAGAAAGCAATAGCAAATTGGGTAAAAGAGAGGGATTTGGTTATTGGTTTGATGTTTTTCCTTTCTGGAAGCTGGTATGACGTATAGCTCCGGGTTTGTGCTCCAAATGTGTTTTTTTTTTGGATAGGTTTTTTTTTTTGTTTTCTTTAGTAGGTGTTCTTTTTCCTTCTTTCTTTTTACCAAAAAAAAAACAAATAGCTTTAACATTTTGTTTTTTCCTTAATATTCTTGATATATTGTTTAACTTGGTTGAAAGTTTAACTCTTGGTGTACATATTGATATGTTGACTTGATTACTTAAATGTATTTTTTTCTTGCTCTTCATTTTCAATAACAATTAATAAAAGGGTTTAAAAAGAAAGAAAATAAAAAGAAAAACTGTGGAGAGTGATGAGATCTTGCAAATTCGTCACTGACGGAATAGGAGGAAACAAAATGGGAACTAAAAAGAAGGTGAAGGAAAGCAACGAGATGGAGAGAAGAAAAACAAAGAAGAGAAGCTGGAAGGAATGAACGACAAAGAAGAGAAAATGAGAAAAGGAAGGAAAGCAATGAGGAGGTTAGTGGAATGAGAAGCAAAGGGAGTTAAATCTTTTGCAAAGAGTAAAGGAAGGTAAAGTTAGAGTGAGAGACGTGTAATTGAAGAGAGAGTCGGTAAATAAATACGGGCGAGACAGGGAACGATGTTGTATGTGAATGAGAGAGAGAGAGAGAGAGAGAGAGAGAGAGCGAGAGAGAAAGATAGAGAGAGAGAGAGGGGGGAAAGAAAAGGTAGAGAGAGGTAGAGAGGTAGATTGCCTCGGAAGGAGTAAATTAGATTTCAAATGGGTGAAATTAGGTGAGACACCGCGAGGTTGAGGTTTGAGAGAAAATAGGTCATAAAGACAAGTTGCAACAGACAGACGAAATGAAGAAATTCTAGTCCCTATTTGTAACCAGATTTATTGTTCCCAGCAATAAACCGATTGAGAGGGTAAATCCACAAGCTGAAAGATATAGCGGGACTGATCTTCATCTGCAATAACGATCAACGTTATGACCCTTCTAGAAGTAATTTGTTTTTAGTTCCAGTGGGAAGTCAGACACCATGTGTTCCCTCAGCTCTTTGTTGATTATGTTGGTTGTCCTTTTCTTGCAGGAGCGAGTGGGAAAGATACAGTGACCCAGCAGTCTCCTGAATTATTGGTTGAGGAAGGACAGATTGTAAGACTGAACTCAGGTTACAATGGCATGGTTGCATTTTTTATTACATTTCTTATCGCGGGGAAGCTCCAAGATGCATAGTGAAGTTATATACCTCCGGAAAGACGGAGTGGATACCAGGATCTCCAGTGTGGTTTTCCGCTGTTTTGAAGAGAGGCAGCAAGGTGGCCCATTTTAGTATCTCTGGAGCTCCAGTGTCGGACTCCGCCGAGTACATCGTTGCCAGGTGTGATGCAGTGAACCACCGCTAGAAGGCGGCATTTGGGAGAAAACCTGAAGTGGACCACCCAGAAAGTTGCGAAAGTTACGTGTTTGGCTTAAGAGAACGATATTAAAAAGCAAAATAAATCGGTCTGGATTTCCAGTGGTTTGGACACCAAAAGGCCAGTAGTACCACTAAAATATTTCCAGTGGTTTTGTGCTGGATTCCGCTGTATATCTTTGCATTATCACCCTTTCTGAAGGCAGAGCGATGATGGATCTGGAAAAAAAAATCCTACCTGCAATGGGTACTCGGTTTTCAGGGATCTCATAAACCACCAGTCCCTGCTCAACATTGAACAACGTCGCGTCCTCAGGGACCAACAGACAACACCACCTCCCTGCGCAGAGGCTAACAGAGTGTGCGGGGCCTAGGGTACAAGAGTTACAATACACCCGGCACACCCAATATGAGATTCGGATCAGAAGGGTCTATATACCAATGCGTGAATAACGCTTATCCAAAGAGGAGCAACTACTGGGAATCTGTGCCAAAGACGGAAGAGGTAGACAGAGAAAAAGATAGAGATGAATATTATTGTAGTGAGGAACCATGATGCAGTTATTTTATACAGTTGCCCATGAGCCTGCTTGTGCCTGGAGAGAGCCAGGCATGAACCTGGGAATGCCTGGAGAGAGTCAGACATGAACCTAGTAACCCAGATCATTGTATTATTCCTTTTTATCTGTCCATTCTTTAACAACGGCATCATTTTTTTCAGTCACCACGTACTGTATCCTGTGATTATTTTAAAATATCAATATCTTCAATGTAATTTTAAAGGCCTCAATAACTTCAAAGCAGTGTGCAGGGGAGCAATACCAGTCACTATCCACTTACCGAATTTCGATATTGCTTATGCATTATCAAGGGAGCATTGTGCTGGAGTGTGGAATAAACACAATGAGTGACACAGAGATTGAAGGCCGGAGAAAGTGACACAGTGGGAGAGAGAGAGAAGGAGGGAGACAGAGAGAGAGAGAGGGAAGAGGAAGAGAGAGAGAGAGAGAAATTCGGGAGACGGAGTAGAAGAGCAAAATGATTGATAGAGAAAGACAGGAAAAGCAATAACAAGACAATAAATAACAGAGCAAAACGAGGGCGGAGCGGGGCGAACGAAAATGATCGAGATATTTAGCATAATGGCTGGGGGAGTCAGACAGCAAAGGAGAGAGTGGAGAAAATAGGAAAACAATGGGGAACAGAGAAAGGAGACATGTAAAGAGGGGGGTATCGATAATGGGGAGAAGAGATAGGAAACAGGTGATGAGGAGTGATTATGGGAGACAAAGAAGGGAAGGAGACATGACGTGGCAAGGATTTAGACAGCAAGAAGAAGACGCGCGAGGAGACCCGAGAGCGAAGAAGTGTGTCTCTCTGCTAAATCCTGCTCATCTTGAAAGACAGCATAAGACCATAAGAGATAACAGTACAAATAGGCCATTTGGCACATCGACTCTGCCAATCACGGCTGATCCATTGATCTTTCCTCAGCACCACTCGCCGGCTTTCCCTTTTTAACCCTCGATGCCATGTTAAACCAGGAACCTATCACGTTTTGCCTTAAGTACTCCCAACGTACTGTCCTCCACGGCTGCCCGTGATAACAAATTCCACACATTCACCACCATCAGGCTAAAGTAATTTCTCCGCACCTCTGTTTCAAATTCACGCTCCTCTATATTGAGGCTGCTCCCTCTTGTCGTACACCACCATGGGAAACATCCTTTCTGCATCTGTTCTATCTAAGCCTTTTAACATTCGAAAAGTATCAATGAGTTCACCCTCGTTCTTCTGAATTCCAATAGATACAGACTCATAAATATCAAATATTCCTGGTATGATAATCCGTGCCTTCCGGGAATCATCTTTGGGAATTTGCTCTGAACCATCTTCAATGCCAGCGCATCTTTTCCGAAATGACGAGCCCAAAACTGTTCACAATACGCAAAGTGAGACTTACCGGTTGCATTTAAGCTTCAGAATCACACCCCCACTCTTGTTCTCATGACCTCCTGAAATGAATTCTAAAATTGCATTTATCTTCTTAACCGCCGACTCTATCTGCACTTAACCTTGAGGGTGTTCTGCACAAGGACCCCCAAGTCTCCTTCCATCATTACATATCAGAGGTTTGTCTTTTCTCCACGTTTAGAAAATATTACAATTATTTATTCTACCAAAGAGGAAGTCCATGCATTTTTCATCATTGTATTTCATTTGCTAATTCCTTGCCCGTTCTCATCATCTGTCTAAAGCCTTCTGTAGCTGACCTTCTTCACCAATACTGCCTGACCCTGCACCAATCTACGTATCGTCTGCAAAGCTGGCAAAAAAAAAGCCATGGATTCCATCATCTAAATCATTGATATACAGCACAAAAGAAAAGCGGTCCCAACACGATCCCTGCGGAACATCACTTGTCACCGGCAACCAGCCAGAAAAGGATGCTTTAATAACCACTGTCGGCCACCTACCAATCAACTAATGCTCTTACCATGCCAGTAATAACATGGGCTCTTATCTTCCCATGAAAGAAATCATGCTGACCTTGCCCTTTCTTGTCCTGAATTACCAAGTACTCTATAATCTCATCTTTAACAACTAACTCCAACATATTCCCAACCACTGAGGTCATTCGAACTGGTCTATAATTTTCTTTGTGCTGCCTTTCTCTCGTCTCAAAGTGTGAAGTGGTATTTCCAAATTTTCAGTCGTCAGGCACCATGCCACAGTCTAATCATTTTAAAAAAGATTATTAATAATGCTTCCACAAACTCTATATCTACCTCTTTCAGAACCCGAGGTTGCAGTCCATCTGTTCCGGGTGACTTATGTACTCTGAGGTCTTCCGGCTTTTTGAGCCTTGTAAGAGTAACTGCACTCACTTCTCTTCCCTGGCACACTTCAAAGCTTGACACACTGTTAGTGCCTTCTATATGGCTCTCTAAAACTTCCTTTCTGCATCTCTTTGCTTTTCTTTCGTGTGTCATTGGTACCAAAACGTACCAAGACATCGGAATGCGGTCCCTCACTCACAAAAATGTCGTGTCCGTGATCGGAAAAGTCACTGACCCTGGTGCCTCCGAGGCAGCATATCATTCTGCTGTCCCGTTTATGTCAACAGGATCTCCTATCTGTTCCCCTGATTATTGAGTCGCTATCGCTGCCTTCCTCTTCCTCTCACCCTTCTGCAGCACAGTCCTATGCTTGTGGCAGTGAAACGGTCTTCGAACCGTTCCCCTGGGAGGTCATTCCCCACAACAATATCCAAAACGCTATACTTATTATTGAGAGGAATGGCCGCAAGTGTGTTCTGTGCTAACTACATTTCCAATTCCCCTGATAGTCACCCAGCCACTCGCCTACTGCAACTTCGCGATGGCTACTTCCCTGTAACTCCTATCGATTGTCTCTTCGCTCTGCCATAGGAGCGAAAAGGTCATTCATTTGCTAATCCAGATCCCTAACATGGTGTTCCAGGAGCTTCAGACAGATACACACCACGCAGATGTAGTTTTCTGGGAGACTCTGGATCTCACAGGACTCCAACGTCTGACGTGGAAAACACAGAGCAGCCATTTACTATATTAGGTAAAGTAAGAAGGAAAAAGTAAACTCTGTAAGGTTACAAACACCTCATAGTATGATGACTTCTTCGGAGTGAACAAATTACCACCAACTCCCAATTATTCTATTCCCCATTCTGACCTTTTACTCCTCACCTGACTATTACTTCCCCTTGTGTATCCTTATCCTTCCAAGTCTCCTGCTGTCCAATCTGCTCTCCTATCAGAAACTTCTTCTCCAGCCCTTGGCCTTTGTCAGCATGATTTCACATGTTACCTCTCAGTCAACCTCTTTCCCCTCCCTCCACCTTCACTATCCTCCCTTCTCAGTCCTGAAGAAGGGTCTCACACCGAATCACCGACTATTTACATTTCTTCATAGATGCTGCCTGACACGCTCTCTTCCTCCAGAGTTTTGTGCGTTGATTTGGACTTTTAGCATTTGTAGGTTTTTCAATCAAACCTGGCCCCTCTACGAGTGTCGGGTGACAACGTCTTCCCCGGAGAGAAAAGGCTGAAGCGTAGAGGAAAAGAGATGCTTACAGAAAGCACATATCCCACTCCCGCTCCCCACGGAATAGGTTTTCTTTATTGTCTGTTCCCCGTTTGCGGAGCGGAGAATTGGGTCAGGTGTGAATTGCGATGGCGAGCTTGCAGAGGACAGAATGAAATCCATGGGAAAGGTAGGGGGACTTATATGGTGAGGAAAATTGGGGGGGGGGGAGAAAGAGTGAGGTTAGGAACGATAGTGAGAAAGTGAATAGAAGAGACGTATGAACAATGAAGTGAGAGAGCGAGAGAGATGGTTTTCGATTGAGCAGTAAGGAGAGATAGGGACAGGGGAGGAGCAAGAAACAGAGAAAGGGCGACTCAGTCGAAGAAGAATGTGAGAGAGGGATTGAAGTCCAGCCACCATAGTATAGTCGTGGCGCGGCGCTATTTCCAGCTCCGGGCATGGATTTCGCTGTTCCGTTCTGCTCATCAGTAAAGGGTCTGTAGGTCCACCCTTTGGAATGCCCGGGCTTTCTCCGGCTTCCCCTGTTTCCACTTACAGTCAAAAATGAACAAATAAGTAGGTTAATAAGCCATTGTAATTTCCGCTGGGATTAGGTTAGGGTCTGGGAGCGCGAGAGGCGAAGGGTCTATTCCGCAAACTACCGCTAAATAAATTAAAAAAAAAGTTCAGAGCTTGGGGTAGAAAAAGCGTGACAGAGTGAGCTGGACGGAAGGAACGAGAGAATGAGAAATGGGAAGAGAGAGCAAGAGGAAAGGAAGGAGATAGTGAGAGAAAGCGGGGTAAGAGAACAATTGAATAGAAAGGAATGGAAGAGGGAAAGACAAAGTGTAAGGAACGAGCGAGATTGAGGGAAGCCACGCGAGTGAAACTGGAGGAAGCATCGATGGAAGAAAATGAGTGTCACAGGAGGGAATGAAAAATGGAAGGACATGGATGAATATGATGAAAGGCATATATAGAGCGACAGAGAGAGAGAGGTGCAGTGGAAGAGCAAGGAAGAAGGAGCGGGAAAAAGTGTGGTAAATAATGAATGAGATAGTAAATGAGTGAAAATAGGGAAACATTGCGAAGGTCAAATACGAGATAGAAAGGGTTATAAAGGCAATCAAAAACAGCCAGATGATTGAAACTAGCCTTACTCTGATTAGTGGATCAGTTCGGTACTCACAACCAATCAAAACCATTGGCAGGGCACCGCCCCCAGATTCGCGCAAGCTGAAATATGCAGCAAGTCTGATTTGACTCTTCAATTTCAGTCAAGTATATTAACTTACTGTACTGCAAGAAAAATGTCTTTCGATCGAGTTTGAAACCAGACAGCATGGATTTTCTGTATTCTCTGCTGAATATATTGATTATGATGCCCGGTGAGTCTCCGCGGTAACGGCCCGAATCTGTCCCTTATGTCCGGAGAAAGCTCGATTTGTTCATACATTTTGTCCTTTGATTGCAGCAACAATTGGGAAAGATTCCGTGACACAATGGCCGACTGAATTAACGGTTGTGGAAGAACAAAGTGTAACAATAAAATGTAATTACACCGGCATTCCTGCCAATATTTATTGGTACGTCAAGAATCACGTGGAATCTCCAAAATGTTTGCTAATGGTACGCAGCACCGGAGAAGTGGTACGGCATCCAGAATGTCCGGCAAGGTTTACCGCTGGTTGGCAGAGAGCCAACAAGATGGCTCATTCGAAGATTTCTGGAGCTCTTGTGTCGGACTCCGCCGTGTATCTTTGTGCTATGAAGCCCACAGTATTGCAAGGCGATGACAGCTCTGCACAAAATTGGACCTCAGTAATACAGTGAGCGCCCGCCAGTGTGGGCCCTTTGCCGGAAAGCTGCCAGCGACTCACACACAAATCCTCCACGGTCACGTGATCAACTGAAGCATGAGAAACATATTCGCAAAAGATATGCAGGTTTAAGGAACTATCCGTCAAGTGAATGTGTACCAGGTTGCACAAACTGAAAAGTGAATAAACATTTCCCACACATGGAAGTCTCTTTTCCCCGTTTATGCACAAATCCATATCTCCCTGATATTTTTGCTGGACATCGCCTTTGACAACTTTGGCCGAGATGTTTGAGACTCTTACAGTGAAGATGAGGGAGGAACTTGCAAATGCAGAAACTGTGCATATCAAGACAACAATGGATCCGATATCACATCAAAACATAACTGATCAAAGTAAAGATTCAGCTAGACTCTAGGGCCCAGGAGAGGAAAGCAAAGACTGGTGATAAATGGGTATTAGCTATGTATGACTAGTGGGGATGCGCTACATTAAATTATGTTCCGACATCTACTGATAATTTAAGCCGATATGTTCATTAAGGGTCTACGTGTTAGGTGACGTAATTCGCGGTTCCTATTATGGTCGCCATTTTCTCACGCTGTGTAGAAGAGCAGTGAGAGGGAGAGGGAAACAGAAGGAACTGAAAGGAAGCAGAATAGAATGTAACTGCTGCAGAGAAAGCGCACTGCAGGTAGATGTAAAAGTGCAAAGTCACAACAAGGTCAATGTACATTTAAAAAAAAACATTGTGCAATAACATGTCGGCATGGTAGGTGCTGCCCTTCACCCTATATCTTCTTCCCGATAAGTGGAACAGAAAAGAAAATATTAGAAGTGGTTGAAGTGTTTGCCTTTGTTGACACCTTTACCCAGGTGGCGAAAATATAGACATAATCACCGTTTGAAATCCTTGAGTTTGAAATCATTGAATTGTGTCCTACTCTGAAGTTTCTTGCAGGCTGGGGCAAGAAAATGCCTCCATATAGAGAGCATTGTATTATTCATAAGTACAAATCGGAATGAGTTGTCGGGGTCATGCGTTACAATGTTTTTCATAGGTGCGGAATCGATGGTTGTATTTTTAGAGCAGGTGAGAGAATCAGGTTAAAACAATGAGAGGCTCAAAACCTTTGAAAAGAAGCCGCCAGCTGAACTGCGCACTATCTAAGGTCATGGCCTCCGACACCATCCCGTCTAAATGGCTTGCGTTGTTTCACTCTCCTAGAGACGAATATTACACTCACAACCGTTTCTGCGGTTTCAGTGGCATTGACGTTGTCAGGGTGGGTGTTGACACTGTAATTTCCTCCTGCTCAAAACATCTCTGTAACGCGTTCAGGAAGTCGGAAAAAGAGTGCGCTGTTGCACTTCTTTCAGTAACAAAATGCTTTTCTCATTATATTGACTTGTGGGCACCCTCGTAACTAGATTTTCTCATCCTGGTTCGCCACTGACCATCAGAACAAGTATCCGGTGTTTAAAATTCACTCTGTAGACGGAAAGCTTGTGAGCTTTAACAACTTCAAAATGACGTGTAAATGAGAGGCTTGAAAACTGTTTCTTTCCATATCTATTTTCAGATCATCTGAGTAGTTCGGAACTGTAGTTCCATACTTCCTCCTTCAAGTGTCCGCAATTTTAAATTGAATTTGACCCTTGGTTCATTAACTTGTGGGGAAAATACATTTTACCGATCCTGGTAAGTAGAAAGTGAAATTACCCAAATTGAACTGAGTAGGCTCTCAGTACAGGGCAAGTCGCAGTGAAAGTAAAAATGATGCACGACCATATTGCTGAGGGTCAGCATAGACACCTAAGCGTTCGGCTCTAAGTGTGCTGCTCAAACGAGAGAAGTTATTCCTGATCCTACAAGAAGTTGTGAATACAGCGTAGTTCATCACAGGTAAAGCTCTCCCCACCAATGAACAAGGAGGAAGGCAGCTTCCATCATAAAGGACTACCACCATTCAGATCATGTTCTCCTCTCCATACTGCCATCAGGAAGGAGGCACATGAGACTTAGATCCACTTAGGTTCAGAAACAGCTGTTGCCCCTCACCCAACAGTCTCTTGAACCAGAGTAGATAACTTCACTCACTCCAACAATGAATCGTTTCCACAGCCTATGGACTCACTTTCAAGGACGCTGCAACTTTTGTTCTCAGAGTTTTTGACATAGTTTTTTACTTACTATCATTTCCTTTTTTTTTCGTTTTGTATTTGCATATATTGCGGCCGTTTGCTCTTTGGATGTTTGTTTGTCGTTGCAAATTTTCGTCGATTCTATCAATAAGATAGGTCATTTGAAGATTTCGGGAGCTCTTGTCGGACTCTGCCGTGTATCTTTGTGCCATAAAGCCCACAGTATTGGAAGGCGATGACGACTCCGCACAAAATTGGACCTCCGTTATACAATGAGCACGCGCTAGTGGGGGCCCTTTGCCGGAAAACTGCCAGGGACTCACACACAAATCCTCCACGGTCACCTGATCGACTTAAGAATGTGAAACATATTCGCAAAAGATCTGCGTGAAAGTCCATTTTCCCCGTTTATCTACAAATCCGTACCTCCCTGATATTTGTGCTGGGCATCGTTTTTGACAACCTTGGCAGAGATTTTAGAGGCTTTTACAGTGAAGATGAGGGAGGAACTTGCAAATGCAGAAACTGTACATTTCAAGACAGCAATGGATCCAACATCACATCAAAACACAACTGATCAAAATAAAGATACAGCTAGAATCTATGGACCAGGAAAGGAAAGTAAAGAGTGGGGGTAAATGGGTAGTTAGTGTGCATGACTAGTGGGAATGCGCTACATTAAATGATGTTACGACATCTACTTATAATTTAAGTTGATATGCTCATAAAGTGACTACGTGTTACATGACGTAATTTACGGTTGCTATGACTGTAGTCATTTCCTCATGCTGTGTAGGCGGGAGCAGTGAGAAGGAGAGGGAAAAAAAGAGCGAAACGGAAAGAGGCAGAATAGAATGTAGCAGCTACAGTCAAAGTGCACTGCAGGTAGATGAAAAAGTGCAAAGTCACAACCAGGTCAATGTATGTTCAAAAATCATTGCGCATTTGTCGGCATGGTAGGTGCTGCCGTTTACCCTGGATCTTCTTTCCGATGCGTGGAAAAAAAGCGAAAATATTAGAAGTGGTTGAAGCGTTTGCCTTTGCTGACAGCTTTACCCAGGTGGCCAAAATATAGACATTATCATTGTTTGAAATCCTTGAGTTTGAAATCATTGAATTGTGCCCATTACTCTGGAGTTTCTTGCAGACTGGGGCAAGAAAATGCTTCCATATAGAGAACATTGTACTGTGCATCAGTACAGATCGGAATGAATTCTCGGGGTCATGTGTTACAATGTTTTTTCATAGGTGCGGATCGGATGGTTGTATTCTAAAGGCAGATGAGAGAATCAGGTTAAAACAATGAGAGGCTCAAAACGTTTGAAAAGAAGCCGCCAGCTGAACTGTGCAATATCTAAGGTCATGGCCTCCGACACCAACCCGTCCAAATGATTTGCGTTGTTTCACTCTTCTGGAGACGAATATTGCACTCACAACCGTGTCTGTATCTCAGTGGCGTTGAGGTTGTCAGGGTGGGTGTTGACACTCTCATGTTTTTTTCTGTTCAAAAGGTGTCTGTATCTCGTTCAGGAATTCGGAAAAAAGAATGCGCTGTTGCAATTCGTTTCAGTAACAAAATGTTTTTCTCATTATATTGATTTGAGGAGACCCTCATTACTAGACTTTCTCATCCTTGTTCGCCACTGGACGTCAGCACCAGTATCCGGTGTTCAAAAGCCACTGTTCAGACGAAGAGTTCGTGCGTTTTAACAACTTCAAAATAACGTGTAGATGAGAGGCCTGAAAACTCTTTCTTTCCATATCTATTTTCAGATCATCTGAGTAGTTCGGAACTGTAGTTCCGTACTTCCTCCTTCAGGTGTCCGCAATTTTAGATTGAATTTGACCCTTGGTTATTAACTTGTGGGGAAAATACTTTACCGATCCTGATAAGTGGAAAGAGAAATTACCCAAATTGAACTGAGTATTCGAACCCACGGGTACAAAACAATGGTTATTAACAGCCTATTGTCGGAACTTTGAACTGCGGTCTATCAGTAAACGGCATTAACCCCAAAGGGCGAATACAAATAGGGCAACTGCTAGCGTAGCAGCAATTGTTGGAGCGGGAAGAAATTGAATTGGTTTCATCAGGCTTGGGTGAGCTAAGTGCCTGACACATTTCTTCTTCTTTTTCCTCTTCTTCTTCTTCCTCTTCTTCTTATCCTTCATTCTTCATTCTTCGGCTGCCGGTAGATAGAGCAGCGAGAATGGTTCCAGGTTGAGGTATTGTATTCTTTGTGTGAGACGTGAGATTCAGAGAGATCTTCAGCTTCTCGTATAATCATATATGCACCAGGTGTACCGAAGTTCAACTCCTCAGAGGACTTGTGAAAGCACGAGCGCTTCAGGTCCAGGAACTTCTGTTCATACAGGAGACTGAGCAGGCGATATATAGGAGGTCCAGGAAGGTAGTTACCCTCAAGATGCAGGAGGTAGAGAACTGGGTGACTTCAGGAGAAGGTAGGGGACTGTACCCCTGTGGCCTTTTCCACTCCATAATGAATATGCTAGTGTTTGATACTGTTAATGAGGACAAGCTACCGTGGGCGAAACAGCGGCCAAGCCTCCTGCACTGAGATTCAGAAGAGATGAGAGGTAAACTAGACGGCCGTAGTGATAGGATATTCCATAGTTAGAGGAACAGATTCGAGATTCTATGGACGGGATGAGACTCATGGATAATACGTTATCTTCTAAGTTCCAGGCAGAGTTGTTTCGGATTGCTTCCACGCCATTCTCAAGGGGCAAGATTAGCAGCAGAGGTCTTGAGACGTGTTGTCATCAACGATACAGATAGGATTTGCGAGGAGGTACTGAAGAAAGAGTTCAGGGAGTATGGTAGAAAGCTGAAAAGCAGGACCTTCTGGAGAGTAATCTCTGGATTTGTGTATCTGCAACTAGTGAGAAAGCGTGAAAATAGGAGCATTTGACATATAAATGCATGACTGAGGAAAGGCGCAGGGCGCAGTGGGTTCAGATTTCTGCCTCATTGGGATCGTTTCTGTGAAAGGTACGGCTTGTAGAAAATAGACGGATTACACCTAATCCCGAGGGGGACTAGTATCCTTTCGGTAGGTTTGCTAAAGCGGTTCTGTATGGTTCAAAGAAATTGACAGGGAGATGGGAACCGGGAAGATAGGACTGACGATGTGGTAGTTGGATTATAGAGGAACTGTGTTATGAAAGGAACGTTAGCATTCATTTCCTGAGGACTAATGGAGGATTGTGAGCAGTTTGGAAGCCCTATCCATGAGACGATACGCTGTAATTTAAGAAATTTCAAAGGAGTTTCACGGAAATGATTCCAGGATTGAACGGTTTATCATAGAGGCGGGTGCGATTGCTCTGTGCCTGTACTCGAGGGAATTCAGCGGAATGAGTAGGTGGATCTCATTGAAACATCGAATGTGGAATGGCCTGGATGGGGTGGCCGTGCAAAGATTGTTTCCTGTGGTGGCGGAGTGGAGGGCGAGAATTTACAGCCCAAAATAGTCTTAAGAGGAGCGGAATCAGGAACAACAACATCCAAACTTGAGTTGCTGTTCTTCACCTGATTGCGCACCTCGAGATACAAATTAAAACTTTACAAAGCATGTCTGGTGCAACTTCTTGTTGAACTCATTAACATTTAGAGTGGCGGCAACTTCGATGGAATCATTTTATATTGAAGTGTGGAGATGTTAAAGATCTGTGGAAAGGATCGAAGGACACGTGCAGTGACCTTAAAGGGGCCAGATGCTTTTCACGAGTTCATACTTTGGAAGACTGATCTGACGTCGGATCGGTAAATTGGAAGCATTGTAGGCTGTCGTGGCAGATGGTAACGTCCAATTCCATTCCTTTCAAAAACATGCACAACATATGTTTCTGCATATTTGCTGTTTCCAGTTGTATTTACAAATATCATGGGTTGAGAGACAGTTACACAGGATATCCATAAGACCATAAGACCATAAGACAAAGGAGCAGAAGTAGGTCATTCGGCCCATCGAGACTGCTCCGCCATTTTATCATGAGCTGATCCATTTTCTCCTATTTAGTCCCATTCCCCTGCCTTCTCACCATAAACTTGGATGCCCTAGCTACACAGATACCTATCAATCTGTGCCTCAAATACGCCCAATGACTTGGCCTCCACTGCTGCCCGTGGCAACAAATTCCATAAATTCACCACCCTCTGAATAAAAAAAAAAATCTTCGCATTTCTGTCCTGAAAGGGCGCCCGTCAATCCTTAAGTCATGCCCTCTCGTGCTAGACTCACCCATCATGGGAAACAACTTTGCCACATCCACTCTGTCCATGCCTTTTAACATTCGAAATGCTTCTATGGGGTCTCCCCTCATTCGTCTAAACTCCAAGGAATACAGTCCAAGAGCGGACAAACGTTCCTCATATGTTAACCCTCTCATTCCCGGAATCATTCTAGTGAATCTTCTCTGTACCCTCTCCAACGTCAGCACATCCTTTCTTAAATAAGGAGAGCAAAACTGCCCACAGTACTCCAAGTGAGGTCTCACCAGCGCCTTATAGAGCCTCAACATCACATCCCTGCTCCTATACTCTATTCCTCTAGAAATGAATGCCAACATTGCATTCGCCTTCTTCACTACTGACTCAACCTGGAGGTTAACTTTAAGGGTATCCTGTACGAGGACTCCAAAGTCCCGTTGCATCTCAGAACTTTGAATTCTTTCGTCATTTAAATAATAGTCTGCCCGTTTATTTTTTCTGCCAAAGTGCATAACCATACAGTTTCCAACATTGTACTTCATTTGCCACTTCTCTGCCCATTCTTCCAATCTATCCAAGTCTCGCTGCAGACTCTCCGTTTCCTCAGCACTACCGGCCCCTCCACCTACCTTCGTATCGTCAGCAAACCTAGTCACAAAGCCATCTATTCCATAATCTACATCGTTGATGTACAATGTAAAAATGAAGCGGCCGCAACACTGATCGCTGCGGAACACCACTGGTAACCGGCAGCCAACCAGAATAGCATCCCTTTATTCCCACTCTCTGTTTCCTGACAATCAGCCAACGCTGTATCCAAGTATGTAACTTTCCTGTAATTCCATGGGCTCTTATCTTGTTAAGTAGCCTCATGTGTGGCATCTTGTCAAAGGCCTTCTGAAAATACAAATATACAGCATCCACTGCATCTCCCTTGTCTAGGCTACTGGTAATTTCCTCAAAAAATTGTAATAGGTTTGTCAGGCAGGATTTTCCTTCAAGGAATCCATGCTGAGTTCTGCCTATCTTGTCATATGCCTCCAGGTACTCTGTAACCTCATCCTTGACAATCGACTCCAACAACTTCTCAACCATGGATGTCAAGCTAACAGGTCTATAATTTCCTTTTTGCTTCCTTGCCCCTTCTTAAATAGCAGAGTGACATTTGTAATCTTCCAGTCCTCCAGAACCATTCCAGAATCTATCGCTTTTGAAAGATCATCGCTAGTGCCTCCGCAGTCTCCACAACTACGTCCTTCAGAACACGAGGGTGCATTCCATATGGTCCAGGAGATTTATCTACCTTTAGCCTATTCAGCTTCCTGAGTACTTTCTCAGTCGTAATTGTGACTGCGCACACTTCTCTTCCCTGCCACCCTTGAGTGTCAGGTATACTGCTGTCTTCCTCAGTGAAGACTGATGCAAAATACTTGTTCAGTTCCTCTGCCATATCCTCATCTCCCATTACAATTTCTCCAGCATCATTTTCTATCGGTCCTATATCTACTTTCACCTGTCTTTTACTCTTTATATACTTGAAAAAGCTTTTAGTATCCTCTTCGATATTATTTGCTAGCTTCATTTCATTGTTAATCTTTTCTCTCTTAATGACTTTCTTGGTTTCCTTTGGTAAGGTTTTAAAAACTTCCCAATCCTCTCTCTTCCCACTAATTTTTGCTTCCCCGTATGCCCTCTCTTTTGCTTTAACTTTGGCTTTGACTTCTCTTGTCAACCACGGTTGCATCCTTTTTCCACTCGAAAATTTCTTCTTTTTTGGAATATACTTGTCTTGCACATTCCTCATTTCTCGCATAAACTCCAGCCACTGCTGCTCTGCTGTCTTTCCCGCCAGTGTCTCTTTTCAGTCAACTTTGGACAGTTCCTCTCTCATGCTACTGTAATTTCCTTTACTCCACTGAAATACCGACACGTCAGATTTCGGCTTCTCTTTTTCTAATTTCGCAGTGAACTCAATCATGTTATGATCACTGACTCCTAAGGGTTCCTTCACCTCAATGTCTCCAATCACCTCCGGTTCATTACACAATACCCAATCCAGTACAGCCGATCCCCTAGTAGTCTCAACAACAAGCTGTTCTAAAAAGCCATCTCGCAGACATTCTACAAATTCTCTCTCTTGAGATCCAGTGCTGACCTGATTTTCCCAATCTACTCGCATGTTAAAATCCCCCACAATTATCATAACACTGCACTTCTGACAAGCCTTTTCTATTTCCAGTTGGAATTTGTAGTCCACATCCCTACAGCTGTTTGGAAGCCTATAAATAACTGCCATCAGGGTCCTTTTACCCCTGTTATTTCTTAGCTCAACCCATAAAGATTCTGCACCTTCCGATCCTATATCACCTCTTTCTAATGATTTAATATCATTTCTTATCAATAAAGCCACGCCTCCCACTCTGCCTACCTTCCTATCCTTCCGATACACCGTGTATCCTTGGACGTTTAGCTCCCAGAGACATGCATCCTTTAGCCAGGTCTCAGTGATGGCCACAATATCATACCTGCCAAGCTGTAGCTGTACGACAAGATCATCCACCTTATTCCTTATGCTGCGTGCTTTTAAGTACAACACCTTAAGACCAGAATTTGTTACTTTTTGCTTTGGTTTCACTGCAACTTTATTGCACTGCAACTCGTCCCAATGGCTACAAATTTGCCCATTCACCTGGCCTGTCTTCCCTGACATCTTTACTGCTCACTACCTTAGATTTATGTCTGTTTTCCCCTTCCTCCGCTCTATCATTCCGGTTCCCATCCCACTGCCAAATTAGTTTCAATCTCCCTAACAGCTTTATTAAACTTTCCCGCCAGGATATTGGTCCCCTTCGGGTTCAGGTGTAGCCTGTCCTTTTTGAACAGGTCATACTTCCCCCACAAGAGATCCCAATTATCCAAGAATCTGAAGCCCTGCCCCCTACACCAGTCTCTCAGCCACGCATTCATCTGCCTGATCCGACTACTCTTGCCCTCGCTAGCACGTGACACAGGTAGCAATCCCGAGATTACTACCCTGGAGGTCCTGCTTCTCAGCTTTTTTCCTAACTCCTGGAAATCTCTCTTCAGGACCTCCTCCTTTGTCCTATCTATGTCATTGATACCAACATGTACCAAGACAACTGGCTGCTCACCCCCCCCCCCCCACCTTTAGAATATTCAGGACCCGATCCGAGACATCCCGTACCCTGGCACCTGGGAGGCATCACACCATGCGGGTATCTCTGTCAGGCACACAGAATCTCCTGTTTGTTCCCCTGACTATGGAATCCCCCGCGACTACCGCATTTCTCTTCTCCCTCCTTCTCTCCTGCACAACAGCGCCAGGCTCAGTGCCAGAGATACTGAGCGTCACCGTGGGCGTTCCCCGTCAGGTCATCCCCCAAACAGCATCCAGAACAAGATATTTGTTGCTGAGGGGGACAGCCACAGGGGTGCTCTCCACTATCCAGGCATTTCCCTTCCCTCTCTTGACAGTGACCCAGTGTTCTGACTCCTGTAGCCTAGGGATGACTACTTCCCTGTAGCTCCTGTCTATCACCTCTTCACTTTCCCTGATAAGCAGTAGGTCATCAAGCTGCAGCTCCAGATCCCTAACACGGTCTCTGAGGAGCTGCAACTCGGTGCACCTGGCGCAGATATGGCCATCAGGGAGGCTGATCCTCCAATCTTGGTTCACAACTGGCCTTCCTGACAAGTTTCGGATGTGTGAACCCTCTACTTACATTCGAAGAACCCATGAAGTTTCACAACTTGTGAGATTGTTTCGAGGAAAGATCAAGCCATTCTCTTTCCACATAAGTTCCCAGGCAATTAATGTATCCCGATGTGAACATCCGGCGGCCGCCATTTTGTTTTCAATAAGCGAATTAACTCTTCATTCATTACACTTTGAAAATGAAAAATATAATGGACCGAAAAGAAAAATCAGAAATTACATCAATCGAAAAGGTTGGAGTTCGAGTCCGTGCATCGAGAGCGCATTGAGAAAGTAGCTCTCATCTTTAATCATTCAGCCAACTCATCATACCGATCATGAGCTAGAGTTGCTTCACTAGAATGTTATCTTGAAGCAGATGATACCCAATGGATCCAGTCAATATTATCTCTCTCTTAGAGGAAATTTCTCGTTTCAAAGAGCAGCAGGTGAAGTAATCTTGGCAGAGAAAGGAGCAATTAGAGAAAGAGAGATTGAGGAAGAGAGGTGGGGAGAGAGAGAGAGAGAGAGAGAGAGAGAGAGAGAGAGGGGGAAGAAATCAGGAGAGACAGGTAGAGAAAGCGAACAACAATTGTAGAGAAAGACATTAAGACATTCAGAGGAAAAGGAGAAGAGGAAGTCGAAGGAGAGGTCAAGAGAAGAAGTAAAGAGGGACCAGCAATGCCAACGAGAAAGGCAGGCACAAAACGAAGAGAGAAGGAGAGGGAGGGAAGTAAAAGTTGAGATACGAAAGAGAAAGAGACCGATGCAGGATGTGGAGTTAAAGCGGAGATCTTACACATATGGTAGTGTTAAGTTCCCCTAGGGATCATATTTTTAATGGACTATACCTTTAAAGAGAGAAAGCGAGAGAGTTGCTCAACACAGACATCGTTTTAAAAAGAGAGAGATAGAGATAGAGAGAGAGAGATAGAGAGAGAGAGAGAGAGAGAGAGGGGAGAGAGAGAGAGAGAGAGGGAGAGAGAGAGAGAGGCGAAGACTGGTCACACTTTGTTTATACTTTCTACAAGGACACTGTCAGCTTCCAAGTTCTTACAGAGAGAGAAGGGAGCGGCTGCTAGATGGACAGTTGCCGTTCAGCACCGTGAGATAAAAAGACGGTCAGCTGTTAGACCTACAGACACATGGTTTTGGACACCGAATTAACTTTGTTGTGCCCACGGAAAAGTTGTAGTTTTGGAGGATCGATCAGTGGCTCTCGCATTGTGGAAAGGATGTGACAGGGGGAGTTATTCGTGGGTCCAACCCTCGACTGGGTTGATCATACCACCACGGAAGAACAGTCCCCTTTGCTGTGGTCACAGTCAGTGACTTCTAAAGGATTTCGGAGGACAACGGGAAAATCGACGGCGTCAGCTCACCTGAAGACTCAAAGCTCTCCTGCTTTCTCTCTCTCTCTCCATCACTACTCGACTCAATACCACGAACTGAACTGACCTTTACTCATATTCGTAAGATATCTATTTACCCCTAGACTTGAAGAAGCTTGTTTTTTATATATTTCCACACTTACTTATTTATAATCATTGTTAACTGTTTTATATATCTGATTTTATATTACTGTGTTGCGTATGTTACTAATAAACACCATTAGTTAATAGAAATACTGGACTCCAAAGTGTTTCCCATTTCTGCTGGTTCTTTAACCCGTCACGAGGTCCGTGACAGTTGAAATCCAGAGAGCACACAAATCACAGCTGATCAGGATTATTATCTGAATTTTCCCGAAACGTTTTTAACGTCGCCATTACAAATTGTCCGAGTCGTTGTACCGAGTACCCCGCGTTGTTCCTGAATGTTCCAAGGATCAAGCACAGTCCTGAGGAGTTTGGCTGCTATGTGCTTTGTTGATGGAACGATGGCAAACGATTCAGTGACACAGGAGACTGCGAGATGACTGACCTGGGAAGAACAGACCATAAAACTGAACGGCAATGACACGAGTCCCAATATTTATATATATTTTTGAACACCCAGCATCATCAGGGATCTCCTATATATAGAGTGAAGATATGTGAGTTAAGAGAGATGAAACAGTGTACAGAATGCCCAGTGAGGTATACCCACTGCTTCGGAGAAGTACAGGAAACCGTACAATTAAATATAATATGGATTCTGGAGATGGATTACGAAATATGTCCTTTGTATTTAAATAGGCTCTCAGTACAGGACACGTCGCAGTGAAAGTAGAAATGATACACGCACAAATTACTGAGGGTCACCATAGACATCTAAGTGTTCGGCACTAAGTTTGCTGCCCAAGCGACAGAAGTTATTCCTCAAGCCTACAAGAAGTTGTGAATGCAGCGTAGTTCATCGCAGGTAAAGCTCGCCCTACCATTGAACAAGGAGGAAGACAGCTTCCATCATAAAGAACTACCACCTTTAGATCATGCTCCCCACTGCATGCTGCCATCAGGAAGGAGGCACATGAGACTTAGATGCACTGAAGTTTAGACACAGCTGTAGCCCCTCACCCAACAGTCTCTTGAACCAGAGTAGATAACTTCACTCACTCCAACAATGAATTGTTTCCACAGCCTATGGATTCAGCCTTTGGACGCTGTAACTCTTGCTCTCAATGTCTTTGACATAGGGTTTCGTTACATCATTTTGATTGTTTTTCTTGTTTATATTTGCATAATTTATTAATTTATTAATCGAAGTATTGAGCTGGAATGTTATGATGAGGTTGTATAAGGCATTGGTGAGGCCGAATCTGGAGTATTGTGTTCAGTTTTGGTCACCAAATTACAGGAAGGATATAAATAAGGTTGTAAGAGTGCAGAGAAGGTTTACAAGGTTGTTGCCGGGACATGAGAAACAGGTTACAGAGAAAGGTTGAATAGGTTAGGACTTTATTCCCTGGAGCGTTGAAGAATGAGGAGAGATTTGATAGAGGTATATAATATTATGATGGGTATAGATAGAGTGAATGCAAGCAGGCTTTTTCCACTGAGGCAAGGGGAGAAAAAAAAAACAGAGGACATGGGTTAAGGGTGAGGGGGGGAAAGTTTAAAGGGAACATTGGGGGGAGGGCTTCTTCACACAGCCAGTGGTGGGAGTATGGAATGAGCTGCCAGACGAGGTGGTAAATACGGGTTCTTTTTAACAATTAAGAATAAATTGGACAGATACGTGGATGGGAGGTGTATGGAGGGATATGGTCCGTGTGCAGGTCAGTGGGGCTAGGCAGAAAATGGTTCGGCACAGCCAAGAAGGGCCAAAAGGACTGTTTCTGTGCTGTAGTTTCTATGGTTCTATGGTTTCTAATTTGCGGCCGGTTGCATCTGGGATGTTTGTTCGTCGTTGCAGATTTTCTTCGATTCTATCGTGTTTCTTTTCATTTATTGTGAATGCCTGCAAGAAGAATTTCAGGGCAATATAAAGTGTCATATATGTACTTTAACCTTTGAACTTCAGACTTCCAGTTTTCACTCATAAAAGTGTCCCTGTGCAAATAGGGACTTCAGCGAGGTACATGTAATGGGATACGGCGCTCTATTTTTTCCCCCTGCCTGTTGTTGACAACTTTGGTGGAAATTGCCATTTACCGCTCTGCTAGATATCTTCGACTCATTACATCTTGAGTAAGGGAACTGTGGACATACTGGATTTTTACATTTCTAACAAACATCCGATGTTTTGCTACAATCAACATACGTGAAGTTTTCAGGTGCAATGTGTCTGAGGAACGATTAACTACTAAAACGAAAAAAAAATACAGATTAGACGATTTGATATAATTAACAATCATTTTGAGTGATCGAGACAGAGAGTCTGAGGAGATTTAGATTTGTGGTAAATATTGTCATCCATACAAAAGTATTGTGAAAAATTTGCCGCTGTGTGGGTCACCAGGGATCAAAAACAGGAATCACCGTGACCTCAGCAATTAAAATAAAAGTAAAGAGTTACTACAAAAAATAACAAGAAAAAAACGAATAAGAGCTCAGGCAACTGTATATAATCTTGACGAGCTAAAATCAATCCTGATACACAGAAAATCTCGGCCGGAGTGCCACCCGACAAGGAACAACAGGCACCTAGCAAAGAGGGGTTGGCAGCAAATACCCCACCAACCGCTCCCGGCGAAATACACCCTGGAGCATTTAGGAAATTCGTAGTATTCTGTAACACAAGTGCCCAGGCAAAGGAATCATCCCCCACACAAACAACTATCATTACAGACGTTGAAAATGTCTTACTAATTGAAAGTTCCTGTTTTTTGAAAAGTGATAAATACAAAGAGAGGTTAGCAATCCCCTTAGTGCCAAATGAGACATGTGCAAAGCAAAGGGTACACCCAGAGCACATCGAAAGACAACCGATAAACGGTAAGCAATTCAGAGACAATGAAAAGGAACGAGGTGACACGGAGAAATACAGTTCAGAGACAAAAGGACAACGAAAAACAAGTTTCTTTACAAAATATAAAAAAAAACCCTGGTTGAGACAGCAACATCTACTGCGCTTTCAGTTAGGTTGTTATAAACTGCATTGAAGTAGTTCAAGGTAAGACAACAGCAGGACACAGAATAAAGTATTAAATACCGAGAATGTGTAGTACAGTTAGACTGCAAGGTACAAGAGCCATGGTCATGTATGCTGCGAAGTGAAGAGTGCACCTGATCTTGCTTGCAACCATTCAATGTTCTTTCGAGAGTGCTGTAGCTGCACTTGCGACTTGTAGTCCGAGTTTCCACTGTTTTTTGTTTCTGTCCCATGGAAGAACGGATGGTAAAGGTGGGGAGATGGGAGAATATCCGGGATTGATGAAGTCTTTTTTTATTTTATTTCAGATGGCGGCTTCACCGACGCGACAGAATTCATGGAATTAGGCTGGTTTGTCAGATGCGTCTCCAACTCTGCAGAGTCCTGTAGCCATGGGCAGAGCGGTTGCAATACCAAGACGAGAAGCATCGTTAAATATTTCTACGTACCGATGGCGACATACCAAACTTCTTTAGTAGTATGCCATACAGAGTTCTGCTGAGGTATGTTGGCCGTGGCGTCAACGTGGTTGTACCGCCTGCTTACACCGAGGCACTTGAAATGTGCAGAACCGGAGTTAATATCAACAAATGTGTCATAAAATGTGTTTCCTCGCCAGTATTACAATGGAATACTTGATAAATAAAGGCAGAGAAAAACACTGGGCTACATTAACTATTATATATCTTCAATTTTTCAAAATTTCAAAGCCTCATTTTACCATCAATGTGAGTATATAGAATGCAATTCTGAAATGTGTCTCTTCTGCAAATGGCCTTAGTATACAATTAAACATAGTGTAATTGGAGAAAAAAAAAAACATCACCCACCTCCGCATGAAAAGCTAAAGAAAACCTGGGTACCCAATGTTATTTCTAAAGTAAGTACATGTTCGGCACAGCTTAGTGTGCCGAAGGGCCTGTATGGTGTTATAGGTTTTCTGTTTCTCTGTTTCTATGTTTCTAAAAACTCGCAAACACTAAACACTGCCAGAGTTGGGGGAGAAAGCAAGAGCGATCGGATTCCGAGACAGGTATTGTGCAGGTGTAGAGGGGCAGGTAGTGACGTAAGTTTAAAGAAGAAGGAAACTAGAGAGAGGTCGTATCAGAGATTCGGGAGAAATATAAGACGGACAGAGGCACAGCGATAGATCGAGGGAGAGACAGGGTGAGTTAGAATCAGAGGAAAGAAGGGAATGAGGGAAGTTAGAAACATAGGGAGAGAGAGAGATACGAGAGATGTAGTATCAGCAAAGAAAGAAGCGAGGAGAGGAATCTGAAAGCAGGAGGAGGACGTTTGAGAAGATCCGATGAGCATTGTAGTAGCATATATAGTTTCCGATTGGTTTTAAAATCCACTCATCTTGAGCAAGCAACCAGTCAGATGCAGAGAAAATGACGTTTATTGCCCACATAATCTTTGTCGGTTCTATTCCATCAGGGCAATATTATCAAAATGTACCGCTCTTGAAAATAATGCGGACACTAAGTTCCTAATGTGGTATATGCTCATTGTCATTGCTGTTCTGACAAGTAGAGCTCCGTCTGTTGGAATAGCGAGTGCCTTACCTGGTCAGTGTGAGTAGTCGCCGCTCACACACTCACGGGTTTGTTACAGATAGGAAGTGGGGCTGATTTCGTGATCCACTTTCCCAGAGAATTAATGATCGAAGAAGGGCAGACAGTATCATTGAGTGGTACTTAATCGGAAACTGGAAGATCTTGTCAGTGGTACATTCAAGATCATGAGAGATCGGTGTCTTATCCGTTTCCCTATCCCCATCTGTTCTTAACGACTCAATTTCTCCCCATTATGTGATAGCACTCACCGCGTCCATTCTCTCTAATCACATTAACTGAAGCCATTTTTATTTTGCGAGATGTATCACCGACTAGCCGCTGTCGCAGGCTGTACTCATCTTTTTTCTGCTATCGGGTCCTCAAATAAGAATTCAAGGGGGATCTAATTCTTGTTTTGTAAGTTTGTACTAGGAGTATCTATTATATACTGTGACCTTACTTTTGCTTTTTCTGAATCCTATCAATGTTCCTTTGCCCTAACTATCCCAAGCGTTTCCAATGAGAGAAAACGCGAGAGGTGTCACCGAGGTGCTTGACAGTGAACAGTCATCCATATTACCAGGACTAGTTACGGTATTATTGTCGCCAGCCGCAGGGAATCGACCAGGTATTTGATCAATGGAGATTCATTTGCATTCTTTACAGCACACATAACGCTGGAGGTACAGGATAGACAATGCAGTATCTATGGAAAAGAGCATAGTCGAAAAGAGCGGAGGGAAAAGATATACGGAAGATGTTAAGGTCAGAGACGGAGAGAAAAAAAAATAAAAAAAAGGAGAAAGCAAATCAGGGCAAGGAAGAGAAAGGGAGAGATAAGATGAAGGGGAAGGAGGGAGTAAGAAGGAACTCAGGGAGAGAGATCGAGAGAGAGAGAGAGAGAACGTAGAGAGAACGCGATAACGGAAAATAGAAAGAGGGGTGTTTGAAACTGACAACAGATGAAGGACGCGTGGAAAGGACGGAGATAAACTGTAATAGCAAATGCTTTTTCTGATTGGTCCATCATCCCCACTACTTGAACAGATAACCGACTGAAGGTTCTGAGTTGGACCCATTCGCCTCAATCGCGGCAACATTTTCATGATGTTCCTTTGAATTTGAATAGGACACCATGTGCCTTCTGTGCAATTTGCTGATCCCGATTGCTGCTCAGCCTGGCGAGTCCATGTCTAATTGTGAACACCTGTCATTCGAGGTCTGTGTTGTCCGGTATCGCTGACACACATCGGGATTTGTTAGAGGTACGAGTGGGCCAGATTCGGCGACCCCGGGTTCGAGGGAATTAATGACCGAGGAAGAGCAGCAGTGTCGCTGAGCTGCAGGTACTCGGCAAAATATCAGAACCTCTATGTGGTACGTCTAACACCGTGGAAAATCATCGAACAAGTGTTTACAATGTTCATCTCCAGATACAAGAGGATAAGAGATTCGCTTTCATTCCCGAGTTCTATATCCTCCCCACTCACACCGAGAGCGAAATGTGACTGAAGGTAGATAGGGTTTTGGTTCAGAGGAACTGAAGGAAATAATATTGTCTGCAAAGGAGCAAGAAGTCGGTCAAGAGATATAGAGAGGGATATCCTGAGAAATGAGAGAAAGTGAACGAATGAATGAAGGCAACAGAGATAGACCGAAAGCAATGATAGCAGAGAGAGGGATAGAGCGACAGAACGGGATGAGATTGAGGGCAGGGGAACAAGTGGGAATGGAAGAGTAATAGAAAGGGAGAAAGAGGAATGGCGTGCAGCCCGTAGAAGAGAGATGAGAGATGGAAGAAGTAATGAGGGAAAGGACGGAGTGATATGTTGAGCCATAGAAGAAGAAAGACCTCAGTGAGGAGCGAGGGAGAGACTGTTAATAAAAAAAAAAACGAGTTGCCGATGGAGAGAATTGACGAAGAGTGAACGCGAGAGAGAAAGTTTGTCGGAAGAGCTAGAACCAAAGCGAGTGGATAGAAGCGAGAGATAATGGATCATAAAAACAAGGAGAAATAAACGGAGGGATTGAAACAACTCTATTCTGATCTGTGCACACGTAGGACCAGCTTCGTGCTCGTAGCCAATCCATGAGAGAGAAAAGCATCACAAGATTACAGAACATTAAATGTACAGTGAATCTGATTTCACCGTCCAATATCAGTCCAGTAGCATTATTTTCTTGAAATAAATGTGCCTTTCGGTATGTGCAGCAACCAGAAAGGATGAGGTTCCTCTGCTCCTTAATGATTACCTTTTCCGTCTTCCCATTGAGTTTCTGTAAAGGCAGACAGTGCGTGTCCTGTTGGTTCCAGATAAGACGGTGCTGTTCATCCATTTTATCCTGGACTGAAGGAATAAGTTGGAAAGATTCAGTCGCGAAGGACACGCGAGAAATGACCGTTGAGCACGTCCAGTAGATCAAACTGAATTGCAAATGTAGCTGCGGTAATGCACGCATTTTCTGGTACATTCAGCATCGCGGAGAATCCCCAGAATACTTCTTCAAGGTATATAAGTCAGGAAAAATAGAACCAGCTGCAGAAGAACCGGTCATGCTTACTGCTTGATTGCAGAAAGACATCGAGAAAATGTTGGAATTTGGGTATGTCTGAAGCTCTTGTATCGGACTCCGCAATGTGTCTCTGTACCACAGAGCGCGTACTGTTGCAGAGGGGTGACCACGGGCCTGCACAAAAATGAACCATGGGTTATATCATAAGCGCTCACTAAAACGTACGTTTTGCCGAGAAATTATAAGTGGCGTAACCAGAGATCTGCGAGAGTCACTGGCTCCGCTGGGCAGAAAAAGCAGTAAAAGCGTCCAGGCTTGCAAGAGTTCTTGAATTCAACACGTACCCAAATAGTAGACATGCAACGCATTCACAGGGTACCTGAAAGGTAATTCTGTGAGATTCGTCAATATCCCGACTGCAGCAAAAATATGCCCAGTAGCTTCCTCAATGCTTAATTCCAGAAGCACTTGCATCATGGAATGGGCGTGGAGCGGATCGGTTTTTGTTTACAATGGCTCTTTACCGAATTTGCGAGACGACCTTTTAGAGTCCAAGGTTATCAATGGTTGGGTTCTGTGATGTGCTAAGCTGTACCCACGAGCCTGCAATTTATGCTCTATCGGATAGTGCAGAATGGACTATGATGAATCTGGATAGGTTGCTTCTATGGTGCCTTGATATCAATTGTTGAAGATGGAAAGTCGTGCCAGATAGTTTTAGCCTCTGTCGAAGTCGACGCACTGCGGAGTATTCCCGGATGTGGCCTGCTCGTAGTTGGATATAGACGTGTTTTCAGTGATGTTCATTCCAAAAGAATTCTGCACACTCTCGCCCTCTGCTGTGCAGCTCTTTTGGTTTGTTGACATTCATTGCAGGCTGCCCTCTTGACACCTTGTTACTAAACTCTTTTTCTCATTCCTGTACTGCGTCTCATCGTTATTGGAGTCACATCGCACCACCGTGGTGTTATCTGCAAACATGTAGGTGGAGAGGCAGGAACCAGTAACGCATGGCTCCCATTGCTGTGTGCACAGCGAGTTGGAGTGAGAGAGAGAGAGACAGGGAGAGAGAGAGAGAGAAGTGGGGGTTGGCGGGGGGAGTGCGGAGACTCCGTGATACAGAATTCTATTTAATTAGTGGCTGAAGATGAATTCAGGCGGTCAGAAAAGTTAACTGTAATTACACAATCGCTAATGCACATGATTTTTGCTACATTCAGCATCGTACGTAATCCCTATAATATCTGTAGCAGAAACATACGCCAGACAAGGTGGAGCCACTCAACAAATGTCCAGATAGATTTGCAGCTAGTTTGAAGCAATATAACAAAACGTCTCATTTCCATATCGCTAGAGCTCTCGTGTCGAGCACCCCTGTGTATCTCAAAGCCATGTAGACGGCATTGCCGCAAAAAGACGGCGGGCTGTTTCTTCCTTTCCAGAGATGCAGCCTGACCCGCTGAGTTCCTCCAGCATTTCTGTATGTTACTATGTTCTTGAATTCTGACCTTTATTGAAGGAATGAGAGCGAACGATTCAGTAACTCAACACTCTCTTAAATAACGGCTGAGCAAGGTCGTCGGCCTTAAGACTGTCATGTAATCATAATGACACTGCTGCAAACAGTGCTTGGTACACTAGCATCACGAGACTCTCCAAAATTTCGTATATGGTTTACGAAATCTCGAGCGGTCTCCGGAATATCAGATGAGATTTTCCGCTAGTTTGCAGAAAGTTAGCCAAGTGGCTCCTCTGAATGCCTGTGGAGCTCTCAAGTTGAATTCGACGTTTACCTCTACGCCATGGATCTCATAGTGATGCAGGGAGACAGTGGGCATCGAGAAAAACGGGACGGGTGATGCAACGATTAGATGCCTTCATCATCCTGAGACAAGAGTAGCATCCTTAAAATTTTGTTCAGCATACTTGTTTCCACGTAGATAGCTACAACGGACCGAAGTTCCCTGGGAGGTTGAAGTCTCCCAATTTGTAGTTATGCGTGCCGTGACTGGCCACTCGAAGCGCTTCATGATGTTGAATCTCATAGCGCATGGCCATCGCCTTGACGGCTAGTTATGTTGTCTGTCTCAGGTAACCGGCTGGTAGTATTCATGATAAAGCAGATTGTAGCTTCAGATAGGAGCAGAACTAATTTAGCAACGTGCATAATTACGCTTCCAGGTCATCTACATGGGATGTAAGTATTGGCCTCTAGCAACATCCAATACGGGTGTTTCGCGGGTTCCATTTTTGTAATCTGATCAAACATCTTCAACTGTATCTCGTTGGTGTGCTGCGCTCGCAGCATTGTGAGAAAACGCGCGGGCGATGTGTGTGTGTGAGCAAATGTCTCGGGGTCGACGCATTCTAAAGACTGTTGCTAAGATGACAACGTGCAAATGTCTGAAAAAAAGGTTATCGTGGAGAAATCAGAATGTTACTAATGTCGCAAGAAGAGGTCACATTACAGAAACCTGGGTACTCGAGAACATCTGGCACATCAATGTAAAATCGCTTGGGCTGATCACGTTCGTCCTCGGATGTCGTGTGAGGTCAGGGACGTAATCCCTTTCGGTACCTCTTTGAGGTATATACTTACATGTATATATTTACTTATATAGCTATATATATTTAGATATATATCCACATTTGAAAACTTTTAAAGGCAATAGACATTTGGACTACGTGAAGGATGTGGCGAAACTTGAACAAATAGGATTATCAATGTAAAGCAACTTGGTCAGCAAGGTCGAATTGGGCCAAACTCTCTCTTTCTGTGCAGTATAGCTCTTTGTCTGTATGATCAGTATTTCAACTTCTTTCACCAAAATACTCGAGCAGGTAACTAAATTGCCGCAGGGTTACGGTCAGAAATTTCCAAGTCACCAGCGCCGTACTCCGCCACGAATTGGTACGCATTCAGTCCACGCACTTTTCCCGCGACGGCGAATCCTGACATTTTTTTTCCCCACGGAATTCCCAGGAATGCAGTTGCTCTTCCATCACTCAGAACGTGGTTGCGTCGATTCCACCTGAAACTCTGCAATGGAAACTGCGGTTATTGTGGTAGAGAAGGAGGCAATTCGGCCTATCGTGTTGTGTTTGGCCAAGAGTCTATTAGTGTGAATCCGTGTTCTTGATCTGTATTCCATCTCTTTATCTGCACAAATAAAGCCAATAAAATTAGTGGAACTTTATCCCATGTTTCGCCTAGCGAGTTGAAATCCCACCGCATGATAAATAAGAATTGCAATTTCATGTATCCCATCACTTTTCGTTCTCTCATCTCTTCTGATTGGCCCATTTCTCTCGCACGTCTCTTATCTCTAAGCAACATCCAGCTCTTTGTCGCCAAGTTTCTTTACCCTCCCTATCTCTCTTCAAGCATTCAACGTCCTCAGTCCCATATCTTGCCCGGGAACCTTTGCCCCTCGATCCAGGTAGTCCCATTGGGCCATCATCTCACCCTGATTTGGTTATAATCACTGCCTTCCTTTCGTATCTTATCTGTTAAGGACTTTGTTGACTCCACCTATCATCTTCCTGCTCCTGACCACATGTAAACCCCCTTTCTACTGTATGTTCCCTTACATGTTATTTCTCCTCCATTTATAGCAGCAGCCGGAATACTCAATTCTCCAAGTGCCGTTCAATCACAGTTTTATAAATTTGTAACATCGATCTTACATTCTCCACCAGAACATATGAAGTCATTGTTCTCAATCCTATCGAAGACGCTTTGTCTCAACTGCCCTCAGAAGGGAATGTCTTTTCCCTGCTGTTCTCCTCACCTGCCCTCTCAAAATTCACATGGATTTAACACCAGCATTGTCTATCCCTGTGATCTCAAATACAGACCCAAGCTGCTCGATCATAGCTGTTTCTTCAGCATGCGAGCAACCATAGCTCATAAAACATCGAACATGCCCGATATTCTGGTGAAAGAACATCCAGCTCACCTAAAAATATTTGTTGTTGGGATTTCCCTTTTAGTAAAACATTGTTGCAGTAGCTCCCTGCTTTATTTTGTAAGTATGCGAGACGTAGACACTGGGCACTTGAACAACGAGGAGTTGTCGCTGCAACCAGGACGAGTTCCACGTTTACAATCAAAGGCGAGCAGAGAAAGACCAATCTATCTGAGTCGGTCGAGACCGCTCAACAATCTTTGTTTATATTTTACAGAAGCTTGCACATATTCCCGATTCCTTGAAGATGCAAACATAATCTCTGTGTTTTAAAGGAAATCACTGCCTCGCCCCTGCTGCGTTGATTGACATTACAGCATCTGCAGATTTCCTCGTGTTTGCTCCTAAATTCTCGGCTTACTAAAGTCAGATGATAACAGTAAAATGCAGTTACACACGAACTAAGACAAACATGTTTGATACATGCTGAAATCAGCAGCGGAAGGCTCCGAATCGAAAGGAGCAGTTCCTGATTCCAATGCGCAACTAAATTGAAACTTTACAATGCATTTCCGGGATATTGAAATGTCTTTTTTTTTCACTCAAACTGTTTTGCTGCAATTCCATACCACGATTGACAACACTGCCTGAACTTTTCTTTGGACACTTTCTTCCAGTATCTGCAGTGAGAAATAATGAGAATGTAAGTGGGACATATTTTAAATTGTATAATTACTGACAAAAGGAAAACACAGGTGGGCAAAATGGTGGTCTTCAGATTGACAAAGATTTGCAAGTGGCATGCTGCCGATATTAAGGATGTTGCAACAGCTACCTTGATTTATACTGAGTATTTAGATAATGCAACAGAACCTGCCAACGTTCAGATACTACCCATATATTTATATTCTGAAGCCATTTTCAGTAGAAAAGACAGACAGAGATGAAGAGAGGGAGTGGGAGCACAGCAGAGTGATAGCTTGTATCATCTGGTTTCCCAAACAGATTTAACGGATCTGAAGTTATCACCAGGTGGGTCATTTTGCTGGATATTTCTGTCTATTCTTGTACGATGATTGCATTGACTACGATTTAACAGATGAAATCATTGATCAGCTTATCGAAGTAGTACAAAGTGAAACACTAAAACAATGCAAACATAAATACCTTCACCTCCACTTTAAAATGAAGGTGAGAGGGAGAAAGGGAAGGAGATGAAAAGGTGGATGACTGAGAGATGCGGAGGCAAAAGTGATGGACTGACACAAAGAGAGGGAGATTAGACAGTGGTGGAGAAAGAAAAATCAGAGCAAGAAGACAGGAAGCGAGGAAAACTGTGGTAGCAGAAGGAATGAGTAGGGAGAGCGAGGGCGAGAGCGAGAGAGAGAGACAGAGACTGCAAGAAATAGAGTGATATATATATATATATATATATATATATATATATAGAGAGAGAGAGAGAGAGAGAGAGAGAGACAGACAGACAGGCAGACAGAGAAACGGGGGTGGGGGAGAGGTGAGTCAGATCGTCCTGTGGTTGGAATATACCCTGAATTTAGACATAAAAGCCGCATATAATTCAAAACGAAAGCGCCGAACTTTCCGTAAATCTCTGTCTGTCCTTACTTGAATAACTTGTCTTTTAGGAGAAACATCTTCAAATCCTTCTCTGTTTACTTTATTCAATGTACGAGGTTCCCGCTACAACCACCCCGGAAGGTTTCTGAATCGACTACGTCGCTTGTTGAAAATGTCTAATCTGTCGGAGCGCGTCCTGCAAGGTCTGTGCCTTCCGGCGGCGCTCATACATTCGGGGCCTGTTAAAGGTACGAGTGGGGCAGATTTTGTGAACCCCAGAAGGAGGATTTTAATGACCCTGGAAGGGCAGACCGTGTCACTGTATTGTTCTACGCGCAGACAGTCCGGTCCGGATTTCGGATCTCTGGACAAAAATTGTAGGTGTTTCCCTTACATATGCTCGGGGGCATTTTGCCGGACTCCATCTAATAACATTACGCAGTTCACACTTAACGTTCCACGGCGATACCAGATCCGGACACCTGAGTGTTCGCAGTGTCTGCTTAATCTAAACTATGCCTCCAGTGTTTCCTCAACATGCAAGTCCAGCTCGTCCATGGGGATAAATATGTGGTGTGCTACTGACAAAGAATATCCAGCGATATGCTGAAAGATTGAAATGTATTTCATCAATAACTTAAAATGGTAAGGATGAGTTAGATAACCGGAACAGCGGAACATCATAATTCTGCGGAAACACCAGGAAATCTGCAGATGCTGGAAATTCAGGCAAGACACACAAATGTTGGTCGCACGCAGCAGGCCAGGCAGCATCTATAGGAAACAAGTACAGTCGGCATTTCGGGCCGGGACGTTAGTGTTGACGAAGGGTCTCGGCCCGAAACATCGACTGTACTTCTTCCCATAGATGCTGCCTGGCCTGCTGAGTTCAACCAGCATTTCGGGTGTGATAATTTTGCGGATGTCTTTTTGGACTACTTGCGGATATGGTGACTAGCATGGATAGACATGGTGTGAGAAAGGAGAGTGCAGGAGAAGCATGGCAAAAAAAGCGAAAGTGAGTTGGTAAGGCATTCAATAAGTAGATAAATTGAAAAATTAGAAATCAATTTTCGGAATGAGAGAGAGAAAAAACGTAGGGAGAAAGCAAATGAGTGAGAAAGACAGACGGAGAGCAAAAGAGAAAGGCAGATAACTAGATGGAGAGAGATGGAGAGTGGGGAGAGGGGAAGCGGTGGTGAGAGATATTTATAGTCTGGGAAAAGGGAAATAATGGGGACTCAACGAAAACTGATTCTGATTCGTGCTCACATAGCCTCGGTTCTCTTTTATCTACCAATCGTTGAGCAGGGTATCGTACAGTCTACTTTTGATACGATTTTACTCTACAATACAGTATCTGTTATGGCGATAAATTCTTGGAAGTAATTTGCCGTCCTATCGAGGCTGAGCATATATGTCCCTCTGTTTCTCATTGAATACTTTCGCCGTCCTATCGAGGTTCAGAGTTTGTGTACCTTTGCTTCTTATTGAATACATTCGTCGTCCTGACAGTTAAGACGCTGCACACATGATCAGCGAGTGCCACGTTAGTTTAGTGCAAGTCAGGTATATTACTGCATTCTGCTGTTTATTGCAGGAAAGAGTTGAGTCCAATTCAGTGATCTAGGATGCTCCTAAATTAACGGCTGACGAAAGTCAGATCTTAGCACCGAAATGCAGTTATACACGAACTGATACAAACACGTTTGATACACGTAGCATCGCAGAAATCTCCTAAACAACTGCTGAAGGTATATGGCTCAGGAAAACTGGAGCGGCCTCAGAATGTCTAGCGAGATTTACAGCTGATATGCACAAACGCAGAGTCAGATCATTTACATATCTCTGGAATTATTGTCCCGGACTCTGGCATGTACCGCTGTGCAATGGACACCTCAGTATTGCAGGAAACAGCAGGTCTGGACAAAATCCAGCGATGCGTGATCACTAGAGAGCGCCTTTTGCTGGAAAAATGGTACAGCAGTATCACAAAGCATGAGGATCATGTGGTCGATTGAAACGCTGTATTCAGCAGCAAAATGCCCGCAGACTGGTGGAAAACTTCTTGAATTTAACTTATCTAGGGATATTGTGGCAGCTTTCCGAAACATTTCCACTATATCTCGATGTTCAGATCTCTCTGTTGCCTACAACATTACCTTGTGGTTATAATTTGCTGGAATTCGTTTTCCCCCGCCCCTCAAGTGTGAAGATGAGTGCAAACTGGAGATACTGAGGTTCTATATGGCTAAATAGCATCGGACAAAAAGGTGTATCACCAAATGTTCTGAAGAAGATAAATTTCAGGTAAAGTCTATTGACATTAGCTTCCTAAAAGTGGATATAAATCGATATTTATTTTTCGAATTGAAAATCAATACCGATTGAGCTGGCATTAGATTAATGGACGTTCCCACAACGACTTTAAAGATGCATTGATGATTTACAGATATTGCAAATTGGAATACAAAGGCAGACAGAGAGTAATTGACTGAAACAACGACGGAAATATAGGAGAGTAACAAAAGAGGGAACAAAGAAGGAGATGTTTTGTTAGAAAGTGTTAATTAAAGTACAATAAAGAAGAGAGGGGTGATATTGACAAATACAATATAATTAAGTGCATGATAACTAAGCAGGGAGTGTAGTACTTCCATTCGGATGGGTGCTCAATAGTCTGAGCTGTGACTTCCCCGGTTCAACGTCCATTTAGCAGAGCGATTTACGTGGGTTTTACGCAAAGTGAAGAGTGTAGCGTGTCTTACATCATTCTCGCAAATCGGTGGTATTAGCTTCTTGGATGTCATATGTCTTTAGTTCGCACGTGAACGCAGACACAATGTGCTTCCATGCTCCTTACTGATTATGTGGTCTATGATGCTCGGCGAATATTTGCGCCAATAGGCAGGGGGTGTCTCGCAGGTGCAGTGAGAGCACTTGATGTTCAGTCATTTTGTCCTTCTTTTGCAGAATGGTGTGGGAAAATCTAGCTCTCTGTATCGATGATTAAATGAAGACGAATCATACTGCTGAACTTGAGTTACACATCCGCGTGCCTGTATATTCCACTGGTTATTTCATTTTCCGGGAACAAGGGACATTGTTTTTCGAACGAAGGAAGATGAGGGGTAACTTAACAGCTGTGTATTATATCTCGAGGCATAGATAGAGTGGACAAGCAACACTTTGACCTAAGGGTGGAGTTGGCTAATGCGAGAGTATGATATTTTAATGAAATCACAAGTTACAAGGAGGATACCGATGTGAGTTTTTTCTTAAGAAGAGAATGCTGGCTACACAGAATGTGCTGTCAGGAGTCCATAGAATGTGGATAGCAGATTGGCTTCCCAACAGCAAAAAAAAAAAAAAAAAAAAAGATTAAGGAATAACGAGATGAACTCTTGCTGACATTGAGTGGCGAAATATTGGGAAAAAAAATGACTTGAAGGTCTATTGTTGGATATAGCTCCAAAACAATTAAGTAAGCAAATAAATAAATAAACAAACTACTTCCAGTGGAACACTGCCGATTTCGTAAAAGCGACCATGTGGAAACAGTCTTAATTGTGTTAGGTTACAAATTGATAACTATGTGAACGTGCAGTGATTACGCAGAGTACATGGGAACAGAGGCAGTAGGGCGCAGTGAGGAAGACAGAGAGAGGGGGGAGGAAAGCGGAGCACTGAAGGAGCGGTAAAGCAGGCAGAATGGCGAATGCAAACAAAGCAGTTTCTGATTGGTGCTCAGAAAGGCACATTTCTTTGTGTCAACGAATCCTTTAACCAGAGCTTCACCACGCACCCCCGCCCCCCGGTCTTACACAAAGTGAACGGTATCGGTGAAATGATATCACACCACAATATTTTTTAAGTGATAATTAGCTCTTGTGAAAAAAAAAATCTACAGTTCGATCCAACCAGAAATTAGAAACCATGATTTCCCTCTGTTCATTGCTTATTGCATTGGCTGTGTTGTCTAGTTAGTCTCTGCAAAAGTGGCTAGAAAATTTCCCCTGCGTTGAATACAAGCCAGCAATGTTCACGTATTCTGTCCTTCTTTTACAGGAACGAGTGGGAGAAGTTCAGTGACGTAAGATCTTCCCGAAGTGACAGCAGAGGAAGGACAGACCATAACAATGAAGTGCAAATACACTTATGCTGGTGCTGATATCATTTGGTAGAATCAACGTATGGAATGCCTCCAGACTATCTGCTGAAGGTATATAACACAGGTGGAATTCATCGGCTCCAGATTGCCCATTGAGATTTACCGGTAGTTTGCAGAAAAGCAGCAAGACGGCTCAACTGGATATCATTCAGGCTCTTGTGTCGGACTCTGGCATGCATCTCTGTGCAATGAAGACCATATTGTTGTATCGAGACGGCGAGCCCTGACAAAAACTGGTCATGTGTGATACAAAGAGCTCTCACTTGAAGGCAACACGCACAAAATGCTGGTGGAACGCAGCAGACCAGACGGCATCGAAAGGAAGGAGTACAGTCAATGTTTCGGGCTGAGACCGTTGGTCATGGCTAACGGGGCAAAAAAGAGATAGTAAGAGATTTAAAAGTGGGAGGGGGGGTGGGGAGACCTGGAATGATAGGAAAAGACAGGAAGGGAAGGGATAAAGCCAAGATATCGGAATCTGATGGGCAAAAGGGATACAAGGCTGGAGAAGGGAGAGTGTCATGGGAAAGTAGGCCTTGGAAGAAAGATAGAGGGAGGGGAGCACCAGAGGAAGATGGAGAACAGGCAGGGAGTTATTGTGAGTGGGAAAGGGAGGAAAAAATTCTTTGACCCTCCAACGTTTGGACCACACTGGAGGACCCCTTTTTGCGGCCAATCTGTAAGGTGCGCAACAAGAAATAGAAAAACCTTGTCAGAAGGGCAGTGTTATGATAATTGTGGGGGATTTTATCATGCGAGTGGATTGGGAAAATACAGTCCGCACTGGATCTCAAGAGAGAGAATTTGTAGAATGTCTCCGTAATTGCTTTTTAGAACAGCTTGTTGTTGAGTCCACTGGGGGATCGGCTGCCCTGGATTGGGTGCGTGTAATGAACCGGAGATGAGTAGATAGATTGAGGTGAAGAAACCCTTAGGAGGCAGTGATCATAACATGATTGAGTTCACTGTGATATTTAAGAAAGAAAAGCCGAAATCCGATGTGTCTGTATTTCAGTGGAATAAAGGAAATTACAGTGACATGAGAGAAGAACTGGCCAAAGTTGACTGGAAAGGGACATTAACAGGAAGGACGGCAGAACAGCATTGGCTGGAGTTTTTTTCGAGATGAAAGGAAGGTGCAAGACAGATATATTCCAAAGAAGAAGAAATTTAGCAGTGGAACAAAGGATGCAACCGTGGCTAAGAATAGAAGTCGAAACCAAACTAAACGCAAAGGAAAGGGCAAACAAGAAAGCAAAAAAATGGTGGGAAGACAGAGGATAAGGTATTTTATAAAAACTTACAAAAGGAAACTAAGAAGGTCATTAAGCAGGAAAAAATGAACTATGAAATGAAGCTAGCAAATAATATCAAAGAGGATACTAAACGCTTTTTCAAGTATATAATGAATAGAAAACCGTTGAGAGTAGATGTAGGACCGAGAGAAAATGATGCCGGAGAAATTTTAATGGGAGATAAGGAGATAGCGGAGGAACTGAACGAGCATTTTGCATCAGTTTTCACCGAGGAGGACATCAGCAGTATACCGGACACTCTGTGGTGTCGGAGGAGAAAAGTGTGCGCAGTCACAATAACGACAGAGAAAGCACTCAGGAAGCTGAATAGTCTAAGGGTAGATAAATCACCCGGACTAGATGGATGCACCCTCGTGTTCTGAAGGAAGTAGTTGTGCAGATTGCGGAGGCATTAGCAATGATATTTCAAAAGTCAATGGATTCTGGTATGGTTCCGGAGGACTGGAAGATTGCAATTGTCACTCCGTTATTTAAGAAGGGGGAAAGGAAGCGGAAAGGAAAATATATATCTTTTAGCTTGACATCGGTGGTTGTTGGGGTCTATTGTCGATGATGAGGTTACGGAGTAGCTGGAGGCATATGACAAGATAGGTAGAATTCAGCATGGTTTCCTTAAAGAAAAATCTTACATGACAGAACTATTTCAATTTTTTGAGGAAATTACAAGTGGGCTAGACAAGGGAGATGCACAGCATGTCGCGTATTTGGATTTTCAGAGGGCCTTTGACGAAGAGCCGTACATGAGGCTGCTAATCAAGATAAGAACCAATGGAATTACGGGAAAGTAGCATACATGGATAGAGCGTTAGCTGATTGGCAGGAAACAGAGAGTGGGAATAAAGGGATCCCATTCTGATTGGCTGCCTGTTACCAGTGGTGTTCCACAGGGGTCCGTGTTGGGGCCGCTTCTTTTTACGTTGTCCGTCAACGATTTGGATTATAGAATAGATGACTTTGTGGCTAAGTATACTGATGATACTAAGACAGACGGAGGGGCCGGTAGTGTTGAGGAAACAGAGAGTCTGCAGAGAGACTTGGATAGATTGGGAGAATTGGCAAAGGACTGGCAAATGAAATACAATGTTGGAAAGTTTATGGTCATGCACATTAGCAGAGGAAATAAACGGGCAGACTATTGTTTAAATGTGGAGAAATTCAAAGTTCTGAGATACAACGGGACTTGGGAGTTCTCGTGCAGGATACCCTTAAGTTTAACCTGCAGACTGAGTCGGCGGTGAAGAAGGCGAATGCAATGCTGGCATTCATTTCTAGAGGAATAGAGTATAGGAGCAGAGCTGTAATGTTGAGGCTCTGTAAGGCACTAGTGAAACCACACTTGGAGTACTGGGTGCAGTTTTGGGCTCCTGATTTAAGAAAGGATATGCTGATGTTGGAGAGGGTTCAGAGAAGATTCACTAGAATGATAGGATTAACATATGAGGAACGTTTGACCGATCCTGGGCTGTACTCCTTGGAGTTTAGAAGAATGAGTGGGACCTCATAGAAACATTTCGAGTGTTGAAAAGCATGGGCACAGTGGATGTGGCAAAGTTGTTTTTCATGATGGGGGAGTCTAGTACGAGAGAGCATGACTTAAGGATTGAAGAGCGCACGTTCTGAACAGAGATAAGAAGATTTTTTTTTTAAGCAGAGTGTATCAATCTGTGCAATTCGTGGCCACGGGCGGCAGTGGAGGTCAAGTCACTGGAGATATTTAAGGCAGAGATTGATAGGCACTTGAGTAGCCATCTGGGCATCAAAGGTCATGGTAAAAAGACGGGGGAGTGAGACTAAATGGGAGAATGGATCAACACATGATAAAATGGCGGAACCGACTCGATGGGCCGAATGGCCGACCTTTGCTCCTTTGTCTTATGACCTTATGGTCTGATGGTGCTGATGAAAAGCTTGAACTGTCTGTCTCCTCAGACCTTTTTTAGACGAGCTAAGTATGTCTAGTGATGTGGCGCTATTTGACCTTTTTTCAACATTGATCAATATTTCAGGTTTAAATTTCCATTCTTTGAATTCAGAAAAAAGTACGCAAGTAGATGCAGCGGTGTTTAGTCCATGTTCTTCACTCGAACACGGCACCCTGGGACCAGACCTCCAGCAGCAGCAACCGGTTCTTCTTCCAACAGTAGCTCTCCAATCAAATGTAGAACACAAAATGTCTTTGGATATATCGGTGAATCACACAAAGACGGTTTTCCGTTCAATTTCGTCACGACAACTGTCTTCGTCTTAGTTCATAAGAGACGGAGAGAGATGGAATTGATAAACAGCGGGACTGAGGCAGAGAGACAGGGAGACAGAGAGATCAGACACTGAAAGACCAAGAAAGGGATCCGGAGAAGATGACGAGAGCGGGGTTGGGGGGATAGATGAGCGAGACGAAGAGGGAGAGGGAAGAACAACCTGGAGTGAGAGTTCGTGCCCAGTAAATAGGAGAAAGAATTCAGGAGAGATTCTGAATCAGACCCCATAGTAATTGGAGACTCAATGTCTCAATGACGCAACGAACGCAAGGGAGCAGTGAGCATGAGTAGAAAAAAAACACGAACAGTAGAGAGAGAACTGCAAAATGAAAGGCTGGCGGAAAGAAGGACATGTAGGGTGTAGAGAGAGGTTAGGGTAGCGAGAGTTGTCAAATTCTCTGATGACTTTGATGACTTGTGGCGCGGTAAAATTAGCAAAGAAGAAAAGACCGAAGACTGATGCCGATATCTGCCTAAATAACTCCATTCCGCTGTATCATCCAATGGCCTAGCAGGGAAACGTCCCAGGACTTACCCAGAGAGAAGGATTCCACTGATCGATCGACTGTTCCAGCACCATGCGTCCTCTCCGTTCCTTTCTGATTGTATTGGCTGTGCTGAACGTTGAGCCTCTGTGATTGACAATCATACACCGTCGCTTTATTGTAAGACAACGACGCTTACACATGTTTTTTTTTTTCTTACAGAAACGAGAACGGAGGATTTAGTTAAACAGGAGCCTTCTGATTTAATGCTCGAAGAAGCATTGGTCATAACACTGAACTGCACTTGTAGTATTGATTTTACGATTCTCTGGTACATTCAGCATCGTGGGGAAGATCCAAAATGCTTGCTGAGGATATACATCTCAGGAGATCTGTACCGGCCTCCAGAATGTTCGGTAAGTTTTACCGCTGATTTGTGGCAAGGCAATAAGGCAACTCATTTGAATATATCTGGAGCTCTTGTGTCGGACTTCGGAGATTATCTCTGTGAGATGCAGCACACAGTCGTGCAGTGAGACACTGGGCCTGGTCAAAGACCATGCGGGATGGATGTTTTGGTGCTCACTGGAGTGTGCTATTTGTTGCAATATTAGAAGCGGGTGGTACCCGACAATCACTGACTGTCACATACTCGACATAAGCGTGAAACGCTCAGTGGCAAAATGTTTTGAAGACTGTAAAACTGTTCTTGGTTTGATGGCGTAGCCGAACAGGAACTTTGAATTCAATTTTCGGGATATCTAGGTATTTATGTACTTACTTTCATCACGATGCAACGTGGAGTAGGACTTTAAGATGCTTCCACTCGCGCCGATGCAACAAATCCTGTCAACGCAAAATTAACTCTAACTTATTCTAAGAACAACTTACAACAACTAAATATCATAACTTGGACAGTGGGAAGAAACAGAAGAGCTTGGAAAAACAATCATTACACACGATGTACGTTCAGAAACCTTGCAAACGCTGAAATTAAACTCTGAACGACGTTCTGAGATGTAACAGCATCCCAACTAACCGCTTTGCTATGTTATCCATCATGCAACTGAAGACACTTCACTGCAACCTCTCTCTATGCTTTGGCCTACTTCTCTACACATCTGGCAGACAGCATCAGCAAAGACTTGATGTTCCCTACCCAACCGGCAACCCCATTGCTTCCAAAAGGAAAACATGCAAACGTTTGAGAGCACGTACCTCGAATATCAAGTGCAGTTTCCACCACTCTGGTTCAAGGGTGCCTTTTTTTTTAGCGCGTGAAAACACAATCAGTGATAAACTGAAAGATAAAGTAGATTCTGATTGGTGCTCAAGAATGTTGGGCCCTCTTTTTACCAACCAACCTTTCAGTAGGGAAATGTGCTCGATCTTAAACAAAGTCAAGAGTGCCTTAGCTCATCATCTCTCCCTCTTGTACATATGAATTGATAGTAATTGTTAAGAACTAATCTGCCTTTCGATCGAACCAGAAGCCTAAAGTCATGCATGATTTTTGTTCCTTAATGATTGTTTCGACCTTGTTGCCTGGTGAGTCTTTGTGTAATCGTGCAGCCACTGTTTCCTCTGTTAATAGAAGCCAGGAACGTTCAAACATTCCGTCTTTTATTCCACGGAAATAAGGAAAATTTGCAGTGATGTAGGGCCCTCCCGAATTAACGACCGAGGAAAGAAGGAACTCTAATTACACCCAAGATATTGTTACAGCCAGCATGGAGGGTCATTTCAAAAATACTTACTTAAGTTCAGGCAAGCTAGAGACGTCTCCAGAAGGACCGTTGTGGGTTACGGCTGGTTTGCAGAAAGGTAGTACGGTGGCTCATTTTGAATATCTCTGGGGCTCTTGTTTCAGAGAACACCGTGTTTCCCTGTGCCACAGGCTACAGCAGGGAGACAACGGGTCTGCAGAAAACCCTGTTGTCGATGATGCAATGAATCTCACTAGAGCACTTCCTTTGCTGTGAAACTGGAGGGATCGCACTGCAAAGTGAGTTCTGTAGTGTGCTCGAATTAATTGGACGAAACGCAATAGCAAAAGGCGCCCAAATTATGGAATGCAACGCGTACTGAAATTACTTATTTTTCAATGAATTTCAGGGATATCAATCCTCCAAAACTCTTCAGCCTGGAATACCATATCAAGGTAGCGAACCTTCGACATCGTCTATGAAAAAATCATTCTACATCCTTGAGGTACAGTATTATAGTGAGGATGGCGGAGTGGGGGTGGGGAAACCTGTAGATACAGAGACATTTTATCCTGAGACAGAATTGGATGAGGTGAAATTAGAAACGCTTATGATCAAAGCTAAGATCCATGTGGAATCTAATTACGTGCACGGGACAGTGACTCACAAATTAGAAGTAGAAATCGTTTATTATTGTCACATCTGCTGCCGAACAGTGAAAAACTGCATTAATTCTTTTTTGATACAGAACAATCCATTGTCCGGTTTGTCGAGATAGTACAAGGTAAAATAATAAGATAATGCATAGTAAAGTGTACCAGCAATAAAAAAAAAGTTGTAGCTTCAGAAGACAAATTGATCAGCCTATTCTTCAGTACGATAATGCCTGCTATGTTAAAAAAAACGTGTGCCGCTGATGTTCATTCATTTTACAATATCTGTCAATTAATAATAACTACTTAGAACTAGACGGCCTTTCGACAAAGTCAGAATAACTGCGCCATGCGCTATTCTTCTGTTCCTAATTGTTTTATTGGCTTTTTGCCTGGCGAGTCTCTAGGAATTGGCGTCCAACTGCTGTACAGTAAATGCTACAGATCTAGGCAAATGCTCATGTGGAATCTGTAGACATTGATTCAATAAAGAAAATCAGATAAAGGGGGGAAATTAGTTTTGTTCAGACTGACTATGTATAACGAATGGAATGCTACCGAAATATAGGATGATTTCCTTGAGTTACACGACCTGTGTGGGACATGTCCTTACCTTAGAAATTACCTAGGTTTACCCATAGCCCTCTATTGTTCTGAGCTCCATGTACCTGTCGAGGAGTTTCTGAAAATGATCCTATCGTATACGCCTCCACATCCGTCGCCGGCAGCCCATTCCACGCACGCACTACTCTCACGTAAAAGAATTACCCCTGATATCTTTTCTATACCAACTTCCAAGCAGCTTAAAACTGTGCCCTCTTGAGCTAGCCATTGCAGCCCTGGGAAAAAGCCTCTGACTAAACACACGGTCAATGCCTCTCATCATCTTATACGCCTCAATCAGGTCACCTCTCACCCTCCTTCGCTCCAAGGAAAAAAGTTTGAGTTCAATCAACCTATTGTCATAAGCATTCACCCCAATCCAGGTAGCATCCTTGTTAATTTCCTCTGCACCTTTTCTATGGTTTCTGCATCCTTCCTATGGTGTGGCGAACTGAACTGACCACGGAAATCTAAGTGTGATCTGACCAGGGTCCTATATAGCTGCAAGATTACATTGCGGCTCCACAACTCAGTCCCATGATTGATGAAGCCGATGCACCGTATGCTTGGTTAACAACAGAGTCAACTCGCGCAGAAGCTTTGAGTGTCCTATGGTCTCTGACCCCAAAATCCCTCAGATCCTCCACACTGTCAAGAGTCTTACCAATAATACTACATTCTGCGACCATATTTGACCAACTAAAATGAATCACCTCACATTTATTTGCGTTGAACTCCATCTACCACCATCAGCCCTGCTTTGTATCCGATCAATGTCCCACTATAACCTCTGACACCCCTCCACACTATCTTCAACACCCCAACCTTCGTGTCGTCAGCACATTTACTAACCCAACCCTCCAATTCTTCATCCAGGTCATTTATAAAAATCACGAAGAGCAGGGGCCCAGAACACATCCCTGAGGCATACCACTGGTGACTGACCTCCATGCAGAATATGACCCATCTACAACCACACTTTGCCTTCTGAAGGCAAGCCAGTTCTGGATCCAAAAAGCAATGTCCCCTTAGATCTCATGTCTCCTTACTTTCTCAATAATCCTTGCATGGGATGCCTTGTCAAACGCTTTGCTGAAATCCGTATACACTACCTTCATCAATGTGTTTAGTTACATCTTCAAAAAATTCAATTAGGCTCGTAAGGCACGACGTACCTTTCACAAAGCTATGCTGACTTTCCTAATCATGTTGTGCTCATCCAAATGTCCATAAATCCTGCCTCTCAGGATCTTCTCCATCAACTTACCAACCACTGATGTAAGACTCACTGGTCTATAATTTCCTGGGCTATCTCTACTCCCTTTCTTGAATAATGGAACAACATTCGCAACCGCCCGCCCCCCCCGCAAAACTTTCGGAACCTCTCCCGTTCCCATTGATGATGCAAAAATAATCGCCAGAGTCTCAGCAATCTCCTCCCTCATCTCCGAGTCACAAAATACACGTGGGCTAAGATGTTCTGTGCTATCACCAGTGGGATCATCAGTTGATCTGCCACCTGTCTTCAGGAGTTTCGGCCCGCTTATGATAAAGACTCCCCTGAGGTGGTGGGCCAGCAGTGCTAAAGCACCACCTCCCACTGGTGAGCTTAAAAACTTGGTATCTGCCTCTATCAGTCACTTGCATCCAACAGGTAGTCTGCTCCTTAGGTGTCTATGCAACTACTGAAGGGTTTGCAAGATATGTATACACTGTCTGACTATCTGTCCCTCTGGACATACTTGGTCCACATCCATGCTGATCCTTTCTCTGCTACCTCAGCTAGTGCCCTGCTGGATGACTTGATCAGTCTTCTAGTGAAGCCAAGGTCATGCAGCCACTTCTGAAGAGTGAACGTAATAAACCCATGGCAGCCTGCTTCGAATGGATAGCATGAGACCTGCCACCCTCTGTCTCTGCACTCTGATCTTAACTCTGCATACTTGGTTAACTTGCGCTCATGGGCTTCATCGTTGTTGCTTTCCCAGGGGACTGTGAATTCACCAATAACCACTTCTCTACTAGGTGTCAGACCATACGATTATATCTGGACGCATTGTTGCTCAGCAATCTCCTCCCTCATCTCCCATAGTAGATTGGCGTTCATCTCGTGCGGTCCCGGTGACTTATCCAACTTGATGCTGTCCAAAACCTCCAGCACATCGTCTTTCTTAATATCTATATGTTAAAGATTTTGAGTCCGCTGCAAATCATCCCTACAATCGCCTAGATCCCTTTCCGTAGTGAATACTGAAGCAAAATACTCATTACGTTTCTCTGCAATTTCCTCCGGTTCCATACATACTTTTCCGCTGTCACATTTGATTGGTCCTATTCTCTCGCGTCTTACTCTGAAAATCTAGATAAAATCACATCGTACCATGTAATATTTTCTGAAATTACCTCAATCAAGAAGCGTGGGACTCAAACTCGCGCGTGCAGAACACAATTGATTAGCAGAGAGTCAGCTATACGGAAGCAACCCCCCCCCCCCACACACACACGTAATTCCATATATCGTGACCTGTAGTATCTCCCCTTGTCTACTAACGTCAGGCACACATAATACAATGAAATATTGAAATATATTAGTATCACTAAATCATACAGGGTAGCTCTCCCGCTCCTGTTGAATATCACCTTTCCATTTGAGCAATCGTCTAGTTCCTAAGAATGTGGGTGTAATGGTGCCGTCTGGTAATTCCCCATCCTGCCCTACCTCTTTCATTGGGCCTTAATCCCCTCGTCTGATTTCTAGTCATTCCTAGTCCAACTAATTACAGTACGCCTGGTTCCCATTAGCGAACATAGGATAAAACTCGGGTGGCACAGCTATGCTTTGCCAATTCGTTGGTCTACTCTAGTTTGAGTAAACCTCCTTTCCTGATTCTTTGGGACTGTCAGTTCTAAGCTCCGCATCATTTCCTGGATACTCTACGTAAACCTTGTCTCCATGTAAAGGTTCTCTTCGATACCGGATCCCCGTTCGAGGCGGTGCTAAGGCCTCAAGATTCTGCCTTCGCGCCTATGTCCTGCTCTTGCATTCGTCACCAGCCTCGTCTTCGCAACAGTGGGATTGATGGAGCAGAAAAACCGAGTGATGCGCACAGGAAAAGAAATAGATAGGATAACAAATCATCATCAAAGGTAAATTGAGAAGGACATAAGATTGGAGGGGGGGGAGAGAGAGAGAGAGAGAGAGAGAGAGAGAGAGAGAGAGAGAGAGAGAGAGAGAGAGAGAGAGAGAGAGAGAGAGAGAGAGAGAGAGAGAGAGAGAGAGACCGGGAAAGTATGGAGATGAAGTTAGCTGTTGTGACGAGGACAGCACCGTGTGGAAGAAACAGGAAGTCAAATGAGATAAGGGAAGGGCGGTGAACGAAAAAGAAATAAAGGATGCGAGTAAGAAAAAAAAAGAGTTCGGCGAAGCGACTTACAAACAGACAGGCGAGAAATGGCAGTAAACCCTATTTTATACCAACCCAGCTGATCCTGATCATGGTCGCATTTCTGGCTTTCATAGTTATTGTGTCTTGTGAGTTCTTAAAGTACCTGAAAGTTTCCTCGTTTAAACATCATCTCGGGATGTTGCATGATTATACCCTTCGTTGAAAAACCGATGGAGCACCGCTCAGTGACGTTGGCAGTTTGAACAAGCAGTTTTCGATCAGTCTAGGGATGATGTGACGGCAGTTCATCTGCCTAGTACTATTGTGATAGTAGCTTGGCCGTGGAGCGCCCATACCTACAGTGAAGAGGGGAGTGTAGGTGAGGATGCCGAATTAGAAGCCGAGTTTCCCATAATTGAGGGCGGAGACTTCAAGCAAACACACATTTGTCTCGTGACTTCGGAGTGAAGAGAAGGCGTGATCTAATGTGAACGTCTAGTGAGACCACCAGATGGGGAAAAATCTGATTTGGTATCAGCACTTGCATCCCTACTGCATAAATGGCAAACTACACTGGCAGAGGAACAATGTTATTGTAGGCTGAAACTGCAGAGGGAGTGAAGCATGTCGCGAATGTGAGGAGAAACATAAGGCTTGGGTGGAGCAGACCTTTCAGATGTCCGATTAGTGGTAGTCTCTGACTGGTTGAACGACTGGTAGAAAGTCTCAAAACTCCAGTGTATCCCTACGGATCGAGGTTATTTATCCTGTAGCCGTACTTGACAAAGATTCTTAGGTTACTCTGCTCTACAGATCCGTTTACACTCCTATCTGACCCTATTACCGTTTGGTCTGCTGTTACTTACTAAAAGACGAAAAGCCTGCCATGCCTTCACTGCTGAGAGAATGGAACAAACTGACTATGAGAACCAGTTTCTACACCAGTTCAATCTCCTCCAGACGGGCCTGGGCTTTCCCAGCTGGTTTTGCCAGAGAAGCGTCAGGCGAGTCTGTTGAAGTCACCTCATGAAGACTGATGTCATTTGGGGTTTGTCAAGATCTATGGGTTGGTACTATATAGGTTATAGTAGCCCCGAATGAAGCCTGCGATCGAAGAGTACTCTGAGCCGTGCCCTTGACGTATTCGGAAGAAGACGCTGTCTACGCGGGCCGCTCGATAATTCAATTTGCAGAGTGCGGGACCACATAATATAGTATGGATGGATTTGCTCTGCATTGAGCCTGATTTCAGCAACACGGCGAATGTATTGGGTATTATGTATCACAACACCAAATATGCTCAGCACTTTCGTAAAAAGGATCAGAGGGTGTCCATCTTTGCCAAAGTATTGCGTTAGTTATTCCCTTCCAGATGGATGCACAACGCTCACGGAAGGTATTTTCAGAGTAGGCTGAAGATGGTTGGAGTCGAGAAGTCTAAGACTAATCCTTTTCACTCTCAGGGTTATCCAGAGCCTCAGATGCTCAACCTGACGTGCTTTACATGCCCTGAATGTCAACAAAAAGAACAAATGGAGTTAGCATATTTGGTATCTTGTCCACTGCTACAACTGTACACAGAATGAAGCTATTGGATACACATATCAGAGCGAAACGTGGTCGCTTGCAAACACTTGTTTTGGGACTGGAGGGCAATACTTGCTACAGAAGACCGATCGTAAGAAGATGTCTGAGTTAAGAAAGACATTCCAAGAAGCTTATGAACTAGCAGAGTTAATTGCTACCAAGCAGAGTCAAGGTAACAGGAGATATAATGAAAAGATTAGGTTCTCCAATTGTTGTCTCGAGACAAGGTTCTCATACGGAATTTGTGTCTACCAGGAAAGGATAAGTTTGGGCGACCGCTGATTGGTTACGTCCTACATGGTACAGAGCCTGATGCCAAATGTACCAGTTTTTGGGGGTGAGGACAGAGGACAGGAATGGATCTATCGAAATTCTCTATCAGAGTCACCTTTTATTTTAATGCCGATGTTGCAGCAGTGCGTAACATGGACCCTACATCTAACAGGAATACTCTGCGCGACGTGGTAGGTCAGAAATGCAGTCGCTGAAGATCTCGGAAGGGGATATAACTACCGAATGTTGTGCGGACTAAGGGGGTGAGAGAATGGAGTATATGATACCTTCGACAACCTCCGCAATAATTCACGGAGATGACCCCGAGCCTCCCCCTCGGTCTTGGGGGTGTGACCGGAGGTAGAGTGTGGGTGGTGTGGAGGACTAGCAGTGGACAGTAAAGCTTGAGTCAGGACAATCGGTGGAAGCTGGCTCAACAGTATCTGGGGATAAAGCTGAGCTCAGTTGTAACAGGGGCACTGAGTTGCCGGAAGCCTCTAATAATGTAATGAGGCGGCCTCTTCAGGTGAGCAGAAAATAATCCAAGACGTATCTAAGCATGAAGTATAGGTCGATGTAATATGGAAGTCTAACAGAGTCAGGTGGCCACCAAATAGGCTGAACTCTGACGTGCCGCGGGAGCAGAGTGTTGCGTCTATTCCTATACTGAGGTATGTCACTAACCTTTACAAACGGAGTAGCTGACATCACGAAATTCCATTCAAACTGTTATCAATACTGGATTGATACATTTCAAAATATGAGGACATGATTATGAGGCGGAGCTAAGGAGGGACGTGGAGATCAATGACAGCTCATTTGATTGCATCTTTGAAAAAAAAGCTCTATTTCCATCTTCAATTTCTTTATTTTTCCCTTTCAGGGTTCCTTTGAAGACCGTGATCTGGAGTTACAAGCAGCCTTCGGTTCTTTGCAGGAGTTGGGCCCGTTCTCGTGATTTCACGACTGGCCCTTATTCGACATGCTAGGGGCTCGACCCGAGAGTCCCGCTCGTGTTTGGCAGCCTAAAATCTCAGTGGTCTGGAGACGGGCCGGTCGTCGGTCGGTGTCACCGCAGCAGACTCCTGCATCGTCAGGGAGGTCGGAAAATCTTTTGCTTTGGTCGAAGACCCGATGTATTTGCGATCTGCGGACAGAGAGCTAGGAAAAAGCGACGGGACAGACCTTTAACATCGTAAACCAGCGGTTTGTTGTTACGTCTCCCTCTCGCTACGAAAATGGGGGACACCTGAAGCTCCCTTATTGGGGGGGGGGAGAGAACATGTTGTTTGTCGAATGTGGGATTAAATGCAATCCTTTGGGATAACTCTGGTCTGTGTCTTTGCTATCACTTAGCACACGGCTGTGCTTGGTAACTACTGATATGTATTTTTTGCTGGTGGGGGAATGGACGATGGGAAAATGGCTACTCGGTGCCGCTTACGCGCGGGAGTGGGGTGCTGAAGGGTACTTTGGTGTTCTCACGTTCAACTGTCGTTCATTCCTCGGGGCACTTCTCTGATTTTTTTTAGATGTTTATGAAGAAAAAGCATTTCAGGATGTATATTGTATACATTTCTGTGACATTAAATTGGACATTTGGACCTTTGAACATACGATTTTTGGTGGGGATAGAGTGTAATGCTCTGATAAAATGTTACTGCCAATGTTGTAGGTTATTTTATGTAGTGTTTCCTTTTCTGTAGAAGCAGTATGTTTTCTTGGTAGTGTTGGTTGGCGGTTAAAGGGTTGCTTAGGAATGTTGTGTCATCCGATCAGGAAGGTGGAACAGGGAGAATTTTCCTGAGAACGCTGGGGAGGGGGGGGGGGAGAGAGTTTTGTTGCAGGCACTGAGGTGGATCGTTCACTATTTCGGCGGCAGATGTACAGAGAAGAAGCTCAGGGGAACAAGATTTAGGATTAGAAACGGCGGAAATGCGTGATCCGATGCTGCCCGAGGGCAAATTGCAACGTGAATCGGTAAATATGAGATGGTGCTGCAAGTACACATCAGACACATCGGCCTTGAGATCTGAGCCCCGATCTACGCATATTTGACGATTTACTTTAATAGGCCCATTTTTTCCTTTGCATTTCTTTTCTTTAATAAACTTAAGTTAACATTCATAAATAGACTTTCTTCAGGTTTGCATACAGCGTACGATCTGTTGTTTCTTGCCAACAGGAAATTGCATGGGTCAGTAAATTACAAGGTATTGACACAAAATGGGGTTAGAGTGGGCGAGAAATTCCGATCTCACGGTTTTTCGGGACCCAAGTGGTATCTATCCTCGACGTGCGGAGCTTAGGGAAGGTGGTATTGGCACGGCCGAGTCCGGTGGCTGTCAGCGAGGAGCTAAAGATCTGCGTCTCCAGAGATCCCAGGTCAAAAGCGATTTCAGAACCATAAATAATAAGACTGAACTGCAGTTGCACGAAAGCTAATGCGCATAATAGATGGAACATTCCGAAGGAACTTAACACAAGATAGATAGAATGGTTTGCACGATGCCCAGTGCGGTTTCTAATTGTTTTGTGTAAAGACAGGAAGATGGTTCATTTAAGCATCACCAGTTACTTTACTTATGGCTTTGCTGTTCATTCCTGTGCTATGGAACTCAGACTATTGAAGGGGGATGGCCGTTCTGTACAGAACCTGCCCTTCGCGTTCACTAGAGGGTGCTCTTAGCGCAGAAACAGTAAATCTGGAACAGACAAAAAACAGCGAAGGTTATCAACGAGATTTAATCTACACTCAGTTTCGGAGGCGCTCACGTCTGAGAAATGCTTACATCAAACATACTGAAATCATAAATATGAAACTAACAAAGGTTGTTTGGGAGATTTAAATTTGCTGTTTTCCTGTTGACTACAAAGCGTTATAGCTTTAGACAACTTGCTGGACATCGTCTTCAACCACTTTAAAAGAATTCCCTGCGTTTGGCATCGTGTGGTTCCAGTGTAACCTAGCGATAGAAAGTCTGTACAATCGAAACAGTCAATGAGTATCATGCCATACTAAAGGGAGCTGGTGTTAATGACGGTGCAGTCTAATGTTTACGAACGCTGTGAGAGAGATCGAAGGAGTTCGAGCGAACGGGATTGGAGAAGGAAAGTTAGAAGGAGAGAGGGATAGAGAGAGTTTTTTGACCGCAAAACGGTTAGAGATAGGATAGAAGAAAAGCACATAAGTATCGATTCCGTTTCATGAGCCTATACTTTAGCAGGACAAATCCAGACGACTTTAAAACATTCTTTTAAAATGTTCGATCGAGACTGAAACCAAATCAATGGGCTCGCTTTGTCTTTCCTAACACATTTCGTCATATTGTCCTGTCAGTTTTGAAGATTTCCAGTGAGTATTCCGTGTAAAGCATATCAGGCGTCTTTCTACAGTTTTTCCTTTATTGGAAGGACAACAAGGAAGTATTCAGTGAGAATGGATGACCTTGAATTAACGATTGAGCAAGAATACTCTGTAACACTAAACTGTACCTATATGAGCGGTACACCACTGTTTGGTACATTCACTGTGGCGGAAATTATCCAAAATACCTGCGGAAGTTGTGTAAGTCGTTATAATGGGTGACTTCAATCTACATGTAGATTGGGTGAACCAAATTGGTAAAGGTGCTGAGGAAGAGGATTTCTTGGAATGTATGCGGGATGGTTTTTTGAACCAACCTGTCGAGGAACCAACTAGAGAGCAGGCTATTCTAGACTGGGTTTTGAGCAATGAGGAAGGGTTAATTAACAATCTTGTCGTGAGAGGCCCCTTGGGTAAGAGTGACCATAATATGGTAGAATTCTTCATTAAGATGGAGAGTGACATAGTTAATTCAGAAACAAAGGTTCTGAACTTAAAGAGGGGTAACTTTGAAGGTATGAGACGTGAATTAGCTAAGATAGACTGGCAAATGACACTTAAAGGATTGACGGTGGATATGCAATGGCAAGCATTTAAAGATTGCATGGGTGAACTACAATTGTTCATCCCAGTTTGGCAAAAGAATAAATCAAGGAAAGGTAGTGCACCCGTGGCTGACAAGAGAAATTAGGGATAGTATCAATTCCAAAGAAGAAGCATACAAATTAGCCAGAGAAAGTGGCTCACTTGAGGACTGGGAGAAATTCAGAGTTTAGCAGAGGAGGACAAAGGGCTTAATTAGGAAGGGGAAAAAAGATTATGAGAGAAAACTGGCAGGGAACATAAAAACTGACTGTAAAAGCTTTTATAGATATGTAAAAAGTAAAAGATTGGTTAAGACAAGTGTAGGTCCCTACAGACCGAAACAGGTGAATTGGTTATGGGGAGCAAGGACATGGCAGACCAATTGAATAATTACTTTGGTTCTGACTTCACTAAGGAGGACATAAATAATCTTCCAGAAATCGTAGGGGACAGGGGGTCCAGTGAGATGGAGGAACTGAGCGAAATACATGTTAGTACGGAAGTGGTGTTAGGTAAATTGAAGGGATTAAAGGCAGATAAATCCCCAGGGCCAGATGGTCTGCATCCCAGAGTGCTTAAGGAAGTAGCCCAAGAAATAATGGATGCATTAGTGATAATTTTTCAAAACTCGTTAGATTCTGGACTAGTTCCTGAGGATTAGAGGGTGGCTAATGTAACTCCACTTTTTAAAAAAGGGGGGAGAGAGAAACCAGGGAATTATAGACCGGTTAGCCTAACGTCGGTGGTGGGGAAACTGCTGGAGTCAGTTATCAAAGATGTGATAACAGCACATTTGGAAAGGGGTGAAATCATCGGACAAAGTCAGCATGGATTTGTGAAAGGAAAATCATGTCTGAACAATCTCATAGAATTTTTTTGAGGATGTAACTAGTAGAGTGGATAGGGGAGAACCAGTGTATGTGGTATATTTGGATTTTGAAAAGGCTTTTGACAAGGACCCACACAGGAGATTAGTGTGCAAACTTAAAGCACACGGTATTAGGGGTAAGGTATTGATGTGGATAGAGAATTGGTTAGCAGACAGGAAGCAAACAGTGGGAATAAACGGGACCTTTTCAGAATGGCAGGCAGTGACTAGTGGGGTACCGCAAGGCTCAGTGCTGGGACCCCAGTTGTTTACAATATATATTAATGATTTGGATGAGGGGATTAAATGCAGCATCTCCAAGTTTGCGGATGACACGAAGCTGGGCGGCAGTGTTAGCTGTGAGGAGGATGCTAAAAGGATGCAGGGTGACTTGGATAGGTTGGGTGAGTGGGCAAATTCATGACAGATGCAATCTAATGTGGATAAATGTGAAGTTATCCACTTTGGTGGCAAAAATAGGAAAACAGGTTACTATCTGAATGGTGGCCGATTAGGAAAAGGGGAGGTGCAACGAGACCTGGGTGTCATTATACACCAGTCATTGAAAGTGGGCATGCAGGTACAGCGGGCGGTGAAAAACGCGAATAGTATGCCGGCATTTATAGCAAGAGGATTCGAGTACAGGAGCAGGGAGGTACTACTGCAGTTGTACACGGCCTTGGTGAGACCACACCTGGAGTATTGTGTGCAGTTTTGGTCCCCTAATCTGAGGAAAGACATCCTTGCCATAGAGGGAGTACAAAGAAAGTTCACCAGATTGATTCCTGGGATGGTAGGACTTTCATATGAAGAAAGACTGCATTAACTGGGCTTGTACTCGTTGGAATTTAGAAGATTGAGGGGGGATCTGATTGAAACGTATAAAATCCTAAAGGGATTGGACAGGCTAGATGCAGGAAGATTGTCCCAGATGTTGGGGAAGTCCAGAATGAGGGGTCACGGTTTGAGGATAAAGGCTGAGCTTTTTAGGACTGAGATTAGGAAAAACTTCTTCACACAGAGAGTGGTGAATCTGTGGAATTCTCTGCCACAGGAAACAGTTGAGGCCAGTTCATTGGCTATATTTAAGAGGGAGTTAGATATGGCCCTCGTGGCTAGGGAGATCAGAGGGTATGGAGGAAAGGCTGATGCAGGGTTCCGAGTTGGATGATCAGCCATGATCATAATAAATGGCGATGCAGGCTGGAAGGGCCGAATGGCCTACTCCTGCACCTATTTTCTATGTTTTCTATTTAAGTCACAAAAGATTGAGTAGCCTCTGGAATAACCTGTCAGGTTTACCGCTGTGTTGTCGTATATCAGCAGTACGATTTAGTTCTGTGTGCCTGAGGTACCTGTGTCGGACTCCGCCATGTATCTCTATGTGCCATGGAGCGAATATTCTCATACGGTTTTGGCCAGTCTGAAAGTCAGACAATAGCACTGAACTGCAAATATCATAAATTAATGCAAGTCTTTTCGATACACACAGAATCGCGGAAAGTCTCGAAAATAAATAACTGCTGAAGGTATATGGCTCATGAGAACTGGAACGTCCACCAGAATGTCCTGCGACGATTACAACTGATATGCACAAACGCAGAGTCAGCTAATCTCAATATATCTAGAGTTCTTGTCCCTGGCTCTGACGTAACCCTCCGTGCAATGGACCACTCTGTCTTGCAGAGAGAGAACGGTTTCGACAAAATCCAGACTTGCATGATCACTAGCGGTCGTCTTTGCTAAGAAACTTGAACAGCCGCACGCACGAAGAATAGGGATTACATGGTCGACATAAAACTCTGCATTCAGCAGCAAAATGCCCCCAACCTTTAGGAAAAAACTTCTTGAATTCCACTTTCCTCTAGTGATATTGTGGCTGATTACCGAAACTTTTCCATTATATCTCCCTATCAGTGTCTCTCTTTGCTGCTTATAACAATATTTTCTGGTTAAGATTTTGCTGAACATCATTTTTCACCACGTTGAGGGTTGAATAGTGAAGATGGGTACAACCTGGAGATAATGAGGGTGTATATGACTAGACCACATCACGCGAAAATGTTTCTGATGAAGATAAAATTCAGGTGGAGTCTATTGACATCAGCTTCCGAAAAGTGGATAGAAATGGATGCTCTTTTTCGGATTGACAATGAATACCGAGTGGACTGTCATTGGATGAAAGATGGTCCCAAGGCTATTTCAGATCTACATAAATAATTTGGAAAAAATTGCAGACTGAATTGAGGTGGCTTATTCAAATAGTGAGAGGAGGATGAAGAAACAGAGAGAGAGAGAGGGGGACAGAGACAGAGAGATAGAGAGAAAGAGAGAGAGAGAGAGAGAGAGAGAGAGAGAGAGAGAGAGAGAGAGAGAGAGAGAGGATGAGAAAAGGAAGGAGAAATAAGTATGGAGAGAAACTGAACACACCCATTCCGATTACGATTGGTGCAGGCAGGGAACGCCCCCATGTCTTTCACAGAGTGGGAGGTACCACGGATATGATTATACTTCCGACATCCGCTAAGGTGTAATGGCTTAATGAAGGGATTCTGCTTGATTGAGTGTCATCAAGCTTGATGTTAAACACCATGAATGATATCTGCTTCTTAATGATAATATTTGCTATGTTGTCGGGTGAGTTTCTGCGAAAGTAGTCAGTGTTTTAATGAGGTTCAATGGAAGTCCACGCTGTTCACATATTGTATTATTTATTGCAGGATCGAGTGCTGAAGATTCAGTTACGCAACAGCCTCTTGAATTAACTATTGAGGAAGGACACAAGGTGATATTGAACTGCAGTTACTCTAAAGCCAATAGATATATTTTTTGGTACATTCAGCATCAATCGGGAGGTTTGCAATACTTCCTGAGGCTCCGCAATACAGGGATGGATCGTTCTGCCGAATGTCCGCAGAGATTTACGGGTGCTTTACAGAAAGACCGCCAGGTCGCTCATTTATATATCTCGGGAGCTCTTGTTTCGGACTCCGCCGTGTATCTCTGTGCCATGGAGCCCACACTGTAGCGCGGAGATGCCAAATCCGTACAAAAACCTAGCATGAGTTATGTTGAACATACTCACCAGAGGGCGCGCCGAGAGGCAAAATATGAAGGATGCACTCAAGAAACAGCGATGGTCCTTGGTCTGCTAAATCAGGCGACATTCAGAAAACCAGGGCTGTTTGTAACAGGTGTGAGATGCTTGTGTGATTAAGTAGACAGAGGGAACGAGTGAACTAGACTGGTGAAACAGAGAGAGTGAGTGAGTGAGAGAAAGAGATAGGTAGCAATAACAATAGGAATAGAGAGAGATAGTGATAGAGATAAATAGATACATAGAAACATATAGAAACATAGAAAATAGGTGCAGGAGTAGGCCATTCGGCCCTTCGAGCCTGCACTGCCATTTATTATGATCATGGCTGATCATCCAACTCAGAACCCTGCCCCAGCCTTCCCTCCATACCTCCTGATCCCCGTAGCCACAAGGGCCATATCTAACTTCCTCAATACATAGATAGAAAGAAAGAAAGATAGAGAGATAGATACAAAGAGAATGGAGCAGATAGAGGAGGCGAAATAAGTCTGCAGGGAAACTGAATGAACGCATTTCCGATTGGTGCAAACAGCGAACGTCCCCATGTATTTCACAGAGTGGAGTTTCCGCACATGCTGTTGCATTCTCCAACATCGGCTAAGTGAAAATAGCTTAAGGAACGGAATCTGCTTGCTCGAATATAATCGAGCTTGATGCAAGACACCATGAATGCCATCTGATTCTTACTGTTTATATTGCCTGTGTTGCCAGGTGTATTTTTGCAAAACCCGTCAGTGTGTAAATCGGGTGCAGTGCAAATTCGCACTTTTTACATATTCTGTCTGTTATTGCAGGATCGAGTGCGATGTGTCAGTTACGCAGTAACCTCTTGAATAAACGATTTTCTTATTCCTGAGTGGACTGTTTCTTTATATCAACGCAAACTTAATGCTGCAGGGGCTCAGACGAATACTATCAATGGAAGGAAAGTACAGTCGACATTTCTGGCCGAATTACATCGACAGATCTGGAGACAAAATATGACGAGTAGATTTGTAGATTGGAGGGAGGGGAAAAACTGGGAAGTTGATTGTTGAAAGAGATGAAGTACCATGGAGGAAAGAAAAAGATGGGTGGGGGGTGGTAGTGTGGAAGTCTACCAAAGGGGAAGCGATGGGATGGCAAGGTGATAAGATCATGCAGGGAGAACAGAATGGGAAATGATGAAGAAGGGTGGGTATTGTGGGGGCATTACTGGAAGTTTCAGAAATTATGTCCATGCCATTGGGATGGAGGCTGCCCAAACGGAATATAGTTGCTGTTCCTGCAACCTAAGTGTGGTCTCATCAGGGCAGTGGATGTACATATTGGAAAAGAAATTAGAAGTGGATTTAAAATGGTTGTCCACTAGGAAATCCTGCTTTCTTCTGGAAGACGGAGCGTAGATGGTTGGCGAACTAGTTCCCCAATTAACGCCAGATCTCACCAATCTACAGGACACTACAGAGGGAGCACCGAACACAGTTTATGACCCCAACAGATTCCCGAGTGAAGTGGCACCCTGCTGGAAAGACCGTTTAGCGACCTGGATGGTAGCGAAGCGGGGTGTGTTGTGGCCGGAGTATTACTTGTAACGTTTGCAAGTGTAAGTGGCAAGAGGGAGATCAGTGGGGAGGGATGAATAGACCAGGGAGTCGCATAGGAGCGATCCTTCTGGAAAGCAGTATGTGTGGTTGCGGGTTGGGTGCGAAAAGATTGCTTGGTGGTGGGATCCCGTTGGAGGTTGCGACAGTTTCGGAGATATATGTGCTAGAAGCTGAGGATGGTGGAGTGGCAGGTGAGGAGAAGGAGGACCTTATCCCTGGTATGTTGGCCGGAGAATGGAGTACTCGGTCCGTTTGTGAAATGGAATAGATGCAGATGAGAGCAGCGTTGATAGTGGAGGAAGGGAAGCCCCCTTTTTTGAAAATGGATGATAACTCCTTCGTTCTAGAATACAAAGATTCATCCTGTGAGGAGATGCGGCGGAGACGGGGGAGCTGACTGAAGGAGATGGTGTTTTTATAAGTAGCAACGTGGGACGAGGTATAATCTAGGTAGCTGCGAGAGACTGTGGGTTTGTAATAGAGATCAATGGAAAAAACTGTCCAGGAAGATACAGACAATGAGATTAGAAAGTGAAGGGAATTGTCGAAAATGTACTAGGTGCAGGGAGGAAGATGGAGCCAAATTAGATGAAATCGACGAGTACAGCTCGGGTGCAGGAAGCAGCAACAATGCAATCTGCGACTTTACGGAGGAAAATTGTGGGACGGTCACCAGCGTAGGTTTGGAACATAGACACTTCCACGTAGCCGCTAAACTGGCAGTCATAGCAGGGACCCATGCGAGTACACATGGTTACGCCTTTTGTCTGAAGAGAGGGGAGCATCTTGGAACAGAGACTATTGAATGTACGCGACAAACAGGCAGCATAGATTTTTTGTTGTTTTTCCAGTCCTGCCAAAGAGTTTCGGCCGAAAACGTCGACTGTATTTTTTCCAGAGTTTCTGTCTGGCCTGCAGATTTCCTCCAGAATTCTGTGTATGTTTCTCGAATTCTCAGCAGATTCAGCTGTCCTATTGTTTGTGATCTGCTTTTAGGCCTTGCGTGATACCAGGTTCCATGTATTTCTTTTTTTTTCCTACCCCGACGTTGGTCCTTTTAGTCCTGCTGCAGATTCTTGGCCCGTAAGTAGAAGGTTTCTCTGTCATTTATAGCTGGAATACATGGGAAAGATTCAGTAGCGCAGTACCATCGTAAATTAACTGTTAAGAATCGCAGCCAATAGCATTGGCCTGCAACTATATAATGGCTGTGTTCGTTTATAACGTTTGGCATCAAGGAGAACTTCCAAGGTACTTGCTGAAGGTGTATAACACAAAGGTGTACCAATCTCCAAAATGTCCAACGAGGTTTACAGCTTTTTTCAGCAAGCCAGGAAGATGGTTATATATCTTTTCATCCTCGAGTTTACTATGTCAGAATCCGCTGTGTACCTTCGTATCTAGGAACTCATATTGTTAAAGTGAGATGCAAGATCCGAATAAAACAGACGGTGGACAGGGCGCGCGCTTTTCTGAAGCACTGTGAGCCCAGCATAAATCAGAGGAGGGCACGTGTCCATCTCATGATAGCGACAATCACCACGACAAAACATGCAAGCTACAGAACTTAAGTTGAATCCATGTGAGAGTCAAACGCTCACGTAGGATCTCCGCAAAACTTGAAGCTTAAGTGTATATTGACAACTTTGTTGCGCTTATCTTTGGTAGAATTCCCCGAGGATGAAGGAGTCTTTGGGACAATGAGAGGAGAGGGAGAGAGAGAGAGAGAGAGAGAGAGAGAGAGAGAGAGAGAGAGAGAGAGAGAGAGCGAGAGAGAGAGAGAGAGAGAAACAAAGATGTGACAGGCGAGTACAAATAAAGCCCATACCGATTGGACGGTAATTTGGAAGGAATCGGAATTGCATGGGTGCAGGAAAGACCTACAGAGACCTGGAAAGAAGATAGGAGGCAATATGTAGCAGAGAGTGACAACGTTATATATTATATATATATTAAAAAACAGAGAGAGCCCATGATTCTGATGTTGCCTGGAGGATTCAGTGATCTCTCCACTAGTCCTGTAGCAATGTTGCACGTCCAGTTTGGTACAGATTGATGGGGGCTTCCGATCTGAACTCATTCTGCACTACTGGTCAAATGGAACTAACCTATTAAAAGTTATCTGCTTTTCGATCGGGACAGAAGTCAGAAAAGAACTTTTATCTCAGTTCTTTCTTGATTATAGTTGTATAGGCCGTGACTCCTCCTGGCTTTCTGCTGCTACAATACCGTGCCCTCTGGGAAAGTTGGAAAATGTGGCTGAATATCCCTTTCGTCCTTTATCGCACGAACCCGTGGGAAACCTTCATTGACGTAGTAACTTTTAAAATTAATCTTCGGTGAATGACAGATGATCATTATGGTGCAGATGTATCTTGGCACATTCAGCACCACGAACAATCTCTATTTGATGAAGAGATATCTGGAAAAAGATGACACCACCTCCAGAATCTTCTCCAGGAGGAGGAGAAGATGGCGGCGCAACGCAGCACGTGCGGCCTCCCTGCTGATGAATATCTGTTATCTGTCAAGTAGGATGCCGTGCACAATTCTGATTTGATTGAGGCAGACGTGAGAGCACGGAGGAACATCTGGTGAACTTCTGAAATGCCTTTTTCGTTGCCGCTCCAACTGCATGATTCGAATATCCAGACGGGAAGGCCCCTGATCCTCGGCTTTGCCTGTTGCTTGGCGGCCGGGGTCGGAGTCGAAACGCTCGGCAGAGATGGTGCTCGGTGCTCGGTGTCGGAAGGCTGATCGGAGGCTCGAGGTTTTCGGGTGGACTCAGAGTCGGACTGTGGTCGGGTATTTCCAGGATGCTGCATCGGCAAGTTTGCGGCGCTGGAATCTCATGACAGGGAGAGTTTCTCCCTTCTACCGTCTGCGTGAGATGTTGGGACTATTTAGGACTTCGATTTTTTTTTTTTTTACCGTGCCCATGGTCTGCTCTTATCAAATTACTGTATTGCTTTGCACTGTGGTAACTGTATGTTATAATTATGTGATCTTTGTCAGTTTTAATCTTGGTCTGTCTTGTTTTTTTTTTTTCTGTGATATCATACCGGAGGATCATTGTATCACTTTTAATGCATGCATTTATAAATGACAATAAACGAGGATTTAGTGTCCTCATAATCTAATCTAATCTAATCCAATTTCCGCTGAGGCATACGGCTGAATTAAGGAACGATATCTAAATATCTCGTTTAATTATACTAACTGTTCTGGTTTCTGATCTCGTTGTGCACATCTCCACCATGTAGCCCACGCTGTTGTAGAGGACTGGTTGATTCTGACGATGATCCACTCTGGATGTGCCATTGAGTTGAAAGTAGAGCACTCCCATAACCGCGTTATGGAAAGAAACACAAAGTAAACAGTAATGGTCACGTAATGGAATTAAAAATCAGGAACGATAGATGTTGAAGAATGTGGAATTTATCGTCAATTTAAATTTCACATGTTTTTGCAACTAACCGCTTTGCAATATATTTCCTTGAAAATCAAAAAAAAATATTTTCCTTATGACTAAATTACTGGAAATCGTGAGCGTCTATTTTCGTAGATGCTCGTATGTGTGTAACAGTGGGTTTGAAGTGGTAGATGGCGATATGCTCCAGAGTGACCACCTGTGGCGCCATAGTCTACTAGGATTCGACGCTTCATCTCCCATGATGATTTGTTGATTACTTTCACTTTTGTTGGATTTAGTATTCAGTGCAGCTTTGCATAGTTATGCTTGCCTGAAACTCCCTTTGGTTTGTTAGTCTTTGAACAGTCTTGGGGCAACTTACCCTGTGTGTAGTGACTTTCGAGTCCTCATTTGTGTTCTCTCTGCACCAGTGCATGGCTGTAAATTATTTGTTCAACTCCAACCTCGACTCTGGTATCCTTTGCTCTTGGGTCTACTGGATCCAAGACTCTCCTAGCACCGCACCATCTAAAGCAACAGAGCTTCATAACAACAGCTCCGTGTCGAATCTATACTTGGAAATACTTCTGTTACAGCACGGCAGAAAAATTTATGGACGCATCACAGTGTGACCAACCCGGAAATCACCGTGGATAGGCATGAGAAAATTCCTGCTGCCGCCCGAATTCTTGAGCCTCCAGACAACATCGAGATGTTGCCCGCTTGTTTCGTACCGTTTTTCCACGGTTTCCATAGTGCGCCTCGAACCTGATGATGCCCCAACTAATTGAAGGCAACCCAAAGCTAGGTAGACTGTTTCGTATCCCGTGCTTACTGGCTTTCGATCTCAAACTCACCGTATTCTCCTCCGCCCTATGGAAAGGGCCTACATCAACTCGCAGCTCTCTGGTAAATCTCTCGCCCGTCTGAAGGGCTCTTGGAGATGAATTTTCGAAGTTGTGCAAACGTACCATCATTACCCATGAAGCTGAAGAGGGTTTGGCCACGCAGTCCACGGACGAGACGCTGGAAAGCTGTTGTCCTTACAACAGTCTTTGTCTGTGATTATCAGGTGAAATTAAAGATGAATTGGCAGGAGAGATACAGTACAGGATCTCTAGACTGTTGTCGAAATTCATATCCGCGTTAATCGTCTCCAGTACTCAGGCACCTTCTTGAAAAAAACCTGTACGCCGAGCCTGAAAAATGTGAATTCCATAAAGACTCGGTGTCGCTTTTGGGCTATATCCTTACACAACCTAGTGTTCAAATGGACTCCAACAAAGTTCAGGCAGTTGCAGAGTGGACCAGATCGTCTAATGTCGAACAAGTACGGAGCTTCATGGGGTTTATGAAATTTTCTCGCAGGTTCATAAGAAATTTCGGCTGTTTCGCGGCTCCAATTAATGCATCCACCAAGAAGACCTCGGCGGAATTCCATTGGACGGACTATACCCAACTAGAATTTTCAGAGCTGAAGCGACGTTTCACCACTGCCCCGCTGCTGCAACACCCAGGCCCATCTCAGCCATTCATTGTCGAGGTGCATGCATCAGATGTAGGCATTGGAGCTATCCTCTATCAGTGATCGTCTGCGGATAGTCGTCTGCACCCCTATGCCTTTCTATCCCGTCGCTTGGCTCCGTCGGAAAGGAATTACGATGTTGGGAACCGGCATCTTCTGGATTTCAAGGTCGCTCTGAAGGAATGGTGCCACTGACTGACGGTTCATAGCATCCATTCTTGGTCTGGACAGATTACAAGAACCTCTCTTACATTCGGGATGCTAAGAAACTCAACTCTTGTCAATCCCGGTGGGCTCTCTTCTTCACAGGGTTCAATTTCATCCTCACTTTCCCTCTCGGCAACAAGAATACAAAGACGGACGGTCTCTCCCGTCAATTCGACCGATCTGAAAAGAGCCAAAACTTCCTCGCTCGTGTATCGCTGCTCCGGTGATCAAGCAAATAGAGGCAGATATTTGGGCCGCCCAACAATCAGATCGAGTGTCTGATGGGGGCCCTCCCAACCGGCTGTTTGTCACTGCTGCGGTGCGTTCCAAAGTGTTGGAATGGGGTCATTCCTCCCATCTGACTGGTCATCCTGGAATTCAACGGACTCAGGATTTTTTAAAGAGACAATTTTGGTCGCTATCTCTGTACCAGGATGTACACGACTTTGTATCTGCCTGTTCCACTTGCGCTCGGAAAAAGACATCACGCCAGCGTCCTGCCGGACTGTTTTGTCCAGTGCCTGTGCCCCACAGCCCCAGTCACACCTCTCGGTAGATTTCATCACTAGTCTGCTCCAGTTTAATGGAAGCACTGCCATTTGTGTTTTGGTCGTCGTGGATCGGAGTTCCAAGTTTATCCACTTCATTGCTCTCGCCCAGCTCCAATCGGCTCATGAGACTGGCACACTCACGGTTCAACATGTGTTCGGGCTCCCTGGCTTTCCTCAAGGCCTAGTGTCCGATCGTGTACAACAGTTCACTTCAAGCTTTTGGAAGGATTTCTGCTCTGTTGTAGGAGCCACTGCCAGCTTCAATCTAATGGCCACACTAAGAGAGTAAACCAGTAGTTGGAGACAACCTTGCGCTATCTTGGATCTTCCAACCCCACGTAGTTGTTCCTGCTTATGAACAGGCTAATCCAGCGCTGCAAGCGCACCTGGAGACAAACCAGGACTTCTCTGCTGCGCGCGCAAAAACAGCATTCCCGGCTCGCCGATCAGCTCCGTCGACAGGTAAGGCCATCCAAGCCAGGTAAGGGGGCATGTTTGCCATCAAACGTGCGACCGTTTGTAGTGGAAAAGGCTGTCAACAAGGTTTCCTATAGATTGCATCTACTAGCATCACTGAAGACCACCGAGTTTTCCATGTTTCCCAGCACAAACCGGTTACTAGCTGTCCCCTTGTCCCAGTCACACCACCTTCCACTCCTTCCCGCCTGGTAGATGGCTCTCTTCTCTATACCTCGCAGCACCTCCTGGCATCTTTGGGGTACAGCGGAAGGTCCAGTACCTTATGGACTGGGAAGGGTATAGCCCAGAAGAAGGTACTTAGATTCAGGCGAAGGACATGTTTGACAGGTCGCTGATTCATGACTTCCAGCGGACACAGGCCTGTGCCGCCTCAGAAGCTGCACCTCGAGAAGGGTGCCCTGTCACAACAACGAATTCGGCAGCGCGGTAGATGCAGCAATTGCTCTTGTGAATATACATGTATCAGCTAATTATTATTTAATCGTGATGGTATTTCACTCCATGCTTGTCGTCGTAGTGCCTGTCGAGAGTGGGACAGGGCACAACAGCACTTTGCTGTTTGTTTGCATTCGGCCGTCTCTGGGAAATTGGACTTTCGAGTCAACTGACTCTGAAGACTAGCGGTATTCGTTCAATGTTTAGGTGTTATTTTCTGCCGCAGTATAGGCTTCACTTTCCGTTTTGAGAATTGTAGTTAACAGCCCTGTTCGGCCGAGCGTTTACTTTTTTTTATATTTCCTCTTACGTTTTGTCGCATTAAAGTCTGCAAATTACCGACTGTCTTCAGTGTCTTTCACTCCGCATCTGTGCGATATCCGAATCCGGTAACCGATCCATCATGATCATCAACATTATGTGCCGCGTCGTATGATGTGAACGATGGTGCTTCATGAGTTTTCTTGGGAAGTTTTACAGCAGAAGTGTTTTACTATTGCCTTCTTCTGGGCAGTGCTTTCATACAAATGGTGAACCGAGCCGTTATCTATACTCTTATTGATTTTGTGTCTGGCGTCAGTTGACGCATAATATTTGCTATACTCCAACTGCACATGCGATCACCTGCAATCTGCTCCCATAGTTTCACGTGATTCAGAACGGGGAGCTAAGCAAAAGATACACCTTAGCCCTAGTGTGATTTGCAGGACAATACAGGAATGGAACGCTGTACACATCGGGAGCACAGACAAATGTGGGACCCGATTGGGAAATGAGTCGTTGGTGTGGTGGGTGAGGTGGGGTGTTACTGAGGGGAAAATAACAGGACGTTGGAAAAATAATTTTGTTCTTGCCATTAAGCTGGAGGATGTGCAAACGGAATATCAGGTGTTGCTGCTCCAACATGAAAATAACCTCACTGAGACTACGAATCGAAATTTCGGAACGGTAGTAGGTATTAGATTAGCAATGAATGGCCATCGAGAAGTATAGCTTGTTGCGAAATCCTAATAAGTGCTTGATGCAGCTGTCCTACAATCTACGTCGAGCATCACCAATGTAGAGGAGGAAGCATCGGGAACATTCGCTGCAGCAGGCCAACAGAACAGATTTGCAGATGAAGTGTTGCATAACGTGAAATCAGTATGGGATCACTGAATAGAATCGATGCAGCAGAATGGACAGGAGTAACATTTCCGACACCTTCTACAAATCTATAGAATGTTTCTATAAATCATTCAATATTATATCATATTGATGATAGCCTCGGAGCAAATAATCAAAATGTTTCTCTATTGTAGTAGAAGGGATTGCAAGAGCAACAGAAAAAAAAAATGAATGCGGAATAAATGGGCAATTTTTGGTTTGACAACACAAATTAGTAGGAAGCCACACGATTCAAAGGCGTTGTCTCTGATTTCCCCTCATGATAATATAGCAAAATGGGATCATGCAGAATGCAATAAAATCGATGCATGGCATTGTGATAGGCGGTGCAGTTGTCAGGAGGGATAAAATACAAGAAACGCACAGAGAGGGAGAAAAAATATTAACGAGACCAAAATGAAGGTAACGTTCGTATTGATAATGAATGCTGCTTGGATAGTCGAACACTTTTACAGACACATTTTAGGGGTATTCAACATAGCACGGAATCTTCATATTATTTTATGAAGGTATTTAACTCAGACTTCGCAGAAAGGTAAGTGGGCCACTGATTTGATCTTCTTTTTCAATTGTAGTTAAGTCATATTTCACTCCTGAAAGAATCAGTCCACTAATCAATATGAAACCAGACACTCTGCGTTCCCCTTGTTCCTGCCCCGTGATGCGATGAGCACGTCCGAGAGGCGGAGTTTCCTAGCAATACTGTATACTCATATACAGCAGCGAGGGTTACATGTTTTTGGCTTAGGAGGGCAGGACTAGATCAAAGCTTGTTAATTCAACTCGTACCCAGTCGAAAAAACAGCAACTTTGCAAACCACTTCCGGGACACCTGTTGCGTATGAAATCATAAGCAATTGACAGTTTTTCTATTGTGATATATTTAGTTGAGAATGTAAATGTGGTGTATAGTGAATCTGGAGGTACAGTGCACTAATTTTACAAAACACAGTTTCGATAAGGTTTCACAGGTAATGTTGCTGCAAAGGTCAACGTTCATTCCGAGTCTGTTGATGTACATTCAGAATAGGCTCACGAAACAATAGCAAAGAATGACAAATAAATGGGTGATTCTCAAATCGATAGTATTCAGTGGTGGATACCCTGCCATCTGAATATGTATCGATGATTTAGCTGAAGGGAGCTTGCAGAATATTAAGAAAAATACATTGGAAGATACCCTTCACTGGAATTTGTACCGTTGATTAAACGATAAGGAGAGAGAACGGCAGAACGAAAGATAAAGATGAGACTTCAGGAAGGAGCAAAAAAGGTATCGACAGGAAGTAGGAGGAGAGAGAACTAGAGCATGGGAGATATGTAAAAACCAGAAAAAAGGACAATTGATTAAATGAGCAAAAGGTCAGAGAGGGAGAGTGCGTGGGAGAGGAAACTGGGAAATAAGTGAAATGTATAACGATGAGTGAAAGAAAGGGAAAACGAACGAACTGAGAGAGGAGGGTTTGTGAAAGAGAAAGAACAGGAGAGAGAGACATGGAGATAAAAATAACGGAAAACAGGCAAATGTAAATTGAGTCCTTCAGGTTTCTGATAGAGATAAAGCAACGGCAGAATAATGAAACGTGAAATGAAAGAATCGGAGGTGGCACGTTGGCAGGGAGAAACGAAGGCATACTTGATCTGAAGTACTGCTCCACTATCGTGTACGTGTAACTAACTTGTTGGACGTAACGTGTCTTTCAATCGGGGCTGAGCCAGACGCGATACTTTCTCTCTGTTCTTCACTGATTGCATTGACCGTTCTTTCCAATGAGTCTCCTGGAATATAGATACCAAAGCGTGGCAATTCATACCTTTTCTCATTTGTTACAGGAACGTGTGGGAAAGAATCAATGAGGAAGTACCCTCCAGAATTAACGGCCGATGAAGGACAGTGTAATTACACCGCAGCGCGACCACATCTATTTTGTTACGTCCAGCATCAATCCCCAAAACACTTGCTGAAATTATCTATCTCGGGAAACATGAAATGTTCTCTAAGACTTACTGCTGAATTCATGAAAAATATGAAGATATCGGAGTCAGGAATTTCAAAGGATTTTGTTTCTGACTCCGCCGTGTACCTTTGTGCCATGCAGTCCACCGATTTGCATGTTAATAGCAGGTACAGGCATATGCCCATTCCTGGTATGGCAACGTTCACTCACAAGAGTGCCTCATAATCTGGTAATCGTAAGGAACACAAAGGAAATCGTCACGGTCACTTTTTTTCCACTTTAAAGGAACAATGAACGAGAAGGAGAAAGTGAACGACAGGGAGACAATGAAATAAAGCGAACGCTCGCCAGTGTCTGTGTCTTTGTGTGTGAGAAAGAGTAAAAGACGAAGAGAGAGAGGGAGCGAGAGAGAGTGAGTGTGAGTGAGAGACGGAAAGACAGACAGAGAGTGTGGGAGAAACAGACAGAGGGAGAGTGCGAGACAGAGACAGAGAAAGAGAGATAACGAGAGAGTGCGTGCAAAGAGGTTGAAGAAGAATGTAAAACTCGAGAGCTCATTCCTAATTGGAGGAAGGTGAAACAGGCAACGAAAATCAGAGTGATTGAAAGTCAGGTCATAGTATCTGAGCAAGAATGTCTGTACAGATCATAGTATCTGAGGAAGAATGTCAGTACAGAACTGAAATTTCGCCTCAGCGGCCGTCCTCGGGCCCAGGATGACCCATGGCAGCCTGTTCACCCAACAACCGTCAGTAACCTATGCACGGAGAGCAGCATTCATTGAATACTGCAACCTCTCGCACAGGCTGTTTGCCTGAGGGTGATAAACAGTGGTCCGGTGATTTGACTCCCAGATCACGGGCAACCGCACGCCAAAGCTCGGACGCAAATCGTGATAAAGTGATATCCAAAGGGACGTCGAACTGAGCGATTCACGTGGCAGGGAACATACGCCATCTCCCCGTCTGAAATGGACAACAGCGACACTGACTCCGGCCAACGTGTGGTACTATCAACGATGGCGAAGAGGTGAGTAAACCCACGGGATGCAATCAGAAAGCCACCGAAATCTACATTGGTCGAAATTCCGCTCATAGACCGTGAAAGGTGCCAAAGGAGTCTTACCGTGTCGGGGCACCTTCGTGCGTGCGCATGTCAAACAAGTACTAGCCCAACTTTTGAAGTCATTCTTAAGCCCCTGCCACACACACGAAGAAAAACATCCTGTGATGTCCTCGGCCGTGGTGAGAAAGCTCGAGGACTTATCGAAAACGCGCCGCCGCCAGCTCGCTGGCACAGCCTACAGACCGTGGCTGAAATCACCATAATATTGTAATTCATGAACACCAGAATAGCTATATGAAGGGACGAAGCTGAAAGATATCATATAAATAACGCAGCAAGTAGGGACAAACAGGTGGACACAATTGCTCACATGGATTCGGTTGGCCAATGAGAAATGGGAATGAATAATGTGAAAGAAAGATGATACCAGAGTTTAGAACAGTAATTTATTCGAGAATATGCCAGAAGTTGCTTTACCAAGAAAGGCAGGGAGAATGATGGTGTAAAGGATAAAGGCAAAAGTGTATGAATTGGGTAGAGTTGTTGCTCAGAAAGAAGAGTCGTGGGGAACAGGAAGTATATAGAACATGGCCGAACGCAAGGGTGACGCATGAGCGCGCTCGTGCATGATTGCATTTGTGTGGCTGTATGAGAGTATGAGAGAGAAAGCGAGGTGTGTTTGTGTGAGTGAGAGAGAGAGAGAGACATCATTGACTAAATAGGGAAAGATAAACAGGAAGAGAGGTGATTCAACATGATGACATCTCGACACAAGCATCTATATTTCCAGCTGTGGTTCATCAACCTATCCTTACACAGAACTTCGATCCGATTTTACACCATGCCCAACATGCCACTGATCTGATCTCAATATACAGTTGCCGTCAAGCGTTAACTTCTTGAAAGCTCTGTGAATTTCGATCGATTCTGAAGCCAGCAACTCCGACTCCCTTTGTTGCTTACTGATTATATGGGTGTACTGACTGCTGACTGTCTGCGAAGATGACCAATTTATGTCCAGTTTGCTCACAATACGCACCGGTCATTCTGCCCTTTGATGCAGGAACCTACTCTATTACCGTTTGAGGAAGAACACATCGTGGTCAAATTGGAGAGAGGGCAGAAGAACATTGCGTGGAGTGTTACCAGAACTTGAGAGCCTGAATAATATTGAGTTGTTGGACAGACAAGCTCTTCATTTTCTTGACTGTAAGATGTAGAGAGGTGATCGTATGAAGATTTATAAAATGATGGTCAGCTTGGATAGGATGAATGGCAACAGTAATCACCTCAAGTGAGGGGAATCTAAAATTCGAGGGCATAGTTTTAGGGTGAGGGGAAGGAAGCAAGTGAGACTGCAGCAGCAATTTATTCACTATGTGCTGAGTACAACATCCGTAATAATAGGATCTCCTCCCCCTCTCCCACTTTCAAATCTCTTACTATCTCTTCTTTCAGTTAGCCCTGACGAAGAGTCTCGGCCCGAAAAGTCGACTATACCTCTTCTTATAGATGCTGCTTGGCCTGCTGCGTTCACCAGCAATTTTGTATGTGTGTTGCATGAAGTTCCAGCATCTGCAGATTTCCTTGTGCTTTCGAGGATGAAGTAAAACTTAGAGGTGTAGCATCTGCATGTTTCTAAATAATCGTTCGATAACTTTTCACAGTGACAACGATCATAAGGTAAAAATCAATCAGATATAGTGTCCTGTGGCAATCAAAGCTGTTTGTATCACTGACAAAAGGGAAACATGTCAGAAATGAATGCCTGGCCTTCGTTTTCACATTGCATAACTGGTTGATTGCCTAGGAATCCATACTGCTCCCTCAACTGCACATAATTTGTATTGATGACAAGCAAAAGCCCCATTATGAGCATAACAAATGCGCGTTAACGGAGGGAATCATGACAGAAATTCAGAATTGCAAAGCAATGAAAATGACATTTTAGAACATGTGCAGCACAACTTCCGCGTCGTCATTTTGTTAGCTAATTTAGATACGAAAGAAAATATTTAGCACAAAGAACATGCTGGGAAGGAAATCTTCCATCCTGTCATCTTGGCAGGGTAACGCCACATTTTTCTTAATTTTCAAGCAAGTGTAGATCAGCTGGGATTATCAATGAGGGCCTCTGAATTTAGCTGAATTCCACAACTTGACGCCATATGCTTTTTCTCTTCTGCACTGATTATTTTTTGCTTTTTTACTGTGAGTCCTCGATAAAACAACTCCAATATGTCCAGTGGGTTCACCTCAAAACAACGTTGTTTATATGTTCTGTACATTATTTCTGGAAAAGTTGGAAGGAGTAAATGGGCTTCGAGTCTCCGAAATTAATGCCATAACAAATAGCAACACTGACCTGTCGCATGCAATCTTTTTAAAATATTTATTGAAGGTTTTTAACCTTGGAGTACTGCGTCCATAATGTCCGATGAGGTTTGCTGCTGATTTACAAAATACAAGTTAAACGGCTGTTTTAAATATACCAAATGCTCCTGTGCTGCACTTTTTATGTCTAGACAATGAAGCCCACGATATTATTGTCCAATGATGGTTATTTGGTACTAACTGTTTGGAAGTAGTTTGGCTGTAATCCGGCCATAATTGTTGACTTTGTTCGTGCACTGGGCGTTGCGATGAGCATTCACTATTGGGGTCGCTTTGTGCGGAAACTGGAAAAGATGTTCAATTAAATCAATGAGGTCCACTTGGGCCAGTTTAGCAGTCGACTATTCCTGAAAAAAAAATCCACTGAAGATTCAGGAATATTAGTTGACGTTAATATTTTACTATAGCTATTTGATTATGCACCAGTGAGGATAAAAAAGGTACAGCTACGACACATTTCAACAAATCTTTCGATATCGTGTCATATTAATGATTACGGCACATATATATATATATATATATACCAGAAACCATCTCTTGTCATACATATGGGATTGGAACACTTATGGAAAACAACGAGTGAGATTAGATGATCTCCGAATTGAAAATGCACTCTAGTGGAATCCCAGAAGATTTAACGATATTTCTTGAAATTCCTCTGGTGATAAGATACCTGAAGGGATCATAAGAAATGTAATGGACTATGTGTGTGAAATTTTGGTGCGCGGCTTCACATAAAATGTTGCTGCATACCCCACTGAATGTAATGTGCAAATATTCTGTAAACATTCCTAAACCTCTTGCTGGGACACCGCCCTTTTTCTGGACTGCTACTTCCCATTGAGTTCTCAGAAATGGTTATGTTACATTTTGACCTTGGATCCAAGTAGAAATGGCGAAGGCAGATTCTGAAGGGCGGCTTTCGCTGTCCGGCCGTTTCCAGTTTCAGACAATTCCCCCTTCTTGATCTATTCGATTGGCTTGCCCTTCAGACTATTGTCATTGAATAAGCATGTTGGAGTTTGCAGCAGTCACATTCTGTTCAGAAAGCTATGGTAGGCGTCTTTGCTTCCTCAGCATCAGAGAGTTCGCAAGTAAGAATGGATGAGCCCGCCTGGCCAAGTTTCTGTGTTCTCTCCAGTGACATTGAATCCTTTGTTCTCTTCGCAGGAAGCGCTCCCTGCCAAGCATTCCTCATATTTTATGCTATTCTACCCCATTTCCAGCAACCGATCTGTTTAGGGTCTCAAGTTCTGACGGCTACTGGATGTACAGGGACGGACAGAGAATAGGATAATCACCCAATCACAGTGCAGAGCCTAAAAGCTATAGGTTGATTAGCTGATATGTCATCTATTTATTCCTCTTTTTGCTGGACTTCTAGTTACTGAAGTTAACCCAGTACGCGCGCGCGCGTGTGTGTGTGTGTGTGTGTGTGTGTGTGTGTGTGTGTGTGTGTGTTTGTGTGTGTGTGTGTGTGCGTGTGTGTGTGTGCGCGCGCGAGCGCGCGTATGTGTGGATGTGGTGTGTGCGCGTGCAGGTGTGTTTTCCTGTGTCTGTGCGCCTTTCTGTGTATATGTGTTTGATTGTGGGCGTATGTTTAATTGTGCTTATCTGCATATGTGTGAAAACAATAGGGACAGTGGATCGCGAGAGAGTGAGAAAGAAAACGAAAGACACTTCTCTGTTTTCGAGGCCATGAGCATTTCTCGATGCTGCCCTCAGGTAGAAGGCACTGATACCTCAGGACTCGCACCACTAGGTTTAAGAACAGTTAATACCCATCAACTGTCAGGCTTTTGAATAAAAGGATATAACTACACACTTTTAAATACTTTATTATCTTGTTATTTCATGCTTGTTATTTACTGTTATCTGCATCTGCAGAACTAGCTGTTTATTGTTCAAGTCTATAGATGTGCTAAATATTTCCACGGGAAAAAAAAAATCTCAAGGTTGTTTGTCGGAACATATAGTTACTCGGATATGTAAATGTTACTTTGAACTTAGAACTTGCCTTCAGTTACTATGTTTACTTGTCGTGTTAAGTTCCTGTTCTCTTTTTTCCTGGCCCCTTGCGGCTTATTACTTTGTAGTTTGTTAGTAAAATAGTTCGTTACCTGCTAAGTCGGTTACGCTCATCAGCTGTTTGAGTATCCTCGCTTTAAGGAGTCGTCTGCAGACACAACTGTAACATCAGCAACCAGAAGGAAACTATTGATAGAGCAAACCTGCGTCAGTCAACATCCTCCCTGAAAGCCCAAGATTCTGGTGCCCATACGTTCGACGCTTCCCCAACCTGATCCCACAGTTTCTTGCTCCACTGCACCTTACAATAAGAACCTCAACCATGCATGCTTCCGAAAGTAGATTACCTTCATTATCTCTCTCCTGACTGGGCGAGCTTAGACCTTGCCCGCGCTAAGTAGGATAATAACCTACTAGTCTAGACCTCGAAATGCGCCCACGGAAATGCCGCAAAACCATCGCGTTCGGTAAAAGTGAAACCAGGACCCTGCCGCCTCACAACCTCACAATTGACATCCAGGAAGGAGTCTTTCCTCCTTTGGTCGTCTGTTCTCCCTGCCCTCTTCTGAGACCCGAGCCATGAATGATTACATCGCCGATGCACTATATCATTCGATAATCCCATTCCACAGACGGTGCAGAATCACGTTTGTTAAAGTGAAAGATGGGGCTCTTCGTCCCTGTTTCGATATCGCCGACCCTGGACTCAACAAAGCCAGCTTCAAAATCTGCTACCATCTTCCGATGGGGGAGCACATTCAAACCATCCCAAGCAGTCCAGATCTTCACCAAACTAGATCTTCAGAGCGCGTGCGACCTTTCATACCTCCACTAGATAGATAATTGGAAGACGTGTTTGATAATACCACCAGCCACTACGAATCCAGCCGTGTTCCGATCGTTCATTAACGAGATCGCCAGGGCATGTTACACAGGTATATTTTCATCTACGTCGAGTATATATTCCAATCATCCAAGGACCAGATACCATATCTGCCACGGCCCTACATTATTTCGAGGTTTCCGATGAAAACAGTTATATTGCAAGTTAAAAAAAAAATACCAGTCGCCGATCTATCACTTTATTCCTATATTACGTACTTCCACAAAAATCATAGCCATTGGAAGAGTGACAGAGCGAACTGTCGTTAGATACGCGTTTTCACTCTCCATGAAACAGCTACAGCGCTTTTTGGGCGACATTAAATTCTGCCGCCGGTTTCTGGAGAAACGACAGTCAAATTGCTACCGATCTCAACTCACTCAGAAAATCAACTTCCGTTTCTACCTCCTAACCCCTGATAGTTCCTGGGTCCCGCACCTCTTTAGCTACCTCCTAACTTCATAGTGCCCGTTCCCAGCACCTCCGGATGCGAGCTCCGACTCAAGATTCACAAATCTGGTTTTCCATGTTTCTGCTTGTTCCTGCCCATTAAGCTGATATCTGCACGTCACGACTCTGCTTCATCACCCCTTGTTCAGTGTCTTCCTACCCACATTCATGACACTTCACACGCTCCGGATCTTTTCCATGATTGCAAGTTACGATGCCCCTATCATCTTATTTACACTACTTATTTCGAGTCCCTATACACCTCAATACCCCTGCAGAAAGTCCTCAAAGCTCTCTCTTTCTTTATGGACACCAGACCCAACCAGTTTCTTCCACCACCACTCTCCTCTGTCGAACGTAACGTCATCATTCTTAATAATTTCTCCTTTCTCTCCTCCCACTTCTTTCAAACAGAAGGTGTGACATGATCCCACCTATGCGTCCATTTTTTGTTGGCTACGTGAAAGTTCCAAGCCTACACTGTTCTCCGTCTCCACAGCTTCCTGCACCCATGTGGAGCTCGTCGACGTCTTTAACTTGGCCTCCAACTTGACCCTGTCCTCAAATTTACCAGGTCCCTTTCCTCCCCTTCTTCGTTCCCTCTGTCTATATCTCTGGTACCACCTTATCCACTAAAGTCTGTTATAATCACACAGACTCTCACAGCTCACCAGACTATACCGCTTTCCACTCCGTGACTGGTAAAAACTTCTTCCTATATTCCGAATTCCTGCATCTCCGTCACAACTAATCTCAGGATGGCGAGTTTCGTGCCATCGACCCCCTTATCCTCAGCTGCCGCCCCTTCAACCTCCGTATCTCCCGATTATCCGTCATCTCCGACGGTTTACCACCACCAAACATATTTTGCCCTCCCCTCCCCTCCACGTGAGCTATTCGTTCATCGCCAGTGATCTCCCTTCTGGCGCATCCCCTTACAAGCGAATCCGCACCTGATACTAATGCTTCTTCCTAACTACCATCCAGGGCCCCAAACAGTCCGTTCAGGTGAGGCGACAATTCACCTGTGAGTTTACTTGAGTCATCTACAGCGTCCGTGCTCCCGGAGTGCCCCATGTACCTGCGGTTCATCCGTCAAAATTAAACATGGATCTTCCAAAGTCCCCTTATTTTAATTTCACTTCCTAATCAGAGTCCAATATGTTAATTTGTGGCTTCCTCTACTGTCGTGATGAGGTCACATTCAGGTTGGAGCAACAGCATCGTATATTCCGGTTGCCTCCAAATTTATTATATGAACATAGTTTTCACGAACTTCGGCTGTGTACCCCTCCCCCTCTCCTTCACCATTCGCCATCTCCTTTTCCTTCTCTCATCTTATCTCCCTGTCTGCCCAATACCTCCCTTTGGTGCTCTTCCCCATTTTGTTCCATGGTACACTGTCCTCTCCGATTAGAGTCCTTCCTCTCCTTTTCACTAATTAAATTCCAAGTTCTTAACTTCAGCCCTCCTCCTCCCTCTGTCGCCTATCAGCTTGCTTTTCCCCTCCTCTTCCCCCACCATTTAAATATACCACTCATATTTATTCCTCCAGCCCTGTTGAATGCTGTCGGTCTGATGAAACTTTTATCCTTAGTTTCTGCCTGCCCAGCTGAGTTCCTCCAGTTTTTGTATATTTTATTTGCTTTTCCAGTATCTGCAGACTTTTTTCTCGTTTTTGCCTTGTAGATAATTCGATCTGCTACGGGGGGCAATACTATCCAAGCAGACGCGACCGGCCTTACATTACCAGCCTGCTCCGGCCTGCAGATTTGACAGTAGTATGTCTGTAACGGCGGTCGCCCGCTTCGAGGTACTTCAAGTGAACACAATCTTATCTGCTCTCCGGCCATGCAGGCTTATAATGAAATTCTCTGCGACGCCGTTCCAGGCGCCCGACATGATCGTAGATGACTAGCAGTTACTGGTTCTTTGCCCTCAATGTAGCCAATCCCGTTCCTCTAACGAGTAACCCTGTGAACTCTGTCTGGAGGGAGTTTGTTTGTGGGGTCTACCAGTGGACAGGCAGACGTGATGCTGGACACTGAAGGACATCTCACCTCCAATATAATTCGGGATAAAACTAAACTCAGTCAGGTGTCGGTGGAACTGAGTTACAAGAATGCACAAGCAACTAACACAGGCGGGGGGGGGGTGTGGTTGGGGGCGGGTTCCACAAGTAGAAATGTCATAAGGACACCAGAAGACTGAAAAAGATGAGGATGACGTATGAATGTTTCAAAGATTCCGAAAACCTCCAAATCAGCTAGCACACGATGTACTGGGGAAACAGAGTGTTACGTCTATCCCCGCAGCGACATACCTGTAGTTTATAATCCACATACCGGCTGCTGGTTTGAGGCCTGTATACAACTGCGATTATGGTCCTTTTACCCTTGCCATGTCTTAACTCAAACCATAGAGACTCTACACCTTCCGGTCCGACGTCATCCCTATCTAATGATTTAATATTATTTGTTATACACAAGGCCACACCACCCACTCTGCCTAATCAACATATATTTACGCTACAGCGTATAACTTTAGACTGAAATAATACGATGCTGATTTTACAACATAGCAAAGTGAGAAAACCTAGAGTAGAATCCCTGCAACAGGAATATACCCTCTTCACCGTCGATATTCATATCCTCGTGAATATTACAAAATAATATTACAAAACCAGGACTGGAATACATTCAAACACTAAACCTTATTTCTGTCTGCAGAAATGTTTCGTCACCTCAGAGTCCAACGATGATTTTCTCCGTCCTGAGAGATTATTGTATCTCTCAGATCAGCTCTGCTTTCAAATTAATTGCTCGTTTCACCATGCTTAATAGGTTCGACTCCTCATTGAGGTCTTCGGTAATACCTCTTGTTATGTCGCGCATCAATTTCCATACACCGGCAGCAGCATTTTAGCAGGAAAGAAATTGGAAATTAAATATAACCAAACAGCCCCTCAACACTCCCCCCCCCCCCGACGATTATAATGCGCTATCATAAGATTATAGAAGCAATTTATTCGAAGGCTGGAATCATGGTAGTAAAGAGATGGTGTTTTCGGGATTAGGTGACGCAGAGTTGGAGAATGGACAGCTCTTCTTACGAAGGTTTGGGTTTTTACTGCAGAATTAGTGGAAGGTATTCCGCCTGATGTCATTTGGGTGAAAGGTCAACGTATTATTGAAGATGCTTTATTGCACGTCGTGGCACTGAAATACTCAGCGGCGTAACTTACATAGAAGATAAAAGTTAAAGATCCAAAGTCATGATGACATGGACATATTTCGAGGGCGTGAAGGTAACGCCCTGGTTAAGATTTTTTTTTTTTACTGTGATGGCTGTAAGGTATATTAATTTGTAGCTTTCCGTAGAAGCTCCTTGGATTAAAGATAAAGATAAGATCGTTGGACTCTGAGGCTCAATTTAGGAATACCGTGCCAGACAATCAGGAAGTTGGATTTTGGAGAAGGCTCCATGCAGAACTGTGCTGGATAGATAGAAACGGGTACTGATGGTATGACACAATAATTTAGAACAGGAGACAAAATGGCGTGTCAAAGTGCCTATGTCATGATAATCATCGAGGATTTTTACATGGAAGTGGATTGGAAAAAACTTTTCAGTACCGGACCTCAAGAGAGAGAATTTGTAGAAAAGTAAGGGATGGCTTTTTAGAAGATCTTGTTGCTGAGCCTAGTGGGGGATCGGCTGTGCTGGATTGGATGTTGTGCAATGATCCGGAGGTGATAAGAGAGCTTAAGGTTAAGGAACCCTTAGGGAACAGTGATCACAATATGATTGAGTTCACTTTGAAATTTGAGAAGGTGAAACTAAATTCCAATTATCGGTATTTCAGAGGAATTAACGAAATTACTATGGCATGCGAGTAGGACTGGCCAAAGTTGACTGGAAAGGGACACTAGCTGGAAGTACAGCAAGGCAGCATGGAAGGAGTTTCTGAGACTAAATAGGGAAGTGCAAGACAGATATATTCCAAATGCGAAGATATTTTCGAATAGAATAAGGACACAACGGTGGCTGACAATTAAATCAAAGACATAGTAAAAACAACAGAGAGGGAATAAAAGGAAGCCAAATCTAGTGAGAATATACAGCCTTTTTTTAAAACTGTCAGAAAGAATCTTAGAAAGTCATTAGGAAGCAAAAGATGAATTATGAAAGGAAGCTGGCGACTAAGATACTAAAAGCAGTTTCAAGTATATGAAGGGTAAAGGAGAGTTGAGGGTTGATATAGGACCAATAGAAAATGACGCTGGAAATATTGGAATGAGAGACGCAGAGATGACAGAGGAGCTGAAATCTGAAACGAGCTAAACCTTTCGGCACACAATATTTCTTCTTCTCTCACTGGTATCTGTGAATTTTTTTTTTTTTTTTCTCAGAATAACTTAGTAATTGACTGAGAAGATGGTCGCGTTGATTATTTGTGTAAATGACTTTGAGACTTGAAAGCAGCCCAGATTTGTATGCAAATCTGCAGGAGTAAATGGTGATCTTTTCATTCATTTCGCAGAAAAGCTCTCGTCAGATTGATAAGAGAATTTATCACTGTTTATATTCTGTAGTAGCTTCCAGTAGCTTTCCGTATTTGCAGATACTCGTTACTGGGAAGTCGATAGTTGGGGCGTTTCCAGCTAATTCTGTTATCGCGCGGACCACTGAAAATGGTAGACTTGATATGTTTTATCTTCTTCTGAGAAATTTGTTATATTGCACTTGCAAATGATGGTATACATTGCTGAGTACGCTAAACGAACTCAAGCTCTGCTGTAATACAGAGTGCTGTGTTTTGTTTCCCGCGTAAAGTATTATCCAATATAAAGTTACAGAGCTGGAAATACAATAGGTCCATCAGGTATTTATGTGTCGTCTTGGCCGACCTGAATATCTTCCGGTATAGATACTGCTAAACAAATTGAATAAGCCAGGCATCAATACATTCACAATCTGAGCTCTGCTCGTTTTTCTGTTCATTCTGAAATACATCTGTATAGAAAATTTAAACATATGAAATTCAAATGTTGCATTCCTTAACTGCAACACTGTTAAATGTTTCTAAAGATTGCACATTTGGAATTGTTTCTTGATTGATTTATGATATTTACCACCCTCTGTCCCTAATGTAAATATTACAGAACCGCCTAACGAATAAAAATTCAATTGTGACAACCATTCCATGTGTACTTGGAGACTTCCTATTTTCATTTAAGTTTATATTCACAATAAAAGTTTAGGGATGTATTTCTGCAAAACTCAGCAAAACTCAGCTCTAATGAACAAGCTCAAAACCTGGGTCTCATTTTCTCTCTCTGGAACTGGATCAGAACTCCTCAACGGGAGACAACCGTCTGTACAAATTGGAAACAGCAACGCATCCTCGCTGACGAGCAATGGTGCTGCACGAAGGTGATGTGTACTTCCTAGTCCTGAACACCACTGTAGTCCACTACAATACCCAAACAAACCTGCGCCAATTCCAGAATCATGACTACTCACCAAATCGTGATGTTGCCGCAAGAAACACTAAAACGTTCTTGATGGAAAGGGAAGACGTTGCAAGTTCCTCCAGGTACGATTTTCAGCGGACGCCATCTTTATCACATTGTTCCTTAATGCAGGCCTATCTGTATGATGAATCACGGATTTGCCAAACTGTCTGGAACTGGTAGCTCATATTATGTGATCTGAATGAATAACTTCTGTCATCTTAACGACCGACTGTTGCACCGATTCGAAATAATATATATATATATATATATATATATATATATATATATATATATAGCCACAGTAGATACTACCTCAATAAAGTGCTCAGACGAGGTGCAATCAACTAGAGATATGAGCACAACGGCCTCGACGGTAAATACCGTGCAGTTTGGTGACCTTATATAAGGGGGAATTACAAAACCCATCTCGATAATGACTGGACTGGAGTAGGAGGCCTCTGTCGAATGGAAGACTGTGTCAAACATCAGGACAATGAGGAAAGGCTATTTCTTTTATGTTTATATCTGAGATTGGAATGATAACCTTTATGTTACTTAGTGTTTATTTTTCCAGTAACATAAATTATAGCATTCCATCACAAATTACTTCTTTCAGGATAGAATGTGCTTATTATTCATGTCAAGAAATTCAGCAAAATCGAGTGCACATGCATTAAGGCAATCTGCTAGGCGGAGATGTATTGTCAAATTCATCGAAAGGTCCAGTACAGTGGCTTCTGAAGATCGGCTAAAATTGTCAATTGAACGACAGAATACAGGGGACAATTTTAGGACATAAGACATGACGAGGGCATTTTCATGAAATGTGAAAATGCACTTTACGTTCAATTAAGATATTAATAACAATGATCGTGCATGTCCAATAAGGCGATCTTAGTGGATATTCATTCAAAATGTTCAATAGTCTTGATAGATTTACCACAGACTAAAACCTGAATGATGAGTTGCTTAGAGGCTCTTGCTGTAAGTGTTGCAAATACAAGTACAATGCTCCACTCAACTAAGATTTGTGGCGTCGACACTGCGCAGAATTTTGGAAGGTGTCAAAAGTTTCAAAGGTACATTTAATGTCAGAGAAATGTATACAATATACATTCTTGAATACTTTTTCTGCGCAAACATACACGAAAACAGAGGAGTGCCCCACAGAATGAATGACAGTGATATGCTGGAACCCGAAAGCCTCCCACCCCAGCTCCCTCCTCCCACGGTTAAGCACCAGCAGGGCAACGACCCCCCGTCCCCGACCAGCGAAACAGCATCGGCGCCCTCCACCAGGCACTCAAGTGTACGACAAAGCATCATTGAACACACAAACTTGCGGTACCCAAAAAACTATTAATTCACACGGTAATTCCACATACCACAGCCTCTCTCACTTCCTAATAAGTGAAAAAGCGGTGACTGTCGTTCACAGCGAGAAGGGAGACATAACAAATAACTCACTGAATTACACTTTTAAATGTCCGTTGCGCCTCATTTTCCGAGCTTTGTGCCCAACGATCTCGGGTCTCTTGGCACACAGCTAGGTATCTTCTATCCCCCACGACACAGTGATTTCCTGCATTGGCAATCACCTAGAGGCCGCCCACCTCCAGAGGCATAAAATACCGAAAATCGGAAGACATGCTAATCTGCTTGGCAGCTTTCTTGGCATCTCGAATAACCGTCAGTTGTGCCATCCCGAGAGCCGGACTCATTCCCGCAAAGATCTGACGACAGCGAGTAATCGCAGGCCAGGGTCTAAAAAAGAACCATGAAAGGGAAAACTAGAGATATTAAAGGTAGGAGTAGAGCCGTTTCTGAAGATGCAACCTAATGGGTCATTGTCTCCAAAGCTCCACCTGCGCATCAAGTGACCTAATTTCTGAGAGTAAGCGCCATTCATGTTGACAATTGTATAATGTTTTGAATTGCAGATGTGTTCAACAGAATAAATTGCGACTGTACCTTTTTTTTTAATGGGAACTAAATTAAATCCGTCGGTAAACACAATGGATTGTGTCTCGGAAACAACTTTAGTTGTAACTTTCGAAAATGAAACTCGGCAAATTCAATTACAACTAGCTTTTATTTATGTCTGGATCAATCGGACGTTGGCGTTTAAATAGGTACGCCTCTCACGTGGTAATAAAAAGAATCAACAACACAAAGCACAACAATCTTCCAAAGTTCGATTAAATCTTTAGCTGAAATCGAAAGCCACATGATTGCTTCAGAGTGATATCACTAAACGATAACTTCTTCAGCGTTTCGAAGAATAATGTTGATTTGGGCAAACTTGTTGCAAAGTTTGGTCCCTTTCTATGTCAAAAGAACCTTTACGTGGATTAATGTATCCGCACTGATGATTGTGGCAGTATTAAATGTGGAAGGTGATTATTCAATGAAAATAAGTAACACATCAGATTCACTTAAGTTGAAGTGATTTTTCTCACAATTACATCCATCGAAGAGCAGTAGGGTCCATTTACAATGTCAGTTGGATATATCACTGGTGCTAGAAACTGGTTATTACATCATATGAAACATAAGGCTAATTCTTTGGGATTCAGTCACATTTCTGTTCGCCTTGATTTGTTCGCCCTCTATCGAGCTCTCGACGAAACTGTGAAAGTGGGTTTTTGTTCGAATAATTCAGATTTTTAAGCACCGTGGCTCATCGCGCAGAGGTATGTGGCTGAGTCAGAGAGTATGGTGTTGTTAATCGACAGTTCAGTATACTTTTTACTTTTATCATAGGAAGCAAATAGTCGGTCGGTTACATGTTCACTTCGGTATACTTTTCCGGCGGTAATCCGAATTAAATACTGTGGTCGCTGTCCGGTGCGTTGCCTGTACCAGTAAACATTCGGGGATAGGTTGCTTGTTTGCAAAGTACAGTTTAGGGTAATATTACTTTCTTCTTCAAACGTCAGTTCAGCTTCAGACTGTTCCACTGAGTCTTCAAGGCTCCAGTCTAACGGTAAAATAAACAATACATCACAAGCTCTACGTCAAACAACAGGTTACTTAAATATAGAGGAAAATCTCGTGGATACAGAGAATTAGGAAGGTCAGGAATAATACAGTGAATGAATACCTTACCCAGAAGAAGCAAAATAATGAGAACCTGCGTGAACCAGTTTGCCATATTCACTCTGTTTGTGTCTGTACTTCCGTGACTCCAGGTGGAAACACATTGCAACAGTAGAAATACACATACCTTGGCCAAACCGACCAATCACAAGAGACAACGCAAGGTCTTAACTCTCCAAATACCCAATACAAAAGGGCGGCTGTCGAAATGCAGGAAATGAAATTTTGCAGAGGCGACCACAGAAGTGCAGAACATAGGAGTCAAATACTTTGTGAGCTGCTATTGACAGCGAAGCGCCACTCATTGGCAAACGAGTGCAGGGCAGGCGGTAATTTTTGTGGAGAAGACGGTCATCACATTGCGATTGCTCATCGAAGCAGATGGTGCGAGCAGAATTAAGAGGATGGTAACGAAGCCGAGTTGCAGGAAAAGATGAAATTACAGTCTTTACTTGTCTCTGTCGTGGATATCTGGCAGAACGTAGGTCGTCAGAATTGATCTAAAAGCAGAAATGAGCGAGCAGCAAGGTGCACGATATTTTGCCGTGTTCAAATGCAAGTAGCTTTTCTCTGAAATAATTTACCAATTAATTTCGCCCATGGAGGTATGATCGGTTGTGTATAAACTGTTGAGACGTGAAGGAGGCAGTGACTTTTATGTAACAGCGCCATGAACAAAGAAAATATATTCCATCAGATGTCAGCAGAGCTTTAGTAATTCTATAACGTGAACTGTTCCTTCTTCTTTTTTCGCAGAAGTTTTCCCAAAGTTTCCGTCTTTATAATCGCGGGAAAACGAAACTCTCGCATTTGATGAAGCTCTTCTCCCTCTTGAACCAGGGCTGAAAGTACCCGACGATCAAGTTGTTTAACATCAAACTGATGGGTATACCGGATCGATGGACATACGTAGATGTATATGTCAGGATATTAGCAATATCTCCTTTCGGAGAATGCTGAGATTAATCTGCGAATTTCCCGCCTAATTTATATGAATTTATCACGCAACTATTTTCTGAGATAGAGACTCTGAAATAAACAAAATAAAGCCAGGATGACATCTTGTTTCTTGCGATTGTTCTGCAGTATGTGATGCTGGACCATCCCAGTGGACGTTTTCCGCAGATTTTGATTACTGACTCACAGGTCCAAAAGATCAAAATGCAAGTCCCTAATTTTGGGAACAGACGCATGCGACGTCTTGGCCTTGTGTGTGTCGTTCATCATCGGCAAGAATACAAGCGATTTTTAATTATCATAAAGTATCGTGGTATCAGAAGTAAACAAAATACCCATTAAGAGAGGCATAGTGGACAAATGTAAATCAATTCTACTGACACCAATCTTGGATTGCATGACGAGGAGGAATACCTAAACAGACGATGTTTTCAAACTGTGACGATCTCGAAAGCATGGAATTAGAAAGTGCAATCCATCTCACCTTGTGATTCCGTATCTCAGATATTATTATACTTTGATTCAGTTTTTTTCACCAAAATTTCAAATCATTTTTTGGAATTAAAGCCAATCTCATACGGTACATATGCTAACAAAAGAAAAAAAACAGATAGAGGGGAATGGTGTCAAGCTGTTCTTATAAAATGAGAAATAGCATGTTGAGCGAAATATGGAGAGGTGCTATCCCATTCTTTATGATGTAATCTGGTGATTCAATGTGTTCAACGCTGCGAGACAACGGAGTGTTTTTGTTTGTTTTTTTTTCTCATTTTAATCATATAACCGGACTGAACAATGCCGAATCAATAACACAGCAAAATTTATTGGTCACATGGACAAAAATGAAAGAACATCACTGCATCATTTCCCTTTAATTTATTTTGTCACCGCAAATTAATCTGGCCAGACATCCGGAGTTTGCCATGTGGAGAGCAACTGCTGGAGTCTACGAACATCCGGCGTAATTCGCTATTTGGTCGTCCTACTGATGCAGTTCAGTTATTGAGAAGAGCAGCAACTGACTATGGCAGCTGTGTAGCTGACTGACTTCGCGTGTGGAAATGAAACTGAGAGAAAGTGGACAAATCTTCGCACAACTATTGCGTACAATTATGCATTACGTGTCTGTTACAAAGAGTGTGAAACACGCATGGACCAGTAAACAGGGAAAAGAGTCTCTGACCGTTAGTGGAACTGCTCCACTGGGTTATACATATAATGTAATACGTAATATAAGGTAATGCGGTGATATTACGTAACGATACAATGATATATCTGAGAGTAATTAACACTGGTTAAAATAAATTAATATTCATTGTGACCCCTGATGTTGCACAGGTTACGTCAGTTTCAGGTTACACATTGCGAAGAAAGGTAATACTGCATATCCCACTCTCTGTCGTGGGAATAAGAATAGATTGTCTAATAACTCAGTCCAACGTTGGACTGTGATATGAGACAATCTATTCTTATTCCCACGACAGAGAGTGGGATATGGTCGTATGAAGCGGTTTTATGTTTATGTTCTTTCGTTACTTCGGCAGCTGCCTGTACGAAATTTGTGAACGGTATAAAGTGCTCAGTAACTGTCATGGAGTTTGTCAGACGAGCACAGTGAAAGCCGTCGTAGGGCACAGCATCAGTATAGTTGCTCTAATATGGAGAGAGTATGTACATCATTGAATAAGATCACGTACAAGGGCACTGCATGGTCACGATTAATACGACACGATCAAAGATATTGGCGCTGTCCATTTTAATGTAAATCCACGACAAAAGCAACGTACCGCGTCCTCAATTTCAAAAATGAAAGAGAACGCGAAACAAACATGCACAACATCAGACAGCATGTGCGCAGTGCGAAGAAGAATTCATGCTATTCGTCATATCCCTAATAACTATTTTGATCTATTACGAACCGGTGTAATATACAGAGTGAGTGACCAGAGTGCATCGGAGCTCCGACCTTTAAAAAATGTTTAAGAGCCCTGTATAATAAAAAGATGATTAACTAATATACTGCGCTTAATCTGCTATTAGCAGGCATTTGAAGAATGTTTTTGTAGAAATATTTGCTGTTTTCGCTCCTTTATTTAAACCTAAAAACGATTTTGGCGCACATTTATTAAATGGATTTCATATATCCTCTCAGCTAGGCAGATCTGGATAATGAAAAATAAAGAATTTATGAAGTAAACTCTAGTTGCCCAGTGACTGTGTTATTTTCTGTTTTGACGAAGCAATCCATCCCAAGAACGCAGGAAAACATTAAAACATGTTTAATATGTGGATGAATTTAAAGAAAGTCTGATTTCCTCCATCTATTATTGGCTATAACAAAAACACAAGCGGGAATAAATTATCTATCAGAAAATGATGGCGTCCCAAACGGATTCTCGGTATTCCTGGATTTCAGTGCTATGAAAAGGATGCCGGGGGAGGTGATGAGAGGAGGGGTGGCATTACTGGTCAGGGATACTATTATAGCTACAGAAAGGGTGGACAATGTATCAGGATCCTCTTTTGAGTCAGTATTGGTGGAAGTCAGGAACAGGAAGGGAGCAGTTGCTCAATTGGGGGTATTCTATAGGCTCCCTGGTAGCAGCAGAGATACAGAGGAGCACATTGGGAGGCAGATTTTGGAAAAGTGCAAAAATAACAGGCTTGTTATCATGGGTGATTTTAACTTCCCTAATATTGATTGTACCTGATTAGTTCCAAGGGTGTAGATGGGGCAACGTTTGTTAAGTGTGTCCAGGACGGTTTCCCGTCACGATATGTGGACAGGCCGACTAGGGGGAATGCCATAATAGATCTAGTACTAGGTAATGAACCGGGTCAGGTCACAGATCTCTCAGTGGGTGAGCATCTGGGGAACAGTGTCCACCGCTCCCTGGCCTTTTTCATTATAATGGAAAAGGATAGAATCAGAGACGACAGGGCTTTTTTTTAATTGGAGACGGGCAAATTATGAGGCTATAAGGCTAGAATTTGCGAATGTGAATTGGGATGATATTTTTGCAGAGAAATGTACTTTGGACAATGGTCGATGTTTAGAGATCTCTTGCAGGATGTTAGGTAAAAATTTGTCCCGGTGAGGAAGATAAAGAATGGTAGGGTGAAGGAACCATGGGTGACAAGTGAGGAAGAAAATCTAGTCAGGTGGAAGCAGGCAGCATACATGAGGTTTAAAAAGCAAGGATCAGATGGGTCTATTGAGGAATATAGGGAAGCAAGAAAGGAGCTTAAGAAGGGGCTCAGAAGAGCAAGAAGGGGGCATGAGAAGGCCTTGGCGAGTAGGGTAAAGGAAAACCTCTAAGCATTCTTCAATAATGTGAAGAAAAAAAAAGGATGACAGGAGTGAAGGTAGGACCGATTAGAGATAAAGGTGGGAAGATGTGCCTGGAGGCCGTGGAAGTGAGCGAGGTCCTCAATGAATACTTCTCTTCGATATTCACCAATGAGAGGGAACTTGATGATGGTGAGGAGAATATGAGTGAGGTTGATGTTCTAGAACTTGTTGATATCAAGGGAGAGGAGGTGTTGGAGTTGTTAAGGTACGTTAGGACGGATAAGTCCCCGGGGCCTGACGGAATATTCCCACAGGCTGCTCCACGAGGCGAGAGAGGAGATTACTTAACCTCTGCCTAGGATCTTTATGGCCTCGTTTTCCACGTGTATGGTATCGGAGGATTGAAGGGAGGCGAATGTTGCCCCCTTGTTCAAAATAGGTAGCAGGGATACTCCGTGTAATTATAGACCAGTGAGCCTTACGTCTGTTGTGGGTAAGCTGTTGGAAAAGGTTCCTATAGATAGGATCTCTGGCAATTAGAGAATCATGGTCTGATCAGGGACAGTCAGCATGGCTTTGTGAAGGGCAGATCGTGTCTAACAAGCCTGTTAGAGTTCTTTGAGGATGTGACCAAGCTTATAGATGAGGGTAGTGTAGTCGATGTGATCTGTGTGGATTTTAGTAAGGCATTTGACAAGGTTCCATATGATAGGCTTATTCAGAAAGTCAGGAAGCATGGGTCCAGGAAGGTTTGTCCAGGTGGATTCAGGATTGGCTTATCTGCAGAAGGCAGAGGGTCGTGGTGGAGGGAGTACATGCAGATTGGAGGATTGTGACTAGTGGTGTCCCACAAGGTTCTGTTCTGGGACCTCTACTTTTCGTGATTTTTATTAACGACTTGCATGTGGGGGTAGAAGGGTGGGTTGGCAAGTTTGGAGACAACACAAAGGTTGTTGGTGTTGTGGATAGTACAGAGGATTGTCAAAGATTGCAGAGAGACATTGATAGGATGAAGAATTAGGCTGTGAAGTGGCAGATGGAGTTCAATCCTGAGAAGTGTGAGGTGGTACACTTTGGAAGGACAAACTCCAAGGCAGAGTACAAAGTAAATGGCAGGAATCTTGGTAGTGTGGAGGAGCAGAGGGATCTGGGGGTACATGTCCTCAGATCCCTGAAAGTTGCCTCACAGGTGGATAGGTTAGTTAAGAAAGCTTATGGGGTGTTACCTTTCATAAGTCGAGGGATAGAATTTAAGAGTCGCGATGTAATGATGCCGCTCAATAAACCTCTGGTTAGGCCACACTTGGAGTACTGTGTCCAGTTCTGGTCTCCTAACTATAGGAAGGATGTGTAAACATTGGAAAGGGTACAGAGCAGATTTACCAGGTTGCCTAGTTCAGAGAGTATGCATTATGATCAGAGATTGTGGCTTGACTCTTTGGAGAGAAGGAGGATGAGAGGAGACATGATAGAGGTGTAGAAGTTAATAAGAGGTGTAGATAGAGTGGATAGCCAGCGCCTCTTCGACAGGGCACCACTGCTCAATACAAGAAGTCATGGCTTTAAGGTAAGGGTTGGGAAGTTCAAGGGGGGTATTAGACGAAGGTTTTTTTACTCGGAGCGTGGTTGGTGCGTAGAATGCACTGCCTGAGTCAGTGCTGGAGGCAGATACACTAGTGAAGTTTAAGAGACTACTAGACAGGAATTTAAGGTGGGGGTTTACGTGGGAGACAGGGTTTGAGGGTCAGCACAGTATTGTGGGCCGAAGGGTCTGTACTGTGCTGTACTGTTCTATGTTCTATGTTCAAATGAAACACAGCATCTCATAGTGAATACAACTCAGTCTAGAAGTGAATAGGTTCCCTCGATCTTGAATGAATTATTTAATTTTCATCTAAATGTTCCAAAATTACATTTTTTTCCCTGTTGTTTTATTTTCCTTTCTTTAAATTGCGACGTCTATCGATCAACTGGAAAATATCTTCAAGTTAATTCTGAGTAAACTTTTAACGCAACGATGCAGCATTGACCTTATCAAGTAGATCTTTTTTTTTTAATTCAAACGTCCAATAGGGAGCATGTATGAATTAAAAAACAAAAATAGTGGCCAGTAGTTTATAGGTTTATATACAAAGCTTACCTCTTACCTCTTAAGTTGAATAAATAATATATAAATAAATATCAGAGAACAAATAAAAAGTAAGTAACTTACTGAATATGTAGCATAAATTGATAAGTAAATAAACACATAAACGAACGGGAGACAAATAAATAAATTTTATTTTATTACACATATATAAATAAGCACACACATTATAGAAGAAAGAAATAGATAGTTCTGTAGATAAATAGATAAGATTAATCAACAAGCAGGCAAACAAATAAATAAGTTATGGCGTTTAAAACAATTCATCAGATACTCTGTCTCATGATGACACTGCAAAAATAACTCAACTATCCTTGGACGGTGAGACTAGTCAGGAACATTCCGAGGCTTTTCTTAATTCAACAGTTACTCACACTTCCAGTCAGGGGAGCTTCACTGTTCAAACACTTGTGACCTCTGGCGCATCACACTCCTTCCGAGTAATATTGTGTAACTTGTATTTTGTGGTGCATTACTGAAATTTTCAAAATGATCTTTCAACCCACTATGTTCTCGTTGTATCCTTCTGTTCATATTATGAAATCGGTACTCAACATTCCAGACGTACAGAAATAAAGAATTTTGGATCCAAAAGGAAATTTCAAGGTATCCCTGTCGTGTTCCTGATACTTCAGTGTATGTGTCTGGCATTTGGGTCTGCTACAAGCGCCCCCTCTCTGACAGAGTGATGAGTTGCAGGAGACTCTTGCGGTAAGTGTTGCAAATGCAAGCACAATGCTTCACTGAAGTAATACTCGTGGCGTCAACGCTGCTCAGAATTCTGCTTGGAAGGTATCAAATGTTTCAAAGGTACGCTTAATGACAACGGAACATATGCAACAAACATCCTTCAATACCTTTTCTTCAAAAACATACAGGAAAACAGAGGAGTGCCACACAGAATGAATGACAGTTAAATGCTTTAACTCCCCACCTTAACACCCTCTTCGCACGGTTAAGCACCAGCAGAGAAACAATCACCCCTCTCCCACCATCGAAACAGCATCGGCGCCCTCCACCGGGCACTCAAGTGTACAAAAAAGCATCATTGAACACACAGACTTGCAGTACCCCAAAGACTATTGATTCTCACGGTACTTCTCTTTCTCTTCCGAATAAGTGAAAAAGAGGTGTCTGCCGTTCATAGCGAGAAGGGAGACATAACAAACAACTCAGTGAATTACGATGTTAATCGTCCGTTGCGCTGCTTTTTCCGAGCTCTGTGCCGAAAGATCTCGGGTCTCTTGACACACAGTCATATATCTTCTGTCTCTACGACACGGCGATTTCCTGCATTAGCACCGACCTCGAGGCCGCCTACCTCCAGAGCCATGAAATCCCGAAACTCCGAAGACGTGCTAATCTGCTTGTCAGCGTTCTTGGCCTATTGCCAGTCGTGCGACCCCGAGAGCCGGACCAATTCGCGCAAAAAAAAAAAACCGACAGCAGCGAGTACCCGCAGGTCAGGGTGTAAAAAAGAACCATGAAAGGGGGAAAAAACAGTGAATATGTTAAATATAGAAATAGATTGTTTCCGAAAGTGCAGCCTAAGGAGTCATTATCTGCAAATCTCCACCTGCGCATAGAGTGACCTAATTTCTGAGAGTACGCGCCATTCATATTGACAATTGTACAATGTTTTGAATAGCAGATGTGCTCAAACAAATACATTGCGACTTTAATCTTTTTTTTTGGTGACAACGAATTTAAATCTGTCGGTAAATACAATGGATCGTATCTCGGAATCAACGCTAGTTGTAATTTTCAAAAAAAATGAAACTCGGCGAACTCAATTACACCAAGCCTTTGATTATGTCGGTTACAATCTGACGCTGGCGTTTAAAAGGTGATTAGTCAGTGAAATCAAGTAACACATAAGAATCACTTAAGTTAAAGTGATGTTTCTCACAGTTACAACTATCGAAGAACAATAGGATCCATTACCAATGCCAACTGGACATATCACTGGTGTGTGAAACTAACTATGACATCATATGAAACATATGACGAAGCCTTTGGGATTCAGTCAGCATTTATGTTGCCTTGATTTGTCCGCCCTCTATCGAGCTCTCGAGGAAACTGTGAAAGACGGTTTTTGCTCGAATAATTCAAATTTTTAAGCACCGTGGCTCATCGCGCAGAGGTATGTGGCCGAGTCAGAGATTATGGTGTTGTTAATCGACAGTTCAGTATATTTTTTACTTTTATCATAGGAAACAGATAGTCGGTGGGTTAAATGTTCATTTCGGTATCCTGTTCCTGGGGTAATCCGAATTAAATACTGTGGTCGCTGTCCGGTGCGCTGCCTGTACCAGAAAACATTCGGGGTTGCATAGCTTGTTTGCAAAGTACAATTTAGGGTAATATTACTTCCTTCTTCAGACGTCGCTACAACTACTGACTGTTCCACTGAGTCTTCACGGCTCCAGTCTAACAGTAAAATAAACAATACATTATAAGTTCTACTTCGAACAAGATGTTACTTAAATATATAGAGAGAGAAAAAAAACACGTGGTTACAGAGAATTAGGAAGGTCTGGAATAACACAGTGAAGGAATATCTTACCCAGAAGAAACACAATAATGAGGACCTGCGTGAGGCAGTTTGCCATATTCACTCTGTTTGTGTCTGTACTTTCGTGACTCCAGTTGGTAACTCATTGCAACAGGAGAAATACACATACCTTGGGCAAACTGACCAATCACAAGAGACAACGCAAGGTGTTAAATCTCCAAATACTCAATACGAAAGGACGTTCATTCGAAATGCAGGAAATGACATTTTGCAGAGACGACCACAGAAGTGAAGAACATAGAAGTCAAATACGTTAGAGCTGCCATTAGTAGTGAAGCGCCACTCATCGGCAAACGAGTGCAGGGCAGGCAGCAATTCTCTTGGAGAAGACTGTCATCAATTTGCGATTGCTCATCGAAACAGATGGTGCAAGTAGAATTAAAGGGATGGTAACGAAACGGGGGTGGAGGAAAAGATGAAATTATAGTATTTACTTTACTCTGTCGTGAGCGAGGGCTGTAAGTTCCCGACGACCAAGTTGTTCAAAGTCAACCTTGTGAGTATAAATGACAGATGGATATACATGTAGATATATATGTCAGGATATAAGCAATACGTACTTTCGGAGAATGTTGAGACTAATCAACGAATTTCCCACCTAATTTATATGAATTTATCACGCACCTATTTTCTGAGGTAGACACTCGGAAATAAACAAATAAAACCAGAACGACATCTTGTTTCTTTCAATTGCTCTGCAGTATATGATGTTAGACCATTCCATTGTACGTTTTCCGAAGGGTTTGATTAATGACTCACAGGTCGAAAAGATCAAAATGCAAGTCCCTAATTTTGGGAACAGAGTCATGCGACGACTTGGTCTTGGTTTGCTGTCTGTGTCGTTCATCATCGGCAAGAATACATGCGATTTTCAATTATCATAATCTATCGCGATATCAGAAGTAGACAAAATCCCCTTTAAAAGAGGGATAGTGGAAAAATGTAAATCCATTCTATTAAAACCAATTCTGGATAGTATGATCATGAGGAATACCTAAACTGACGTTGTTTTCAAACTGTGAAAATCTCGCAAGCATGGATTTAGAAAGTGCAATCCATCTCGCCTTGTGATTCAGTATCTCAGATATTTTCATACTCTAATTCAAAAAAAACCTTTTCACCTAAATTTGAAATCAGTTTTTCAATTAAAGCTGATCTCATACTATGCATATGCTATCAAACGAAATAAAACAGATAGAGGGGAATGGGGTCAAGCTGTTCTTGTAAACTGAGAAGTGGGATGGTGTGCGAAACATAGAGAGGTTCTGTCCCATTCTTTATGATGCATTCAGCTGATTCGATGTGTTCGATGCTGCGTGACGACGGAGTGTTTTTTTTTCTTATTTTAATCATATAACCGGACTGAACAATGCTGTATCAATAACACAGCCAAAGTTATTAGTCACACGGACAAAAAATGAAAGACATCACTGCATGATTTTCCTCTAATTTATTTTGTCTCCGCAAAATATTCCGGACAGACAACCGGAGTTTTCCATGCTGTAACCAGTTGCTGGAGTCTATGAACATCCGGCGTAATTCTGTAATGGTCGTCTTCCTGATGCAGTCCAGTTATTGAGAAGGAGCAGCTACTGACTATGGCAGCTGTGCAGCTGACCAAACCTGCGTGGTATTTCCATGTGGAGATAAAATTGAGAGAAAGTGGATGAACCTCCGCACAGCTATTGCGGACATTTCTGTATTATGGCTCTGTTACAAACAGGGTGAAACACACATGGGGCACTAAACAGGGAACAGAGTCTGTGAACGGTATTGAAACTGCTCTACGCTATGTCGTGGAAATAAGAATAGATTGTCCAATAACTCAGTCCAGCGCATTTGCACCTGGGGTCGTATGAAGCGGTTTTATGTCTACGTTCTTTCGTTACTTCTGCAGCTGCCTGTATGAAAGTTGTGAATGCTATAAAGTGCACAGTAATTGTCATCGAGTTTGTCGGACGACCACAGTGAAAACAGACGGAGGGCACCGCATCAGAGTAGTTGCTGTAATATGGAGGAGTATGTACATCATTAAATAGGATCACGCACAAGGGCACTGCATGGTCACGATTAATACGACACGATCAGAGATAGTGGCCCTGTCCAGTTTAATGCAATCCATGACAAAAACAACGTACCGCATCCTCTATTTCAAAAATCAAAGAGAACGCGAAACATACATCCAGAAGATCAGACAGCATCTGTGCAGTGCGAAGAAGAATTCATGCTATTCGTCATATGCCTGATAACGATTCCAATCTATTACGAACTAGGGTAATATACAGAGTAACACTCACAACACCCTGGAGCAACTCAGCAGGTCGGGCAGCATCAGTGGAAACTATAAGTCGACGTTTCGGGCCGGAACCCTTCGTCAGGACAGTGACGAAGGGTTAAATATTTTAAAAATAAGCCTTTAATAAACACTATCAAAATGCAAGTCCCTTCATATATTATTGGCTATAACAACAAACAAACGGGGAAAAATAAAATGTTTTTTAACTTTAAATGACAGCATCGAACCTGCCTCAACCACTTCTGCTGGAAGCTCGTTCAACACAGTTACCACTCTCTGAGTAACAAAATGTAAGTTTAAAAACTGTCTATTTTATTACGTTTATTTTACGTTTGTCGGCAGTTATAAAAGACGGAGATGTTGGGAACACCAAGCTGGCGTGGAAGCTTCTGCGAAAATCAAAGAAGGAACAGTTCTCGTGAGAGAATTGCTGAAGCTCTGCTGACATCGTGTGGAATGTATTTTCTTTGGTCCTGACGAAAGGTTCCGCCCGAAACGTCGACTCATCGTTTCCACTGTTTCTGCCCGATCTGCGGAGTTCCTCCAGCGTGATGTGCCTGTTGCTTTAATGCCAGCATCTGCAGAATATTTTGTGTTTGTAGTTAACAGAGTACGTGACCAGAGTAAATCGGAAATCCGACCTTTAAAAAAAGTTAAAGAGCCCTGTAGCATAAAAAGAGGATTACCTAATATATCGCACTTAATGTAATACCAGCAGCAATTTTGAGATGTTTTGGTAGAAATATTTGTTGTTTTCACTCCTTTAATTACGCCTAAAGACGATTTTGGCGCACATTTAATCCATGGATTTCATATGTCCTTTCAGCTAGGCAGATCTGGAAAATAAAAGGTATATAATTTACAAAGTAAACACCAGTTATCTCGTGACTGTTTCATTTTCTGTTTTGACGAAGCTTTCCATCTCAAGATCGCAGGAAAACAAGAACATATGTTTAGCATGTGGATGAAGTTGACGAATGTCTGAGTTCCTTCACGTATTATTGGCTATAACAACAAACAAACGGGGGAAAAAAAAGTTGTTTTTGAACTTTAACTGACAACATCGAACCTGCCTCAACCACTTCTGCTGGAAGCTCGTTCCACACAGCTAGCACTCTCTGAATAAAAAGGTCCCCCCTCTTGTTACACCTAAAATTTTGCCCGTTAACTCTAAACTCATGTCCTCTTGTTTGAATCTCCCCCACTCCCAATGGAAAAAAGCCTATCCACATCAACTCTATCCCCCTTCTAATTTTAATATCTCTTTCAAGTCCCCCTCAACCTTCCACGCTCCAAAGAAGAAAGACCCAACTTGTTCAATCTTTCTCTGTAACTTAGTAGATGAATCACAGGTATCATTCTCGTAAATCTTCTCTGTACTCTCTGAATTTTGTTCATATCTTTCCTATAATTAGGTGACCAGAGCTATACACAATCCTCCAAATATGTCCTTACCAATGCCTTGTACAATCAACATTACATCCCAACTCCAATGCTCAATTCTCCGACTTATAAAGGCCAGCATACTTTCTTCACCACCCTATCCACATGAGATATACCTATAGCCACACTAGATATTACCTAAATAAAATGCTCAAAAGTGGTGCAATACACTTTAGGTAGGAGCACAAAGGCCTCGGCCGTCAGTACTGCGCAGTTTGGTGACCGTATATAACGGGGTAATTACTAAACCCATCCCGATAATGACTTGACTGGAGGAGGAGGCCGCTGTCGAATGGAAGATTCCGACAAACGTCAGGACACTGAGGAAAGGCTATGTCTTTAATCTTTATTTCTGGGATTGGAATGATAACATTTATATTACTTCGTGTTTATCTTTCCAGTAGCAGAAAAAATAGCTTTACAGCATAAAGCACTTGTTTCCGGATAAAATATGCTGATTATTTACGTCATGAAATTTAGTAAAATTGAGTGTACAGGCATTAGGACAATCTGCTAGCCGAAGATGTACTGTCGAATTCATCGAAATTCCAGTACAGTGGCTTCTGATGTTCGGCAGCATTGTTAGTTGAACGACAGAATACAGGGGACAATTTTACGACATATGACATGACGAAATCATTTTCATGAAATGTGAAACTGCACTTTACGTTCAACTATGATATTCTAAGGTATCTGTTAGACTTACGAGTCCATGGATCTGCGCCTGGAAAGTCTTCATTCTCCAGGACGCAGCCCTGGTCAACGTTGTATGGAAAGCTAGCAGTTACCCATACTGCAAGACTCCCCTCTCCAGGACACCAATGTTGTCCAAGTTAAGGACATTAGGACCCATACAGCTTGGCTCCAGTATCGTCGCAGAGCAGTGTTTGATTAAGACCCTTGCTCAAGGCCACAACACGTGCCTCGGCTGGGGCTGGGGCTCACGACCTTCAGCTTGCTAGTCCCCTGCCTTAACCACTTGGCCACGTGCCCACTCAACTAAGATTTTAATAACAATTCTCGTGCATATCCAATAAGGTGATTTTAGTGGATAGTCAATACTCTAGATAGATTTAGCACAGACTATATCCTGAATGTGTCATAGTCCCGTCCGTAAATCCGGATTGCGGTTCACGGTCCGGCCTATCGCTCCTTATTCCAGGTTTTATGCTTTTCCCTTTTGTTCTGCTGTGTGCTCTAATTTAGGCAGCTGATTCACATTTTGGGCTGGCTACAGAAATAGCTCCTTGGTTCAGCATATGTTGCAGGATTTTTCCCAATCTCACTCCCTGTCTGAATCTCTTCTCTGCCCCTTCCTCCTGAAGCCTTGCCCAGCAACCTGTGTCTGGTGCCTTGCCTCGTGGTGCCTTGCCTGAAGCCTTGCCTCACCTGGAGACTTGCCCAGTCTGTAACCTTTGTCTGCAAGCTTTACCTGCACTGCTGTCAGGTTCAAATTCCGGAGCAAGAAAAGGAATTGTCTGTTTTTGTTTGGAACTGTCTCTCTGTGTCTGTGCATTCGCTGCGTAGGTCCGGCCGTCTGCCGCCATGTCGTGTTGAGCAATATCTCTCTGTGTTCTGTGTACGAGTCCCGACCCTCCGTCCTGCTCCCTATGAGGGATCTGGACTCTGTGTAGAGCCCCAGTCCCAAGTCCTTTCCCCATGGAGGGGTGCCGGCTCTGTGGTCCATGCCTCTGCGTTCCTGTTCTACCAAGTCCAAGGCTCTGCGTTCCTGTCTCCTTCGACAAAGCCTCTGCCTTCCTATCTCCCTTGACAAATGCTCTGCGTTCTTCTCCAAGTCAAGGCTTCGTGTTCCGTCCTGTCCATGTGCCTCGTCCAGGTCTAGAGTTCCCTCGTCTTGCCCAGGCTTCTCTCGTTCTGTCCTGTAGCCTCGTCTAGTTATGTCTCCCAAGACCACGTCATGTATTCGTCTGGTTCTGGAGTGCGAGCCCCAGTCAAGACCCATGTTATGGGTGCTTGTACAGTCTGTGGCTCGGAGTCCGAAACCAAGGCTCGTCATGTCCTCGCATCGAAGAACTCAAGCCTCGTCATATCCTCGCCTCGATGAACTCAAGACTCGTCACGTCCTCGCCGTGAAAACCCCAAGCCTCGTCATGTCCTCGCCTCGAGAAACCCAAGCCATGTTTACTCTTGTAGCCCCGCCATTTCCTGGCTTTTTCCCGCTGTCCGAGCCCGAGTCATTACGTAGGTGCTGGGTCCTTGTCCAGTCTTTGGCTCGGAGTCCACGCTCAGGGTTCTAGTTCCCAGTTCCTTGTCCTGGCCCCGCTGCCTTGCCAATGTCCTAACCCAAGTCCGTGTTCTTGTCCCAGCTGCTAGTCTGCACCTAGTCACGTCCGGAACTCTAGTCCTGTCCTGTTCCTGATACCTCAGTGTCTGTGTTTTGCATTTGGGTCCGCTCCCAGCGCCCCCTCTATGACAGAATGTTGAATTTCAGGAGGCTGTTGCTGTAAGAGCTGCAAATACAAGTACAATGCTCCACTCAAGTAAGACTTGTGGCGTCAATGCTGCTCATAATTCTGCGTGGAAGGTGTTAGTTTCGAAGGTACATTTAATGTCAGAGAAGTGTATACAACATACATCCTTGAATATTTTTATTTCTTCGCAAACATACAGGAAAACAGAGGTGTGACACACAGAATGAATGACAGTGAAATGCTGAAACCCGAAAGCCCCCCACCGCAGCTCCCTCCTCGCACGGTTAATCACCAGCAGAGCAACATTCCCCCGTCCCTGACCAGCATAAGAGCATCAGCGCCTTCTACCGGGCACTCAAGTGTGCAACAAAGCATTATTGAACACAGAGACTTGCTGTACCCAAAAGACTATTCATTCTCACGGTAATTCCACATACAACAGCCTCCCTGTCTTCCTAATAAGTGAAAATAAGGTGTCTGCCGTTCACAGCGAGAAGCCAGACATAACAAACAACTCAGTGAATTACGATGTTAAACGTCCGTGGCTCCGCTTTTTCAGGGCTCTGTGCCCAAAGACCTCGGGTCTCTTGGTACACAATCAGGTATCTTCCGTCTCCACGACACAGCGATTTCCTGCATTAGCACCGACGTCGAGTCCGCCCCCCTCCAGAGCCACCAAATCCTGAAACTCCGAAGATGTGCTAATCTGCTGGAAGCGTTCTATGCATATCGAATAACGGACAGTCGTGCGACCCAAGAGCCAGACCAGTTCACGCAACGAACCGACGAGAGCGAGTACTCGCAGGTCAGAGTGTAAAAAAGAACCTTGAAAGGGAAAAAGTAGAGGTATTGAAGTTTGAAATAGAGCTGTTTCCGAAGATGCAACCTAGGGTGTCATTGTCTCCAAATCGGCACCTGATCATCAAGTGACCTAATTTCAGAGAGTACGCGCCATTCATGTTGACAATTGTACAATGTTTTGAATTACTGATGTGTTCAACCAAATATTTGGCGACGTTAATTTTTTTTTGAAATCCAAATTAAAACTGTCGGTAAACACAATGGTTCGTTTATTTGAATTAACGCTAGTTGTAACTTTCGAAAATGAAACTCGGCGAATTCAATTACACCCAGCATTTCTTGATGTCAGGGACAATCTGACGCTGGCGTTTAAAAGGTGATTATTCCGTGAAATTAAGTAACACATAAGAATCACTTAAGTTGAAGTGATTTTTTTCTCACAGTCACAGCTATCGAAGAACTTAAGGATCCAGTAAGAATACCAACTGAATATATCACTGGTGCGAGAAACAAGCTATGACATCATATGAAACATAAGACTAAACCTTTGGGATTCAGTCAGCATTTACGTTCACCTTAATTTGTGCGCCCTCTATCGCGCTCTCGAGGAAAATGTTAAAGAGGGTTTTTGTTCGAATAATTCAGATTTTTAAACACCGTGGCTCATCGCGCAGAGGTATGTGGCCGAGTCAGAGAGTATGGTGTTGTTAATCGACAGTTCAGTGTATTTTTTACTTTTATCATAGGAAGCAAATAGTCGGTCGGTTACATGTTCACTTCGGTATCGGGTTCCTCCTATAATCCGAATTAAATACTGTGGTCGCTGTCCGGTGCGCTGCCTGTACCAGAAAACATACGGGGATGCATCGCTTGTTTTCAATGTACAGTTTAGTGTAATATTATTTTCTTCTTCAAACGTCATTGCAACTACTGACTGTTCCACTGCGTCTTCACGGCTCCAGTCTAACAGTAAAATAAACAATACATCATCAATTCTACTAGGAACAGCATGTTACTTAAATAGAGAGAAAAACACGTGGTTACAGAGAATTAGGAAGGTCTGGAATAACACAGTGAACACTTACCCAGAAGAAACACAATAATGAGGACCTGCGTGAGGCAGTTTGCCATATTCACTCTGTTTGTGTCTGTACTTCCGTGACTCTAGGTGGAAACTCATTGCAACAGGAGAAATACACATACCTTGGCCAAACTGACCAATCACAAGAGGCAACGCAAGGTGTTAAATCTCCAAATAAACAACACAAAAGGGCGTTCAGTCGAAATGCAGGAAGTGAAATTCTGCACAGGCGACCACAGAAGTGCAGAACATAGGAGTCAAATACTTTGTGAGCTTCCATTAACAGCGAAGCGCCACTCATCGGCAAACGAGTGCAGGGCAGGCGGCAATTCTCGTGGAGAAGACTGTCATCAAACTGTAATTGGTCATCGAAGCAGATTGTGCGAGCAGAATTAAAGGGATGGTAACAAAGCCGGGGAGGAGGAAAAGATGAAATTACAGTCTTTCTCTGTCGTGGATATCTGGCAGGACGTAGAGACGTCACAATTGATCTGAAAAGCAGACATGAGCAAGCAGCAAGGCGCACGATATTTTGACCTGTTCAAATGCAGCCTATGAGAGTAACTTTTCTCTGAATAACTTACTAATTAATTTTGCGGATGGAAGTATGATCCTTTTGCGAATAAGCTGTTGAGAAGCAGGCAGTGACTTTCATGTAACAACGCCAGGAACAAAGAAAATACATTATACCAGATGTCAGCAGAGCTTTAGTAATTCTCTCACGAGAGCAGTTCCTTCTTCCATTTTCACTGAAGCTTCCACGCCAGCTGGGTGTTCCCAACGTTTCGGTCTTTTATAACTGCGGACAAACGAAATTCTCGATGAAGCGCTTTTCCCTCGTGAACCAGGGCTGAAAGTTCCCGATGATCAACTGGTTCAATGTCAAACTGTGGGTATAAATGATCGATGGATACACCGTAGATATATATGTCAGGTTATAACTAATATCTACTATCGGAGAATGTTGAGATTAATCAGCGATTTAGGGCCGAATTTATCTGAATTTATCACGAACCTATTTTCTGAGGTAGAGACTCTGAAATAAACAGATTAAACTAGAACGACATCTTGTTTCCTGCAATTGTTCAGCAGTATATGAATTTGGACGATCCCAGTTGACGTTTTCCACAGGATTTGATTAATGACTCACAAGTCGAGAAGATCAAAATGCAATCCCTAATTTTAGGAACAGAGACATGCAACGACTTGGTCTTGGTTGCTCTGTGTGTCGTTCATCATCGGCAAGAATACAAGCGATTTTGAATTATCATGAAGTATCGTTGATATCAGAAGTAAACAAAATCCCCATTAAGATAGGCATAGTGGAAAAATATAAAGCCATTCTATTGAAACCAATCCTGGATTGTATGACCATGAGGAATAGCTACACAGACGATGCTTTCAAACTGTGTTGAGCTGGAAAGCATGGACTTTGAAAGTGCAATCCATCTCGCCTTGTGATTCAGTATCTCAGATATTATCATACTCTGATTCAAAAAACTTCTTCACATACATTTAAAAGCTTTTTTTTTGAATTAAAGCCGATCTCATACGGTGCATATGCTCTGAGCAGAAATAAATCAGATAGAGGGGAATGGGGTAAAGCTGTTCTTGTAAAATGAGAAATGGCATGTAGTGCGAAACATAGAGAGCTGCTGTCCATTCTTTATGATGGATTCTGGTGATTCGGCGTGTTCAATGCTGCCAGACAACGGAGTGCTTTTTTTTTTCTTATTTTAATCATATATCCAGACTGAAAAATGTCGAATGTATAACACCGCATAAGTTATTGGTCACATGGACAAAAATGAAAGAACATCACTGCATCATTTTCCTTTAATTTATTTTTTGTACGCAAAATAATCCGGACAGGCAACCGGAGTTTGCCATACGGTAACCAGCTGCTGGAATCTATGAACATCCGGCGTAATTCACTAATGGTCGTCTTCCTGATGCAGTCCAGTTGTTGAGAAGAGCAGCAACTGACTATGGCAGCTGTGCAGCTGACTGACTCTGCGTGGTATTTCCGTGTGGATATCAAATTGGGAGAAAGTGGAAGAATTTCCGCACAACTATTGCGTACATTTCTGCATTATGGCTCTGTTACAAACAGTGTGAAACACACATGGGCCATTAAACAGGGACCAGAGTCTCTGAACGTTATTGGAACTGTTCCACTGGGATTTACATATAAGATAATGCGGTAATATTAGGGAATGATAAACTGATATATCCGAGAGTAATTACGACTGTTTAAAAATAAATGAATATTCATAGTGACACCTGATCTTGCAGGTTGTTTTAGTTTCAGGTTACACATCGCGAAGAAAGGTAATACTGTATATCCCACTTTCTGTCGTGGGAATAAGAATAGATTGTCCAATAACTCTGTTCAACGCCTTTGCACCTGGGGTCGTATGAAGCAGTTTTATGTCTACGTTCTTTCGATACTTCTGTAACTGCCTGTATGAAATTTGTGAATGCTATAAAGGGCTCAGTAACTGTAATGGAGTTTGTCAGACGACCACAGTGAAAGCAGACGTAGGGCACGGCATCAGAGTAGTTGCTGTAATATGGAGAGAGTATGTACATCATAAATATGATCACGTACAAGGGCACTGCATGGTCACGATTAATACGACATGGTCAAAGATAGTGCGCTGTCCACTTTAATGCAAATCCATGACAAAAGCAGCGTACCGCGTTCTCTTTTTCAAAAATGAAAGAGAACGCGAAACAAATATCCACAAGATCGGACAGCATCTGTGCAGTGCGAAGAAGATTTCATGCTATTCGTCATATGCCTGATAAGTATTCCAATCTATTACGAACCAGTGTAATATACAGAGTGAGGGACCAGAGTGCATCGCAGATCCGACCTTTAAAAAAAATTTGAAGAGCCTTGGAGCATAAAAATAGGATTAACTAATATAACGCACTTAATCTAATACTAGCAGGCATTTTGAGAATGCTTTCGTTGGAATATTTGTTGTTTTTACTCCTCCAATTACGCCTAAAGACGATTTTGGCGCACATTTAATAAATGAATTTCATATGTCCTTTCAGCTAAGCAGATCAGGAAAATGAAAAGTAAGAAATTTACAAAGTAAACACCAGTTGCCTCGTGACTGTGTCATTTTCTGTTTTGACGAAGCACTCCATCTCAAGATCTCAGGAAAACATGAAAATATGTTTAATATGTGGATGAATTTAAAGAATGTCTGATTTCCTTCATATAATATTGGCTATAACAACAAACAAACGGGGGAAAATGTTTGTTTTTTTTAACTTTATATGACAACATCGAACCTGCCTCAACTACTTCTGCTTGAAGCTTGTTCCACACAGCAACCACCCTTTGATTAAATAAGTTCCCCCTCATGTAACCCATAAACCTTTGCCCTTTAACTCTCAACTCATGTCCTCTTGTTTGAATCTCCCCGACTATCAATGGAAAAAGCCTATCCACGTCACCTCTATCCTCCTCATAATTTAAATACCTCTACCAAGTCCCATCTCAACCTTCTACGCATCAAAGAATAAAGACCTAACTTGTTCAATCTTTCTCTGTAACTTAGGAGATGAAACCCAGGTAACATTCCCGTATATCTTCCCTGTACCCTCAATTTTGTTCATATCTTTTCTATCATTCGGTGAACACAGCTGTACACAATACTCCAAATTTGACCTTAACAATGCCTTGTACAATTAGAACATTACATCCCAACTCCTATACTCAACGCTCTGATTTATAAAGGCCAGCATACTTTCTTCACCACTCTATCCACATGAGATATACATATAGCCACACTAGATAATACTTCAATAAAATGCTCAAACGAGGTGCAATAAACTTTAGGTATGAGCACAACGGCCTCGGCGGTCATTACTGCGCAGTTTAGTGACCTTATATAAGGGGGGAATTAGGATACCCATCTCGATAATGACTGGACTGGAGGAGGAGGCGGCTGTCGAATGGAAGACTCTGACAAACGTCAGGACATTTAGGAAAGACTATGCCTTTAATCTTTATTTCTGGGATTGGAATAATAACATTTGTATTACTTCGTGTTTACTTTTCCAGTAACAGAAAATATAGCTTTTCAACACAAAGTACTTGTTTCAGGATAAAATGTGCTGATTATTTACGTCAAGACGTTTAGCAAAACTGAGTCTACAGGTATTAGGGCAATCTGCTAGCCGAAGATGTACTGCCGAACTGATCGAAAGTTCCAGTACAGTGGCTTCTGATGATCGGCTAAAATTGTCAATTGAACGACAGAATGCAGAGGACAATTTTAGGAGATATTACATGACGAGTGCATTTTCATGAAATGTGAAAACGCACTTTACATTCAACTAAGGAATTCTAAGGCACCTCTTAGTCTTGCGAGACCATGGATCTGCGCCTGGAAAGTCTTCTCTCCCCAGGGCGCAGACCTGGACAACGTTGTACGGAAGATCAGCAGTTGCCCATGCTGCAAGTCTCCCCTCTCCTCGACACCAATATTGTCCAAGGGAAAGGAATTAGGACCCATACAGCTTGGCACCGGTGTCGTCGCAGAGTAATGTTTGATTAAGTATCTTGCTCAAGGACACAACATGTTTTCTCGGCTGGTGCTCGAACTCTCGACCTTCAGGTCGCTAGTCAAATGCCATAACCACTTGGACACGTGCCCACCCAACTAAGATATTAATGACAATAATCGTGCAGATCCAATAAGGCGATTTTGGTGGATATTCTGTCAAAATGTTCGATACTCCAGATTGACTTACCACAGATTAAAACCTGATTGTGTCGTGGTCCTGTCCGTGAAGTCCAGATTCCGGTTGACGGTCCGGTCCATCGTTGGTTAATCCAAGTTATTCCAGGTTTTCTGGTTTTCGCTTTTTTTCTGCCGGCTGCTCTAATTGAGTCAGCTGATTTATATTTTGGGCTGGCTATATAAATAGCTCCTTGGTTCAGCTTCAGTTGCTGGATTGTTCCTGTTCACACCCTCTGTCTGAATCCCATCTCTGCCCCTTCCTCTTGAAGCCTTGCCCTGCAACCAGTGCCTGGACCCTTGCCTCATCTGTAACGCTTGCATGCAACCTTTGCCTGCACTGCTGTCGTGTTCAGCTGCCGGAGGGAGGAAAGGAACTGTCTATCGTTGCTTGGAGCTGTCTCTCTGTGTCCACGCCTTCACTAGGTAGGTCCAGCCGTTTGACGCTACCCAGTATTGAGAACTGTGTCTGTGTCCACGTCTTCGCTAGGTAGGTCCGGGCGGTTGGCGCTACCTCGTGTTGACAACCGTCTCTGTGTCCACGCCTTCGTTCTTTAGGTCCGGCCGTTTGCTGCTACCTTCTGTCGGAACTGTGCACCTAACCCGGCCCTACATTTTGTTCCCCAGGTGGGATGCTGACTCTGTGTAGATCACCGGTCCAAAGTGCTGTTCCCAAGGAGGGGTCCCAGCTCTGTGTTCCATGTCTCACCAAGGCTCTGCTTTCCTATCTCCTTCGACAAGGCTCTGCTTTCCTGTGTAAGTCAAGGTTTCATTTTCCCGTCCTGTCCATGTGTCTCGCCTTGTGCTGGAGTTCCCTCGTCTTGTCCAGGAGTCTCTTGTTCTGTCCTGTAGCCTCGCCTAGTCCGCTATACAAAGACCACGTCATGTCTTCGTCTACTTCCGGAGTCTGAGCCCGATCAATACCCAGGTTCTGCGTCCTTGTCCAGCCTCTGGCTCGGAGACCGAACCCAAGGCTCGTCATGTCCTGTCTCCGAAGAACCCAAGCCTCGTCATTTGCTCGCCTCTAGGAGCCCAATTCTTGTCAGGTCCTAGCCTTGATGAACCGAAACCTTGTCATGTCCTAGCCTCTAGGAACCCAAGCCTCGTCATGTCCTTGCATCTAGGAACACAAGCCTTGTCAAATCCCCGCCACGAGGAACCCAAGCATCGTCATGACCTCGCCTGGAGGAACCCAAGCCATGTTTAGTCTTGTAGCTACGTCATGTCCTCGACTAGTTCCGGGGACGAGCCCGAGTCAAGGCCCAGTTGCTGGTTCCTTGCCCAGTCTCTGGCTCGGAGTCCATGTTCAGGCTCCTAGTTCCCAGTTCCTTGTCCTGGTCCCGCTTGCCTATCCAATATCCTGGCCCAAGTCTGTGTTCTTGTCCACGCTGCTAGTCTGCATCTAGTCACGTCCGGAACTCTAGTCCTGTCCTGTTCCTAATACTTCAGTGTCTGTGTCTTCCATTTGGGTCCGCTCCCAGCGCCCCCTCTATGACAGAATGATGAATTTCAGTAGACTCTTGCTGTAACTTTTGCAAATACAATGCACAATGCTCCACTCAAGCAAGCCTCGTGGCGTCAACGCTGCTAAGAATTCTGCGGGGAAGGTGTCAGTTTCAAAGGTACATTTACTGTCAGAGAGATGTATACAATATACATCCTTGAATATTATTTTTTTCTTCGGAAACATACACGAAAACAGAGGAGTGCCACACAGAATGAATGAGAGTTAAATGCTGGAATCCGAAAGCTCCCCACCTTCACTCCTTCCTCGAACGACTAAGTACCAGCAGAGCAACAATCTCCCGCTCCCACCAGCGAAAGAGCATCAGCGCCTTCCACCGGGCATCAGGTGTTCCACAAAGCATTATTGATCAGACAGACTTGCAGTACCCCAAAGACTATTAATTCACACGGAATTCCACATACCACAGCCTCTCTCTCTCTTCCTGATAAGTGAAAAAAGAAGTATCTACCGTTCACAGCGAGAAGCGAGACGTAACAAACAGCTCAGTGAATTACAATGTTAAAAGTCCGTTGCGCTGCTTTTTTCCGATCTCTGTGCCCAAAGATCTCGGGTCTCTGGGCACACTGTCGGATATCTTCCGTCTCCACGAAACGGCAATATCCTGCATTGGCATCGACCTCGAGGCCGCCCACCTCCAGCGCCATCAAATCCCGAAACTCCGAAGACGTGCTAATCTGCCTGGCAGCGTTCTTGGCATTTCGAATAACGGCCAGTCGGACGACCCCAAAAGTCGGACCAGTTCCCGCAACGAACCGACGACAGCGAGTACCCGCAGGTGAGGGTGTAAAAAAAGAACCCTGAAAGGGAAAAGGTAGAGATATAAAAGGTAGAAGAGAGCTGTTGCCGAAGATGCAGTCTAAGGAGTCATTGTCTCCAAATCTCCACCTGCGCATAAAGTGACCTAATTTCTGAGAGTAAGCGCCATTCATGTTGACAATTGTACAATGTTTTGAATTGCAGATGTGTTAAAACAAATATATTGCGACTTAAACTTTTTTTTGTGAGAACGAATTTAAATTTGTCGGTAAACACAACGCATCGTGTATGGGAATTAACGCTAGATGTAACTTTTGAAAATGAAACTCGGCGAATTCAATTACACGCAGTATTTGTTTATATCGGAAACTATCTGACGCTGGCTTTTAAAAGGTGATTAGTCAATGAAATCAAGTAACACAGGAAAATCGCTTAAGTTGAAGTGATTTGTCTCACAGTTACAGCTACCTTACAGCAATAGGATCCATTACCAATGCCAACTGGATATATCACAGGTTCGAGAAATTAGCAGTAACATCATATGAAATATAAGACTAAACCTTTGTGATTCAGTCAGCATTTATGTTCGTCTTGATTTGTTCGCCCTCTATGCAGCTCTCGAGGTAGAGTGTTTTTGTTCGAATAATTCAGATTTTTAAGCACCGTGGCTCATCGCGCAGAGGTATGTGGCCGAGTCAGAGAGTATGGTGCTGTTAATCGACAGTTCAGTATATTTTTTACTTTTATCATAGGAAGCAAATAGTCGGTAGGTTACATGTTCATTTCGATATACCATTCCTGCGATAATCCGAATTAAATACTGTGGTCGCTGTCCGGTGCACTGCCTGTACCAGAAAACATTCGGGAGTGCCTCACTTGTTTGCAAAGTACAGCTTAGGGTAATATTACTTTCTTCTTCAAATGTCATTGCAACTACTGACTGTTCTATTGAGTCTTCAAGGCTCCAGTCTAAAAGTAAAATAAACAATACATCATAAGTTCCACTGCGAACAACATGTTACTTAAATCGAGAGAAAATACAAACAAACAAACAAAGAAAATAACACGAGGTTACAGAGAATTAGGAAGGTCTGGAATAATACAGTGAAGGAATACCTTACCCAGAAGAAAAACAATAATGAAGACCTGCATGAGGCAGTTTGCCATATTCACTTTGTTTGTATCTGTACTTCCGTGACTCCAGGTGGAAACTCATTGCAACAGGAGAAATACACATACTTTGGACAAACCGACCAATCACAAGAGGCAACGCAAGGTGTTAAATCTCCAAATACTCAATACGAAAGGACGTTCATTCGAAATGCAGGAAATAAAATTTTGCAGAGGCGACCACAGAAGTGCAGAACATAGGAGTCAACAACTTTAGAGCTGCCATTAATAGTGAAGCGCCACTCATCGACAAACGAGTGCAGGGCAGGCGGCAATTGTCGTGGAGAAGACTGCCATCAAATTGCGATTACTCATCGAAGCAGACGGTGAAGGGATGGTACCGAAACCGAGGAGGAGGATAAGACGAAATTACAGCCTTAACTTTTCTCTGTAGTGGCAAACTGGCAGAACACAGAGACGTCATAATTTAACTGAAAAGCAGACATGAGCAAGCAGCAAGGCGCACGATATCTTAACGGGTTCAAGTGCAGCCTATGCGAGTAGCTTTTCCCTGAATAACTTACCAATAAATTACGCGGATATAAGTATGATCCTTTGTGTATAAGCTGCTGAGACGTGAAGGAGGCAGTAACTTTCATGTAAGAGCGCCGTGAACAAATAAAATACATTCCACCAGATGTCAGCAGAACTTTAGTAATTCCCTCACGAGACTGTTCCTTCTTCGATTTTCACAGAAGCACCACGCCAGCTGGGTGTCCCCAATGTTTCGGTCGTTTATAACTGCGGACAAACGGAACTCTCGATGAAGCGCTTTTCCCTCGTGACCCAGGCCTGAATGTTCCCGACTATGAAGTTGTTCAACGTCCAGCTTGTGGGTATAAATGATCGATGGATATACGTAGAAATACGTTTGTATATGACAGGATATAAGCAACATCTACTTTCGGAGAATGTTGAGATTAATCAGCGAATTTCCGGCCTAATTTATATGAATTTATCACGCACCTATTTTCTGAGGAGGAGAACTGAAATAAACAAATAAAACCAGAAAGACATCTTGTTTCTTGCGATTTTTCTGCAGCATATGATGTTACCATCCTAGTGGACTTTTTTCCGCAGGGTTTCATTAATGACTCACAACTCGAAAATATCAAAATGCAATTCCGTAATTTTGGGAGCAGAGGCATGCGACGACTTGATCTTGGTTTGCTGTGTGTGTCGTTCTTCATTGACAAGAATACTAACGATTTTGAAATATCATAAAGTGTCGTGATATCAGAAGTAAACAAAATCCCCATTAAGAGAGGCATTGTGGAAAAATGTAAATCCATTCTATTCAAACCAATCCTGGATTGTATGACCATGAGGAATACCTAAACAGACGATGTTTTCAAACTGTGACGATCTCGAAAGCATGGACTTAGAAAGTGCAATCCATCTCGACTTTTGATTCAATATCTCATATATTATCGTACTCTAATTAAAAAAAAACTTTTTCAACCTAAATTTGAAATATTTTTTGAATTAAAACCGATCTCATACTGTGTATATGCTATAAAAATAAATAAAACAGATAGAAGGGAATGGCGTCAAGCTGCTCTTGTAAAATGAGAAGTGATATGTTCTGCGAAACATAGAGAGGTGCTGTCCCATTCTTTATGATGTATTCTGGAGATTCGATATCTTCAATGCTGCGAGACAACAGAGTGCATTTTTTTCACATTTTAATCATGTAACCGGACTGAACAATGCCGAATCAATAACACAGCAAAAGTTATTGGACAAAAATGAAAGCACATCACTGCATCATTTTCCTTTAATTTATTTTGTCTTCGCAAAATATTCCGGACAGACAAACGGAGTTTGCCATGCGATCACCAGCTGTTGGAGACTATGAACATCCGGCGTAATTCGCTAATTGTCGTCTTACTGATGCAGTTCAGTTATTGAGAAGGAGCAGCTACTGACTACGGCAGCTGTGCAGCTGACTGACTCCGCGTGGTATTTCTTTGTGGAGATCAAGTTGAGAGAAAGCGGATGAATCTTCGCACAGCTATTGCGTACATCTCTGCATTATGGCTCTGTTACAAACAGTGTGAAACACACATCGGGCACTAAACAGGGAACAGAGCCTCTGAACGTTAATGGAACTGCTCCATCTCTGTCGTGGGAATAAGAATAGATTATCCAATAACTCAGTCCAACGCATTTGCAGCTGGGGTCCTATGAAGCGTTTATGTCTACGTTCTTTCGTTACTTCTGCAGCTGCCTGTATAAAATTTGTGAATGCTATAAAGTGCTCGGTAACTGTCACGGAGTTTGTTAGACGACCACAGTTAAAACAGACGCAAGGCCAGCATCAGATTAGTTGCTGTAATATGGAGAGAGTGTGTGTACATCATTAAATAGGATCACGTACACAAGGGCACTGCATGGTCACGATTAATATGACACGATCAAAGATAGTCGCGCTTTCCATTTTAATGTAAATCCATGTCAAACGCAACATACCGCGCCAACTAACATCCACAAATTCAGACAGCATCTGTGCGGTGTGAAGAAGAATTTATGCTATTCGTCATATGTCTGATAAATATTCCAATGTGTTACGAACTAGGGTAATATACAGAGCAACACTCACAACACGTTGGAGGAAATCAGCAGGTCGGGCAGCATCAGTGGAAACGTTAAGTCGGCGTTTCGGGCCGGAACCGTTCGTCAGGACAATAACGAACGGTTAACTATTTTAAAAATATACCCGTAATAATCATAATAAAAAATGCAAGTCCCTTCACTTACTATTGGCTATAACAACAAACAAACCGAAAAAAAAAATGTTTTTTTTTAAACTTTAAATGACAGCATCGAATCTGCCTCGACCACTTCTGCTGCAAACTCGTTCCACACAGCTACCACTCTCTGAGTAACAAAATGCAAGTTTAAAAATTGTTTGTTTTATTATGTTTATTTTACGTTTGTCGGCAATTATAAAAGACGGAATAGTTGTGATCACCCAGCTGGCGTGGAAGCTTCTGCAAAAATCCAATAAAGGAACAATTCTCGTGAGAGAATTAATAAAGCTCTGCTGACATCTGGTGGAATGTATTTTCTTTACTTCTGACGAAGGTTTGAGCCCGAAACGTCGACTCATCGTTTCCACTGATGCTGCCCGACGTGCTGAGATCCTCCAGCGTGTTGTGAGTGTTGCTTTGATCCCAGCATCTGCAGACTATTTTGTGCGTGTAATATACAGAGTACATGACCAGAGTGCCTCGCAGATCCGACTTCTACAAAAAAAGTTAAAGAGCCCTGTAGCATAAAAAAGAGGATTAACTAATATAACGCACTGAATCTAATACTAGCAGGCATTTTGAGACCGTTTTCTTACGTTTGTAGAAATATTTGTTGTCTTCGCTCCTTTAATTACCCCTAAGGACGATTTTGGCGCACATTTAATAAATGGGTTCCATATGTTCTCTCAGGTAGGCAGATCTGGAAAATGAAAAGTAAAGAATTTACAAAGTAAACACCAGTTGTCTCGTGATTGTTTCATTTTCTGTTTTGACGAAGCTTGCCATCTCAAGAACGCAGGAAATCCTGAAAACATATTTAATATGCGTATGAAGTTAAAGAAAGTCTAATTTCCTTCATGTATTATTGGCTATAACAACAAACAAACAAAAAAAAAATATTTTTTTTTAACTTCAAATGACAACATCGATCCTGGATCAACCACTTCTGCTGGAAGCCCATTCCACACAGCTACCACTCTCTCTGAGTAAGGAAGTTCCCCCCCCCCTCATTTTACCCCTAAACGTTTGCCCTTTAAATCTCAACTCACGTCCTCTGGTTGGAATCGCCCCCACTCTCAATGGAAAAAGCCCATCCACGTCAACTCTATCTCCCTGTCATAATGGGGTGCTGGAAACAGACCCAAATGCAAGCCACAGGCATTGAGGTACGAGGGGCAGGAGTAGGATACAGGGTGAGGACAAGGGCATGGATACGAAAACCGGGAACCCGGAACAGGACTGGACAAGAGATCTAGGATCCCGGGCTTGGACTCCGAGTGAGAGACTGGACAAGGACCCAGTACCTGGGTCTTGCTTCTGGCTCGGACCCCAGAACTAGGCAAGGACGAGGCTTGGCTGTCAGGCAGGACGAGGCTGGAGTCTTCAGGCTTGAGGCTAGAGAACTGAGGCGAGGTTTGGCGAGAGACTGGAGGTGAGGCTGGAGGCAGGGGGCTGGAGGAGAGGCTGGAGGCGAGTCTGGAGGTGGGGGACTGTAGGGGAGGCTGGAGACTAGAGGAGAGGCTGGAGCTGGAGACTAGTGGCGAGGCTGGTGTCTTGAAGGTTCTCCTCAGCTGTGCGCGGATCTCCATCCGACGGTGGCAAGGAAAAGGACAGGACAAAACCAACCGCAGGTAACGGCAAGACGGTCTGGCTTACCCGACGGAGTCAACGGACAGGAAGGGACAGAACCAACCGCGTGTTAGTGACAAGACGGCCTGAATTACCCGACGGAGACAAGGAACAGGAACAGAGCTAGGTACGGGGTGGCTCCAGGACAAGACTGCAGACGAGACGAGCCGAAAGTTACCAGCAAGACAAGGCAAGGCTTCAGGAAATGCAAGGCGGGACAAGAACTTCAGGCGAGGCGAGAGTTGCCGGCAAGAGAAGGGCAGGGCTTCAGGCGAGGAAACAGAAGGCAGGAGAAGGGATAGAATGAGTAAGGACAAGATCAATCCAGCAGCCACGCCCTGGTCTCTGGAGGTGTTTATGCAGCCAGCTCCAACGAGCATCAGCTGCCAAGGGTCGATGGACCAGGCTGTGAACCGGAATACGGACTTTACCGACCGGACGATGACAGTATCACCCCCCCCCCCACCCTTCTACTTGAGCATCCTGGCGACCACACAGGGTATACAGACTATGGACGACCCTGGCGGGTAGGAGGGTATTTAACAGAAAGGTACCCCGGGTGGCAAGAGGAAAATTACAGTGTCGGTGTAGCTAGGTCCATGGGAGGCTGGATTTTTCTGTCATAATGGGGTGTTGGAAATAGACCCAAATGCAAGACACAGACACTGAAGTATTAGGGACAAGAACAGGATACAGGGTGAGGGCAAGGGCATGGACACGAAAACCGGGAGCGCGTTACAGGACTGGACCAGAGAGCTAGGAACCCGGGCTTGCAATCCGAGCCAGAGACTGGACAAGGACCCAGTACCTGATTCTTGCCTGTTGCTCGGTCCCCAGAACTAGACAAGGACGAGGCTTGGCTAGCAGGCAGGACAAGGCTGAAGTCTTCAGGCTTGAGGCTAGAGACTTGAGGCGAGGGTTGGCTAGAGACAGGACGCGAGGCTGGAAGCAGGCGACTGGAGGCGAGGCTGGAGGCAGGTGACTGGAGGCGACGCTGAAGGCTGGAATCTGGAGGCGAGGCTGGAGGCTGGAGGCTGCAGAATGGAGGCGAGGCTGGAGGCTGGAGACTGGAGGCGAAGCTGGAGGCTGGAGAATGGAGGCGAGGCTGGAGGCGGGAGACTGGAGTCGAGGCTGGAGACTGGAGTCTGGAGGTGAGGCTGGAGGCTGGAGACTAGAGGCGAGCTGGAGTCTGGAAGCTCCTCCTGGGCAGGGCGCGGATCTCCAGCCGACGGAGGCAAGGGACAGGAAGGTACAGAACCAACCTGCAGGTAACGGCAAGACGGCCAGGCTTACCCGACGGAGGCAAAGGTTGGGAAGGGACAGAACCAACCGTAGGTAACGGCAATACCGCCTGGCTTACCTAACTGAGGTAAGGAACAGGAAGGGACAGAAGCAACCGCAGAATAATGGTAAGACGGGCTGATTTACCCGGCGGGGACAAGAGACGGGAAAAGAGCTCGGTACGGGATGGATCCAGGACAAGACTACAGGCGAGACGAGGCGAGAGTTACCGGCAAGACCAGGCAGGGCTTCAGGCGAGAAAATAGAAGGCAGGGGAAGGGATACAAGGAGTAAGAACAAGAACAATCCAGCAGCCACGCCTGGTCTCTAGAGGTATTTATGCAGCTAGCCCCAACGACCATCAGCTGCCTCAATTAGTTCTCAACAGGAACAGAGACAGGTTAGACAGGAAAACCAGGAGCAAGGTTCGATGGACTGGACAGTGAACCTGAATACGGACTTCACAGACCGGATCATGACACCCACTCATAATTTTAAATACCTCTGTCAAGTCTTCCCTAAACCTTCTACGCTCAAAGGATAAAGACCCAACTTGTTCAATCTTTCTCTGTAACTTAGTAGATAAAACCCAGGTAACATTCTAGTAAATCTTCTCTGTACTCTCTGAATATTATTCATATCTTTCCTATTATTTGGTGACCACAGCTATACCAACTACTCCAAATATGTCCTTACCAATGCCTTGTACAATTTCAACATTACATCCCAGCTCCTATAGTCAATGCTCTGATTTATAGAGGCCAACATACTTTCTTCACGACTCTCTCCACATGAGATATAAATATAGCCACACTCGATATTACCTCAATACAATGTTCAACCGAGGTGAAATACATTTTAGCTATGAGCACAACGGCCTCGGTTGTCAATACTGCGCAGTCTGATGACCTATAAAAGGGGGGAATTACAAAACCCATCTCGATAATGACTGTACTGGAGGAGGAGGCCGCTGTCGAACGGAAGACTCTGACAAACGTCAGGTCATTCAGGAAAGGCTATGTATTTAATCTTTATTTCTGGGATTGGAATGACAACATCTATATTACTTAGTGTTTATTTTTCCAGTAACAGAAAATATTGCTTTCGAGCAGAAAATACTTGTTTTAGCATAACATATGCTGACTATTTACGTCAAGAAGTTTAGCAGAATTGAGTGTACAGGCATTAGGACAATCTGCTAGCCGAAGATATACTGTCTAATTCATCGAAAGTTCCAGTAGAGTGGCTTCTGATGCTCGGCTAAAATTGTCAATTTGAACGGCAGAATACAGGGGACAATTATAGGACATATGACATGACGAGTGCATTTTCATGAAATATGAAAATGCATTTTACGTTACAACGAAGATATTCTAAGGCATCTATTACTCTTTCGAGACCATGGATCTGCGCCTGGAAAGTCTTCACTCTCCAGGACGCAGTCCTCGGCAACGTGCTATGGAAGTGCAGCAGTTGCCCATGCTGCAAGTCTCCCCTCCCCACGACTCCAATGTTGTCCAAGGGAAGGCATTAGGACCAAAAAAGGTTTGCAGAAGGGTCGTCGCAGAGCAATGTTTGATTAAGTGCCTTGCTCAAGGACACAGCATGTTGCTTCGGCCGGGGCTCGATCTCTCGACCTTCACGTCGCTAGTCCAATGCCTTAACCGGTTGCCCACGTGCCCACTCAACTAAGATATTAATGACAATAATCGTGCATATCCAATAAGGTGATTTTCGTGGATATTCAGACAAAATGTTCAATACTCTAGATAGATTTACGCAGACTAAAACCAGATGTGTCATGATCCAGTCCATGAAGTCCGGATTCCGGTTCACGGTCCGGTCTATCGTTCCTTATCCCGGGTTTTCTGGTTTTCCCAGTTTGATTCACATTTTCGGCTGGCTACATAAATAGCTCCTTGTTTCAGGCTCAGTAGCTGGATTGTTCCTGTCCACACCCTGTGTCTGAATCCTTTCTCTGCCCCTTCCTCCTGAAGTCTTGCCGGGCAACCAGTGCCTGGAGCCTTGCCTCGCCTTGACTCGCCTGGGGCCTTGCCTCGTCTCTAAACCTTGCATGTAACCTTTGCGTGCTCTGCTGTCAAGTTCAGCGGCCGGAGCAAGAAAAAAGAACTGTCTATCATTGTTTGGAACTGTCTCTCTGTGTCCACGCCTTCACTTGGTAGTTCCGGCCATATGCCGCTACCCACTGTTGGGAAAAATCTTCTTGTCCAAACCTTCACTAGGTAGGTCCGGCGTTATGTCTCTCTGTGTTCTGTGTCCGAGTCCCGGCCCTACGTCGTGCTCCCTAGGTAGAGTACTGACTCTGTGTAGAGTCCCTGTCCCAGGTCCTGTTCCCAAGGCGGGTCTCGGTTCTGTGTGTCACGTCTCTGCGTTCATGTTCTCTCAAGTCCAAGGCTCTGTGTTCCTGCCTCCTTCGTCCAAGGCTCTGCCTTCCTATCTCCCCCGACAAAGGCTCGGCGTTCCTGTCCAAGTCAAGGCTTCGTGTTCCCGTCCTGTCCATGTTCCTCGTCCTGTGGTGGAGTTCCCTCGTCTTGCCCAGGAGTCTGTCGTTCTGTCCTGAAGCCTCGCCTACTCCTGTCTCCCAAGACCACGTCATGTTTTTGTCTAGTTCTGGACTCCGAGCCCAAGTCAAGTCCCAGGTTCTAGGTGTTTCTCCAGTCTCTGACTCTGAGTCCGAACCCAAGGCTCGTCAGGTCCTCGCCTCGAAGATCCAAAGCCTCGTCATTTCCTCGCCTCGTGGAAGCCAAGCCTTGTCCTGTCCTCACTGCGAGGAACCGAAACCTCTTCATTTCCTCGCCAAGAGGAACCCAAGCCTCGTCACTTCCTCGCCTCGAGGACCCCAAGCCTCGTCATGTCCTCGCCCCGAGGACCCCAAGCCATTGTTAGTCTTGTAGCCACGTCATGTCCTCACCAAGTTCCAGGGTCCGAGCCCAAATCGAGGCGCAGGTGCTGGGTCCTTGTCCAGTCTTACCTCGGAGTCCATGCCGAGGCTCCTAGTTCCCAGTTCCTATTCCTGGTCCCGCTTGCCTACCCAATGTCCTAGCACAATTCTGTTTTCTTGTCCCAGCTAGTCTGCATCTAGTCACGTTCGGAACTCTAGTCCTGTCCAATTCCGAGTACTTCAGTGTCTGTGTCTTGCATTTGGGTCCGCTCCCAGCGCCCCCTCTATGACAGAATGATGGGTTTCAGGAGGCTCTTGCTGTAACAGTTGCAAATACAAGTACAATACTCCACTCAAGTAAGACTCGTGGTGTCAACGCTGGTCGTAATTCTGCGTGGAAGGTGTCGGTTTCAAAGTTACATTTAATGTCAGAGAACTGTATGCAAAATACATCCTTGAATAGTATTCTTCTTGGCAAACATACTCGAAAACAGAAGTGACCGACACAGAATGAATGACAGTTAAATGCTGGAACCCGAATGCCCCCCCACCCCAACTCCCTCCTCGCACGGTTAGGCACCAGCAGAGCAACAATCCACCCTCACCCACCAGCGAAGCAGCATCAGCGCCTTCCAGGGCCACTCAGGTGTACGACAAAACATCATAGAACACACAGACTTGCAGTATCCCAAAGACTATTAATTCACACAGTAATTCCACATTCCACAGCCTCTCCCTCTTCCTAATAAGTGGACAAGAGGTGTCTTCTGTTCACAGCAAGAAGCGAGAAATAACAAACAGCCTAGTGAATTACGATGTTAATCGTCCGTTGCGCCGCTTTTCCGAGCTCTGTGCTCAAAGATCATGGGTCTCTTGGCACACAGTCAGATATCTTCCGTCTCCACGAAACAGCGATTTCCTGCAATGGCACCGACCTCGAGGCCGCCCACGTCCAGAGCCATGAAATCCCGAAACTCGGAAGAAGTGCTAATCTGCTTGGTAGCGTTCTTGGCATATCGAATAACGGCCAGTCGTGCGCCCGGAGAGCCGGACCGAATCCCGCAACGAACGGACTACAGCGCGTACCCGCAAGTCAGGGTGTAAAGGTAACACTGAAATGGGGTAAAAAAAAAAAAAATAAGTAGTGATATTTAAGTTGGAAGTAGAGCTGTTTCCGGAGATGCAGCCTAAGGAGTCATTGTCTCCAAAACTCCACCTGATCATCAAGCGACCTAACTTCTGAGAGTAAACGCCATTCATGTTGATAATTGTACACTGTTTTGAACTGCATATGTGTTCAAACAAACATATTGCGACTTTAGGCTTTTTTTTGTGAGAACGAAATTAAATCTGTCGGTAAACACCGTGGACCGTGCCTCGGAAGCAACGCCAGTTGTAACTTTCGAAAATGTAACTCTGCGAATTTAATTATACCCATCTTTTGTTTCTGTCGGAACAATCAGATGTTAGCGTTTAAAAGGTGAATAGTCAGTGAAATCAAGTAACTCATGAAAACCACTTAAGTGGAAGTGATTTTTCTCACACTTACAGCAATCTTAGAGCAATAGGTTCCATTACCAATGCCCAATGGACACATCACCGGTGTGAGAAACTAGCTATGACACCATATGAAACATAAGACTAAGCCTTTGGGATTCAGTCAGCATTTACGTTCGCCCTCTAGCGAGCTCTCGAGGAAACTGAGAAAGAGTGTTTTTGTTCGAATAATTCAGATTTTTAAGCACCGTGGCTCATCGCGCAGAGGTATGTGGCCGAGTCAGAGAGTATGGTGTTGTTAATCGACAATTCAGTATATTTTTTACTTTTATCATAGGAAGCAAATAGTCGGTCCGTCACATGCTCATTTCGTTGTACTGTTCCTGCGATAATCCGAATTAAGTACTGTGGTCGCTGTCCGGTGCGCTGCCTGTACCAGAAAACATACGGGGATGCATCGCTTGTTTTCAATGTACAGTTTAGTCTAATACTACTTTCTTCTTCAAACGACATTGCAGCTACTGACTGTTCCACTGAGTCTTCACGGCTCCAGTCTGACAGTAAAATAAACAAAACATCATAAATTCTACTTCGAACAGCATGTTACTTACATCGAGAGAAAAACACGTGGTTACAGAGAATTAGGAAGGTCTGGAATAATAGAGTGAAGGAATATCTTACCCAGTAGAAACACAATGATGAGGACCTGCATGAGACAGTTTGCCATATTCACTCTGTATGTGACTGTACTTCCGTGACTCCAGTTGGAAACTCATTGCAACAGAAGAAATACACATACCTCGGCCAAACCGACCAATCACAGGAGGCAACGCAAGGTGTTATATCTTGAAATACGCAATACAAAAGGGCGGCTGTCGAAATACAGGAAATGCAATTTTGCAGAGGCCACCACAGAACTGTGGAACATAGGATTCAGATACTTTGTGAGCTGCCATTAATAGTGAAGGGCCACTCATCGGCAAACGAGTGCAGGGCAGGCGGCAATTCTCGTGGAGAAGACTGTCATCAAATTGCAATTGCTCATCGAAGCAGATGGTGCGAGAAGAATTAAAGGGGTGGTAACGAAGCCGGGGTGCTGGAAAAGATGAAATTACAGCCTTAACTTTTCTCTGTTGTAGATATCTGGCAGAACGTAGAGACGCCAGAATTGATCTCAAAAGCAGAAACGAGCAAGTAGCTAGGCGCACGATATTTTGACGTGCTCACATGCAGGCTATGCAAGTAGCTTTTCTGTGAATAACTTACCACTTCATTTCGCTGATGGAAGTATGACCGTTTGTGTATTAGCTGTGTAAACGTGAAGTAGGCAGTGACTTTTACGTAACAACGTCAGGAACAAAGAAAATATATTCCACCAACTGTCAGCAGAGCTTTAGCATTACTCTCACGAGAACTGTTCCTTCTTCGATTTTCACAGAGGCTTCCACGCCAGCTGGGTGTCCCGAACGTTTCCGTCTTTTGTAACTGAGGACAAACGGCACTCTCGATGAAGCGCCTTTCCTTCGTGAACCAGTGCTGAAAGTTCCCGACGATCAAGTTGTTCAACGTCAAATTTGTGGGTATAAATGATCGATGGATATCCGTAGATATATATGTCAGCATATAAGCAACATCTACTTTCGGAGAATGTTGAGATTAATCAGCGAATTTCCGGCCTAATTTATATGAATTAATCACTTACCTATTTTCTGAGGTAGAGACTCTGAAATAAACAAATAAAACCAGAACGACATCTTGTTTATTGCGATTGTTTTGCAGTATATGATGTTAGACCATCCAAGTGGACGTTTTCTGCAGGGTTGATTAATGACTCACAAGTCGAAAAGATCAAAGTGCAAGTCCGTAATTTTAGGAACAGAGACATGCGACGACCTGGTGTTGGTTTGCTCTGTGTGTCGTTCATCATCGGCAAGAATACAACAGATTTTGAATTATCCTGAAGTATCGCGATGACACTAGTAAACAAAATCCCCGTTAAGATTGGCATAGTGGAAAAATGTAAACCCATTCTGTGCTAACCAATCCTGCACTGTATCACCATGAGGAATACCTAAACAGAGGATGTTTTCAAGCTGTGACGATCTCGAAAGCATGGATTTAGAAAGTGAAATCCATCTCGCCTTGTGATTCCGTATCTCAGATATTATCATACTCCGATTCAAAAAACTTTTTCACGTAAATTTGAAATCATTTTTTGAATGAAAGCCGATCTCATACTGTGCAACTCCAAAGAAAAGAAATAAAACAGAGCGGTATGGCGTCAACCTGTTCTTCAACAGGACTGAACAATACCGAATCAATAACAACGCAGAAATTATTAGTCACATGGAGAAAAATGAAAGAACATCACTGCATCATTTTCCTTTTTTTTTCTCTCCGCTAATTAATCCGGACAGACAACCGGAGTTTGCCATGCGGTAACCAGCTGCTGGACTCTAATAACATCCGGCGTAATTCACTACTGTTCGCCTTAGTGCTGCAGTCTAGTTGTTGAGAAGGAGCAGCTACTGACTATGGCAGCTGTGCAGCTGACTGACTCCGCGTGGTATTTCCGTGTGGAGATTGAATTGAGAGAGAGTGGATGAATCTTCGCACAACTATTGTGTACATTTCTGCATTATTGCTCTGTTACAAACAGTGTGAACCACAAATGGGCCACTAAACAGGGAACAGAGTCTCTGAGCGTTGTTGGAACTGCTCCACTGGGTTTTACATATAAGGTAATGCGGTAATATAAGGCAATGATTAAATGATATATCTGAGAGTAATTACCACTGGTTAAAAATAAATTAAAATTCTTCGTGACACATGATGTTGCAGGTTACTTTATTTTCAGGTTACACATTGCGAAGAAAGGTAATATTGTATATCCCACTCTCTGTCGTGGGAATAAAAATAGATTGTCCAATAACTCAGTCCAACGCATTTGCACCTGGGGTCGTATGAACGGGGTTTATGTCTCCGCACTTTCGTTACTTCTTCAGATGCCTGTATGAAATTTGTGAATGCTATAAAGTGCTCTGTAACTGTCATGGAGTTTGTCAGACGACCACAGTGAAAGCAATCGTAGGGCACAGCATCAGAGTAGTTGCTGTAATATGGAGAGAGTATGTACATCATTAAATAGGATCACGTACAAGGGCACTGCATGGTCACGATTAATACGACACGATCAAAGATAGTGGCGCTGTCCATTTTAATGTAAATCCATGAAAATAGCAACATACCGCGTCCTCTATTTCAAAAATGAAGGTGAACGCGAAACAAACATCCAGAAAATCAGACAACATTGTGCAGTACGCAGAGGAATTCATGCTATTCGTCATATGCCTGATAACTATTCCAATCTATTAGGAACCAATGTAATATACAGAGTGAGTGACCAGATTGCATCGGAAATCCGACCTTTAAAAAAAAAGTTAAAGAGCCCTGTAGGATAGAAAGAGGATTAACTGATATCCCGCAATTAATCTAATACTAGCAGGCATTTTGAGAATGTTTCCTTGAAATATTTGTTGTTTTCACTCCTTTAATTATGTGTAAAGACGAGTTTGGCGCACATTTCATGAATGAATTTCATATGACCTCTCAGGTAGGCAGATCTGCAAAATGAAAAGTAAAGAATTTACAAAGTAAACACCAGTTACCGCGAACCTGTTTCATTTCCTGTTTTGACGAAGCCTTCCATCTCAAGAACGCAGATGAAAAGATGTTTCATATGTGGACGAAGTTAAAGCAAGTCTAATTTCCTTCATATATTACTAACTATAAAAAACAAACAAACAGAGAGAAAAAGTGTTTTTTTTTTACCTGCAATGACAACATCGAACCTGCCTCAACCACTTCTGCTGGAAGCTCGTTCCACACGGCTACCACTCTCTGAGTAAAGAAGTCTCCCCTCTTGTTACCAATAAACTTTTGCCCTTTAACTCTGAACTCATATCCTCTTGTTTGAACCTCCTCCACTCTCAATGGAAAAAGTCTATCCACGTCAACTCTATCCCTCTCATAATTTTAAATACGTCTATCACGTCCCCCCTCAACATTCTATGCTCCAAAGCATAAAGACACAACTTGTTCAATCTTTCTCTGTAACTTAAGAGATGAAGCCCAGGTAACATACTAGTAAATCTTCTCTGTACTCTCTGATTATTATTCATATCTTTCCTATAATTCGGTGACCACAGCTATAAACAATACTCCAAACTTGGCCTTATCAATGCCTTGTACAATTTGTATATTACATCCCAACTCCAGACTCAATGCTCTGATTTATAAAGGCCAAAATACTTTCTTCACCACTCTGTCCTCATGAGATATACATATAGCCACACCAGATATTACTTCAATAAAATGCTTAAACGAGGTGCAATACACCTTAGGTATGAGCACAACGGCCTCGGCGGTAATTACTGCGCAGTTTAGTGAACTATATAAGGGGGCAATTATAAAACCCATCTCGATAATGACTGTACTGGAGGAGGAGGCCGCAATCGAATGGAAGACTCTGACAAACGTCAGGACATTGTGGAAAGGCTGTTTCTTTAATCTTTATTTCTGGAATTAGGATGAAAACATTTATATTACTTAGTGTTTATTTTTTCCAGTAACACAAAATATAGCTTTCCAGCACAAAGTACTTTTTCAGGATAAAATGTGCTGATTATTTACGTCAACAAATTCAGCAACATTGAGTGTATAGGCATCAGGACAACCTGCTAGCCGAAGAACTACTGTCGAATTCATCGGAAGGTCCAGTACAGTGCTTTCTGATTATCGGCTAAAATTGTCAATTGAACGACAGAACACAAGGGGCAATTTTACGACATATGACATGACGAGTGCATTTTCATGAAATGTGAAAATGCACTTTACGTTCAAGTATGATATTCTAAGACATCTGTTAGTCTTGCGAGATCATTGATCTGCGCCTGGAAAGACTTCACTCTCCAGGGTGCAGGCCTGGGCAACGTTGTATGGAAGACCAGCAGTTGCCCATGCTGCAAGTTTCCCTTCTCCACGACACCAATGTTGTCCAAGGGAGGGTGATTAGGACCCATACAGCGTGGCACCAGTGTCGTCGCAGAGCAATGTTTGATTAAGTGCCTTGTTCAAGAACACAACATGTTGCCTCGGCTGGAATTCGAACACACGACCTTCACGTCGCTAGTCCAATGGCTTAACCACTTAGCCACGTCCCCACTCACTAAGATATTAATGGCAATAATCGTGCATATTCAATAAGGTGATTTTAGAGGATATTCAGTCAAAATGTTCAATACTCTAGATATTACCTCAGACTAATACATGAATGTGTCTGGGTCCGGTCAGTGAAGTCCGGATTCTGGTTGACGGTCCGGTCCATCGTCCCTTATTCCAGGTTTGCTGGTTTTCCCTTTTTTCTGCTGGGTGCTCCAATTCAGGCAGCTGATTCACATTTTCGGCTAGCTACATAAATAGCTCCTTGGTTCAGCTTCAGTTGCTGGATTGTTCCTGTCCGCACCCTCTGTCTGAATCCCTTCTCTTCCCTTTCATCCTGAAGGCTTGTCCTGCAACCAGTGCCTGGAGCCTTGCCTCGCCTGGAGCCTTTGCCTGCACTGCTGTCAAGTTCAGCTGCCGGAGTAAGAAAAAAGAAATGTCTATTGTTGTTTGGAACTGTCTCTCTGTGTCCACGCCTTCACTAGGTAGGTCCGACCGTTTGCCTCTACCCAGTATTGTGAACCGTCTCTGTGTCCACGCCTTCGCTAGGTAGGTCCGCCGTTTGCGGCTATCTTGTGTTGTGAACTGTCTCTCTGAGTTCTGTGTACGAGTCCCGGCCCTACTTCCTCCGTTCCTGTCGAAGTTAAGGTTTCATGTTCCCATCCTGTTCATGTGCCTCGTCCTGTGCTGGAGTTCCCTCATCTTGTCCAGGAGTCTCTTCTTCTGTCCTGTCTACCAAGATCACGTCTTGTCCTGGTCTAGTTCTGGAGTCCGAGCACGAGTCAAAACACAGGTTCTTGGTCCTTGTCCAGTTTCTGGCTCGGAGTCCGAATCCAAGGCTCGTCATGTCCTCGCCTCGAAGAACACAAGCCTCGTCATGTCCTCGCCTCGAGGAACCCAAGCCATATTTAGTCTTTTAGCTACGTCATGTCCTCGCCTAGTTCCGGGGTCCGAGCCAGAGTCAAGGCCCAGGTGCTGGTTCCTTATCCAATCTCTGGCTCAGAGAGCATGCCCTGGCTCATAATTCCCAGTTACTTGTCCTGGTACCGGTTACCCAGCCAATATCCTCGCCCAATTCTGTGTTCTTGTCCCAGCTGTTAGTCTGCATCCAGTCACGTCCGGAAGTCTAGTCCTGTCCTGTTCCTAATATTTCAGTGTCTATGTCTTGCATTTGGGTCCGCTCCCAGCGCCCCCTCTGTGACAGAATGATGAGTTTCAGGAGGCTCTTGTTGTAAGTGTTGCAAAATACAACTGCAATGTTACACCCTAGTAAGGCTCGTGGCGTCAACGCTGCTCAGAATTCTGCGTGGAAGGTGTCAGTTTCAAAGGTACATTTAATGTCAGAGAAATGTATACCAAATACATCTGCGAATATTTTTTTTTTCTTCGCATACACGAAAACAGAGCCATACGGAAGGAATGACAGTTAAATGGTGGAACCCTAAAGCACCCCACCCTAACTTCCTCCTCGCACGGTTAAGCACCAGCAGAGCAACAATACACCGTCCCCAACCAGCGAACGAGCATCAGCGCCCTCCACGGGGCACTTAAGTGTGAAGAGAGCATCATTGAACACGCAGACTTGCAGTATCCTAAAAGGCTATTAATTCACATGGTAATTATATATACCACATTCTCTCGCTCTTCCTAATAAGTGAAAAAGAGGTGTCTGCCGTTTAGAGCGAGAAACGAGACATAACACACAACTCAGTGAATTACGATGTCAAACGTCCGTTCCGCCACTTTTTCCGAGCTCTGTGCCCAAAGATCTCGGGTCTCTTGGCACACAGTCAGATATCTTCCGTCCTCACGAAACAGCGATTTCCTGCGTTGGCAGCGACCTCGATGCCGCCCACCTCCAGAGCCAAGGAATCCCGGAATTCCGAAGACGTGCTAATTTGCTTGGCAGCGTTCTTGGAATATTGAATAACGGCCAGTCGTGCGACCACGAGAGCCGGACCAATTCCCGCAACAAACCGACGACAGCGAGTAACCGCAGGTCAGGCTGTAAAAAAGAAAACTGAAAGGGGAAAATTAGAGATATTAAAGTTAGAAATAGAGTTGTTTCCGAAGATGCAACCTAAGGATTCATTGTCTCCAGGTCTCCCATTGCGTATAAAGCGAACTAATTTCTGAGAGTAAGCGCCATTCATGTTGATAATTGTCCAATGTTTTGAATTGCAGATGTGTTCAACCAAATACATTGCGACTTTAACTTTTTTTTGTGAAGGAAATTATATCTGTCGGTAAACACAATGGATCGTGTCTGAGAATTAACGCTGGTTGTAACTTCCGAAAATGAAACTCGGTAAATACAATTACACCCAGCTTTTGTTTATAGAACATAGAACATAGAATAGTACAGCACAGTACAGGCCCTTCGGCCCACAATGTTGTGCCGACCCTCAAACCCTGCCTCCCATATAAGCTCCCACATTAGATTCCTCCATATACCTGTCTAGTAGTCTCTTAAACTTCACTAGTGTATCTGCCTCCACCACTGACTCAGGAAGTGCATTGCACGCACCAACCACTCACTGAGTAAAAAAACCTTCCTCCAATATCCCCCTTGAACTTCCCACCCCTTACCTTAAAGCCATGTCCTCTCGTATTGAGTAGTGGTGCCCTGGGGAAGAGGCGCTGGCTATCCACTCTATCTATTCCCCCTATTATCTTGTACACCTCTATCAGGTCTCCTGTCATCCTCGTTCTCTCCAAAGAGTAAAGCCCAAGCTCCCTTAATCTCTGATCATAATGCATACTTTCTAAACCAGGCAGCATCCTGGTAAATCTCCTCTGTACCCTTTCCAATGCTTCCACATCCTACCTATAGTGAGGTGACCAGAACTGGACACAGTACTGCAAGTGTGGCCTAACCAGAGGTTTATTGAGCTGCATCATTACATTGCGACTCTTAAACTCTTTCCCTCGACTTATGAAAGCTAACACCCCATAAGCTTCCTTAACTACCCTATCCACCTGTGAGGCAACTTTCAGAGATCTGTGAACATGTACTCCGAGATCTCTCTGCTCCTCCACACTGTCAAGTATCCTGCTATTTACTTTGTACTGTGCCTTGGAGTTTGTCCTTCCAAAGTGTACCAACTCAGACTTCTCCGGGTTGAACTCCGTCTACCACTTTTCAGTTCACTTCTGCATTCTATCAATGTCTCTCTGCAATCTTTGACAATCCTCTACACTTTCTACAACACCACCAACCATTGTGTCGTCTGCAAACTTGCCAACCCACCCTTCTACCCCCACATCCAGGTAGTTAATAAAAATCACGAAAAGTAGAGTTCACAGAACAGATCCTTGTGGGACACCACTAGTCACAATCCTCCAATCTGAATGTACTCCCTCCACCACCACCCTCTGCCTTCTGCAGGCAAGCCAATTCTGAATCCACCTGGCCAAACTTCCCTGGATCCCATGCCTTCTAACTTTCTGAATAAGCCTACTGTGTGGAACCTTGCCAAATGCCTTACTAAAATCCATATAGATCACATCCACTGCACTACCCTCATCTATATCCCTGGTCACCTCCTCAAAGAACTCTATCAGGCTTGTTAGACACGATCTGCTCTTCAAAAAGCCACGCTGACTGTCCCTGACCAGTCCATGATTCTCTAAATGCCTATAGATCCTATCCCTAAGAATCTTTTCCAACAGCTTTCCCACCACAGACGTAACGCTCACTGGTCTATAATTACCCGGACTATCCCTACTACCTTTTTTGAACAAGGGAACAATATTCGCCTCCCTCCAATCCTCCGGCACCATTCCCGTGGACAACGAGTACATAACGATCCTAGCCAGAGGCTCAGCAATCTCTTCTCTCGCTTCGTGGAGCAGCCTGGGGAATATTCCGTCATATCCCGAGGACTTACCTGTCCTAATGTATTTTAACAACTCCAATACCTCCTCTCCCTTAATATCAACATGCTCCAGAACATCAACCTCACTCATATTGTCCTCACCATCATCAAGTTTCCTCTCATTGGTGAATACCGAAGAGAAGCATTCATTGAGGACGTCGCTCACTTCCACAGCCTCCAGGCACATCTTCCCACCTTGATCTCTAAACGGTCCTACCTTCACTCCTGTCATCCTTTTTTTCTTCACATAATTGAAGAATGCCTTGGGGTTTTCCTTTACCCTACTCGCCAAGGCCTTCTCATGCCCCCTTCTTAAGCTCCTTTCTTGCTTCCCTATATTCCTCAATGGACCCATCTGATCCTTGCTTCCTAAACCTCATGTATGCTGCCTTCTTCCACCTGACTAGATTTTCTTCCTCACTTGTCACCCATGGTTCCTTCACCCTACCATTCTTTAACTTCTTCACCGGGACAAATGTATCCCTTACATCCCGCAAGAGATCGCTAAATATCAACTACATGTCCATAGTACATTTCCCTGCAAAAACATCATCCCAATTCAGACCCGCAAGTTCTAGCCTTATAGCCTCAGAAATTGCCTTTCCCCAATTAAAATTTTTCCTGTCCTCTTTGATTCTATCCTTTTCCATGATAATTATAAAGGCCAGGGAGCGGTGGTCACTGTCCCCCAGATGCTCACCCTCTGAGAGATCTGTGACCTGACACGGTTCATTACCTAGTACTACATCTAGTATGGCATTCCCCCTGGTCGGTGTGTCCACATACTGTGACAGGAATCCAGCCTGGACACACTTAACAATCTCTGCCCCATGTAAACCCTTGAAACTAATCAGGTGCCAATCAATATTAGGGAAGTTAACGTCACCCATGATCACAACCCTGTTATTTTTGCACCTTTCCAAAATCTGCCTCCCAATCTGCTCCTCTGTATCTCTGCTGCTACCAGGGGCCCTATAGAATACCTACAGTAGAGTAACTGCTCCCTTCATGTTCCTGACTTCCACCCATATTGACTCAAAAGAGGATCCTGCTACATTACCCACCCTTTCTGTAGCTGTAATAGCATCCTTGACCAGTAATGCCACCCCTCCTCCCCTTTATCCGCCCTCTCTATCCTTTTTAAAGCACTGAAATCAAGTAATTAGTCATTATGTCGGGAACAATCAAAAGCTGGCGTTCAAAGGTGATCAGTCAGTGAAATCAAGTAATACATGAAAATCACTTAAGTGGAAGTGATTTTTCTCACAGTTACAGCTATCTTAGAGCAAAATGTTCCATTACCAATGCCAACTGGATATATCACTGGTATGAGAAACTAGCAATGACATCATATGAAACATATGATTAACCCTTTGGGATTCAGTCAGAATTTACGTTCGCCTTGAATTGTACGCCCTCTATCGAGCTCTAGAAGTAACTGTGAAAGAGCGTTTTTGTTCGAATAATTCTGATATTTAAACACCGTGGCTCATCGCGCAGAGGTATGTGGCCGAGTCAGAGAGTATGGTGTTGTTAATCGATAGTTCAGTATACTTTTTACTTTTATCATAGGAAGCAAATAGTCGGTCGGTTACATGCTCATTTCGGTATGTTGTCCCTGCGGTAATCCGAATTAAATACTGTGGTCGCTGTCCAGTACGCTGCCTGTACCAGAAGACTGTCGGGAATGTATCGCTTGTTTGCACTGTACAGTTTAGGGTAATATTACTTTCTTCTTCAAACGTCATTGCAACTACTGACTGTTCCACTGAGTCTTCACGGCTCCGGTCTAACAGTAAAATAAATAATACATCGTAAGTTCTACTTCGAACAGCATGTTACTTAAATAGAGAGAAAAAACACGTGGTTACAGAGAATTCGGAAGGTTTGGAATAACACAGTGAAGGAATAGCTTACCCAGAAGAAACACAATAATAAGGACCTGCTTGAGCCAGTATGCCATATTCACTCTGCTTGTGTCTGTATTTCCGTGACTCCAGGGGGAAACTCATTGCAAGAGAAGAAATATACACATCTTGGCCAAACCGACCAATCACAAGAGGTAACGCAAGGTGTTAAATCTCCAAATATACAACACAAAAGGGCGTTCAGTCGAAATGCAGGAAGTGAAATTCTGCACAGGCGACCACAGAAGTGCATAACATAGGAGTCAAGTACTTTGTGAGCTGCCATCAACAGCGAAGCGCCACTTATCGGAACACGAGTGCAGGGCAGGCGGCAATTCTCGTGGAGAGGACTATCATCAAGTTGCGATTTCTCATCGAACCAGAGGGTGCGAGCAGAAGTAAAGGGATGGTAACGAAGCCGCTTTGCAGGAAAAGATGAAATTACAGTTTTTGCTATTCTATGTTGTGGATATCTGGCAGAACGTAGAGGCGCCAGAATGGATCTGAAAAGCAGACATGAACAAGCAGCAAGGCGCACGATATTTTGACCTGGTCAAATGCAGCCTATGCAAGTAGCTTTTCTCTGAATAACTTACACTTCATTTCGCGGATGGAAGTATGATCGTTTGTGTATAAGCTGTTGAGGCGAGAAGGAAGCCGTGACTTTCTAGTAACAGCGCCATGAACAAAGAAAATACATTCCACCAGATGTCAGCAGAAGTTTAGTAATTCTCTCACGTGATCTGCTCCTTTTTCGGTTTTCGCAGCAGCTTCTACTCCAGCTGGGTGTCCCGAAAGTTTCCGTCTTTTATAACTGCGGACAAACGAAACTCTCGATGAAGCGCCTTTGCTTCGTGAACCAGGGCTGAAAGTTCCCGACGATCCAGTTGTTCGACGTCAAACTTGTGGGTATAAATGATCGATGGATATCCGTAGATATATATGTCAGGATATAAGCAACAGCTGCTTTCCGAGAATGTTGATATCAATCAGGGAATTTGCAGGCTAATGTATATGACTTTATCACGAACCTATTTTTCTGAGGTAGAGACTCTGAAATAAACGAATAAAAACAGAACGACATCTTTTTCTTGCGATTGTTCTGCAGTATATTATGTTAGACCATCTCAGTGGACGTTTTCCGTAGGGTTTGATTTATGACTCACAAGTCGAAGCGATCAAAATGCATCACTTCATTTTGGAAACAGAGGCATGCGACGCCTTGGTTTTGGTTTGCTGTCTGTGTCGTTCATCATCGGCAAGAATACAAGCGATTTTGGATTATCGTAAAATATCGTGTTATCAGAAGTAAACAAAATCCCTATTTAGATAGGCATAGTGGAAAAATGTAAATCCATTCTATTGAAACCAATCCTGGATTATATGATCATGAGTAATACCTAAACAGGCGATGCTTTCAAACTGTGATGATCTCGAAAGCATGGAATTAGAAAATGCAATCCATCTCGCCTTGTGATTCAGTATCTCAGATATTATCATACTCTGATTCAAAAACTTTTTAACCTAAATTTGAAATATTTTTTTTGAATTAAAACCAATCTCATACTGTGCATATGCTATGGTAAGAAATAACACAGATACAGGGGAATGGTTGTTCCTGTGAGCTCAGACATGGTATGTTGTGCGAAACATACAGAGGTGCTGTCCCATTCTTTATGATGCATTCTGCTGATTCGATGCTGCGAGACAACGTAGTATTTTTTTTCTCATTTTAATCATATAACTGGACAGAACAATGCCGAATCAATAATACCGCAATAGTTATTGGTTACATGGACAAAAATGAAAGAACGTCACTGCATCGTTTTCCTTATATTTATTTTGTCTCCGCAAAATAATCCGGACAGACAACCGGAGTTTGTCATGTGGTAACCAACTCTTGGAGTCTATGAGCATCCGGCGTAATTCAGTAATGGTCGTTTTACTGATGCAGTCCAGTTGCTGGGAAGGAGCAGCTACTGACTGTGGCAGCCGTGCAGCTGACTGACTCCGCGTGGTATTTCCGTGTGGAGATCTAACTGAGAGAAATTGGATGAATCTTCCCACAACTACTACGTATATTTCTGCATTATGGCTCTGCTACAAACAGTGTGAAACACACATGGGCCACTAAACAGGGAGCAGAGTCTCTGAACATTATTGGAACTTCTCCACTGGGTTTTACATGTAACGTAGTGCGGTAATATAAGGTGATGATAAAATGATATATTTGAGAGTAATTACCACTGGTTATAATAAATTTATATTCATTGTGACACTTAATGTTGCAGGTTACTTTAGTTTTAGGTTACACATAGCGAAGAGAGGTAATACTGTATATCCCAGTCTCTGTCGTGGGAATAGGAATAGATTGTCTAATAACTCACTCCAACGCATTATCACCTGGGGTCGTATGAAGCGGTTTTATGTCTACGTTCTTTCGATACTTCTGAAGCTGCCTGTATGAAAGTTGTGAATGCTATAAAGTACTCAGTAACTGTCATGGAGTCTGTCAGATGACCACAGTGAAAGCAGACATAGGGCACAGCATCAGAGTAGCTGCTGTAATATGGAGAGTGTATGTACATCATAAATATGATCACGTTCAAGAGCATTGCATGGTCATGATTAATACGATACGATCAAAGATAGTGGAGCCGTCCATTTTAATGCAAATCCATGACAAAAGCAACATACCATGTCCTCAATTTCAAAAATGAAAGAGAAGGCGAAACAAGCATCCACAACATCAGACAACATCTGTGCAGTGCAAAGAAGAATTCATGCTATTCGTCATATGCGTGATAACTATTCCAATCTATTACGAATCAGTGTAATATACAGAGAGTGATCAGAGTGCATCGGACACTCAACCTTAAAAAAAAAGGTTAAAGAGCCCTGTAGCATAAAAAGAGGATTATCTAGCGCACTTAATGTATTACTAGCAGGCATTTTGAGAAAGTTTTTGTGGAAGTATTTGTTGTTTTCGCTCCTTTAATTACGCCTATAGACGATTTTGTCGCGCATTTAATAAATGCATTTCATATGTCCTCTCAGGTAGGCAGATCTGGAAAATGAGAAGTAAAGAATTTACAAAGTAAACACCAGTTGCCTGATGACTGATTTATTTGCTGTTTTGACAAAGCATTCCATCTCAAGAACGCAAGGAAACATGAAGATATGTTTAATATGTGGATGAAGCTAAAGCAAGTCTGATGTCCTTCATGTATTATTGGCTATAATAACAAACCACCGGAAAAAAAAAAGTTTGTATCTGAAAATAATAGTGTCCCAAACGACAGACGACATCTCATAGTGAATACAACTCAGTGGGGAAGTGAATAAGTTTCCTCGATTTAGAATGAATTATTTTGTTTTCATCTATATGCTCCAAAATTACATTTCTCTCTCTGCTGTTTTGTTTTTCCTTCGTTTAAATTGCAAAGTCTATCGATCAGCTGGACAATGTCTTCAAGTTAATTCTCAGTATACTGTTAATGCAATGATGCAGCATTGATCTATCAATTAGAACCAGTTTTTTTTCCTTAGACGTCAAAAGGGAGCATGTATGAATTATAAATAGTTGTCATTATTTTATAGTTTTATACTCAAAGCTTACCTCTTTGGTTGAATAAATAATATAGAAATAAATATAAGAGAACAAATAAAAAAATGAACTAACTTACTGAATAAGTAGCTTAAACTGATAAATAAATAAACACATAACCGAATGGATCAGTCTTCACTGAGGAAGACATCAGCAGTATACCGGACACTCAAGGGTGGCAGGGAAGAGAAGTGTGCGCAGTCACAATTACGACAGAGAAAGTACTCAGTAAGCTGAATAGTCTAAAGGTAGATAAATCTCCCGGAGCACATGGAATGCACTCTCGTGTTATGAAAGAAGTAGCTGTGGAGATTGCGGAGGCATTAACAATGATCTTTCAAAAGTCGATAGATTCTGGCATGGTTCCGGAGGACTGGAAGATTGCAAATGTCACTCCGCTACTTAGGAAGGCGGCAAGGAAGCAAGAAGGAAATGATAGACCTGTTAGCTTGACATCGGTGGTTGGGAAGTTGTTGGAGTCGATTGTCAAGGATGAGGTTACAGAATACCTGGAGGCATATGACAATATAAGCAGAACTCAACATAGATTCCTTAAAGGAAAATCCTGCGTAGCAAACCTATTACTTTTTTTTTTTTGAGGAAATTACTAGTAGGCTAGACCAAGGGAACTGTAGTGGATGTTGTATATTTGGATTTTCAGAAGGCCTTTGACAAGGTGCCACACATGAGGCTACTTAAAAAGATAAGAGCCCATGGAATTACGCGAAAGTTACATGCGTGGATAGAGCGTTGGCTGATTGGCAGGAAACAGAGAATGGAAATAAAGGCATCATATTCTGGTTGAGTGCCGGTTACCAGTGGTGTTCCACAGGGTTCCGTGTTGGGACCACTTCTTTTTACATTGTAATTAAAGTTTTGGATTATGGAATAGATGGCTTTGTGGCTAAGTTTGCTGACGATACGAAGATAGGTGGAGGGGCCAGTAGTGCTGAGGAAACGGAGAGTCTGCAGAGAGACTTGGATAGGTTGGAAGAATAGACAAAGAATTGGCAAATGAAATACAATGTTGGAAAGTGTATGGTTATGCACTTTGGCAGAAGAAATAAACGGGCAGACTATTATTTAAATGTGGAAAGAATTCAAGGTTCTGAGATGCAACGGGACTTGGGAGTCCTCGTACAAAATACCCTTAAGGTTACCCTCCAGGCTGAGTCGGTAGTGAAGAAGGCGAATGCAATGTTGGCATTCATTTCCAGAGGAATAGGGTATAGCAGCAGGGATGTGATTTTGAGGCTCTATAAGACGCTGGTGAGACCGCACTTGTAGCACTGTGGACATTTTTTCTCTCCTTATTTAAGAAAGTATGTGCTGTCGGTGGAGAGGGTACAGAGAAGATTGAGTAGAATGATTCCGGGAATGAGAGGGTTAACATAAGAGGAACGTTTGTCCGCTCTTAAGACTGCATTCCCTGGAGTTTAGGCGAATGAGGGGAGACCTCATAGAAACATTTCGAATGTTGAAAGACATGGACAGAGTGGATGCGGAAAAATTGTTTCCCATGATGGGGGTGTCTAGTACGAGAGGACATGACTGAAGGATTGAAGGGCGCCCATTCAGAACAGAAATGCCAAGAATTTTTTTTTAGTCAGACGGTGGTGAATCTATGGAAGTTGTTGTAACGGGCAGCAGTGAACGCCAAGTCATTGGGTGTATTTAAGGCAGAGATTGATAGGTATCTGAGTAGCCAGTGCATCAAAGGTTATGGTGAGAAGGCGGGGGAACGGGACTAAATGGGAGAATGGATCAGCTCATGATAAAATGGCCGAGCAGACTTGGTGGGCCGAATGGCCGACTTCTGCTCCTTTGTCTTATGGTCTTATGGTCTTATGGAATGGGAGGTAAATATATGTATAACAAGCAAACAAACAAGCAAATGTATGAATGAATGAATAAATAAATAAATAAATAAATAAATATTAAAAAATAAACACACAAATTATAGCAGAAAGATATACATAGTTCTATAGATAAAGAGATAAGGATAAATCAGCAAACAGGCAAAAAATAAATAAGTTATGGCATTTAAAACAATTCGCCTGATACTGCGTCTCATGATAACACTGCAAAAATGACTCAACTACCCTTAGACGGTGAGACTATTGAGGAGCATTCCGAGGTGTTTCTTCTTTCTTTCTTTTTAAATCTTTTTATTGAATAAGTATACAAAATGTTAAGCCATATAGGCACTAATACACTGTTAGAATATAATAAAATTACTGGAGATATTAATATAAAAAAATGGTACAAACAATGTAATTTAAACATAACGTACCAAGGTAACATAATAGTATACTAATTTATATATATATATCAATAGAGAAAAGGAAAAAAAAAACCCAAAAAAACCCACCGTGCAACTAACTAAAAGCAAAGCAAAGCAATGGGCTAACTTGAAACCAAACAGAGTTAAAAAAACTTAAAATCACGTCCTCAATCCCAACCTCCATAAAAAAACAGTAAAAAAAAAACAAGAAGGGTATATATTACATTAAATGAAAATATTGAATAAAAGATCTCCAGGTCTGTTCAAATTTAAATGAGGAGTCATAAAGATTGCTTCTAATTTTCTCCAAATTCAAGCATAATATCGTCTGAGAAAACCAAAATAAGGTACTTGGAGAATTAAGCTCTTTCCAATGTTGTAAGATACATCTTTTCGCCATTAAAGTAAGAAATGCAATCATTCTACGGGATGAAGGAGAAAGATTACTGGAAATTTTAGGTAGTCCAAAGATAGCAGTAATAGGGTGAGGAGGGATATCTATATTCAATACCTTGGAGATAATATTAAAAATGTCTCTCCAAAAAGTTTCCAGAGTAGCACAAGACCAAAACATATGAGTTAAAGAGGCTATCTGCGCCGGACATCGATCACAAAGAGGATTAATATGAGAATAAAAGCGAGCTAATTTATCTTTGGACATATGTGCTCTATGAACAACTTTAAATTGAATTAGGGAATGTTTAGCACAGATAGAGGAAGTATTGACTAATTGTAAAATCTGCCCCCAATCATCCACGGAAATAATAGATCCCAATTCTTTTTCCCAAACTGACCTAATCTTATCAAATGGAACTTTCCTAAGTTTCATAATAATATTATAAATAATAGCCGATGCACCTTTCTGACGGATTAAGGTTAATTATTGTATCTAAAATGTATGTAGGAGGAAGCATTGGAAAGGTAGAAAGTATAGTACTTAGGAAATTTCTAACTTGTAGATATCTAAAAAAAATGTATTCTTGATCAATTATATTTATTAGATAATTGTTCAAAAGAGATAAGGAAACCATCTAAAAATAAATCCAAAAACCGTGAAATACCCTTAGTCTTCCAAATTTGAAAAGCACGATCCGTAAAAGAGGGAGGAAAAAATATGTTACCTAAAATAGGAATCGCTAACCCAAATTGGTTAAGATCAAAAAAAATTCTGAATTGAAACCAATTACGTAAGATATATTTAACTATCGGGTTAGACACCTGTTTAAGGCGTTTCAAATCAAAAGGAAGAGAGGAACCTAAAATAGAGCCAAGTGTATAGCCCTGAACAGATTGTAATTCCAATGCTACCCATTTAGGAATGGATAGTAAATCCTGGTCAAGTAACCAAAATTTCATATGTCGAATATTAATTGCCCAATAACAAAATCTAAAGTTAGGTAATGCTAAGCCTCCATCTCTCTTAGCTTTCTGTAAATGTATTTTACCCAGTCTCGGGTTTTTATTTTGCCAAATAAATGAAGAAATTTTGGAGTCAACTTTATTAAAAAAAAGATTTTGGAACAAAAATTGGTAATGTCTGAAATATATATAACAATTTTGGCAAAAAATCATCTTAACTGCATTAATACGACCAAAGTTAAATATAAAAGAAACCATTTAGATGAACATGACTCAACTACCCTTAGACGGTGAGACTATTGAGGAGCATTCCGAGGCGTTTCTTAATTCAACAGCTTAATTCAACTCACACCTCCAGTCAGGCGACCTTTACTGTTCAAACACTTGTAACCTATGGAGCATCACACTCCTTCCGAATAATATTGTGTAACTGGTATTTTGTGCTGCATTACTGAATTTTTCAAAATGATGTTTCAAACCGCAATGTTCTCATTGCATCCCTCTCTTCACATTATGAAATCGGCACTCAACATTCCAGACGTGCAGAAATATAGAATTTTGGATCAAAAAGGAAATTTGAAATAGAAAGCCCGACATAAACTCAGCCGTTTCCTGCTGTCATCGGATTTACGGCGTATGACTTGGTGAGACGCGAGTGTAATGGAAGAATTGCACAACGAAGGTGGAATCCATTTATGCTTCTGAACACACTTACGCTCCTGAACCTTCACTATGAACACTGGGTCAAAATGAATTCAAATATGGCAACATAAAGGACGTGTAATCGAATATGTTGTTGCAGTGATTTTTTGTTTCACTTTTTCACACGAGAAGGATTAACGATTACATGCAGGTTTGAAGGAGCTCCCGGCATGCATTCTAACCAGTGTAATCGGTTCTGCAAAAATAAAAATAGCGTGGACATTTAATTGAATTTATCTGTCATCCATTAAAGTTGGATAAATTGTTTAAGAATAAAAAAATCATCCTGACTTCGCAACGAGCATATGATTTGCAGGGCATAACGATTCTTATTTATTTACTTATTTGTTTATTTGTTTGCTTGATTACTTATAAATTTCTTGAGATACTGTGAGAAATTTGCCCCTTGTGGACTTCGAGGCACGAAGCCTGGCAATACCCGGGTTCAATCCTAGCCATAATTAGCTTACAATTTACAATAACGAATCAGCCTATCAAAACATGCCAGACCTTGGGCTGTTGGAGGAAACCATAACACCCGAAATAAATCCCATGTTTTCCGGGGAGAAAGTGTAATCTCTTCTCAAGCAGCGATGTTAATTGAATACGAGCTATTGGTACAGTACATCGTTGTGCTAACCAGTACGCTGCTGTATGACTGATTCACCTCTCCCTTTTTTATGATACTTGTGGCAACTGAATTCTTTCCCAAAACTCTGCGGCCGCTCCTCGTTCATCACTCACTATCTATTTTGGAAGTTTGTAGCCGATTTCCGGGCCATCGCCACAGCAGTAACTTCAGTCGGCTTCGGGATATTTCTCCCACTATAAAATTCCGCTACACGAAAACAGGCTCCTGGCTTGTCATCGTTGGGTTTCGAAAGCAATTTTTTTTCATAGCTACAATTGTTCACGCGTTTGACCAGTTCATCGGCATTTGATGCCTGCGGCGTAAATTTCGGTATTGTACAAAGCAAATTTATTGTACCAACAGATTTGGTGGCAGGCTGCTAGAAGTTTGTACTTTTTTGTACAAATATTTAGGGTGTAAACCACAAACCTTACATTTCAGCTTCGGAACAAACAGTTATAGAACAAATGAACATGGCGTTAATCAGGACCATATTGCAGTTACACAAGTCCGTACACCGCCAATGCTTAATACACTGGCTTAATACTTATTCTAGTGAATGGTTGCACGCAAAATGGTCTCAAAATATAGAATACAATATATTTCAGTTGCGGGCAGCTTTGTGGCGCAGATTCTTCTGTTGCGGTTTATTATTAAGTTTTCTTTTCAAACATGGAATTAACGGGCAGCCTGTTCAATGAATATACTTTTACATCAACACTTGCACTGCTAATTTATTGTTTGTTATATATACACTTTTTATCGCAATGCATCTTGATTATTATGCATTGCAATGCACTGATGACTCAAATATGCAAATTGCACATCAGAATCTCAAGGAGAAATGTGAGGCATGTGCGCAATTTGATAATATATTTGCTTTAAACTTCGAAATTTCAGCTCTCATCTCTGTTATCTCCGTTTTTCAATTGGGTTTGTCAGAACCGCGGATTTGGCCACTCGGTAGATACGGCAATTGCACTTGTGAATTTGTACGTGTCAGCTAATTATTAATCATATAACCATATAAAAATGAAAACACGGAAGAAGGCAATCTCGGCCCTTCTAGTCCGTGCCAAACTCTTAATCTCACCTAGTACCACCGACCCGCATGCAGCTGATAACCCTCCATCTATCCAAATGCTTGTGGATTCTGTCTCTTAGTACTCGCTCGAATAACTTAACTACTACCGACGTTAAACTTACCGGCCTATGACTTCCCTGATTACTTTTCGATCCTTTTTTAAACAATGGAACAACATGAGCCGCTCTCCAATCCTCCGGCACTTCACCTGTAGACAGCGACATTTTAAAAATTTCATCCAGGGCCCCTGAAATTTCAACACTAGTCTCCTTCAACGTCCGAGGGAACACCCTGTCAGGTCCCGGGGATTTATCCACTTTAGTTTTCCTCAAGACGGCAAGGACCTCCTCCTTTTCGACCTGTGCAGTTTCCATGATCTCACTACTTGTTTTCCTTAATTCCATAGACTTCATGCCAGTTTCCTTAGTAAATACAAACGCAAAAAAAAAAAAAAAAAAAAAAAAAAAACTAATTTAGATCTGCCCCATTACCTTTGGTTCCGCACATAGCCGACCACTCTGATCTTCAAGAGGACCAATTTTATCCCTTACAATCCTTTTGTTCTTAATATACCTGTAAAAGCTCTTTGGATTATCCTTCACTTTGATTGCCAAGGCAACCTCATGTCTTCTTTTAGCCCTCCTGATTTCTTTCTTAAGTATTTTCTTGCACTTCTTATGCTCCTCAAGCACCTTATTTACTCCCTGCTTCCTATACATGTCATACAACTCCCTCTTCTTCTTTATCAGAGTTGCAATATCCCTTGAGAACCAAGGTTCCTTATTCCTATTCACTTTGCCTTTAATCCTGACGGGAACATACAAATTCTGCACTCTCAAAATTTCTCCTTTGAAGGCTTCCCACCTACCGATCACATCTTTGCCAGAGAACAACCTGTCCCAATCCACGCTTTTTAGATCCTTTCTCAGTTCTTCAAATTTGGCCTTCTTCCAGTTAAGAACCTCAACCCTAGGATCAGATCTATCCTTGTCCATGATCAAATTGAAACTAATGATGTTATGATCACTGGAACCAAAGAGCTCTCGTACACAGACTTCTGTCACTTGTCCTAACTCGTTTCCTAACAGGAGATCCAATATTGTATCCCCTCTGTTGCTCTCGATCCTATGATAACTCCAATGGACGATGATGGCGCAACTTTAATACACAGATAGAATGTATCCTTGTCACGTAGGGAATAAATTCACGAAGATCTGGAAAATGAAAACTAAGCAACTTCTAAAGTGCGCCTCGTGACTACTTCATGTTCTGTTTTGCGGAAGCATTCTATCCCATGAACTCTCAACATCAGGGAAACAGGTTTAATATGTGAATAAAATTAGTGCAAGTCAGTAACCCTTCATCTATTATCATCAGATTCGGCCTACAGGTCTGGAGACAGGGAGGCTTACAGCTCAGCCAGGGCCAACTTGAGGAGGGAAATCTCTCAGGCTAAACACATGTATAAACAGATAATCGAGGAGCATTTCAACTCCTTCGACCCCCGGCGCATATGGCATGGCATACAGGTCATTATAGACTTCAAACCGCTTAGTACTGTGCACCCTTCCAGCTCTGCTTCCCTCCCTCCAAAGCTTAATTACTTCTACGCTTTGACCGAGAAAACAACGAGGTTATCTTCAAAGCGGATCTCCCACCTGGTGAACTGCCTCTCTCACTTTCCATCTCCGAACTTTGAGCTTCACTGAGCAGATTGAACGTACGGAAAGCAGCTGGTCCTGATGGAATACCTGGCCGTGTGCTCAGAGTCCGTGCAGTGTAGCTGGCCGGGGTCTTCACGGACATATTTAGTCTGTTCCTGGCCCAGTCAGTTGGACCCACAAGCTTCAAGATCGCCACCATCGTGCCAGTGCCGAACGCATTCCACTGCCATGGGCCTGAATGACTTCCGACCAGCAGCACTCACCCCCATCATTGAATAGTGATTTGACACTCTGTTTCTATCACATCTGAAATCCTGTCTGCCCAGTACTCTGGACCCCCATCAATAGCCTATTGCACCAAAAGGTCAACAGAGGACGACATCTCCACTGCACTTCATTCTGCCCTGACCCACCTGGAAAGCCCCAAATCTTTCGTCAGAATGCTGTTCAGTGACTTTAGTTCAGCATTCAATACTGTGATCCCCTCCAAGCTGATCGCCAAACTTCGCCAGCTTCGTATCAGCTCATCCCTCTGTAATTGGACCTTGGAGTTTCTGACTAACAGACCACAATCAGTTAAGTTAGACAACCTGTCTTCCTCCACTCTCACCTTGAACACTGGCGTACCTCAAGGCTGTGTGCTGAGCCCTCTTATGTACTCCTTTTTCAAATATAACTGCGTTCCTGTACATGGTTCGAACTCCATAATCAAGTTCGCAGAAGACACCACGGTGGTTGGCCTGATCAGAGGGCACGACGAGACGGCCTGCAGGGACGACGTCCGGCACCTGGCCGCGTGGTGTGCCGACAGCATCCTGGTCCTCAATACCGAGAAGACCCCATGAGAACATTGTGGACTTCAGGCATGCTAGGAGCCATACTCTCGTCCCCATCGGAGCCGTAGTGGAGCGTGTATCAAGCTTCAGATTCCTTGGTGTCCACATTTCCGAAGATCACAGCTGGTCCCTGAACTCCTCCATTCTGATCAAAAAGGCGCAACAACGCCTTTATTTCCTGCGGAGTATCATGAAAGCTCAACTCTGTACCAGGATACTGACGGACTTTTACCACTGTACCGTTGAGAGCATACTCACCAACTCTATCTCTGTGTGGTATGGCAATTGTCTCATATCGGACCACAAAACACTCCTGCGTGTGGTTAAAACTGCCCAGCGGATTATCGGCACCCAGTTGCCCACCATTGAGTATATCTACCATAAACGCTGCCTGGGCAGGGCGAAAAGGATTATCAAGGTAGCATTTCACCCTAACCACCGATTTTTTTTCTCTCCTCCATTCTGGTAGGCGCTGAAGGACCGTCTGCTCCCGCACAAGCAGGCACAGGAAGAGCTTCTTCCCTGGGCTGTGACCCTGCTAAACCTCACATCACAGCGTTAAGCAGTACTGCAGCCATATTTTACTGTCTCAGTACTTTTATATTTGTGTGCTGTAGCACTTAATTTTTATGCACAAATATTTTGTAAGTAACACTATTCTTTGCATTTCTCGTCAGATGCTAACTGCATTTCATTGGCTTTGTATCTATACTCGGCACAATGACGATAACGTTAAATCTAATCCAATCTAATCTATGCAGCGAAGAAGCGGGGAGAAAGTTTGATCAGTAAATGACAGCGTCCCAATGAAATAAGGTACATCATGGTGAATTGACCTCAATCTGGAAGTGAATACTTTCCTTCGATTTAGAACGTATCATTTAATTTTCATCTAAATGATGCAAGCTTACATTTCTTCCTCTATTGTGTCTTATTTAAATGAAAAATCTATCGGTCAGCTGGAAAATGCCTTCAAGTTAATTCTGAGTAAACAGTTAAGGAAACATGCGACTTTGATCTACCAAGCAGAACTACTTTTTTTCCCCAGGCACCCAAAAGGGAGCATATATGAATTATAAATTGTGGTAAAGATGGTATGGTTTTATACTCAAAGACGACCTCCTCGTTGGAATAAATAATACATAACTAAATAATTATCAGATAACTAACAGATAAGAAACACACTTTCTGAATTAATAACATAAATAGATAAGTATATAAACACATAATCGGATGGTAAGAACAAAAATAGAAAAAAAATAAAAAAATAAAAATTATGGCACAGACGACCAGATTGATGGTTCTGTAAATAAAGAAAAAAAAGGAGAAGTAACCAAGCAAACAAACAAATAAATAAGTAATGGCGTTTAAAAACAATTCAGCAGACACTACGGCTGATTACGCCACTGCTAAAATGACTCAACTACCCGACGAGGATGAGACTATTCAGGAACATTCCAAGGTGATTTATAAATCGACGGTCACTCGCACTTCCAGTCAGGCAAGCTTTACTGCTCAGTCACCTGTACCCTCTGGAGTATCACATTCCGTCCGAATAATATTGTGGACCTGGTACTTTCTGGCGCATTTCTGAAATTTTCAAGAACATATTTCAGAAGACAATATTCTCATTGCATCCCTCTGTTCATATTATGAAATCGGCGCTCAACATTCAAGAAGTACAGATTTATAGACGGTACGACCAAGAAGGAAATTTGAAATCGAAAGCCTGTCGCAAACTCAACCGTTTCCTGCAGTTAACAGATTTATGATGCATGAATTGGACTGCCGCGAGTGTAACGCCAGAATTGCACCATAACGATGCAAAGCTTTTCTGCTTATGAACACACTCACTCTACTGCCCTTTCACTGTGAACACTGGACAGAAATTAATTTCAATATGGGAAAATAAGGGACGTGTAATCGTATATGTTGTTGCAGAGAAACTGTTTCACCTTTTCAGCCGAGAGGGATTAACCAATTGATGCAGTTTTGAAGGAACTCCCGGCATGCATGGTATTCAGTTTCACCGCTTCTGCAAAAAAAATACAAATAGCGTGAGCATTGAATTGAAATTATCTGTCATTCCTTAGCCTTGGATAAATTTCTTAAAAATACAAATTCATGCCGCTCTCGCACCGACTATAAGATTTGCAGGGTAAACCGATTCTTATTTATTTACTTTTTTTTTTGTTTTCTTGAGTGATTATGTATTTATGTTTGGATACACAGTGAGGAATTTGCCCTTTCTGCATATCGAGGTACGCAGCCCAGCAATCGCCGGATTTAAACCGAACCTAATCACGCTATAATTTAGAACGACCAATCAGCCTATCAAATCCTACCAGACTTTGGGCTGTTGGAAGAAACCAGGGCATCCGACATAAATCCCAGGTGGTCCGGGGAGAAAGTGCAATCACTTTGCAAGCAACGGTGCAAATTGAATACGGGTCATAGCTGCAGAAAAAGCGTTGGACTAACCAGTATCATATGGTTTGATCTCTCACTGTTTTTACGAAACTATTGGCAAGTGAAATCTTTCTGAAAACTACTGCAACCTCTCCTCATTAAACATTCGCCATGTATTTTGGCAGCTTGTAGCCGATTTCCTGTTCCTCGGCACCAAAGTCGCTTTTGCCGGCTTCGGGATATTTCTCCCATAATAAGATTCTTCTCCGTGAGAACGGGCTGCAGGCTTGCTCGTCATTGTGATTCGAAAGCATATCTTCCTTAGCTAACGATCGTACACGCGTTCGACCAGTTCATAGCCATTTGATCCTGTAATTCCTGATGTGAGCTGTAGAGTCGCAGAGTATCGATATAAACACTTCGCTTCTGGTATCACCTATTTCCCAGGATGTTCCACTCTCCTTCCCACGAAAAGACTGGCGAGCAGCTGGTATTTGCAATATAAATTGTAAACTGCTTTCCACACGAAAGTAAGTGGTACAATCTTTGATATGTTACCGTTATTGGGTATATGTGGGAAAGACAATGGAGAAAGCATGGATTGAGTTTATAACGGACAGAGGGTGAGGCCTGTTTAAGTATTCTGTGCTGTTTTGTTCTCGAGGTGTTTCTGTTCGATTTACCTTGTGACCTCGTTTTGATCTGCAGTTGTATCTGCTGGAAGCAGATTAACTTCCAAAACCTTTTGTAAAGATTGTAAACATCAGATGTGTCCAGAGAACTTTTTCCAAATTTTGGATATTACTAACCAAATATATGATGATCAACCCATATTAAAAAAAACAGTTTACGAAAATACGTTCTAATTGGCCATTGAGTTTAAAATAAAATTCCCAGTTTGGAAGCGAAAAAATCAAAATGGAATTTGAGTGTTTCAAGAGAAAATAAAATATATTAAGTATTGTTGTCTGGTTGGCAATCGATTATGCACCTATTTACGTACCATATGTCTCCATGAGTAAATGTTGTTTTAATTCCTTGCGAGCTGTATTTAGTTGTTTATTCCATGGTACAGCGCAGAATAACCTATTCCAACCTTTCAAACTGCGCGACCCCAGAAACCACTGACAACCCTGAATTTTCCGGAACCTAATGGAGGAATATAAAGAATGGAAAAATAATCTTGCTCGAAGAATATAAAGAAAGTAAAAACGAATCCTGCTCTAGGGACAAATGTAAAAATAATCTTAAGAAATTAATTTAAAAAGCTAAAAGAAGATATGACTTTGCTTTGGTAAGTAGGGTAAAAATAAATCCCAAAGGTTTCTACAGTTATATTAATAGCAAAACGATAGTGAGGGATAAAATTGGTCCCTTAGAGAAACAGAGTGGGCAACTATGTGTGGAGCCAAAAGAGATGGAGGAGATTCTGAACAATTTATTTTCTTTGGTATTCACTAAGGAGAAGGATATTGAATTATGTAAGGTAAGGGAAACAGGGAGGGATGTTATGGTAACTATGCTGATTAAAGAAGAGGAAGTACTGGCTCTTTTAAGGAATATAAAAGTGGATAAGTTTCCGGGTCCTGATAAGATATTCCCTCGGACCTTGAGGGAAGCTTTTTTTTTTTTTGTGGAAATAGCAGGGGTTCTGACAGAAGTATTTCATATGTCATTAGAAACGGGGATGGTGTCGGAGGATTGGCGTATTGCTCATGTTGTTCCATTGTTTAAAAAGGGTTCTAAGAGTAAACCTAGCAATTGCCGGCCTCTGAGTTTGACGTCAGTAGTGGGTAAATTGACGGAAAGTATTCTTAGAGATGTGTTTTTATAATTATCTGGATAGACAGGGTCTGATTAGGAACAGTCAACAAGGGTTTGTCCCTGGAAGATCATTTTTGACAAATATTATTGAACTTTTTGAATAGGTTACTAGGAAAGTTGACTAGTGTCAAGCGGTGGATGTTGTCTATATGGACTTAAGCAAGGCCGTTGACAAGGTTCCCCACGGAAGTGCGTTAGGAATGTCCAATCGTTAGGTATTAATATTGCAGTAGTAAAAATGATTCAACAGTGGTTAGTTCGGAGACGCCAGAGAGTAGTGGTGGAAAGATATTTGTCAGATTGGAGGTCAGTGACTAGTGGTGTGCCTCAGGAATCTGTACTGGTTCCAATGTTGTTTGTCATATACATTAATTATGTGAATGATGCGGTGGTAAATTGGATGAGTAAGTATGCAGATGATACGAAGATAGGTGGAGTTGTGGATAAAAAGCTTTTCAAAGCTTGCAAAGAGATTTAGGCCAGTTAGAAGAGTGTGCTGAAAAATGGCGGATGGAGTTTAATGCTGATAAATGTGAGGTGCTATATTTTGCTAGGACTAATCAAAATAGGGAATACATGGTAAATGGTAGGGCATTGTGGAATGAGGTAGAACAGAGGGATCTAGGAATAATGGTGCATAGATCCCTGAAAGTGGAATCTCATGTGGATAGGGTGGTGAAGAAAGCTTTTGGTATGCTGGCCTTTATAAATCCGAGCGTTGAGTATAGGATTGGGATGTAATGTTGAAATTGTACAAGGCATTGGTAGAGGCCAAATTTGGTGTATTGTGTACAGTTTTCGTCACCGAATAATAAGAACGATGACAAGAAAATCGAGAGAGTACAGAGAAGATTTACGAGAATGTTACCTGGGTTTTATCACCTATGTTACAGAGAAAGGTTGAACAAGTTGGGTTTTTATTCTTTGAAACGTAGAAGGTTGAGGGGGGGACTTGATAGAGGTATTTAAAATTATGAGGCGGATAAAAGAGTTGAGGTGGATAGCACTTTTCTATTGAGAGTGTGGGAGATTCAAACAAGAGAACATGGGTTGAGAGTTAAAGGACAAAAGTTTTGGGGTAATATGACGGGGAACTTCTTTACTCAGAGAGTGGTAGCTGTGTGGGACGAGTTTCCAACACGAGTGGTTGAGGCAGGGTCGAGGTCGTTGTTTAAAGTTCAATTGGACAGTTATGTGGGCAGTAAAGGAATGGAGGGTTATGGGCTGAGTGCTTGTCAGTGGGAATAGGTGAGAGTAAGAGTTCGGCACGGACTAGAAGGGCCGAGGTGGCCTGTTTCCGTACTGTAATCGTTATATGGTGATATAGTTAATCATCTCCGGACTAATCATTCTCCGGAGTTCGTCTCTGAACTGTCAGAGGACAGGAGAGCAGTCGGTGAAAACCCACGCATTCCATGTGGAGGACACACAGACTACATACAGATGAAGCAGAATTGAACTCCGAACTGTTATTCCCAGAACTGTAATAGAGTCGAATTAACCGCTATGCTACTGTGCCGCCCAAAGTATAAAAACACAGTATTATATTTATATATTAATATAAATAAATAATATAATAGCAGTTATTTAGATAGGCATGGAACCAGCAATGAATCACAACATATAAATAATAGAGGTATATTATTTATTTTGTTTTACAATATACAGAGCCAGGAATTCCATTTCAAGTGAATGCATTTTTAGTGCAGTACTAGGGGATGCGAGTAGGAACAGGTTTAATTTCAGACTGAACTAAAGCAAAGTCATGGAATGACAAAAGGCAGGTTATCTCTTTTGAGTGGGAGGAATTACAACGTTGCCTTATAATCACTAAGTATCGAATGTTTCTTTCGCAGCGCCTCTCCCAGTTCTCGATTATTTCCAATTATAGCCATCCATTCAATTGGTTGAGCATGTAATTGCCAAAAGCGTGTAGTTTCATTTTAATGAGACTCATGCTATCGGAAGAAACTGAACACAACAGAATACATCTCAATCAACATCGACTACACGTTGATACTCTCTGGTGAAAGCATTTTACAACCAAAAAAGACACATTCAGGCTGCCTAAGGTTGCTTTGTGATAAGGGCATGGTTGTGGATATGGCTGATGAAAACAGGTTGAGTGAACTCGGCGTTTGCTCCTTTGAGCGCCGGAGGATGAGATGTGACCTGATAGAGGAGTATAAGATGATGAGAGGCATTGATCATGTGGATAGTCAGAGGCTTTTTTCTGGGGCTGAAATGGCTGCCACAGGTGTACACAGGTATAAGGTGCTTGGGAGTAGGTACATAGAAGATGTTGGGGTGAGTTATGTTACACTGAGAGTGGTGATTGTGTGGAATGGGCTGCCGGAAACGCTGATGGATGCGGATACGATAGGATATTTTAAGAGACTTTAGTATAGGTACACGGAGATTAGAAAAACAGAGGCTATAGGTAACCCTAGTAATTTCTAAGGTAGCGACATGCTCGGCACGAATTTGTGGGCCGAAGGACCTGTATTGTGCTGTAGGTTTTCTATGTTTATATGTTTCTGGAATCGTAAAGATACCAGAAGTTCGTGATGCCGTATAATTCCAAAACAGCAGATTATGCATTTATTGTTTGGAATTTGTATCATTTCAATGTCCGTTACTTTCCTGCCGACGTTCACGCGGCGCAAACGAATTTGCGGTGTTCCTTCATTCAAAATGGCTGGTAGATTGCATGTACCACATGGATACACTGGACAATGTATTGGGAACAGGAAACAATGATGGAATGGTGGGCCACACTCGATAGGCTGATTAGCCCAATTCTGCTGCTATGCCTTACGCACTTCTGATCTAAAATGCGAATTTCCTGAAGGCAATCATGCCTCTTTGCTCCAGGAATATATTCTTGAAAGTTGTGTGTCTTCTATCAGTAGAAATTTGAGGAATCGGTAGATCCGGCATCTTCCATGGAAATGATGTTTTGAGCCAAGAACTTCCATCAGGACATAATGATATCTCCCAGCATATATTGGGTGTTGATTGTGGTACTTTTATTTTCTCTATCATCATTCTGCTGAACATCCCACCACACTGCGGTTTCTTGCCGTTTGTCTCCGTGCTCGGCAGTGGTTTATTTATATGATAAAACCAAATGAGTTTTTGTATTTTTCCCTCGCTGCTTACTAGCACTGTGTGCTTGTAACAAGAATCACCCTAGTTCTTGAAAAGCGCTGTCCATGCGCGGCATCACAGTGCTGCAAACCGACTCATTGCACAGTAATACACAGCAGCGTCGCCCAGTTGCACTTTGGAGATCGTCAACTGGCTGATTTTCTTACCAGGATCAACAAAACCAGTAATTCGTTCTACGGCATTTTTTGTCTTATCTTGTGCTCCGAAAGTTTGACCCTGGAGCAGGAATATGGGTGCCTGCGCTGGAAGCTGGCGATACCAGTGTATTGTGTTGCGACAATTCACGTCGTATCCACAGGTTAAAATAGCAGTATCGGCAAGTGTAGTTTGTAGTTCCGGACTCTGAGACGGTGGAGAAATGGATTCTGTATGAATGTAAAGGATGATTATTGCTGATTTACCGATAACTGTCAGAAAAAAAAAAAAAAACAAAAACATCCCAAATACGTTACGGAGATTTTTCTTTCACGCAAATTGTTTCACTTGAAATGTGAGTAAACAATATTTATTGTCGTTGACAATTATTATCTGAATTGCTGCGGTGAAGTAAAATTAGGAACTCATGCTAAATTGTGGATATCTTGTTATTATCAAAACATGTTTCATATTTTGGCCATCTATGTGGAAGGAAGAACTAATTCCATGGAACAATTGCAGAGGGCCTACAAACAAAAATGAGCCGAACTCCTTTTTTTTAATATAAGTTCTGTGGTGCTTATTTTAAACGTTAGTTTAATTCCGAATAATTATGGATTTGCCTGTTTTATTTTTCGAGTTGATAGATGCTCCATCCAGAATTGCTTCTTTTTTTAAAATAACATATCCCCGATAAGTTACAGCCTCTTGCATTGTAACATGTTCTTCACAGTAATGAGACTGAACGGGTCAGATAATTTTCGAATAAACTGAAGGCGAAGATTATTTTCAATTGGAGTTTAGCACTCAGCGATATAAAGGTTTTGTTCCCTTCTCTTTTCTTCATTTTTCATCAATTGGTTATGTATTTCACTGTACTATTTGAGAATAAATTGGAGAAAACAATATTCATTATTTCTTGCATCTCGGTGACATATTCATGTATCTGCTTGCGGTTTATGCCTTAAGCTGCTAACAATATTTCCTACAGTCTGACAGCAGTCGGTTGGACTCATTCTACGAAGATTACACCAGCTTTTCATCCTTACTCATAGCAGAAATTTCCCTCTCCATCTCACTCTGTTAATTCAGTTTCCCACCTTGCCTTTCTACACAGTGAGTATAGATTTAGTTTACAGAATCACACCACACAAGATTTTAAATCAATCTATCATCTATTAAACGATAGTGAAAATGGCTGAGATATTTGAAAAATCGTTGATGTCTGTGGATACTTACCGGGTGGTCCCTGTTCCATCTAGAGTATGAGTCTCCCATTGATACACAATGATCCTGTTCTCAGTCTCCACTATACAACAACTACACTCACGTAAATCTGTTTAAGAAACGCTGCAATAGGATTCCCAATGTTCCGAGGGTTGTTAATGCAACACATAGCCAGAATATTCCCCATTTGCCGGCAGGTCGACATGTTCTTTGTGAGAAAGCAAAACCAAATGAAAGTAAAATAGGAACACGCACCGCACACCGATTCCGAGAAGAAAAAAAAAAACACGTAGCATACGTGTCAATCAAAAATACATATGCAATATGGAAATTTAAAATGATCTAAACAGATTAGAAGGTGAACAACGTCAGATTTATATTTTTTTTTGTATGGGATATGGAGAATAACTAGTTTAAACAATGAGTTATATATATATTTATTATTTTCTATTTTGGTTCAGATCTCTTCCACTGTGTTCGTTCCGAAATGTACACAGTACCTTACGTGAATTTGAAATCTGCTGGCGAATCAATGAAAGAGTCGAGCAGGAATTAATTTCGCAGCGCTGGCGTTTTCTGGTTCCATGTGTTCAATAACGATTCTGTCTCTCGTTGGCGACAAGAATGTGTATTTTTTTTAATTCTCTGTCGACATTTATTGACACATACCTCAGGCAGGGAGCAAAATCTGCGGACACGCGAAGTCGGAACATAAAGAATGTACATGATTAGAAAAAGAAAAACTGACAGCTAGCTGGACTTTAGGACGGATCGACAGCGAGACAGGAAGATGAACTTACCTGCAGATCCATTCTGCTCCATCTGAATCAGAAATAAGCTACAGCGAAAGTTTTCGTACAGCGCAACGCCGAAGCCCATCATTGTGCTGCACGCCATCTGTACACAGCTTGACAGTAATAGGTGCCGCTGTCTTCCACTCGCAGGTCCCGAATTTCCAACGAAAACTGCATGTCAGTTTTCTTAATCAAAGTAAAAAATCTCCCCCCGCGAGTGACTTCTTTCCGTTCGGCCGCTGAGTTGGTCTGCCTGAAGAATTTTCCAGTGAGAAAGCGATATTCACCAGAAGAATCAGGCTTGAAACTGCAGGTGATGGTGGCAGTCTGACACTTATTCATGTTTACAATGGACGGGCTCTGAGTCACCGACTGACTCAATGAACCTAGGAATAAAAGCAAAATCACGGAGAAAATTGAGTTGCAGTCATAGACGAACCACACGAAAAATCTAAGCCCGTTGCATCTCAGAGGGTCAGACAGATTTAAAGTAAATGTAATGTGGATAGGTAAAAGGTACTCACGCCGTAAGCAGAGCCAGAGTGTGAAAACAAAGAAGACTCCCATCCTCAACAAGGAATATTGCTGAAGTGTCGAGGAGATGAAGCTCACGGCCTGTAGAGTTATGGTAGAATGTACTGCAAAGATGGAGAGTAAACTGTTAACAACAGGTTGTTGAGGGACAGTTGTTGGTTTTGATTCTGTTTCGTGTCTTTGAACCGAGTGAGGAAGCCCCGCCCATGACTTCCTATGGTTCAACCTGTGTGACGGAGATGGCCTATAAATTGATGAGGCTGAGTCATTCGCCTTGAAACGGACACTTTTCTTCAAAGAAAAAAAAATGGTTATTTGTTCTTTATTGGTGTTGCCACGGGTGCCCCGAGTTTTCAATTATGGTTCAGTTCTTTTATTTTGTGACGGAAATCAGTCTATGCTTTGATCTTGACGGCATGTACGCCGGATGGGCTGACAAGCTCTCCCTCAGCCTAGGAAGACTGTGATGGCACATTCAGCGTTTGAATGCACCAATCCCTCACGGCTACTTTTCTTCCACAGAAAGTATGGATGACAGGAAGTCCGCCACCAAGCAGTATCAATTTGAGTGTGCTTGACCAAAGGCGTAAAACAGGCAACCTTTCTTTCCCTTTTATTCACATTCGAGGTCAATCTTGTCGTTTGTGTTCAGGGGTTATGGAAAATCTGGAAGTCTGTTTTGGATAAAATAATATCCACTGCGGCAAAAGACAGCGCAAGAGACAACTGCTTTGCAGTAAGTTGAGTGGCAGAGTGTTTTAGTGAGATGTCACCGGCTATATCGTATTATTATTATGTTATTATCATTATTATTATTAATATTACTAGTATTATCAGGGAGAATTCCACTGCAAACCTCCTGTAAAATTCTGGACTCCGCAGCAACTGCTGCAGGTAGAGACTGATAAACTGATATTAGAGAGAATTGCTTCCATATCGATATAGGACAAATGGAGGACAAAGCTAAGTGCAGGGTGTGGCGAAACGTTACAGGGATCATGAATTGATTTATATCGGTCTCCACCGCACCCTATTCCGAAGGCTCAATGTTATGCTGTACTCCACTGTTTTCTCTGTTCTACCTGAAGGAACCTCGGGTACATTAATAAGCAAAATAAGTATTTAATACTGGTGGGTCTGGAAAAAGCTCATGGTTGAGGGAAAAGTGGAAATACAGAGTGCCACAGTCGAATAGGAAGACGAATACACTGTTTTAGTATTGAAAGTGGATTTGTCTAGGGTTTTGTGATTAGATTAGGGTCCGGAGTGATCTCACCAAAAATAGTCTGCAGAGCTTTAATTTCCTTGTACCTCCACAGTTACCGATTTGTCTTTCATAATCTTGAATATTACGCCACCAACTGTACTGAAATTTTAGCAAATAAATAAACAAGCAATAAATAATTTAATTATGCAGTTACTTAATTAACAGATGAATGAATGAATGATTGAATAAATGAATACAGAAATAAATCAATTGAAAATGATGTCAGTGAAATCTCGGCTACGATGTGCAATGAACAATCGCGTATGCAAACTGTTGGAAATGGATATTAATGAAATATGTATTTAAATTGCCGCCAGTTGGAGATCCGAACCGTGTTGGGACGGAGCTCACTCAAGTTTGCCTACTGAGTATACACGACATCAGCTGGCGGCTGTTTGATCTTTTAACCAGAGCTTATCGGAGATACAAGGCGTGAGAAAACATAGCTCTGACAGGTTAGCTGATTGAGCAAATAAGGCATCTGCTGGCGGCGATTTGGTGTTTAAAACTGCTGTCAATTGGAGATCGCAAAGATGATAAGACGGAGGTCTCTCGCGTTCGCCGATTCGAATTATAACCCACCAATTCGCGGCATTTTCGTGTCTTAGAAAGTGATATGGATTGATTAACAAGAACAAATTGGAAAGAGGTAGGGGAAAGCGGTACGGCAGTCGGTTGAGTCGACACTGTTAGAAAATGAACTTGAGGAATTCCTTCTTCGATGTTTCAGCGAGATTAGGCGTGATGAAGAGAATGAGAGATGTAGCAGGGATTTTTCCCCGTAGTTTGTCTTCGTTATTTTCTTCCATTCTTTATATTTGCTCAGCATGAACTGTAATATGCCAGGCAGAAAATTTGAACGGAACACACAAAAAATGCAGTACTAACTCAGCGACCACGCAACATGTATGGGAAAGAGTAATCATTCGGCGTGCCTGGCCGGAATCATAACCGAGAGCTTAATATTTGCATGTACTCCTTGCCGGATATTGGAAGAGAAGACTCGGAGTTCTCCAGTATCACTGACGACGACTCATGGATGGAATTCATGCAATTTCAGATTCTTACACACCGTTTTATGGAGCTGAAGCTGGAACTGGATGAACGCTGGAGGTTTCGAAAGGCTGAGGGCGTGATAGATTGGGCATAAAGATGGTGGGTGCACCAGAGTTACAGGAGGCAGGAAAGTGGGTGACAAGAAAGACAAAGGACTTAAACAGCCACTGCAGAGCGCCCTGTGGAAAAATCCCTCAACAACAGATATGCTACTTTGGATAATTTTGGGGGCATGAGGTAGCAGAGAAACGTCACAGCGCTGTACTCTCCGGCATCGAGTCTGTTTCTGTGAGAGAGAAGAAAAATAGATTGAATCGAATAGAATTGACTTTAATACCTACATCCTTCATTTACATGAGGAGTACATCACGTTACATTTCCTGTTAAATATACAATGTGTATTTTATGAAAACAAATATAATAAATACGATGTACAACAGGGGAGTGAAAATAACATTGAAATACAATTCTATCAGCATGAGTTAATACGTCTGATGGCTTGGTGGAGGCAGCTGTTCCGGAGCCTGTTGGTCCTGGATTTTATGCTGCAGTCCCGTATTCTGGACAGTAGCAGCTGGAACATTTTGTGCTTGGGGTGTCTCGGGTCTCTAACGATCCTTCGTGCCCTTTTTACACACTTCTTTTTGTAACTGTCGTGAATAGTGGGCAGGTCGCATCTACAGATGCGTTGCCCGCACCACTCTCAGCGGAGTTCAGCGATTGACGGAAGTACAGTTCCAACACCACGCAGTGAGGCAGCCAGTCAGGATGCTCTGAGTTGTGCCCAAGTAGAACGTTCTTCGTATTTGAACTTCAATACCAAACTTCTTCAACCCTCTGAGGTGAAAAGGGCGCTTTTTGGCCTTTTTTAGCACACAACCGTTATGTACCGACCAAGTCACATCCTCAGTGATGTGTATGCCGAAGAACTTGAGGTGTCAAGATCCATTGATGTCAATCGTGGTTAACCTGCCTCCCTTCTGCCTGTAGTCAACAACCAGCTTCTTTGTTTTCTTTTTTGTTCTGCGACATTAGGAGAGAAGTTGTTTTCTTGATGCCTCCGTGTCAGGGTGGTGAATTATTTTCTGTAGCCTTCCTCATTATTGGTTGAGTTTAGGTCAATCATGTAGTGTCCTCAGCAAATTTAATTCGCAGATTGGAGATCTAGATAGGGACACAGTAATTGGTAATCAAAGAGTAAAGAAGGGGGCTTCGTACACAGACCTGGGGCACCTGTGTTCAGGGTCAGAGGAGCAATGGTGAGGGAGCCCGGTCTTACCAGCTGCGGCGATCTGACAGAAAGTCCAGGATCTAGATACACAAGGCAGGGTAAAAACCGAAGTCTCTGAACTTCTTTTTGAGCCTGGAGGGAACTACAGTTTTGAATGATGAGCGGTAGTCCAAGAACAACATTCATACATAGGCAACCCGCTTCTCCAGATGTGTAAGGGCGGTGTATTGAGCTACAGTCACAACACGTTGGAGGGGAAATGATCAGTCAACGTTTCGGGCCGGAAACTTTCATCAGGAATGAAGAGGGAGGGGGCAGAGGCCCTATAGAGAAGGTGGGGGGAGGGTGGGAAGGAGAAGGCTGCTAGGAGCCAGGTGAAAAAAAAAACAGAAAGGGAAAAGTTAAAGGGGTATGGAAGGGGAGCAGGGAGGGGATGGGCAAAAAAGGTGAAGAAGGAATAGGGGAAAACAGAATGGGTAGTAGAAGGATGCGGAACCCTGAGGGAGGTGATAGGCAGCTGATGGAGGGGCAGAGTAAAACTGGGACGGGAGAATGGGGAGAAGGGAATTACCGGAAGTTGGACAATTCAATTTGCATACCAAGGGGCTGGAGACTACCCAGACGGTATATTTGGTGTTGCTCTTCCTACCTGAGTTTAGCCTGATCATGGCAGTATAGGAGGCCATGCATGGACATATCCGAATGGGAATGTGAAGCAGAATAAAAGGAGGTGGGAACCGGGAGATCCTGTCTGTTGTGGCAGACGGAGCGGATGTGCTCGACGAAGCGGTCCCCCAATCTGCCTCGGGTTTCACGGATGTAGAGGAGGCCGCAGCGGGAGCACCGATGCAACAGGTGACCCCAACAGACTCACAAGTGAAGTGTTGTCTCACCTGGAAGGACTGGTTGGGGCCCTGAATGGTGGCAAGAGAGGTGTAGGGACAGGTGTAGCACTTATGCTTACAGGGATAAGTACCGGGCGGGAGATCCGTGGAAAGGGATGTGTGGACCAGGGAGTCGAGGAGGTAACGATCCCTGCAGAAGGCGGATAGGGCTGCAGAGGAAAAATGTGCATATTGGTGGGGTCTTGTTGAATGTGGCGGAAGTTGTGGAGGATAATCTGCTGGATTCGGATGCTGGTGGGGTGGTAGGTGAGGACAAAGGGATTTCTGGCCCTGTTGTGGTGACGGGAGGATGGGGTGAGGGCCGAAGTGCGGAAAATGGAGGAGATGCGGCTGAGGGCATCAGAGATGACGGCAGAAGGGAAACCAAGCCCCTTCAAGAAAGATAAAAGTTGCGGGTGAACGCAGCAGGCCAGGACACATTCTTTCTCTCGCTCTCCTCTTCTCCCTCTGTCCCTCTGAATATATCCCTTGCCCATCCTCTGGGTCCCTCCCCCCCCCCCCCCGCCTTGTCTTTCTTCCCGGACCTCCTGTCCCATGATTCTCTCGTATCCCTTTTGCCTATCACCTGTCCAGCTCTTGGCTCTATCTCTCCCCCTCCTGTCTTCTCCTATCATTTTGGATCTCCCCCTCCCCCTCCAACTTTCAAATCCCTTACTCACTCTTCCTTCAGTTAGTCCTGACGAAGGGTCTCGGCCTGAAACGTCGACTGCACCTCTTCCTAGATATGCTGCCTGGCCTGCTGCGTTCACCAGCAACTTTTATGTGTGTTGCTTGAATTTCCAGCATCTGCAGAATTCCTGTTGTTTGCCCTTCAAGAAAGAGGTTATTTGAGATGTCCTGGAACGGAAAGCCTCATCCTGGGAGCAGATGCGGCGGAGACGGACGAACTGGAAAAAAGGAGTGACATTTTTGCATGTGGCAGTGTGGGAAGAGGTATAGTCTAGTTAGTTATGAGAGTCAGTGGGCTTATAGAAGGTTTCAGTGGACAGTCTGTCTCCAGAGATGGAGACCGCGTGAACAAGAAAGGAGAGAGAGGTGTCCGAGATGGACCAAGTGAATTAGAGGGCTGGGTGGAAGTTTGAAGTAAAGTCGATGAAATTGACGAACTTTGCAGGAGTGCAGGAAGCAGCACAAATGTAGCCGTCAATGCAGCGAAGGAAAAGTTGGGAAACAGTACCAGTATAGGTTTGGAGCATAGACTGTTCCACATAACCAACGAAGAGGCAGGCATAAATTGGGCTATTGCATCATCTACTGTACGGTTATGTCGATAGCTGAATTGTAGGGGGTTCAGTGTTGGTTGTAGCAGGCCTCAGATATAGTCCCTAACTGCCCCTCAAAGCAGTTGCTTGTTAGCGAGGGGGGTCCAACAGTAGGCCAGGCGTTCGGACATGTTACCTTGGTCATTTTAGATACAGGAACAATGACCGATGACCGATGTTTTGATGCAGGATGGCACTCTACATTGGGAGACGGAGAGATTATGAATGCCTGTTACCCAATCCGCCTGTGGTGCAGCGCACGTCATGAGAACCCGCCCTGGGATGCCGTCCGGTCACATAGTCTGGTGAATGTTCACTCGTTGGAAACACCTGCGCATTTCAGCCTCAGAAATGACCAGGCTGTCGGTCACTTCATTTGCAGGTCTCCTCAGGGGCTCAGTATTGGTAACAGGGAATCAAGCGTATAAAGATTTAGCTCGTCTGGGAGAGAGGCAGGATGTTGGAAAATTCACTGCCTTTAGCTCTGGTTCTGCGATGGTGTACAGACCTTGTCGTAAATTGAGGTGGTAGTTGGTAAAAGTTGCGTCTCGATGTTGTTCCTGTAGTGTGGTTTTTCTGCCATATTCAAGTTGCGCGGATCATAGCTGCGTTTCTTGAACTGCTGCTGAATACCGCCATCGCAAGCTTTGTGTCGCCCAGTAAGTGCTGCTCGCACGGAACTGTTGATCCACAGTGCCAGTGTCCAGGACTTCCCGAATCGATTTTTCAGAATTTTAGATGGCTGCTTGAACAGCCAGATGTCGTGGCCCACGTAAGTAGCAATGACAATAATAGTAAGACTCACTAGTTTCTGCAGTGATCTGAAGAAGTTGGATGCTATGCTAAAGGATAGAATCTCCAGAGCTGTCATCTTAGCATTGTGCCACATCTTCGTGAGGCCAGAAGTTGGAAAACGATGCACTTAAATACGAAGTTGGTCTATGAGGGAGTACATGCGATTTTTTGATTATTCAGCTGTCTTCCAGGGAAAATGCGTCCTGTACAGAACAGACGGTTACAATTAAAATAGAAGAGGGACAATGTCCTATTCTGAAGATTTGGTAGTGTTGGGCGGTAGAGTGTAAGAGCAGATAGTAGAAAGACAGACGTTCTTAACATTTCAGACAATATCAGCAATCAATATTTGGAAAATGTTGCGCCGGATGTCCTGAACTGCGTTTATTTCACTACTAGAGGACTCTTTACAAAGTCAGATAAGCTCAGGGCATGGATAGACGCAGGAAATTGTGATATTGTAGCCATTAGTGAGACTTGGTTGCAGAATTGGTAGGAATAACAACTCAGTATCCCGCGTTTCCTTTGCTTCGGACGCGGCAGAAGAACAGGAATTAAATGAGAAACGATTGCGTTACCAGTCAGTGAAAATTCGTGACAATGCTCAATCAGTACAATGTAAATAACTCAACTAAGTGAGACGTTATGGCTGGGCTGGGAATTGCGAAAGGCAACTCCACATCAATGGGTCTATATTACAGATCAGTCAATAATCGGGGACTTATAGGAAGAAATTTGTCGAGACGTCGCAGAATAATGGAAGAAACTCGAGGTTGTTAACTAGGTGATATTAGCTTCCCACATATTGTCTGGAACTCCCATGCGGTAAAAGGACTCGATGAGTGGAGCTTGTAAAATGTACTCAGGAAAGCTTTCTTAATCGGTATGTAGAAATTCCACATGAGAGAATATGCGATACTTGATGCCGCATATACTCCCCTCGACTTACTGCCGGTTCCAAGTGTCAAAGTGTCGATTATAATCTAGCTGTCGATGCCAAACTCTGTCATTTTCATGAGGAATGGCGCTAGACATGTCAAGTCCAGTGGCATATATACGCAATTCCCATGGTCAGTCCTTCTTCATTGGCTAGTCCTGAACGAATTCGTTTCCGTTGTCCTATTGTGTGTAAACTTCTATTCCAGTTCTAACTCTACGTTGTGAGGCGTGATGGCGACTATTATTTATATGTATAAGTCCGTGTACTTTGGCATCCAATACTAGCATCCGGTGTCAGTCGTATTAGAATGTCCACAATGTGGAGGCAACAATTCTTCTCCATCTGCATCGTCAATTGAATATTTGGATGTGTTATCTTCAGATTGGCGTGTGCGTTTACTTGTAAGTCGGATCCGCTGCTCTGGTTTTTAGGTGAAGCCTGTTCTGCATTACTTACAGGATGGGTGCACCAGTTACTGACCCAACAAAATATGTTCTCCCAAATGAAATCAACTGCCGACAGAAGCACACGATCCCAAAGCAGCAGGAAACCATTGATCACCTGCTCGCCAATTTCAAACAACCTGTCATATCGCAACAGCAATACAACGCCATTCTACCTCCTAGCTCTGAGTCCAACATTGCAGTATACGAACGCTTCAACAGATCTGCAACACGATGTTGCAACTTCCTGTCCTAGTGGTATCTTACACTTCGAGATCCTGCTATCTCTATATTCCATGTAGAGAGCCAAGACAGCCCTCCTAATCGCTCTCATAAATTGGGACCCTGTCGGGGCCACCTCTAATTGGGAAAATAAAACCGTTATTTGTAATAAATATTACTAATACGTTGTTGAGTTGCGTCCGCTATTCGACCATCAAGGGAGTGGAAAGTGTTTAGCATATCAGATACTTCGGCTTCTGTGTTTCATGTTCGGTTCTCGATAAAATCGTCAATTTTAGGCTGGAATGCGGAAGGGCTATTCGCCTATTATCATCAGAGTATATCAGGGCGTTGTGCGGTTGTACACCGGTGAGAGGCCGAACGAACACAAAGACTTCTAAACTTCTAGCTATCATAATTTACAACTTGCTGACGGGACGAACCCCTAAAATAACATCCAGGAAGCTTGTTTCGTTCCCAGAAATATTTCACGCTTCAGGATCCTCGTTATCAAGGCGCACAGAACGAAAGCTGGTAGCAGGAGATCGCTCATTGGCCAGACCCATTCAGCTCCCACCCCGAAGAGTATGAAGGACTGGTGCAGTAACATAATTTGCCCTTACTACGCAGCTTCCGATCACCCACACATCCAAGAAACGGCACAAGCAGGTGGAGTGGAGTTTCGTTCTTTGTCCTTCCTGTAACAAAGCCTGATTCTCTCACTCTGTCTTCCTCCACACCTCGACTGCTCTACCTGTATAGAAATCCACAATGGACTCCGTGCAGGATGCAACCTTCTGGAAATGGCTCTCTGTGTGCAAGTCCGACTCCCTATCCAGTTGATCTCTACCTCCTCGGCATAAACGGAACGTGATGGACTTCCCGTTGGGACTAAGATGGTCAGAACGACCAGAGGACCTGTGAACTTGAGAATTGGAGAATAAATAGCTCGTTTCCACAAATCCCTACTTACCGACTCACCCAAAACTCATATCGTATTGAGTTACCACCCTCATTTCGCCGAGTCATCAGGCTCAGTGATGAGCTTGGGAAGCCATCTGCCTGCAACTTCAATTGACTTCACCCGGTAAATCTCACGACCGTACCAAATTCCCACAGGAATACTCTTAGTTAGCCATTGCCTTTAGTAAAATGGAAATCTGCATTATGCTGCCTCACAGCAGCAGGAGGGCCATAACTCCCGGGAATCTCCCCTCCCCGATTCGTCTGTTATACTTCGCTCATCCTGAGACCAGAGCCTTGAATGAGTTTATCTCCGTTGCACTACGGAATGCCGACATTCAAAAATCCCAGTCGTCAGCCCCGGTGAAGAGTCCTTATGTGTAAGAAAAGAGAATAAATTGTGGTGTTCATCCATGCATTCACTACTGTAGACTTTACAAAATCAATATTAAGAATGCCAATCTGTCCACTTGATGGATCGTGCATTAAAACACTCCCAGTGATCAGATCTTCACCAGACTGGTCCTATAGACCGCTAGGGAGATGAGTGGAAGACGGCGTTCGTAACACCATCTGGCTTCCAGGAACACTCGGTGATTCATATCCGACTTCACTGTTATTGAGTCAAAATAATCTAAGGAGCAGACGAGAGCATGGAAACCGTTTCTACTTAGCGTTTTCTTTTTATGGCGCGGCCTAATGACTTTTGCCGCTCATGCACTTAAGTTTATGAAACATGTAATCAGTTATGTAACCATACAAATAATGCTTTCTCAAACAATATATTTAAACTATTAACATCCACAGCACAGTGAAGTTTGAATTGCTCCATTCAGACTCGTAGGTTCACTGTCTCTGGATAATTCTCTTTACCTGTGGGATATCTTCTTTCTTGTCAGGGGTAGTGGAAGTATAATTCTAACTGACAGGTGAAATTTGTTGCAATAAACCAATATCAGACTGGGGCCGCCAACTTTGGGGTAGTAGGAATTGAGTCTGGGAATCCAGAAGGCTTTTCTGACTTCTCTGGAGGCCTCTCTTCTCATCGATTGATTCTGATTACGCCAACTGTTCAATGTGTTGTCTCCGGAGGATATAGAACATAATCTCTCCTGTCCAGGGCAGTGATCCAGTTGTGCCCTTAATCTTTTCAAACACTCGCTTTTGATCACCAACATATTTCCTCGCCAGAACTATTTGCCTCAAACTGAAACATTGTGCTCCTTGTTTGAGAAGTTTTCAGTTTGTTTCAGCTGTTTGTCTCTGTATTCGTACCGCTACCCACAGTGAAACATGCTTATCTGGATCTAGAATAGACATAAGTGATTGGTGATCATTAATGAAGGTAATCTGGTTCCCAACCCAGTGCTGGTTAAAAAGTTTTACACTCCAAACTAGGGATGGTGCAATGGAACGGAAATGCAATGTATAACCAGTGTGTGAAATATTCAGTTGATACTATTTTACTCTTGATCCGCTGGAAAATCTCTGAAATATACTGAACACTGCTGTGGCATTATCCAGTACCTTTATTACTTCACTTCCAGTTGACATTGCAGGGATTTGGCAAGCAAACGCTGGATGCATCTCCAATCAAGTTGTAGTCCTCTCAGCCAAAAGCGACCCACATTGCTGGTCTTGTTGACTGTTGCATTTTCCATTACTAATGTCATTCCTACAGTAGTCATCTGTTTTCCACAATAGGTTGATTATCTGCCAGCTTTTTTTTTACACACTCATTGGAAAGACTGACTGTCGCAGCCGAGAGAGTGTTTATTATTTTACCGTTCTATTCTGTTTATCCCTTACTGATTGTCTCTTGTTAGTTTACAGATTATGAATCTCAAGGCTGCACATCCATTGACACTTTTCTTTATTAGAATTCATCGTCAAAGTCAGGCTGATTAGTGCTCTTTGGAAACTGAATCTTGACTTTTTTTCTCTTGCTCTTCCTTGTGCAGTCCGTTCATTCCCGTTTGCCCGATATGCCTTACCTTGTTGCATACCTCTGCAACGTTCACCTTTAAAATTGCATTGCTCTGATGTGTCTGAGCCCCTACAAAAACGGAAACACAATTTTGTCAGCAGGCACGTATCTGCTAAGACGTTGTAAGTTTGTCACGCTGAATTTCATTCCTGACCGCAACTGAATTGCGTCTCTGCTGCGGTTTTCATTTATACATTCATGATAATTGTTCTTTTAAATATGAGCTGTGTTACCAGCAAGTATTTTTAAATGTTTTGTCGTAAATTTTCACAAACTAAACTGAACGACCAAATCAATGTTCACAAACACCATCAACAAATTGTCAGTGTTCTGTTAATTTCCTTCATTCAGGTACATCAGATTTAATTCCACTTCTGAAAGCAAAAAAAAAAAAGAAAAAAAAATGCTCAATCCTTTATATATTGCCCAGTTTATGATTACTTTCTATTACTATTATCCGTACACTCTGTTTACGAACAGGGCAATTACGAATGCTCCGGAAGCACGTGTACCTTTCTCTTTTTGTTTTGGTTTTTTAACCGGAACGTCTCGATGACCATTCGGAAGAAAAAATATAGTGCTGTGCATTAAGTAACTTCATTGGATGTGCGATTAGGAAAGAGGAGTTTTAGTGCATGATAATTATGGGAAAGATTGAAAGGAGGAAAGCAAAAGGAAGGCACAGACAAATGATGATGGCAGCCAAAGAACTAGATATGAATAGCAATGAATTGATTCCCTTGACCCGAAACAGGAGTGTATGGGCCATGGCAGCCAAAGCTCAAACTGGGCATGGCAGCTGATGATGATAATGATGAATTGTCTCGGGCTGGTATGAAAGTACCTCGTCGCCACTCGTAGCAGCAAGTTGAAAAAAAAATCCTCAGAGATGATGAACAAGGAATTAGCAGTGTATTATGTGTCTCAAAATAACTGATTATCAGGTCGACAAAGGATGCTCGGTAATTTATTACGAAACAAGAAAAGACAGGTGATCAAAATTAGCGATATTGAGGCGTTCAGCGTAAAAGTCACAATTAGCATATTAAGCGCAATAGTGAAATAAGGACCCAAAAAAAAAAAAAACTATGCTCAATCTACGGCACAAAGGCTGAACATGTGACTATATAATGTTCGTTCAACAATCCCAACGTCAAATGATAAATGATCGTAACAATAAATCTAACAACATAAAATACAATACAGACAAACAGAAAACAGATACAGGGCTACCTCATCTCCGCCAGCAGTTATTGAAATATCATAATTACTACAGTCAACTGAAATAGCAGAGATGATATTTTCATCCGTAAACATGTTAACATATATGCAAATGTCCTAGGCCAGAGGATACCATCGCATAATGGAGTTGTCAAGGCAGTAAGTCAAGTCAAAATCCTCAAGACAATCAACCAGCAGCTCTAGGACTGTAGTTACTCAAACCAGTGGCTCCAGTGATAGACTAATCTTGTTTATAAACGTGCCCGGCAGATAGATTTTAATGCACACCTACTGCGGAAATCATCTTCTTCCTTGAAAGACTTGAATATTCAATGTGTTCTGAGGCCCTGCGTTTAAACTATAATCATAATATCTCCTGCGAAAAAAATGCGCGCTATACTTGAGATTTTATGACGTTCCGGTAACAATGGTAAGTACTCATTGGCCGACCATTATCGAGTCATTTTCGTCATATATTCTACTTGCTTCCATTTACGACGAGCAAATATGCCTTCTTTAAGGAACTCCCCGGAAGGGCATTGTGTGCTCTTCTGAACCAACGGATGGTTTGATGTCTATTCTTCCAAATCATTGTGGTCAGGGCATGCATTAGTGACTGCACCACATTGATAATAGCCACTTCTTTGCAAAGGACTGCGTGGAAAAACCTCTTCGTCCAGATTGTATACCTTCATATTGGAACTAATATACGTTCACTCAGACCTAATTGATATCTGAAGTTTCCACCATGATATGAGCCATCTGTGGGTGCGGTTCGAAATCCACTTAATTCCTTTCTGTAGGAGGACATCAGTGATCTCTGAATCGCTCCAGTTTTCAATGGTCCGGCCTAGCTCACTCTCAGCTTCAATAACGTTTGTCGTATTATCCGAGAGAGGTTCCCTAACTTGTACTTCTCTCGCTATAAAGTTAACAGTATAATCTGTGTCCAAAGAAGATTCCGCCTAAATGTAAATAACTCGTATACATGAACGGGTTAATAAAACCACATACTTCTTCACTGCACTGGTTCTTCCCTTCACCTTAAACTGTCCAAGGCAGTCCACTCCTGCACGTGTAAATGGAGTTTTAACTGGAGACAAACTGTTCATATATATATATATATATATATATATATATATATATATATATGGTATGGGTTGATATCCTGGAACTGTGTGCAACAGGTTGCAAAGAACACACCTGCAAAAGGTTTCTTACAGGGGCAGCAGCGCCGGGAATCCAACATTTCGACGCAACCTAAAGACAGTGTTTAGTTCCTTTCACAATATCTCACCTTTTAGATTGGTAGATAGATAGATAGATGGATAGACATGCATTATCGATCCCGAGGGAAATTGGGTTTCGCTGCAGTTGTACCAACCAAGAATAGAGTACAGATGTAGCAATACAAAACGATAAATAATTAAATAATAAGATGTACATTATGCCAGATGGAAATAAGTCCAGGACCAGCCTATTGGTTCAGAGTGTCTGACCCTCCAAGGGAGGTGTTGTAAAGTTTGATAGCCGCAGGTAGGAATGACTTCCTATGAGGCTCAGGGTATCATCTCGGTGGAATGAGTCTCTGGCTGAATGTACTCCTGTGCCAACCAGTACATTATGTAGTGCATGGAAGTCATTGTCCAAGATGGCATTCAACTTGGACAGCATCCTCTTTTCCGACACCACCGTCAGAGAGTCCAGTTCCATCCCCCCAACATCACTGGCCTTACGAATGGGTTTGTTGATTCTGCTGGTGTCTGCTACCCTCAGCCTGCTGCCCCAGCACACAACAGCAAACGTGATAGCACTGGCCACCACAGACTCGCAGAACATACTCAGCATCGTCCGACGGATGTTAAAGGACCTCAGTCTCCCTAGGAAATAGAGACGGCTCTGACCCTTCTTGTAGAGAGTCTCAGTGTTCTTTGACCAGTTCAGTTTATTGTCAGCTGGTATCCCCAGGTATATATAATCCTCCACCATGCTCCACATTGACCCCCTGGATGGAAATAGGGGTCACCGGTGCCTTAGCCCTCCTCATGTCCACCACCAGTTCCTTAGTCTTTTTCACAATAAGCTGCAGAGAAATCTGCTCACACCATGTGACAAGTTCCACACCGTAACCCTGTACTCAGCCTCATCTCCCTTGCTGATGCATCCAACTTTTGAAATATATCCAACAGAAGAATGACTAAGATATAAAGATCCGTTGCCACTATGATAGTATGCTTAGATTTTTCGATCATAGCTATCCTACTACGCTGTCCACTAACTAGTCAAACTGCACCTTCAGGTTCTGGATTCAGTTTGACATTAATTCTATTAAATTCCACACTTCTTTCTGTATGCAAATTTGAAAATTAATCTGGAAATCACTTCCATTGCAATGTTCCATTGTTTTCCCTTAAGACGAGGAAAGGTAGCAAGTTCTTAAGATTTCAGGCCGCCGTTTTCTTCAAAACGTGTCCAAATTAAGAAGTGATAAATTGTATATGTTATACGTGTTAGATGGATTACAATTCTACCTGCTCTTTAATATTTTCTACATTTATTTTGACACGCTTTTTCAGTTATAGATAAACTAGCAGTGGTTATCGCCGGCCATTCCCTTACGAGCGTAAGAGGATATTGAGGTACTCGCACAGCTACCGCTTTTGTCAGGAATGCATGTAACATCAAATCTCTGGTGGTCACATCTGGCGGGTTGTTTTAAACGTTAACAATCTTCCATTCAGATGCCTGTGAGAGCTTGAACATTTCTGGAAGTTCGTAACCTGGAAATGGCGATCTTCCTATACCTGCATGGAGAGGTAGTATCAGACCAATGCATTGCCTCACGAAACCACAACGTGGCCGTACGGTTTGCCATCGTAGAAGAAGGGACCTATACGACGGATGACAGTCTGTCTTGAAAAACAAGCTACGTTACTGTTTCGAATGATAAGAGCACTGTGCACCTTAGAGGGCGGATTGTGTAAGAGGAGGAATGTCACTGCTCTATGGCCAACTTCACTTGTGTCTGAAAAACGTTGTAACTGTGCAAAACTAAATTCTCCATCATCCAGGGGCTGCAAAGTTCAAACAAACTCGGCGCCTTCCAATTGATAACGTTCTTCTAGCCAGCTTGTCTACTGAAGAACAACTGACATCCCTGCAGTGTCAGCCCGATCAAGATCTTCTTCTCACTGATGTTGTAGTATCTTCTGATCAGCCAGCACCACTAGACTGAATATTCCTAAATGATTACATACGGAGGTTACAGTGAGACGACACGCCACACACCCCCCACTCCCCCTTATAGTTAGTAGTCTAACTTGGGTTGTGATCGTAAACTTGAAAGTATCAGACGGAATGCATTATTCCATGCAGAGTATCTTCTCCACTGAAACTATATCTTAACTCACATCAGAATCCGTCATGCACTTCCCTCATTCCTCCTCTGGTACACAGTGAGAACACGCTGTGTGTCGCTTATCGAGTTTGAGAGTTGACAACAGCCTTTCGCACAAATTGCTGCAACGTCTTGATAAGCAGAAACCGCTTCTTCCTCAGATGATACTGATACAAGTTTGTCATCAACGTAGCAGCAATGCAAACAGTGCATTCTCGTGTAAACGAATCCAGGCCCAAACTCCGACTCTTTAATATTTTTCATAGAAGTTCCTCCGTATTTCTGTGTTGATATCCAGCATTTGCAGACATTGTCGTGTTTGTTATTGGCTACTCCACTGTGAAGAGTCTTCAAGGGATGCATACTATGAGGACGTTTACATCATTCCTTCGTAGTTGTAAATAAGGGTTTTAGCCCGAAATGTTAACTGTTTACTCTGTTCCATCATTACAGCCTGACCAGCTGAATTCTTCTAACATTTTGCGTATTGCTTTGAATTGGCAGCAACTGCAATTATTCTCGTGTTTCTGATTGACAACTCGTTATCCAGCGTTTTAGATATGAACTGTGTCACATACCTCGTGGGTATCTTGTGACTGTCTTATGACCATGATGTAATTGAGTATCTTGTGAGCATGATGTAATTGTCTTGCGATGGTGGGGTGATGTAATTTTCCCGCCAGTGTGAGGTCACACGATGTAATTCTCCTGCCGATGTGAGGTCACGTGATGACATGTTCCAAGAGGTGTATAAAGGGGAAATTCCTGTTGTCGCGCAGTTTCGTTAGTTCGTCCGTTTATTTCCTGCGTATTCGTCTCATAACGCAGTTTCTTTTTAAAGTGGAGTTTTACTTTCTATTATAAGGAAAAAACGTTGTGCCGTCAGTTTCGCCGACAGCTGGCAGTTCCTGTTTGTTGCTCCTTTGTTTTACCATTGCAGTCTGGTACTGGAGAATGAAGCCCTTACCAAATTACGGGAACCCGAAGGATTGAGTAAAGTGGGTGTCGTCCAGGGGTTTTGTAAAGCATCGATCTAATTGAATCTTAGTAAAGGAATTGTGGCCTGCATCTGAGAAAAACCCTGCAAGATCAGGAAGGATTGTGCAGTGCTCACTCTCCATGAAAAAAAAAAAGATCAGTTCCTTTAAGCCGCTTTATTTCCTTCGTAGTGAATCTTTTGGACAAGACTTCTCTCGGCTGGGATCAGCAGCAACGTCACGTCTTCGAAGAAATCAGTTATCCAGGAAGTCTCTCCTTACTGACTGTATAAATCACTTGGACTTTCCAAATTAACACTTTAAGACTGTGTTCGAATTTACCACTTTAAAAACCATTCCAGAGCTTGGCTGTTGTTAAATTTCCTTATAGCAGATACATTCCTGTTAAGCTTTTTTGTTTATTTTTTAAATTTGTTGAGCTGTGTTTGATAAACGTTTATGTTTGTTTATAAAACCTGACTCAGTGCTATTATTCATTGTTGCCGACCACTTAAGGGAAACTGGGGGCTCGTTCGGGTTATGTTCCGTTTTTGAGCTTAAGGGCTTGTTTAATTATCAATTTGCTTTGGACAAAGACAAACCCGATTCTTTTGTTTGATTGAACTGTGGGTGATATTCGGCGGCAATGAATGTTGATGACTTACTGGCATCACCAGACCGGGAGGTATTAGCGAAGGTGAGAAAGGGTGATGTATCCGAGATTACTAGAAAGTTGGACCTTAAAGCAATTTCGAAAGTTACAACAAAGACAATAGTTCAGAGGAAAATCATTCAAATTCGGATTATTTTCAGAAAGAAATGTTAGATATGTTTCTAATGAGTAATCTAGAGAAACAATTACATATCGAACAGATAAAGTTTTAATTATTTAAATCCGAGGTGGCCGAAAGAGAAGCGAATAGGATAAGTAAATTTGCAGCTAGAGAAGCAGATAAACAGAGGGTGTTTGAGCTACCGATGGGGAAATTAAAGTCTGAGAATCAGTAATCTGGTTCTAGGATACCGTTTGTTGCGAGACAGGAAGTTATATTGGCTCCTACATTTATTTAAGCAGAAGTGGATAAATATTTCCAGCATTTTGAAAGTATTGCTCTAATTTCAGAGTGGTCGAAAGATAAATGGCCATTGATGGTACAAAGTGCAGTTAAAGGTAAAGCACAGCAAGTTTACACAGCTTTAACACCTGAGCAAGCACTTGATTATGATATTGTGAAGCAGTATATACTGAAAGCTTATGAACAGGTTCCGGAAGCTGTATTGGGTGCCGTGGATCCGAGTTCTGTTTACCTATTTCAGTTTTTGTTGTAGTGTGTCTTCGGATCTCTGATGGAGCAATGCCTGCAAGTCTGTAAATAATGTTAGTGGGCGTGGGGCACCGTATGCCCGTGATTATTCGGCAGTCTTCGTTAAGCAACGGGTCTATTTTCTTCGCATGGGCTGATCTGCCACATACAGGTGCACAGTATTCTGCAGGTGCATAGCAGAACGCTAGGGCAGTTGATCAAAGTGTGTGAGCATTAGCTCCCCATTTCGAGCATGCTAATTTTTCAAGAGAGGATTGTGAGAGGCAACATTCCCTCGGTGGTTTAGGATATCGGTGGCAAATGAGAACTTCCTATTTAGTGTCACGCCCAGGTAAATTTGAGTCGGATGGTGGTCGAACTCCTTCCCACACCGGAAGATCTTGAGTTTCCGAGCTGCTTCTCGATTCCTCAGGTGGAATGCAGACACTTGAGTTTTTGATGGATTTGGGTTCAGAGACATTTTTTTTCATAATACTGCTTCATTGCTTCGAGGGCTGCTGTAAGCCGTACTTCAACTTCTTGGAAAGAGTTAGGTTGTGTTGGTATGCAAAAGTCGTCTGCATAGATAAACCTGCCTGTGTTAGGAAAGGTTGGTTGATCATTTGTGCAGACAGTAAATAGTGGAGGTGCCAGCACTGAGCCCTGTGGTAGTCCGTTCTGGTATAGACACAACCTACTCTCGATTCTATTAATTTCTACATAAAATCTACGATTTTCTAGGAGACTACTTATTACTTTGACTGTGGTTTCGTTCTTTAACATTTTAGATAATTTCAGTAGAAGGCCTCTGTAATTCACAATGTCGTATGCTGCTGTTAAGTCAACGAATACTGCTCCTGTAACTTGTCCCATTTCAAAGTCATCCTCAATATACTGGGTTCAGTTCAGGACTTTACTGCAGCTGCCTGCCCGAAAGAAGGTGTCAGAGTCTGTCATCGACACGTCGCTGAAAGTCTTTGTTGAAGAGCCACACCATTTGGAAGGGAGAGATAACTGAAGTCAGCCGGCTCCGACGATTGGCTTTTCGATATTATTGCAGAGAGTTTTTCTGCATGGCTGCCAGATAATTCCGACTTCTTCAGTCGACAACGAAGCACCGATCTTTCAGCAAACCAGAATTTGTGATCAATACAGTGATTTATCTGCCCTACAGAGGACCTCTCAGCTCTCAGCTGGTTCCCTGCCGGCTCAGCTTAGAGTATATAGGAGTATATCTAGCAGCTCCAAAGAATTGTAGACGGAGCTACAGTTTTGTTGAGATTCGGAAATCACAGGATGGAGTTCAAGAGCTCCGTGGTTATGTTTGGAACATAGAACATAGACCATAGAATAGTACAGCACACTACAGGCCCTTCGGCCCACAATGTTGTGCCGACACTTAAACCCTACCACCCACATTAGATTCCTCCATATAACTGTCCGGCAGCCTCTTAAATTTCACTGCTGTATCTGTCCTCCACCACTGACTCAGGCAGTGCATTCCACGCACCAACCACTCTCTGAGTAAAAACCCTTCCTCTAATATACCCCTTGAACTTTCCACCCCTTACCTTAAAGGTATATCTTCTTGTTCTATACAGTGGTACCCGGGGAAGAGGCGCTGGCTGTCCACTCTATTTATTCTTCTTAATATCTGTACGCCTCTATCCTGTCTCCTGTCATCCTCCTTTTCAACAAAAAATAATGTCTTAGCTTCATTAATCTCTGATCATAATGCATATTCTCTAAACCAGGCAGCATCCTGGTACTCTCCTCTGTACCCTTTCCAATACATCCACATCCTTCCAATAGTGAGGCGAACAGAACTGGACACAGTACTCCGAGTGTGGCCGAACCAGAGATTTATAGAGCTGCATTAATGCGACTCTTAAACCCTATCCCTTGACTTATGAAAACTAACACACATAAGCTTACTTAACTACCCGATCTACCTGTGAGGCAACTTTCAGGGCCCTATGGACTTGTACCCCTAGACCCCTTTGCCCCTCCACTCTACCAAGTATCCTGCGATTTACTTTGTACTCTTCCCTGGAGTTTGTCTTTCCAAAGTGTACCACCTCACACTTCTCCGGGTTGAACTCCATTTGCCACTTCTCAGCCCACTTCTGCGTCCTATCAAAACAATTCAGCAGATACTGCGTCTAATAATGTCACTGCAAAAATGGCTAAACTGCCCTTGGAGGGGGAGACGATGCAGGAAAATTCCAAGGCGATTCTTAAATGGACAGTTACTCTCACTTCCAGTCAAGAGAGCTGTACATTTCAAAGACTTGCACCCTCTGAGGCAGCACACTCCTACTGAATAATATCGTGTATCTGGTATTTTGTGGTCCTTTACTGAATTTTTTAATATTATACTTCAGAAGACAATGTTCTCATTGCATCTCTCTGTTCGTATTATGAAATCGATGCTCAACATTCAAGACGTACAAAAATATAGAATGTTTAATCTAAAAGGAAATTTGAAATATAAAGCCTGTCGCAAAATGATCCCGAAGGAAGAAATAAAATACATTTCAGTTTCTGGTGGCTTTGCGGTGCAGTTTCTTCAGTTGCGGTTGATAATTATTGATTTTTTTTCTATAAACGTGGAACTAACAAGCAACCAGTTCATTGAAGATAGTTCAAGTTTTACTTCAACACCAGCAAACATTTGCTTGAAACGCTCAGTGTCTGCAGCAACCCTTGTGCACAGTATGCACCTTGAAAACATTACATAGTAATCAGGTTCTGGCATTTATATTGTGTACTTATGTTGTGTAAATTGATACATATAAATCAGTACTTATGAAGTTAGATAGATTGAGCGGAATGGAACAGGAAGCTCTGTAATCTTTAAGAAACAAGTAGTTAGTTTCGGTGATTTCCAGTTGTTTTCTGTTCTCAGGTTCCTTGACATAATAGTTGGCATTTCAGCCTCATTGTCTGTGTACTGACAAACATTCGTTTGAGTGAATAATTCCCCCATATTATGGAGCTGCTACATTCCAAATAATGTCATGAAATAAGCAGAAAACTGAAGCTCAATTTCATTCTCAGTAAGTATTTACAAGTCTGACAGTCGTTGAAAGTGAATACGATCACTTCAGACCTTCTCAACTAGCTCTCAGTAACTGACCAGCTCAGGTCTGCAGTTTGCATCTTCTTTACACTAATACCCCCGTCTGCCAACAGTAAACCAAAATTATTTCGATAATTTTGTTTGACTACTCTGTGAATATAACTGAGAAACTTACATGGTAAACAAGGACTCATTCCTGAGGAACGTATTCTGTGATTCCTCTAAGTGTATTATTAGCATATCAAGCTATGCCATCTATCCAGTTCTCTCAGCCCCCGTTAAAATCAGGGATATGGAGGCTTCTAAGCACAACGCATTCTGTTGATATAGTGCTTATTTGGCTGCCTTTTTTCCTATCTTCCTCTACTGCATCACAGCAAAGAACGACATATTACACTGGGCAGCATGAATAAAACTTATCACTTCCCACCTAGCTGCATAACCTTAATAATAGCAATTTCATTCTAATGGATTGTTCACTTGAATTGGCAGTTCTCAACGTTTACGTGTTAAGTCTGCCAACTCAGTGGGCACCTAGTCCCTCACATGGAGTAGATATGGATCCATCCAAGATAGAGGTTGCAACAACCTAGCCAGGGGCCCAGACTGTGAGCGCCCAGGCTTCGTTTCCTGGACTCTGCGGTACTATCGGAGGTTCGTGAAGACCTATTCTACAGTGATTCACCCTACAAATCAGCTTCTGTGCAGTCACCCTCCCTCGGCGAAAAAAGTTAGTATGTCAAAAAGAAAAAGTGGCAAATATTATTTTAGCTCTTCGGAGTCTTTTCGAGTGAGATGTGATGTGAAATGTGAAGAGGTAAGACAAGAGATCCGTGTTGGCCTGACTTGGACCTTTCAGCTAGTAAGTGGGCTCTGTGGCGACGTCGGGAGACTGAAGACCCAACAGCAAAACAATTACACGCCCTCTCCACACCCTTCAAAATGCGATGCGGACTCGAATGATGAGGAATTGACGGTGTAGTACATGCTGCCTTCTGATAACTCCCCAATAAATTAGGAAGAGAGTTCCAACTCTTCACACGCCGAGACAGTTGAAATCGTGTGCATCAAAAGCTGTCAGTCAGGTCTGCAGCTGCACCATGCAGTCCAGCTGGGCTCTGACGTAACTGAAACTGAAGCTGAGCTCAAGCAAGTGACTGAGCGGTCGGAGTTGCCAGAAGGCACAAGTAATTGATCGGGGGAAGCCTCGCAAGGTAGACTCGTAGTACCCCCAAGATTTTCTGAAACTGAAAACGGTGATGATGGAATAAGGACATCTCAAACTGTCAGAAGACCCCCATATAGTCTGGCCTTTGTAGCCCCGGGCAAAGTGTTACAACTATTCTACCAGAGAGATATGTCAGTACATTAACAAATGGGTTGGAGATTTTGACCATTTTCAAAATTCCTTTGAAAACGGTGTTAGTAATGATGGCATGACAAATAATTTCGAAGTTATGAAGACATGACTTTTTTGGGGGAGAAGGGGGACAGTATGATGCCGTGGTAAGAGCAATCTGTTCTGCTTTCAGCATGTTTGAGTTATCGGTGATAATAAGCGATGAAACTGAATCTGTTGCATCCAATTAGGATGATAGAACTGATAGGAAGTTTATCTAGAGAGGGACAATAACATTGGGCCTGGGGCTTTGGTTCGGTGGGGGATGAAGAGAGAAGACTCTGGAGAGAACAGGTCGTATGATTCCACCCGGTGAGGGATCGTGATTCGATGATGTCAGGAGCGATGATCGATTGAAAATTGCTGAATATGGAGAAACGCTGAGTTCCCACCTGTGAACATTTGACAGTTTAACTAAAATGTGCCCTTTCTTGTTGTTTTTCTTTATTAACCAATTAGTTAAGTTAAAAGGCATTAATATAATTCATTTAAGCATATGCCGGGTATTCAATATTTTTATATCCTCAGAACTAATCAAAACGTTTCAAGGCCTTTGTTCTTCCTTGTGTATTTGTTTTCTCGATTTCCACACATGCAGACCCAATCAGTTAGGATTAGCAACAATATCTCACACACAATCTCCATCAGCACGGTTGCACCGCATGTCTGTGCGCTTTGCCCCCCATACTGTACTCACGTTATACTTCTGACTATGTGACTAACGTTAATTAAAGTGCTATATTTACATTTGCTGACGATATCTTTTGTCGAATCAAGAATTTAACGAATACGTAGAGCCGAGGGAGATTGAAATCTGAATGGCGTCACGACAATACTATGCTATTCAATGCCAATTAGACCAAGGAGCTGAATATTAATTTCAGGTGGAGGAAAACAGAGCTACGTGTACCAGAACATATCAGGGGAGTCAGACGTAGAGTATCAGCAACTTTAAATGTCTTGCCCCTCGGAAACAGCGCCTCTCCTTCCTTCAGTTTGAGGAGATAGGATCTGACATGAACAAACTTCTACTTAAGATAATTTTGACAGGCTTCATCAGAGAATTGTATGGAAACAGCAAATGCCTTTCAGCCGAACTTCCTACAAACGGTACTTCAAAGACCCATGTCCGTCTTCAGTAAAGCATTCGACATCATTGATCATTACTACACATATCGTTGTAGCAGGACAACAGCATCCATCATCAGGGACCCCCACCACCAAGATGATGCACCCTATTCGATTCGCCATCGAGCAGAAAGTAAATGTGGCTCAGAACTTACGTTTCCAGTATAAGGAAAATGTTTTGCCTCTCAAACATCAGGCTGCTAAGCCAGAGAGGTATAACTTGGCCATCACTTTACTGTTCCTCCAAGCTATCGACTCACTTTCAAGGATTTATTCATTTCATGTTCTCGATACGTATTCCTCCTCTTTCTCTTTCATCATCAGCTTCCTCTTCTTCTTCTTCTTCTTCTTGTTCTCGTTCTTATCCTACTGCTTTCTCTTCCTGTTCTCCTTCTGCTGCTTCTCCTTCATCTTCTTCTTCTTCTTCTCCTTCTTCTTCTTCTTCTTCTTCTTCTTCTTCTTCTTCTTCTTCTTCTTCTTCTTCTCCTTCTTCTTCTTCTTCTCTTTCTTCTTCTTCTTCTTCTTCTCCTTCTTCTTCTTCTTCTTCTTCTCTTTCTTCTTCTTCTTCTTCTCCTTCTTCTTTTTCTTCTTCTTCTTCTTCTTCTTCTTCTTCTTCTTCTTCTCCTTCTTCTCCTACTACTTTTTCTTTTTGTTCTCCTTCTTCTTCTAAATCTTCTTCTTCTTCTTCTTCCTCTTCTTCTTCTTCTTCTTCTCCTTCTTCTCCTACTACTTTTTCTTTTTGTTCTCCTTCTTCTTCTAAATCTTCTTCTTCTTCTTCTTCTTCTTCTTCTTCTTCTTCCTCTTCTTGTTCCTATTATTACTATTAATTATCTTCACTATTGGGTGCCATATTTCAGTGACATTATTTCAGTTGATGGATTTCCACAGTATGGGCACAAGACAATGATCTGACGGTATATTATGGTGACATGTTTATACGTTACTCGCAAATTTTCTTTGAACTTTGAACTTGTTTTAGGGGACAGAGCGAAGATGCACGACGAAGCTTACCAACCCAGCTGGATTTCATTGCGTCAGACTAGGCAGCACCTGGAGGGTCAGAAAAAAAAGGTTCCCACGAAAGACAGAGAGATAAACTACTGAATCATCTGGAAAGACTGTTTCATGACCCTGATTGGTGGTAAGTGAGGAGGTGAATGGGCAACTTCATCAGATATTCCATTGGTAGAGATAAGTGACTGCATGGAGACCAGTATGCAGATGCGCATGACAGTAGAGTCACAGAGGGGGTGATCCCTGTAGAAAGCAGAAAAAAATGCAAAGGTTGAGAGAAAGTTGTGCTTATAAATATATTTGTGGACAATAGCAGAAGTTCCGTGGAGTGATGTGCTGTTTGTGCCTCGTAAGTACAATGGAAAATTTATCCCTCTCAGGGCGATGAGTCGATGCAAAATGGAGTGGATGAGTGCGAGGGAAATATCAATTTATGAGAAAGGGAACTCCTGTACTTTACAGAATGATGACATCTCAGATGTACTTTCGCTTTTAGTGAAAGCATCATACTGAGAAGGGAACACGGAGGAGACTGGGAAACAATGAGAAAGGATGACAAATTTTACCAGTGTATGTGCGGAAAGATGTATAGTGAGAGATCGATGTGAGAGTCATTATGTTTATGAAATATATCAGAAGTGTGTTTACAAGTCGTTGACTGAAATCCCCAGCGATATTATGGTTGCTGTGTGAAATCACGTTACGGTGGCATCTTTCTGATATTGATAGGAAGTTTAGTCTGATCAGAATATGTACACGTCTTTCGCCAATATTCGGTCTATTCATCGGTCACCCCCTTCAAAATTTCATCTATTGCTATTGACCACTGTGGTAACGCAATGTTTGAGGCTGAATGCTCCGTGATGTTAAACACCACAGGAGTACTGCAATCAAATTTTGGTGTGAGCATAGTCAAAAAAGACCAAAAAGCAAGAACATAAATAAAATATATATCAGAGAATGCCATTGCGTTCGTGCTGAACACTCGATATTTTAAAACCATTCAATTAAGCCTTCAGACATTCGTTAGGATTTGTTTCGACAGTGCCTTGCCAGCAATATGTATTTTGATGAGTTCGCCCTCTATTGAGCTCGTGGAATGTTGAGAGCGAATTCTTGTTCAGTGCAAAATATATTGTGATACATTGTCGGTCGAAGGATGGTTATGTATATTTTGCTGTTATGTCGTACCATTGGTCTGTTCCGTAGTATTGAGATTCACATTCTCTATTGGAATCCGCAACAATTTTTGTCGTTGTTGTCTGTTCCGGAGCATATCTGGATGAACACGACTTCCTTGATAAGTTACATTGAAAACATTGTTCTTTTTTTTATTTGGAAGGTTGTTTTTCAAATCAACTGTACCACAGTATTTTGATGACCCCAGTGTAACAGTAAAATAAATAATAAATCACAATCAACACATCGAACAATCTGCAACCTTAAATTTAATAAGCGTCGTTGCAGGGTACCTGGAGTGTGTTCGAATTTTGCAGTACAATTCTTGTCTAGCTTCCGGTATCAAAGTAGTATTTTAGATTAGTGTCGATTATCACAGTGAAAAACAAGTTACCGAGGAGAAATTAACCTTCACAGAAACGTTCCCCGGCTCTGTAAATGTGTAATCATACAATGGAAAGGGACCGTCGGATTAAAAATACAACAAACTCTGTCTGAAGCAACCAACCACAAGAGACATCCAATAGTATCAAAACCGTGACACACGAACAAACAGGCTCTCAAGCGTGGTGCAGGATTCGAAAGGTCAGCTCGCAACCGCTCAAGGTATGTAAACAATGGATCAAATTCTTTGTATGTCAACCTTATTTGCAAAGTGAGGCTCGGCGGTGACCGAAGGTGATGAAGGTGAAGGGCGTCTTGGAGAAAACTGTCATCAAACTGCGCTTACACGTTGAGTCAGACGATGCCAGAAGTATGAAAGGCAGTGTTAAGAAGTAAGTATGCCACAAAGGAGATAATGTCAGTCAGTAATCATCTTTGGTCGATTTCAGGCAGAACATAAGAGAGATCAGACACGAGCTAAAACTTCTGGCACGCAATATTTCTTCGTCTCCCATTAGTGGCTGCGAAAGTAGCTTTTCTCTGAATAACTTAAGAATTTATTGAGAAGATGATTGCGTTTATTATATGTGTAGTCGTCTATGAAACTTAAAGAAAGTCCAGAGTTTATTTTGTGCAGTTGCTTCCAGTGCCTCCGAGTGTTTGTAGACACTGCTTACTGGGCAATCGATGTGACGGGCTTTTCCAGTGCGTCATCTTATCTTGCACACCATGGAATACGGGAGAATTTATATTCTCTATCTTCTTCTCAGATATTTGCTAGATTGAACCTGCGCACGAAGATGTACAAGAGCCCACTAAACCAGCTCGAGCTGTGCTGTTATACAGCGTTCTGCTTATCTTTGCGTAAATATATTACCCAATTCAACTAGGATGCAAAGGCGGAAATAGAAGAGCTGCAGCAGGTATTCATGTTTCTTCACGGTAGACGTGAATATCCACGGCTAGAGATACTGAAAATCTAATACAAAAATCCAGGCATCAACACATTCAAGATATGAGTTCTGCTGATACACAGCCATATCTGTATAGAATAATTTAGAGACATTGTCAAATGTCTCTAAATTAGGTAAATGAAGTAATATTTCTTGAAAGTTTCATGATTGCCACCACAACTCTGTCGCAAATGAAAATAAGACACAAATAGCTAGGGAATAATAACAATCAGTTGTGTCAAGTTTTCATCGCATACTTGGAGACTTCCGATTGACAATCAATTTTGTATTTAAAAAATCAGTATTGGGATGCCTTTCTGCGAAGCCATCAGCAGAACTCAGCTTAAATTATCACGCTCAAAACCTGGGAGCCTATACCTCCCCCTGCAACTGGATTAGGTTTCCTAACTGGGAGACCACCTGGTGTACGAACTGGAAATAACATACATCTCATCCTTGATGACGAGCAAATTGCCGCACTTCAACCATACCCAATTCTCGACCCTTACTACAAGTACGATACTGTGGCCTGGCACAAATCTAATGCCATCGATAAATTTCACGACAACAAAATATTGTTTGCATAATTTCAGATAGTGACACGAAGAGGCGTATGGCAGCTATAGAGATCACCTACTTGACTGTAGTCTTAGTAAGACCAAAATTCATGTTGAACTTCAGGAATGGAAGCGGATGGAAGACAAACCAAACTTTATCGGGGATCAGAAGTGAAAGGATGAGCAATTTCAAATGCGTGACTATTGACAGTACTGTGGATTTATACTGGGCACAATTACAAAGAAGGCATTACAGCGGCGAAATGTCACATGCAACTTGAGAATTGGTTTCCATCAAATACTCACGGTAATATCCAGAGATAAACATTGGGCAGCATTATAACTGGTTGCATCTGCGTCTGCGATGGTGGGGGACTGCACAGGAACAAACGGCAGAACATTTTAAACAAAGCAAGCTTCATCACTGACACAACACTCGCAGGCATCCAGGATACCTTCAAAAGGCGATACTTCGAAAGGACCGCATGAATCACAGAAGTCTCCACCCCAACCACCATCACCGAGGATATGTCCTAACATTTAACTTGTCAGGAAGAGTTGTTTCCCCGCTGCCGTCAGATTTTCGTGTAGACCATGAGCCCAATACAGTCCCTTAGTATCTCCCCCCTCACTTTTTACACTGCTATTTTTTTGTTTATTATATGTACACTTTTTATTGTAGTGCATTATAATTGTTATGCATTGCAATGCACTGATGACTCAAATAAGAAAATTGCACATCAGAATCTCAAGGACAAATGTGACGCGTGTGCAATTTGGTTATCCATTTGATTTAAAATTTTGAAATGTCAGCTCTAATCTCTGTTATCTCCATTTTTCAATTGGGTTTGTCAGAACCAGTGATTGTGCCGCGTGGTAGATACAGCAATTGCGCTTGTGAATGTGTACGTGTCAGCTAATTATTAGCCATATAACCATATAACAATTACAGCACGGAAACAGGTCATCTCGGCTCTTCTAGTCCGTACCGAACTCTTACTTTCACCTAGTCCCACCGACCTGCACTCACCCCATCACCCTGCAGTCATTTCCTATCCATATCGCTATCCAATTTAACTTTAAATGACAACATCGAATCTGTCCCAACCACTTCTGCTGGAAGCTTTTTCCACACAGCTACCAGTCTCTGAGTAAAGAAGTTACCCCTCATGTTACTCTTAACGTTTTGCCGTTTTACTCTCAACTCATATCCTCTTGTTTGAATCTCCCCCACTCTCAATCGAAACAAAAAAAAAACTATCCACGTCAACTCTATCTTACCCACTCATGCTTTTAAAATACCTCTATCAAGTCCCCCCTTAACGTTCTATTCTCCAAAGAGTGAAGACCCAACTTGTTCAACCTTTCTCTATAAGTTAGGAGATGAAACCCACGTAACATTCTGGTAAATCTTCCCTGTACTCTCCCAATTTTGTTGACATCTTTCCTATAACTCGGTGACCAAAACTGTACACAATACTTCAAGTTTGGCCTGACCAATGCCTTATACAATTTCAGCATTACATCCCAACTCCTATACTCACTGCTCGGATTTATAAAGGCTAGTATACCAAAAGGTTTCTTCACCACCCTACCCACATGAAATTCCAACTTCAGGGAACTATGCACCATTATTCTTAGATCCCTCTGTTCCACTGCATTCTTCAATACCCTACCATTTGACATATATATCCTATTTTAGCAGTCCTACCAAAATGTAGCACCTCAGATGTATCAGCATTAAACTGCATCTGCCATCTTTCAGCCCACTCTTCTACCTAGCCTAAATTAATCTACCTGTTTTGAAAGCCTACATCATTATCCACAACTCCACATATAAGAGTAGCATCTGCATATTTACTAATCCAATTTACCACCCCATTATCCAGATCATGACTGTCCACCACGAATATCTGGAGTCTCCCATCCAGCCACTGCTAAATCCATTTTGCTAATTCAATATTAATACCCAACGATGGAACGTTCCGGAATAACCCTCCGTGTGGAACCTTGTCAAAGGTCTTACTGAAGTCCATATAGACAACATGCACCGCTTTACCCTCGTCAACTTTCCTAGTAACCTCTTCAAAAAATTCAATAAGATTTGTCAAGCATGCCCTTCCTGTCATAAAGCGGTGGCTGGGAACGGACCCAAGTGCAAGACACTGACGCTGAAGTATTAGGTACAGGACAAGGATGCAGGGCGATGGCAAGGACATAAATAGGAAAACCGGGAACCCGGAACAGGATTGGACAAAAGAGCTAGGAGCTCGGGCTTGGACTCCGAGCCAGAGACTAGACAGGGACCCAGTACCTGGGTCTTGCCTCTGGCTCGGACCCCAGAACTAGGCCGGGACGAGGCTTGACTGACAGGCAGGACGAGGCTGGAGTCTCAGAGACTTGAGGCCAGGCTTGGCTGGAGGCGAGAGACTTTAGGCGAGGTTTCGCAGGAGACAGGAGACTTGTGGGGATTCTTGACAGGAGGAAGGAGACCTGTGTCGAGGCTTGACAGGAGGCGAGAGACTTGAGGCGAGGCGTGGCAGGAGGCTACAGACTTGAGGCGAGGCTTGGCAGGAGGCTACAGACTTGAGGCGAGGGGAGGCTGGAGGCTGGAGGCAGGGGACTTGAGGCGAGGCTGGAGGCTGGAGGCAGGGGACTTGAGGCGTGGCTGGAGGCTGGAGTCTTTAGGCTTGCGGCTAGGCAGGAAGCTGCAGTCTTCAGTCTTGAGGCTTGGCCGGAGGTTTGAGCCGAAACAGGAGGCTGGAGTCTTCAAGCTTGAGGCTAGGCAGGCTCCATCGGGGCAGGACGCCGTTCACCTTGGCAGGGCGCTGATACTCCTGGTCAGGGCGCGGTTCAGGACCGGACGAAAGCATGGGACAGGAAGGGGCAGAACTAACCGCAGGTAACGGCGAGACGGCCGGGCTTACCCGACGGAGGCAAGGAACAGGAAGGGACTAGGTACAGGGTGGTTCCAGGTCAAGACTGCAGGCGAGACGAGGCGAGAGTTACCAACAAGACAAGGCACGGCCTCAGGCAATGCAAGGCGAGACGACAACTTCAGGCGTTGCGAGAGTTACCTATAATTACAGGTAATTATACATGCCATCTCTAAGAATACTTTCCATCAATTTACCCACCACTGACGTCAAACTCACCGGCCGATAATTGCGAAGTTTACTCTTCGAACCCTTTTTAAACAATGGAACAACATGAGCAATACACCAATCCCTCGGCACCATCCCCGTTTCTAATGACATTTGAAATATTTCTGTCAGAGTCCCTGCTATTTCCACACTAACTTCCCTCAAGGCCCTAGCGAATATCCTGTCAGGACCCGGAGGCTTATCCACTTTTATATACCATAAAAGCGCCAGTGCTTCCTCGTCTTTAATCGTCATAGATGTCATAACTACCCTCCTTGTTTCCCCTACCTTGCACAATTGAATAACCTTCTCCTCAGTGAACACCGAAGAAAATTAATTGTTCAAAATCGCCCCCAGCTCTTTTGACTCCGCACATAGCCGTCCACTCTGAATCTCTAAAGGACCAATTTTGTCCCTCTCTATCCTTTTGCTATTAATATAACTGTAGAAGCCCTTTGGATTTATTTTCACATTACTTACCAAAGCAACCTCATACCTTCTTCTAGCTTTTCTAATTTCTTCCTGAAGATTATTTTTACATTCTTTATATTCCTTGAACACCTCATTTACTCCAAGCTGCGTATATATATTGTAGATCTCTCTTTTTTTTTTCCGAACCAAGTTTCCAATATCCTTTGAAAACCATGGCTCTCTCAAACTGTTAACCTTTCCTTTCAACCTAACAGCAACATAAAGATTCTGTACCCTCAATAGTTCACCTTTAAATGACCTCCATTACTCTATTACATCCTTCCCATTAAACAAATTGTCCCAATCCACTCCTTTTAAATCCTTTCGCATCTCCTCAAAGTTAGTCTTTCTCCAATCAAAAATTTGAACCCTGGGTCCAGTCCTATCCTTCTCCCTAATGATATTGAAACTAGTGGCATTGTGGTCACTGGACGCGAAGTGCACCCCAGAACATACCTCCGTCACGTGACCTATTTCATTCCCCAACAGGAGAAGCCACATTGCCTTTTCTCTAGTTTGTCCTTTAGGTATTGCTGCAAAAACTATCTTGCGCACATTTTACAAACTCCAAACCATCCAGCCCGATTACAGAATGAGTTTCCCAGTGTCACGTAAGCCGTGACGGGAATAAAGAACCAGCAGAGATGGAAAGCACTTTGGAGTCCGTTTTTGCGATTACCTAATAATATTTATCAGTAACTATGCAATACAGTAATTTATTTGGAGGTAAATCAAACATGTTAGTATTGATTATAAATCAGTATATCAGTAAGTGGAAATATATGGAAATCCAGCTTCTTCATGTTTAGGGGTAAAACGATACCGTCTTACGATGATGAGTGAAGTTCAGTTCAGTTCAGTTTGTGGTGTTGAGTTGATTAGTGATAGAGGGAGAAAGAAATAGGAAGAGATTTGAGTTTTCGGGTGAGCTGACGCCGTCGATCTTCTCGTTTTCCATCGAAATCCTTTAAAAGTCACCAACTGTGACCACATCATGGAGGACCGGTTTTCTGTGGTGGAGCTATCAACCAAGCAAGGGTGGACAGATGGAGAACTCCTCACCCGTCACTGCCTTTTCCTTTCCACTGCAAGAGCCATTGATCAATCAGACCGATCAATCCTCCAAAAACCCACTTTTTCTGCGGGCACAACAAAGCTTATTCAGTGTCTCAAAACATGTATCTGAGGTCTAACATCTTACCTTCTCTTTTATCTTCCCGTGCTGAGCATCAGCTGTCTCTCAAATAACTCCTCCTTCCTTTGCCTGTGCAAGAAATGTACAAGCAGGCAAATATCCTTGAAGAAAGTATAAACAACCTGTGAGCAGTCTTCATCTCTCTCTCGCTTTTAGAAACAAGTTGTTGGTGTTAAATAACTCTCTCTCTCTCTCTCTCTCTCTCTCCCTCCCTCCCTCTCTCTCTCTCTCTCTCTCTCTCTCTCTCTCTCTCTCTCTCTCTCTCTCTCTCTCTCTCTCTCTCTCTCTCTCTCTCTCTCTCTCTCTCCCCCTCTCTCTCCCCCCAAAAGCACAATCCGTAGGGGTAATCGAGCACAGCTCATAGGGGTAATTCAGGACCCGGCCTCACCTAGTCTATGAGTGGAAAATTAAAATCTCCCACAATTCGATCCTTGAACTTACTACAAATATCTGCTATCTCTTTACAAAATTGCTCCTCCAATTCTCCTTCGCCATTAGGTGGTCTATAATACACCCCTACAAGCGTTATTACACCTTTCCCATTCCTCAATTCTACCCTAATAGGCTCCCTAGACGAGTCCTCTAATCCATTCTGCCAAAGCACTGCTGTAATATTTTCTTTGACAAGCAATGCAACACATGCCCCTCATACTCCTTCCGATTCTATCACACCTGAAGCTATGAAATCCAGGAGTATTTAGGTGCCAATCACACCCCTCCTGCAATCATGTTTCACTAATAGCTACAACATCATATTTCCAGGTATCAACCCATGCCCTCAACTCATCCACCTTTCTTACAATGCTCCTAGCATTGAAATAGATGCATTTAATAAAGTCTCTACCTCTTACTCTCTGTTTATCCTAATGGTGCCAACAACTTTGTTATCTTCTTCTCCCTTCTCGACTACATTTTCGGTCTGAGTGTTCCCGTTCTCTGTCCCCTGCCTATCCTAGCTCACACACGGTCTACTATCTTCCTCTAGTTATGAACTAACCTCCTCATTCCCCGTCTCTTCAATTTGTTTCCACCCCCTAACCATTCTAGTTTCAAGTCTCCCCTGTACCCTCCCTGCCAGGATATTTGTCCCGCCAGGATTCAAGTGCAACTGGTCCATTTTGTACAGGTCACACCTGCGCCAAAAGAGGTCCCAATGATCCAGAAACTTGAATCCCTGACCCCTGCTCCAATCTCTCAGCCACGCATTTGTCCTCCACCTCATTCCATTCCTAATCTCACTGTCGCGTGTCACTGGCAGAAATCCCGAGATTTCTACCTTTGCGGTCCTTCTTCTCAATTTCAACCCTAACTCCTTATATTCTCCTTTCAAGACTTCTTCCATTTTCCTACCTATTTAATTGATATCTATAGCTACCACGATCTCTGGCTCCTCACCCTCCCACTTCAGGATTTCTTGGACGCGATCAGAGACATCCCGGACCCTGGCACTAGGGAGGCAAACTAATATCCGGTGCCTGATTGCGTCCACCGAATCGCCTATCTGATCCCCTAACTATCGAGTCCCCTATTACTACTGCCCTTGTCTTCCTTTCCTTACCCTTCTGAGCTAAAGGGCCAGGCACTGTGCCGGAGGCACGGCCACTGTTGGTTCCCCTAGGTAAGCTGTTCCCCGCCCCCCCCCCACCCCAACAGTACTCAAACAGGAGTACTTATTGTCAAGGGGCACAGCCACTGGGGTATTCTAGATTATTATTTAAACTTGATAGTATTTAACTCTATACTTGTCGTCCTAGTGCTGACCGAGATTTGGACTGACAACAGCAAAGCTTCGCTGACTGTTTGCTTTCGCTCTTCTCTGAGAAATTGGACTTTCGAGTCAACTGGCCCTGACGACAAGCGGTATTCTGATAATGTTTAGATTTCCTTTTCAGCCGTAGTGTAGGCCTCGTTTCCCATTTGTGAATTTTAGTTAACACCCCAATTAGGCTTGGCGTTTATTGATTATTTTCCTTATAACACTGTTCACTTTAAAGATTATGAACTATCGACCTGCCTGAGTGTCACTAATTCCGTAAAATATTCGAGCAGATTCTTTGTAACAAATTGCATCAGGGTTAATAATCTTTACACTGTGCACAAAAACAACTCATCGTAGAACCTTTTATGCTTGTGCTTTCCTTCACAACTGCCTAGTAATCTCTCCCCACGTCGTCAGCGTTAAAATTGTAATCTGTATCTCCTAAAAAAAAAACTTTCATCGTACTGGCGTCGTCGTCGTCGCTGTTGTTGTTGTTGTTGTTGGCTAATATCCAGGGAAAGTGGAAACTCATGAATTGTACTATTGCCTGAGAATCCAGTAGGAATGGATGAGTGAAATTTCCTTCAGGTTCCATTTATTATTTTTTTTTCCTTGTCTGCTCTTCCAAAATAAGAGTTGAATGCCCATGGCGACGACATATTTAGTGGATTTACCTTGATCATCCAGTAGACACCAGAAAAGCAATCTACGACTATGAGAACATTATGGGTTGAAGAAGATCAGGCAATTCTGATCGCTACCTAGTGGTATCGCAATGGGCTGTCCACTTTTGAACTGGTAGTGAAAAACTGCCATGAACCCACAGTTGAGATTATTGGGAGAATATTATTCTGCTACTTATCCCGCTCTTATACTCCACTACCTCTGAAATGCAGTGATTATAATAGTGGCGTCTGATTATAACCAATCATTATATACTCATATGTTGACGGTATAATCCGTTCCCCTGAATATCTGCATTGAATTAGAACAAGAGTGTTCAAAGAAGTCGCGGCGCTAACAACTCAATCTGCTTTGCATTGTATTTGTGTTTGTGAGAGCGTGGAGTTAAAAATTCTGAAGACCACGATACTGTCGTATACCACCGGGTCCTGAACCACACCGAATCCAAATATAGTGAACAGACAGAACTGCACCATTTCAAGGGAAGTCTGGAATTATTCTGTAAATTAAATTCTTGTCGACTTTAGAGGAAGAGACATTGATAGACGGAAACAGGCATTTCGCCGGGGTTCTCTTTGCCACCAGTCGGAGTAACTCTTATTTTGGAAGAGCAGACAAGGAAAAAAATTATAAGTGAACCCGGAAGGAAATTTCACTCATCCATTCCTACTGGATTCTCAGGCAATAGTGCAATTAATGAGTTTCCACTTTCCTTGCATATTAACCAACAACAACAACAACAACAGCAGCGACGACGACGGCGCCAATAAGATTATTTTTTTTTTTAGGAGATGCAGATTACAACTTTAATGCTGACGACGTAAGGAGAGATTACTCTACAGTTGTGAAGTAAAGCTCCAGCATAAAATGTTCTACGATGTGTTGTTTCTGTGCACAGTGTAAAGATGATTAACCCTGATGCAATTTGTTACAAAGAATCTGCTCCAATATTTTACGGAATTAGAGACACCGAAGCAGGTCGATGTTCATAAACGTTAAAGTGAACAGTGTTATAATGAAGTGCTTTTCTTTCGTAAACCTGGGCTGCAAACTCCCGATGATCAAGGTGATCGATATAAAGAATCGATGGTTATCCGCAGAGAGAAATGTCAGGATATAAAACAATATCTCTTTGCTCAGATTGTTGAGATTAAGCAGCAAATTTCCCGCCTAATTAAAATTAATTTGTCACGCACCTATTTTCTGAAGTCGAGACTCAGAAATAAACAGATAAAAACAGAGCGACATCTTGTATCCTGCTACTGTTCGGCAGGGTAGGATGTCGCACCCTCCCAGTGGATGTTTTCCACATGTTTTGATTCACGACTCTCAAATCGCAGACATTAAAGGGCAAGTCTAGCATTTTGGTAACAGTAGAATGCAAGGACATGGCCTTGAGCCGTTGTGTGTGTCGTTTTTAATCGGCAAGAATACAACCTTTTGTTTAATTATCTTAAAATATTGTTGTATCGGAAGTAAAGAAAATCCCCATTAAGAGAGGCATAGTGGATAAATGCAAATCAATTCTACAGAAGCCAATCCTCGATTGTTTGACTAACAGGAAGCACCCAAACAGATGATGTTTTCAAACTGTGACGCTCTGGAAGACATGGACTTGCAAAGTGCACTCAACCACGACTGGAGGTACAATATTTCACATATCATCATACTCTGATGCAAATTTTTTTCACCTGAATATGAAATCATTTATTGAAAAAACGCCGATATTTATACTGTGCATATGATGTCAAAAATGAACAGACGTCGAAGGGAATGGGGTTAATCTGTTCCTGTAAAGTGACAAATGGTATGTTCTGAGGGACATTCTTTATGATGAATTCTATTAATTCTATGTGTTTGATTCTTCGTACATCTCTAAATGGGATCCCGTTCAAGGGCACCGCATGGTGATGTGTACGACAACGCGTTCAAAGTTAGTGGCGCTGTAGACTTCAATGTAAACCTCTTGCAAAAACAACATACTGTGTTCTCAGTATCAGAAAGGAAAGTGAAGTTGAAACAAACATCTGCAAGTTCAGACAGCATCTGTGCAGTGCGAAGAATAGTTCATGCTCTCCATCATATTCCCGATAATCTGTTCCAATCTGTTACAAACCATTGTAATATGCAGAGCGAGTGCCACAATGCAACGGACACCCGAATATGAAAAATAATTCTTAAGGAGCCCTGCAGCATAAACAGTGGATTAGCTAATAAAATGAACTTAATCTTATATTAGTAGGGTTTATGAGAATGTTTTCGCAGAAATATTTGTTGCTTTCTCTCCTATAATGACTCCAATGGATGATGATGGCGCAACTTTAATACACAGAGAGTATGTATCCTTTTCACGAAGGGAATAAATTCAGATAGATCTGGAAAATGAAAAATAAGGAACTTCTGAAGTGTGCCTCGTGACTGTTTCATTTTCTGTTTTGCGGAAGTATTCTATCCCAAGAACTCTCAACAGCAGGAAAACACGTTTAATATGTGGATAAAGTTAGAGCTTGTCAGTATTCCATCATCTATTACCATCAGAATCAGTCTTCAGGTCTGGAGACCGGGAGGCTTACAGCTCAGAAAGGGTCAACCTGAGGAGTGGAATCTCTCAGGCTAAACACATATATAAACAGAAAATCGAGGAACATTTCAAGTCCTCGGACCCCCGGGACTTTACAGACTTCAAACCGCTTAGTACTGAGTCCCTTCCAGCTCTACTTCCCTCCCTGATGAGCTCAATTACTTCTACGCTTTGACCGAGAAAAGAAGGAGGTCACCTTCAAAGCGGATCTCCCACCTGGAGAACTGCCTCTCTCACTTTCCAGCTTCTAAGTTTGCTCCACACTGAGCAGGGTGAACGTAGGGAAGGCAACTGGTCCGGATGGAAAACCTGGCCGTGAGCTCAGAGTCTGTTCAGGGCAGCTGGCCGGAGTCTTCACGGACATTTTAATCTGTTCCTGGCCCAGGCAGTTGTCCCTACAAGCTTTAGGATCGTCACCATCGTGCCGGTGCCGAAAGCATTCTATTGCCACGGGCCTGAATGACTTCCGTCCAGTTGCACTCACCCTCATCATTGAAAAGTTATTTGACAGACTGGTTATATCACATCTGAAATCCTGTCTGCCCATTACCCTGGGCTCCCATCAATTTGCCTAGCGCACCAACAGGTCTACAGAGGACACCATCTCCAAAGCATTTCACTCTGTCCTCACGCACCTGGAAAGCCACGACTCCTACGTCAGAATGCTGTTCATTGACTTTAGTTCTGCATTCAGTACTGTGATCCTCTCCAAGCTGATCGCCAAACTTCGCCAGCTTCGTATCAACTCATCCCTCTGTAACTGGACCTTGGACTTTCCAATTAACAGGCCCCAATCAGTTAAGTTACACAACCTCTCGTCCTCCACTCTCACCTTGAACACTGGCGTGCTTCAAGGTTATGTGCTGAGCCCTCATCTGTACTCCCTTTTCACCAATGACTGCGTTCCTGTACATGGTCCTAACTCCATAATCTAGTTCGCAGAAGACGCCACGTTGTTTGCCTGATCAGAGAGGATGCCGAGACGGCCTACAGGGACAAGGTCCGGCACGTGGCTGCGTAGTGTGCCGACAACATCCTGGCCCTCAACACCCAGAAGACGAAGGAGATCATTGTGCACTTCAGGCATGCTAGGAGCCACACTCACCTCCCCATCGGATCTGTAGTGGAACGTGTTTCAAGCTTCAAATTCCTTGGTTTCCACATTTCCGAGGATCTCAGCTGGTCCCTGAACTCCACCACCCTGATCAAAAAGGCGCAACAGCGCCTTATTTCCTGCGGAGCATCAAGAAAGCTCAACTCTGGCCCTGGATACTGACGGACTTTTACCCCTGTACCATTGAGAGCATACTCACCAACAGCATTTCTGTGTGGTATGGAAATTGTCTCGTATCGGGCCGCAAAACACTCCTGCGTCTGGTGAAAACTGCCCAGCGGATTATCAGCACCCATTTGCCCACCGTTGAGCATATTTACCATAATCGCTACCTGGGCAGGGCATTATCATGGAAGCATCTCACCCTAACCATGGACTTTTTACTCTCCTCCCATCCGGTAGGCGCTACAGGACCCTCCGCTCCCGCACCGGCAGGCACAGGAAGAGCTTCTTCCCTGAGGCTGTGTCCCCGGTGAACTTCACATCACAGCGCTAAGCAGTAATGCACCCATATTGCACTGTCTCAATACTTCTATATTTGTGAGCTGTAGCACTTTCTTTTTCTGCGCAGTTATTTTCTAAGTAACACTATTCTTTGCATTTCTGGTCAGATGCTAACTGCATTTCATTGGCTTTGTTTCTGTACTCGGCACAATGACGATAAAGTTACATCTAATCTAATCTATGACAACGAACAAGCGGGGAAAATATTTGGATCAGTAAATGACAGCGGCCCAATGAAATAAGGTATCAAATGGTGAATTGAACTCAGTCTGGAACTGAATAATTTCCCTTGATTTAGAATGATTTTTTTAAATTTTCATCAAAATACTGCAAGCTTACATTTCTTCCGCTGCTGTGCTTTTTTTTTAATTTAAAAAATCCGTCGGTCAGCTGGAAAATGCCTTCAAGTTAATTCTAAGTAAACAGTTAAGGCAACTTGCCGCTTTGATCTACCAAGTAGAACTTTTCTGTTCCGCAGACACCCAAAAGTGAGCGTGTATGAATTATAAATTTTGGTCAACATGGTATGGTTTTATACTGAAGGACTACCTCCTCGTTGGAATAAATAATACATAAATAAATAATTATCAGCTAATTAACAAATAAGAAACACACTTACTGAATTAATAACATAAATAGATAAATAGATAAACACATAAACGAATGTTAAGTTCATAAATAGAAAGATTTTTTTTAAAAAAATAATAAGAAATTATGGCACGGACGAACAGACTGATAGTTCCGTAAATAAAGAGGAAAGGATAAGTAACCAAAGAAGCAAACAAATAACTCAGGAATGACGTTTAAAACAATTCAGCAGATATTACGTCTCATTCTGCCACTGCTATAAATACTCAACTATCCTAGGAGGATGAGACTATTCAGGAACATTCCAAGGCGATCTTTAAATCGACGGTCACTCGCACTTCCAGTCAGGCGAGCTTTACTGCTTAATTACCTGTACCCTCTGGAATATCACATTCCTTCCGAATAATATCGTGGATCTGGTACTTTCTCGTTTTATTACTGAAATTTTCAAAATGATCTTTCAAAAGACAATATTCTCATTGCATCCCTCTGTTCATATTATGTAATCGGCGCTCAACATTCAAGACGTACACAAAGGTAAGATCAAGAAGGAAATTTGAAATCGAAAGCCTGTTGCAAACTCAACCGTTTCCTGCAGTTAACAGATTTACGATGCATGACTTGGACTGTCGCGAGTGCAACACAAGAATTGCACCATGACCACACTCACCCTCCTGGATCTTCACTGTGAACACTGGGCAGGAATTAATTTAAATATGGCAAAATAAGGGACGTGTAATAGTATATGTTGTTGTAGAGAACTTTTGTTACATCTTTTCAGCGAGAGGGATTAACCAATCGATGCAGTTTTGAAGGAGCTCCTGGCATGCATTGTGTACAGTTTCATCGCTTTTGCAAAAATACAGATAGCGTAAGCATTGAATTGAAATTATTTATCATTCGTTAGCTTTGGATAAATTTCTTAAAAATACAAATGCATGCCGACTTCGCACCGACTATAAGATTTGCAGGGAAAACCGAATCTTATTTATTTACTTATGTTTGTTTTCTTGATTGATTATTTATTTATGTTTGGATACACAGTGAGGAATTTGCCCTTTCTGCACATCGAGGTACGCAGCCCGGCAAACACCGGATCTAATCCTAACCTAATCACGCTATAATTTAGAACGACCAATCAGCCTATCAAATCCTACCAGACTTCGGGTTGTTGGAAGAAAACCAGAGCATCAGACATAAATCCCAGGTGGACCGGAGAGAAAGTGCAATCTCTTTACAAGCAACGGTGCGAATTGAATACGGGTCATAGCTGCAGAAAAAAAGTTGGACTAACCAGTATCATACGGTTTGATCTCTCACTGTTTTTGTGAAACTATTGGCAAGTGAAACTTTTCTCAAAACTACTGTGGCCTCTCCTCATTAAAGACTCACCATCTATTTTGGCAGCTTGTAGCCGATTTCCTTTTCTTCGGCACCACAGTAGCTTTTGCCGGCTTCGGGATAATTCTCCCAGAATAAGATTCTTCTTCGTGAGAACGGACTGCAGGCTTGCTCGTAATTGTGATTCGAAAGCATATCTTCCATAGCTAACGATCGTACACGCGTTCGACCAGTTCATTGCATTTTGATTCCTGTAATTCCTGATGTGAGCTGTAGAGTCGCAGAGTATCGATATAAACACTTCGCTTCTGATATCACCTATTTCCCAGGATGTTCCACTCTCCTTCCCACGAAAGGACTGGTGAGTAGTTGGCATTTACAATTTAAGTTGTAAATTGCTTTCCACACGCTTTCAACTCACCTTATTAAAAAGAAACAGTTTACGAAAATACGTTCTAAATTGTTATTGAGTTTAAAATAAAATTCCCAGTTTGGACGCGAAAAACTCAAAATGGAATTTAAGTGTTTCTAGAGAAAATAAGACACATTAAGTGTTGTTGTCTGGTTGGCAATCGATTATGCACCTATTTACGTACCATATGTCTTCATTAGTAAATGTTGTTTTAATTCCTTGCAAGGTGTATTTAGTTGTTTATTTCAGGATGCAGCGTAGAATAACCCAATCCAGCCCTTCGAACTGCGCAACCCCAGAAACCACTGACAACCCTGACTTTTTTCCGGAACCACATCGAGGAATATAAAGATGGAAAAAGAATCTTAAGAAATGAATTAAAAAAGCTAAAAGAATATATGACTTTGCTTTGGCAAGTAAGTTGAACATAAATCCCAAAGGTTTCTACAGTTATATTAATAGCAGAAGGATAGTCAGGGATAAAATTGGTCCCTTAGAGAATTAGAGTGGACAGCTATGTGTGGAGCCAAAAGAGATGGGGGAGATTCTGAACAAATTCTTTTCCTCGGTATCCACTGAGGAGAAGGATATTCAATTGTGTAAGGTAAGGGAAACAGGTAGGGATGTTATGGTAACTGTGATGATTAAAGAAGAGGAAATGCTGGCGCTCTTAAGGAATATACAAGTGGATAAGTTTCCGGGTCCTGATAAGATATTCCCTCGGACCTTGAGAGAAGTTGTTTTTTTTTTTTTTTGTTTCTTTTTTTTGTGTGGAAATAGCAGGGGTTCTGACAGAAGTATTCCATATGTCAAGGGGATGGTGCCGGAGGATTGGCGTATTGCTCATGCTGCTCCATTGTTTAAAACGGGTTTGTAAGAGTAAACCTAGCAATTGTCGGCCTGTGAGCTTGACGTCAGTAGTGGGTAAATTGATGGAATGTCTTCTTAGAGATGGTATATATAATTATCTGGATAGACAGGGTCTTATTAGGATTTGGGCGTGGAAGGTCATGTTTGACAAATCTTATTGAGCTTTTTGAGGAGCTTACTAGGAAAGTTGACGAGTGTAAAGCGGTGGATGTTGTCTATATGGAATCAAGTAAGGCCGTTGACAAGGTTCCACACGGAAGGTTAGTTAGGTATGTTCAATCGTTAGATATTAATATTGCAGTAGTAAAAACGATTCAACAGTGGCTGGATGGAAGACGTCAGAGAGTAGTGGTGGATAACAGTTTGTCAGATTGGAGGTCAGTAACTACTGATATGCCTTAGGGATCTGTACTGATTCCAATGTTGTTTGTCATATACATTAATGATCTGGATGATGCGGTGGTAAATTGGATGAGTAAGTATGCAGATGATACAAAGATAGGTGGACTTGTGGATAATGAAGTAGGGTTTCACAGCTTCCAAAAAGGTTTAGGCCAGTTAGAAGAGTGGGCTGAAAGATGGCGGATGAGTTTAATGTTGATAAATGTGAGGTGCTACATTTTGGTAGGACTAATCAAAATAGGAAGCATATGGTAAATGGTAGGGCATTAAGGAATGAGGTAGAGCAGAGGGATCTAGGAATAATGGTGCATAGATCCCTGAAGGTGCAATCGCACGTGGATAGGGTGGTGAAGAAAGCTTTTCCTATGCTGGCCTTTATAAATCCGAGCATTGAGTATCGGTGTTGGGAAGTAATGTTGAAATTGTACAAGGCATTGATAGAGGGAAAAATTGGAGTATTGCGTACAGTTCTGGTCACCGAATTATATGAAATATGTCAACAAAATCGAGAGAGTACAGGGAAGATTTACGAGAATGTTACCTGGGTTTCATCACCTATATTACAGAGAAAGGTTGAAGAAGTTGGGTCTTTATTCTTTGAAACGTCGAAGTTTGAGGTGTAGAGGTATTTAAAATTATGAGGCGGATAGAGTTGACGTGGATAGGATTTTTCTATTGAGAGTGGGGGAGATTCAAACAAGAGGACATGTGTTGAGAGTTAACGGACAAAAGTTTTGGGGTAACTAAGGGGGAACCTCTTTACTCCGAGAGTGCTAGCTGTGTGGGACGAGCTTCCAGCAGAAGTGGTTGAAGCAAGTTCGATGTTGTGGTGTAAAGTTCAACTGGACAGTTATATTGGCAGGAAAGGAATGGAGAGTTATGGGGTTAGAACAGGTCGGTGGGACTAGGTGAGAGTAACAGTACGGCACGGACTAGAAGGGCCGAGATGGCATGTTTCCGTACTGTTAATCATCGGACAACTTACAATGTCTAACCAATCCCCGGAGTTCGTCTCTGAGCTGTTAGAGGACACGAGAGCAGTCAGTGAAAATCCACGCATTCCATGTGGAGGATACACAGACTACATACAGATGAAGCAGAA